>NC_056072.1:23045312-23654375 GCF_016772045.2 Ovis aries
GGTTATCTACACATGTGGAATCCTGTTGAAATTTCGTTCCTTCCTTTTTAAAATTAAGTTTTGTTAAATTCTGCGATAGCATTGATTTTCACTGCTCTCTTTGTCTGGGGGGATACAGCCACCTGATTCTGTTATACATTTATCTAGCATTCTTTTGATTATTTTTCTGGATTGCTTTTTACAGTCTATTGAGTACAGAGCTCCAAATGCTATGCTGTTGGTCCTCGTTGACTCTGTATTGTGTATATATACTGTTTGTTAATCCAAATTTCATAAACTGTTCCTCCCACTGTCTCACCTTGTCCTTTTGTAAAAGTGAGTTGTTGTTTTTTTTTTTTCTATTTCTGGGGGTCTGTTTCTGTTTTGTAAAGAAATTCATTTATACAAATTTGATTTATAAATTCTACCCGTAAGTGATATCATAGGTTATATGTCTTTGTCTATCTGACCTTATGCTCTTATCCTTGCCAGGTGCATTCATGTTGCTGCAAAAGGCATTATTTCACTCACTTAATGGCTGAGTCATGATCCATTGTGTGCATAGATAGACCACATCTTCTTTATCCATCTGTCTGATGATGTACATTCTGGATGCTTCCGTGTCTTGGCTCATGTAAACTGTGATGCAGTGAACGCTGGGATCCATATGTCTTTCAGACTATGGTTTCTCTCTGCATCCAGGTTTAAGATGAGATGACTGGATCATGTGGTAGCTCCATTTCTGGTTTTTTAAGGAACCTCCTTGCTTTTGCTTATCGTGCATGCTAAGTGTCTTCAGTGGTGTCCGACTCTTTATGACGCCAGGGACTGTAGCCTGCCAGGCTCCTCTTTCCATGGGATTCTTATTGCTGGAGGGCAGGTGTCCTTTACAACCCCTCAGGTCTCAGGTCTTGTGAATTTGAAGTGCCTTTAGGTGGGGACCGCCCTTGCAGCTCGGCTGGTAAAGACTCCCACCTGCAATGCAGGAGACCTGGGTTCTATCCGCCAGTTGGAAAGCTCCCCTGGAGAAGGAAAAGGCTACCCACCCCAGAATTCTGGCCTGGAGAATTCCACGGACTGTATAGTCCATGGGGTCGCAAAGAGTTGGGCACAACTGAGTGACTTTCACTAGGTGGTTTTAAACTTGTAGTTACAGGGAATGTCCACAAGGTGGCGGCACTGCTTTATGCCCCACTCCAGTTCCTTCAGTATCCTGAGCCCTAGAGTCAACTCCTGTTGCTGGGTTGTAGGATAGATGGAATATGCCAGAGCCAGGCTCATTACTTCTTCCCCCTTGCACTGCATCCGGCAGACAAAACCCAAACCCTGGCCAAAGTGGGTTGCGGATGATCCTCTTGTACTTAGGTGGGGAACAACGAGGGGTCCAGTGTGGACCCCACCTCTGGAAGAAGTTGCGGCCTGGTGACGTTTCAGAACATTTTAGCCCAGTGGCTCCATTGTCTCTTGAGTGTCCTAGGATTGGTTGACGTTTATGAGGCACCACCTGGACATGGAGACTGGGCTCCCATCCATAGTGGACCAGGTACTCCAGTTTCAAGGGGGCAGTCGTTTCCTGGCGCACCCTCACGTTTTGCCTAGCTCTGTAGTCCTCCAGCCTTCAGACCCAGGCCAGACAGGCTCCAGGAAGGTGACAGCAGCCAGGTCACCCAGGCCTGAGGGGAAGCCACTGGCAGTTCTGTTCTTTCTTTTCATTCAATTCTTATTTTATAGTGAAATAGCATTGATTTTCACTGTCCTCATTTTTGGGTGTATGGCCACCCGATTCAGTTATTTTGATACACACACACACACACATACATATCCATGTGTTTATATATACATACACACACGCATACTTCTTCCGATTCTTTGCCCTGATAGGTTATTACAGAGCATCGAGACTCCCTGTGCTATTCTGTAGGTCCTCATTAATTATCTCTTGTGTACGTGCTGTGAATATGCTAAGCCAAACCTCCTGAATTATTCCTCTCACCACCCCAGGCTTCCCTGTTGGTTGAAACAAGCTTGTTTGTTTTTTGTAAGTCTGTGCATCTGCTTCTGTTTCGTAAATGAGCTCATTTATACTTACTTGACTCATACATGCTGCCCATACGTAATAGGGTGATGTGTCTTTGTGTGACTCCATGCACTTAGTATGCTCATTGCTGCGTCCTTCCATGTTGCTGGAAATGGCTTTGTTTCATTCTTTTTCGTGACTGAGTCGTACATATATTTCCTTTATCTATCCAGTAACGGACATTTTGCTGCTTCCGTGTCGGGACTGGAGTAAATACTGCTGCAATGAGTGTTGCTGTGCGTGTTTCTGTTTTAATTAGTGTTTCCCTTTTCTTCAGATAAGTGCCCAGAACTGGGATCTTTAGATTGTACGGTGTTTTTGTTTTTAATTTTTTTTGGAACATCATTACTGTTTTCCATATTGGCTGCACTAATTTGAAGTCCCACCAGCCGTGCAAAAATATTGTTTTTTTTTTTTGTTTGTTTCTTTGCTTCCTGGCTCACCCTAGTTATTGCTTGTCTTTTAATAGCCATGATAGTGAGTCTGTGAGGTGTGAGGCCTATCTTATTGCCATTTTGCTTTGCATTTCCCAGTGAGGTTCTGAACACCTTTTAGGCAGAAACCCTGTCTTTGGCATTTTTGTTACACCCATACCACACACAGTGAAGGCTGTTCAGCTCAGTTCAGTTACTCAGTCGTGTCTGACTCTTTGCGACCCCATGGACTGCAGCACGCCAGGCCTCGCTGTCCATCACCAACACCAGAGTCCACTGAAACCCATGTTACCATTGAGTCGTGATGCCATCCAACCATCTCATCCTCTGCCGTCCCCTTCTCCTCCTGCCCTCAATCTTTACCAGCATCAGGGTCTTTTCAGTGAGTCAGTTCTTCGCATCAGGTGGCCAAAGTATTGGAGTTTCAGCTTCAGCATCAGCTTCCAATGAACACCCAGGACTAATCTCCTTTAGGATGGACTGGTTGGATCTCCTTGCAGTCCAAGGGAATCTCAAGAGTCTTCTCCAACACCACAGTTCAAAAGCATCAATTCTTTGGTGCTCAGCTTTCTTTATAGCTCAACTCTCACATCTATACATGACTACAGGAAAAACCGTAGCTTTGAGTAGATGGACCTTTGTTGGCAAAGTAATGTCTCTGCTTTTTAATATGCTGTCTAGGTTGGTCATAGTTTTTCTCCCAAGGAGCAACTGTCTTTTAATTTCATGGCTGCAGCACCATCTGCAGTGATTTTGGAGCCCAAGAAAATAAAGTCTGTCTCTCTTTCCACTGTTTCCCCATCTGTTTGCCATGAAGTGATGGGACCGGATGCCATGATCTTAGTTTTCTGAATGTTGAGTTTTAAGCCAACTATTTCACTCTCCTTTTTCACTTTCATCAAGAGGCTCTTTAGGTCCTCTTCACTTTCTGCCATAAGGGTGGTGTCATCTGCATATCTGAGGTTCTTGATATTTCTCCCAGCAATCGTGATTCCAGCTTGTGCTTTATCCAGTCCAGCGTTTCTCAGGATGTACTCTGCATAGAAGTTAAATAAGCAGAGTGACAATATACAGCCTTGACGTACTCCTTTCCCAATTTGGAACCAGTCTATTGTTCCATGTCCGATTCTAACTATTGTTTCTTGACCTGCATAAAGATTTCTCAGGAGGCAGGCAAGATGGTCTGGTATTCCCATCTCTTGAAGAATTTTCCACAGTTTGTTGTGATCCACACAGTCAAAGGCTTTGGCACAGTCAATAAAGCAGAAGTAGATGTTTTTCTGGAACTCTCTTGCTTTTTTGATGATCCAACAGATGTTGGCAATTTGATCTCTGGTTCCTCTGCCTTTTCTATATCTAGCTTGAGCATCAGGAAGTTCACGGTTCATGTACTGTTGAAGCCTGGCTTGGAGAATTTTGAGCATTACTTTGCTAGTGTGTGAGATGAGCGCAATTGTGTGGTAGTTTGAACATTCTTTGACATTGCCTTTCTTTGGGATTGCACCCTTGCCTGGAAAATCCCATGGACAGAGGAGTGTGGTAGACTGCAGTCCATGGGGTTGCAAGGAGTCAGATACGACTGAGGGACTTCACTTTCACTTTCTTTCCCTTTTCTTTGGGATTAGAATGAAAACTGACCTTTTCCAGTGGTTATAAACTTAGGTTGAAATTAGCAAGTGTTTTGGGCTTCCCTGGCGGCTCAGTTGGTAAAAAATCTGCCTGTGGTGCAGAAGACCCGGGTTCCATCCCTGGGTCAGGAAGATCCCTGGAGAAGGAAATGGCAGCCCACTCCAGTATCCTTGCCTGTAGAATCCTGTGAACAGAGAGGCCTGGTGGCCTACAGTCCATCGGCTCACAAGAGCTGGACATGACATAGTATAGTGACTAAACCATCACCAGTGGTTACCGGTATTGAGCATCTTTACATATACCTGTTGATCAGATGCTTTTCTTCCTTGGAGAAATGTGTATTCAGATCCTCTGCCCATTTTAAAGTCAGACTCTTTTTTTTTTTTTTTTCATTTTGTTAACTGAGTTGCTAAGTTATTTATATATCAGAGATTATCTTCTTATTGGATTTAAACTTAACAGACATCCTCTCCAGTGCAGTAGGTGGACTTTCCATTTGTTGATGGTTTTCTTTGTTGTGCAAATGCTCTGTAGTTTCATGTGGTTTGGGTGTTTATTTTAGCTTTTGTTGTCATTGCCCTTTTTAGAAAAATTTTCTTTATTTTTGACTGGACGGGGGCTTCCTTGCTGCAGGTGGGCTTTCTGTAGTTGAGACAAGTGTGGGCTTCTCCTTGTTGCAGTGTTAGGGGTTCTCACTGAAGTGGCTTCGCTTGTTGCAGAGCGTGGGCTCTAGGCTTGCAGACTTCAGAAGTCTTGGCGCGCAGGCTTAGCTGCTCCACGGCATGTGATATCTTCTTGGATCGGGGATTGAACTCAGGTCCCCTGCATTGGCTGGCAGATTTTTATCCACTGTGCCACCAGCGAAGTCCTGCCATTGCCTTTGGATTCAGATCTAAGACTGGTCAGAGAGCCTTCTGTCCATTTTTTGTTCCAGAAGTTTCACAGTTGCAGGTTTTACACTCACATGTTTAACCCATTTTGCTTTAGTTGTTAGCACAGTGTAAGATAGGGGCTCACTTTCATTCTTATGCACGTGGCTGTTCCATTTTCTCAGTACCACCTGTTGAATAAACTGTCTTTTCCCCACGTATATTCTTGCCTGTCTGCCTTGCTATGAGTAGGCTGATGCCTCTTTTCTCTTCTTCAGTTCAAACAGTTCAGTTCAGTCGCTCAATTGTGTCTGACTCTTTGGAACCCCATGGACTGCAGCATGCCAGGCTTCCCTGTCCATCACCAACTCCCAGAGCTTGCTCAAACTCATGTCCATTGAGTCGGTGATGCCATCCAATCATCTCATCCTCTGTCGTCCCCTTCTCCTCCTGCCTTCAGTCTTTCCCAGCATCAGGGTTTTTTCCAGTGAGTCAGTTTTTCATATCAGGTGGCCAAAGTATTGGAGTTTCAGCTTCAGCATCAGTCCTTCCAATGAATATTCAGGACTGATTTCTTGAAGAGATCTCTAGTCTTTCCCATTCTATTGTTTTCCTCTATTTCTTTGCATTGATCACTGAGGCCGGCTTACTTATCTCTCCTTGCTATTCTTTGGAACTCTGTTCAAATGGGTATATCTTTCCTTTTCTCCTTTGCCTTTATCTTCTCTTTTTTCTCAGCTGTTATTTTTTCTCTTCTTAAGAAATTTCTAAAACGTGTGAAGCTGTTGATAACAGGTCCCAGTTCCCAAGAGACAGTCTGGACATTTATTTAACATTCTGCTTTGGGAGCTGCTGTGAGGAACTTAGAAGTCAAGACCCTAATCAAAGCTGTCGTGGAATATTTTAAAATGCACTCAGTAACCATCCAGGTAATGGCCGTACAGAGAGGTAAAAGCTCTTTGGCATGTTTATATCTGACCTCATCTGTTAACCTTGAGGAACAGTAATAAAACTTATACTCGAGAGATTATATTATCTACTTCAAGAAAAATCTGCTTAATGAATAAGCAGATTTCTTTAAAATAAAATTGCTGGGGACTTTTCTGAAAAAGTTTGAAATCCCAGTTTGGGAATGTGCTTACCATTTAACTATGTACATGATCATTAGATCACGATTTCTGGGCCAGAAAGTTTTGTTATTACTAAGTAATGCACTAGGAAAAAAGCCACTACCAAAAGGTCTGCTGTGACCAACACTGATTTAATGCATATTTCTAGGGTCCTGTTGCAACTAGCTGTATTAAAATACCATGCAACAATATCAAACAGTATAAAGACACTTGGAAGGAGGGTGAAATGGAGATGAAACAGCTGTGATAAAAACTACCTTTCTCTTGAGTGATCTGTAGAATTAAGGAGGGTACAGGAGATGGTTAGCTGGGATGAGGGAGAAGAATTTGTGTTGTTTGCCTAGTTACGAGGCTGTAAGACAAAGGTTAAATGAGGGAGCTTATTAATGCTTTGTTCAACTGTTTTCAGACCCTTCCCCGCTCCTAACCATTATTGTCCAAGGAAATCTGAAACTCCGTCTGGCATCCCAGGTCCGTCACCATCTGGCTTTTGCGTCTGTGTTTTAAACAGATGTCCTTCTACCCCACTCAGAAGGCGGTAAGGCCCAGGGGTGTGGGTCTGGGTTTAACTTCTAATTCTAGAAATTAGAATGTGTCGCCGTGGGGCTTTGAATGAGATTACTCCTTTTCTCTTAGCCTCAGTCTCTGGTAAAGGGGCTCATTCCTCTTGGGCTTAAATGAAGATTAAATGAAATAGTCTATGTCGTGGACTTAACGTCGTGTTTGACATAAGGTAGGCATACCAGAAACGTTAGCTATTAGACAAAGATAAATCTAAATCCTCCCTGGCTGCTGGCGGTGACCTCCCTTTCCGCTCAAAGGCTCTTCTCACCCCGTCTCTCCTTCGAATCCTTCCTTCATTCAGGCGCCTTTGCAGAAAGCTTCCCGACTCCCCTTTAGCGCTCCTGCTCCCTCCTCTGTTCCCTGGGAGGCGCATACTCAGCAGCGGGCCGCAGGCTCCGGAGCTCAGGGGCGGGTCCTGGCCATCTTCATCACAGTGCCAGTGCCCATGCAGGGCCCAGTAGGTGTCGGAGACACCGCTGATGAGCGAGGCAGGGAGAAAGGGAATGGTGACGGGAAGGGAGAAGGGTGGGAGTCAGAGAGAGGAGGCGACCTGAGGACACAGATACAGACGGAAGACGCCCCGCCCCACCCCGAGGGTGCGCTGGGGAGAGGGAAGAGCGGATCAGAGGCAGGTGACCACGGTTTTCCCTCTGTGGTGGCTGCTGCCAGCCAGTAAATGGCTCCTCCAGCTCTTCCATGGGGTCGCGGCTAGCATAAAGCTGCTCTGTGTTAACAGGATCCCTGTGCGGTCATCAGAGAATGTGCAATAGGCGCTCTGTGTGCGGGGACATATAATAGATTCTCTGATGAAGCTGCCGCTTAGACCCCTTGCTCTTTCTGTGCACAGCTCTGATGGAACCTCAGAATGTGTGCAAACCAGGGCCGCTGGAGTTACACAGTTGTTCTGGATGGAGGATGGGGGAGAGAGTTAGTCTTTCCAACGCCTGTGGGCTCTACAGTGATGACTTCTCCATCACCCCTGGGTGCAGCCAGCCTCAGCATCCCTGGTGGTAATTCTCACCATGATGCCTGCTCACAAATCCGGGTCTACCCTCGCCTAGGTGCTGCAGCTGCTCTGCCTGTTGTTGTCTCAACCAGGTAGACTTGGGGGGTTTCTGTCTATTTTAGGCCATCCAGTTAGAATTTAATAATCCTTTTCCTGATGTGTGTCTGCCTGAGATTTCTCCAGGCTTGTGGCCGGAGAGGTCTTGCTAGGGAAGGTGGAGGCCGGGTGTCACTGGGGACAGGAGGGCTGCACTCCAGGGTTCTCCCTGAAGGCCAGCAATATATTCGGAGCTCAGGGCTTCAGAGACGTGTTCATGTCGTCTGGTGTCAAGGGCTTCGAAAGGGGCCTTGCTCCCAAGTTCTCCCACGTCAGCCTCTGTTATTTCAAGGACCGTGAACATAGCATACGAATACCTCGAGATCATAGCAAAGGTTGGATGTCCTACTGTGTGCTCATCCTCACACTGCACTTTACAGGTATTATGTGCTTTAAATTAATCTCTAGATCAGTTGTGTTCATTTGTATATTCATGACATTCACAAAGCACATACGATGTTTCGAAATGCGGAGATAAAACAGTTAACAAAACAGTCTCTGCTCTCCTAGAGCTTACTGAAATAAGCTAATAAATATATATCAGGTGGTTACCTGTGCTCTGACGAAGATGAACAAAGCCCAGACGGGGAGAGGGGAAGTCCGTTGTTTTACGTAAAGGTATCCGGGAAGGCCTGCAGGATGAGGGCATTCTTGAGCAGAGATTGGAAGGAAGGAAGGAGTAAACATGCCGGAAAGAGTGATACAAGCCCAGGGGCTGGAAGTGCACAGCCCCTGAGGCAGAAGCGTGTTGACCGTTACGGGATCAGCCTTGGGGGAGGTGTGCTGAGAGTGGCGTGAGGCGAGGAAGCAGCAGGGGTGCAGCAGGCAGGGGGGGACAGCCCGGCCACGTGTGATGTGTCCCCGTTAGAGGTTTGCGTTTCCCTGGGTGAGGTGAGGGGCACCGAGTGGGAGTGTGCCATGAGGTGAGCTGTGTTTCACGAGACTCAGTCCTCTTGTTGCACCACAAACACAGGAGAGAAAGTGTAGGAGGCAAGGGTCTGAAGAGGTGATGGCTTGGACTGTGGTGGTCAGAGTGGTGAGAAGAGGTTGAGTTCTCAGTATGCTGTCAATGCACAGTATGTGAAACATGTATAACAAGAAAGAAAGAAAAGCCAATAAACTCTCCAGAGCTTTCAACCCGAGTCACTGGGCTGGTGGAGCTGAAATGGGAAAGGCTGAGAGAGGGATAGGTTAGCCTCCTTTTCTGAGGTGGAGGTTGTTGCCCCATTTTACAGATGGAGAAACTGAGGCGTGAAGTTACCCAAGATCATATAACTAGAAAAGTACGGAGTGGATTTGACCCTAACCTTATTTGATTCTCTCAACTTGAATTCCACAAGGCAGATATACATTACAAAATATGTATCTTGTGGTAACATGTATTATATAATAAGTTACATAACCCGGGATTCTCTTAGTTACAAGTGGCAGGAATTCTAGAGAAGCGGAGGCGAAAATACAAAGTAAAGCAGAGGGTAGTCGACTCTGCCGATTGGTGTGGTGGGATGGCTACTGGGTAGGTGACTCGTAGAACCAAAGAATGCGCTGTGGAGCCCAGGGTCTCAGGACCTCAACTGAGGGGTCTGAGTCAGTAGGGTGACTCAGTGCGCCTGGCCTCCCCTTCCTGCCTCCTCCTTTTGGGGGTTGAACCCAGTGTCTCCCATGACTGCGCAACTGAACTGAACCTTTGACGGGCCTCTTCCACAGGGTGTCAGACATGCATGTTAGCAGTTACAGCTGTAGATTACAGGCAGAAAGCAACTTCTTTCCCCCAACATTTATATAGCAATCCAAGGGGTAACAGTTATATTATTAGTCAAAACAATTATTCCCCCACCCCTCTAAGAGGATCGCGCCTCCCTGGGCACTGCCATGTGGCTTGCCAGCCCTCCCCCGGGACAGGCGTGCACCCCACCCCGTCGGCTTTGCTTCTGGTCGTCTGATGTGCTTTGGTCACTGAGATGGAAGTAAACAGTGTGTGTCAGATACCGACATAAGCTTCGTCACTTCAGGAGGCACCAGGGGTTTCTGCCAGCCCTCTTGCTTTTCTCCTCTGTCATTAGACCAGGCGTACCCCCTCAGGGACTCATCCATTGGCCTGGGTCCAAGAATGAAAAGATACGAAGAGCCCCAAACCCAACATTAATCTTCTGAGGTGTAATGTGAACGAAAAGATGTTTGCTGCTCTGAGGCACCAAGCTATTGAGGATGTTTGTTATCAAAGCACAGCTGCAGGGGGTGCCGCGGAGCCTCTCTGGTCACGTTTATGTCACCGGCCCTCCCTTGAACCAATTCACGTGCTAGGGGAGTGGGGCACCGTGTCACTAAAGGTGCCCAGGCTGCACCATGGTGACTCCCCACAGCTTCGTGAGTCTGCAGATCAGACTTCACTTCTATCATACAAATGCCAGTGTGCATCCATAGGGCAGTCCTCCGTCAGATAACTCGGCGGTCCAGACTCCCTTCTTCTTGTAACCCTTAATCTATATATCTGGCCTCCAAGGTCTTGAGCCATGGGAAGAAAGCTGAACGTTTATAAAGAATGTCTTTAAGGGCCGTCATTGGAAATGTCAACACGATTTTCACGCATATCCCACCAAATAGCAGGAGCCCACCTAATTGCAAGTGAAGAGAAGTCGCTCAGTCGTGTCCGACTCTTTGCGACCCTGTGGACTGTAGCCCACCGGGCTCCTCCCTCCATGGGATTCTCCAGGCAAGGATACTGGAGTGGGTTGCTATTTCCTTCTCCAGGGAATCTTCCTGACCCAGGAATCAAACCCCGGTCTCCCGCATTGGAGGCAGACACCAATTGCAAAGTGGGCTGGAAATTACAGTTTTCCCACGTGCCCACAAAGAAGGAAACAGAATTGAATTGCGTTATCTTGTGGCACCATCTCTGTCATAGAACTGTGTTTGCCCATCCTAAGGCTTGCCCCACCTCTGTGGTCTTTATTACCAAAGGAGAACAGGAAAAGTGAGAACTCCTGAACAGTGGTAACCACTGTCCACTCTGTGAGGTAACATTGTGCAGTGACTCAGGAACCAGGGACCCGCTGTGGTGCTGCACCTTTAACTTACAAAGAGTAACAGTGGACCCTCTATCCATGAGTCTACTCTCGTTTTATATATATATATAAGACATCAAAATTAGCTTTAAATATGATTATTTGGGAGCTTCTTCGAAAGTTTGACAAAAGTCAACGACACTGCAATTGCCCAGATGCAAGAAAGATTTAATGGGTTCAACATCCTTCAAAGCTTATATGCTTTAGGCCACAATCCTCGAAAATGATCTATCAGGCCCCTTCCAACTTTGACAGTTTATGATGCAATTGGACAGATCTGAAGGAAAAGACGAAGGAAGAACAGGCGAGCTGCTGGGCAGTGGAGAGGAGACCTCACCTAGGGCGATGTGCTCAGCAGTCCTGCGCGGCGGCCGTCGCTCTCTTCTTTCCATCTGCAATAAAACTTAACCCACAGACAGTTTTATCATGTCCTGCTGGAACGGATCAAAAAAATATATATATCAGATAGATTTACTTTCACACATTTTCAATGAGTTGACAGTCTCTTATCCTGAACTGAAATATGGTTTTGGCGGTATCATCTCATTTGCAACACAGCCCACTTTGTGCATCTGAATGACGAGTGGCTGATCTACAGGTTGGTAAATAAGGAAGCAGCCATCAGCCATGCCCTCTTCACGACTGTGAGCATGAATCAGCTTTACGTGGTGTGCCATATATCTCAGAGCAAAGAGCCTCTCTGGAAGGCAGAGATGCGAGGCCATCTTGAGTACACCACTGATTCTCTGGGTATCTTGGCACTTGTGAGCCACTTGTCTATAAAAAATATGGGTCTCTGTCCCTTTCATTAAAATTGTATTCTTAAGAAATAGACATACCTTGCTGTACCCCCACAGGATTGGAGTGTTGGGGAAAGGGAGACAGCTAGTCTCCTTCTATTCTGTGGCCATAGCTAAGGTCCTTGCCTTAGAATAACCATTTTGTAAATATCTAAGGTGGAGTTTGTGACAGAGACTGGATGGGGCAATTTGAAGATAAACTCCTAGAATTAAAAAAAGAAAACAGAAAACATTTAAAGGGCCATTCCTAAGTGTGACATCTTCACAATTGAGAGTTTGTTCATCCCCTCATTCAGAACACAGGTCCACTGAGCATTGTTCTGCGATGACAAAGATCCTCTCTCCAAGCTCCAGAGTCCTATTCGAGTTGGGGAGGTAAGACACATACCAGAGTCATCTAGTTAACAAGGAGTTTCTAAAGCCCGCACAAGAGGCCCAGTCAGCATTCTGCATGAGGCCCATGGAATGGTGTGGGCCGTGTTGAGGACCAAGGTGTCTTGCTCAATAAGCCCAACAGAGCCAGTGTTTCTAGTAGGTAGGACAGATCATCAGTTCTTTGAATAAAGTGAGGAGTTTGTTTCCCAGAAAGAGGAAAATTGAATCAAATTCAGTGATCCCCAGTGCTGTCTCTGCCTTGGGAACTACTTCTGGTCTAGCCCAGGCCATGAGCCCGCCTCTGCAGTCAAGGTTTCCGATATGAACCTCTTAGTAAACTGGATGGGACTAGTGTTCAAAAATACATACTAGTCAAACTTACAGTTGCCAGAGGGGAAGGATGAAAGGAAAGGATAGTCAGAGAGTTTGGGGTGGACGTGCACACACAGTTATATTTAAAACGGATAAGCAACAAGGACCTCCTGCATAGCGCATGGAGCTCTGCTCAGTATTATGTGGCAGCCTGGATGAATGGGGAGTTTGAGGGAGAATGGATACATGTGTATGTATGACTGAGTCCCTTTGTTCACCTGAAATTGTCACAACATTGTTAATCAGCTATACCCCAAAGTGAAGTAAAAAGTTAAGGAAATACATGTTTGTATTACTGCACACACTAAAAGCAAATCCACAGGGACTGGGACCCAATGTTTATTCTTATCTCCCATCTTGGGTTCCTTCCAGGGCATATTATCATTAAATGGAATGACATGGAAAATAATCTACTGTATATAAATTTAAAACACATCATTTATCACTCTCTTACCATCATTAGCTTAATACCATTTTTTTAGTTAAAGTAGCTTAAAAAATTTTTTTACTTTTTACATGTAAATATATTTCAAGCTAGTGTGTGGAAACAAAGATAAGGACAATCAAATGGTACTGGTCATTTAAGACAAAGGGGTGGTTACTTCCAGGTGACATTATTGAGATTGATGTCATGGAGGAGGTGGAGTTTGAGTTGATTGCTAAGGATGGTGAGATTTAAATATTTAGAGGTTGGCAGTCTGACATTCCAGCTAGAGAATATGATCAGACAAAGGCCTAGAGGTGGTTGTGCTTATGTGTGTATACAGAGGCAGCCATAGGTGGTGACAGAAAATAATTTGGAGCAGAAAACTGCAAGGCTTGAATGCCAAGCTTAGGGTTTTGAGGAGGATGCAGGGAGTCAGGAGGTTTTCCAAGTGAAAATACCACCATTCGGCTAATGGTGGCAGAGCGTTAAAGCCCTGGAAGTGGAAAGTTCGGAGGTTTGAAGGATGCTTAGGAGACAGGTGTCAGTCCAGAGGTGTGAGTCTAAACTAGTCAGATGTAGGAGGAGCGGGTAAAGAGGAGGAAAACATAACCCCTGAGGGCCAGCTCTATGATTTTAGCAGTTACCTTCATAACGGGATGAGGAGAGAATGAAAAATTAGAGATGGCGCTTCCTCTATGTGTGTGTGTGTCTGTCTGTCTATCTCCCCAGCTAGACTGTGAAGTCCTGGAGGAAAAGGATTCACATCAGAATCTCAAGTATCCAGCATAGTCCTTTGTCCGAAGTAGAAGCTCAATAAATGCTTGCTGAATTTCACCCTGCCCCCCACCCAACATTTTTGCTCTCTATTCCCAGAAACTCTGCTCCCTAGAGGGTGGAGAGCCTCTCTGATAAAGCAGACCTAGGACTTTCTGGGTCAGACTGGCATAGATACTCCTCTCAGGCTTAGACAGAGAATGGAGCCAGCCATTGGGAACGGACTGGAAAACTGACTTGCTGTGTGGCTAACAGCTAGAAGGATATCTACCCTTTCTGTGGCTTTGTTGATTATCACTTTGTAGCAATTTGGAATAATAGGAAACTCAGAAACAGTCCATTAGTGCAGTGCTTCTTACGTTATAAAATTCTTCACCGCTCTTGCTAGACCTTCAGACTCCTTGCTTGAAGATTTCCAGTATTAAGAGATCAGTGGACGGAGGAGCCTGGTAGGCTACAGTCCACGGGGTCGCAAAGAGTCGGACACGACTGAGCGACTTCACCTTCACCTTCACCCTGACATTATTGGCTGATTCTGTATTTGTTTCCAGGTTCTAGAGCTTTTAGCTTTCTGTTCTATGGTTTTTATGGCACACTACGGGCTCTTGTGTCCATGTACACAGCAGCCTGCCCACTGCCATTTTTCTTATGGCTCTGAACCCTTCAGGTCTTAAGATTTCCTAAAAATAATGTAGTGGACTATTTAGAGGGATCCTGGAATTCCAATGTAAGAGGAGTCATGCTGCATTCAAATTCAGGTGCAGCTGAGGAGGAAAAACTTTCACAAATATTTTTAAGCTGAAATGCTGTATTTGCAGTAGTTTTCCTCAATTACCACAGCATCCTAGATAGCAAAAAGGATGTGGGCAGAGATTCTCATTAGGGCCCTCATCTCATTGTTGGATTTTCTTCGATTAATAATATCAGATGAACTCAACTCCTTTTGATTTGACAATCCAAATTTTGTTTATTATTGGAGTTGTCAGGGAGAGAAGGAGAGAAATAGTATAGAAAATAGCAGAGATACTCTAAAGCATTTAGTTGAAGCAACCGGAAGGGAAAACACATCACAGAAGCCATTCTGTGAACGTACATCAATTCATGAAAATCCACTTATGGTCCTTTTGCCTTGAGAAACATCACAGGTCTTTGGCAGACGATCGGCTGGAGGGAACATAATTTTTTCCACTATCACATAGCGATAATCTGCACCCACCAGCCCTGTCTTTTTTTCTTCTAGAGAAAGCCAGCTGCTGCTTCCACATTACAGCTGTCACCTCTGCATTAAAACTTTTCTTCATGTAGGTCAGTTGTTCCAAGCAACCAGCTACCTGGGGACCCAACCTCTGCCTTAGAAAGTTCACGTTCTCCAAATTGTCAGGGTTTCCAAACCCTCCCTCCCTGCCTTTCCAAGAGTCCCTTCTGCACACTCTGTGCCTGCCTGCTATGTCACTTCAGTTGTGTCCGACTCTATGTGATCCTGTGAACTTGTAGCCCCCCAGGCTCCTCTGTCCATGAGATTGTCCAGGCAAGAATACTGGAGTGGCTTGCCATGCCCTTCCCCAGGGGATCTTCCTAACCCAGAGATTGAGCCCACGTCTCTTATGTCTCTTGCCCTGACAGGCAGGTTCTTTACAGCTCTACTCTATGGCTTATCATTATTCTAGGAAATATGGCATTGGGGATCAAAACCAGTTGTGTTTATCTGGACCGAGCAGTTTGGAAGATAGTGGGATACTAACCTTGTATGTGTGTTAAATAGCCTACATTTGTTAATGAAACCTACGAACCTGCCAGCTCATGATGAGCACATTGTTAACTGGAGGTCTCTAGTCCAGAGATCTGTCATGCATTTGTGCACCCTGCTTCTTTGAACTGTAGTAAAAAGCTATTTATATGTGAGAGTTGGACTGTGAAGAAAGCTGAGTGCCAAAGAATTGATGCTTTTGAACTGTGGTGTTGGAGAAGACTCTTGAGAGTCCCTTGGAATGCAAGGAGATCCAACCAGTCCATCCTAAAGGAGACCAGTCCTGGGTGTTCCTTGGAAGGACTGATCCTAAAGCTGAAACTCCAATACTTTGGCCACCTCATGCCAAGAGTTGACTCATTGGAAAAGACTCTGATGCTGGGAGGGCTTGGGGGCAGGAGGAGAAGGGGATGACAGACAATGAGATGGCTGGATGGCATCACTGACTCCTCGATGGATGTGAGTCTGAGTGAACTCCAGGAGTTGGTGATGGACAGGGAGGCCTGGTGTGCTGCGATTCATGGGGTCACAAAGAGTCGGACACGACTGAGCAGCTGAACTGATATATATATGTGCATTCCCATCAGATTTATCCGAACGGTTTGGATTCTTGACCTGTGGTTTCTTTTCTTTCCTTTTTCCTTTCACCGTCGTTTGCTTATTTCCGGCTGTGCCGCTTCTTTGTTGCTGCATGGTTTGGCTCTAGCTCTGGTGAGCAGGGGCCGTTCTCTAGCTGTGGTGCACGGCCTTCTCACTGCAGCGGCTTCTCCTGTTGTGAAGCACAGGCTCTGGGGCATGTGAGCTTCAGCAGTGGTGGCATGGTGGGCTCAGTAGTTGCAGTTCTGGGGTACATGTGGCTCACGGGCTTAGGTGCCCTGTGGCGTGTGGGATCTTCCTGGACCAGGGATCAAACCCACGTCTCCTGCACTGGCAGGCAGATTCTTTACTGCTGAGCCACCAGGGAAGCCCTTGATTTGTGGTTTCTTAGCTTCAAAATTCTCTTTTAGATGCTGGCTCCAGGTTTCTTTCTAAGCAGAGAGTAATTCTCTAGTCTACCAAAGGTGACCTTACACACTATAAGAAGTTAGGCACTGTCATTCCTAAACCCCTCGCCATGGAGTGGTCTAGAAAAGGAAACAAGAGTTAAGGTTCAGCACTGAAAAGAATACCTGCAGCAGTCTCTGCCTTCATGGGAAAAATAAATAGAGCTCTGTATGAAGACTTTGAACATTCCCATTCAGACTGTTTTAAAGACATAAATCTAATCTCATCCATAAAACGCTGAATGGTTGGCTTAATATCTGGCACACCAGCTCTCGGGCTCACTCCCCCATGCCTGCATGTGAGCATCACATCGTCTGGAAGGAAATGGTGTTTCCATGAGCTCTTTCAGGGAATTTAGTGCTCCAGAAGGAGCTGTATTTTTCAGGGGCTCCCAAACTCACCCCTGAGGTACCATAAAAGATTAAGCTTGCCTCATTCATGGGAAGTAGATTTTCTAAAATCCTGACTTATTTCAAATTTAGGTAGTAAAGCATTCTGATCGACCCCATGTGGATAAGAGAAACAAAGAGGATAGTAACCATGACACAGAAAACATTTTCTGAAAATTGTTTCCTTTTCCCATCAAGATGCATTTCAACAATATGCAAATTAGGTGGTGCCATTGTGCGATAATTATGTTTTCTTAATGTTTCCACAACAGCCCTGCTTTTGCCAGACTTCAATATTGTGGCAGCGTAATGGTCACTTTGGAAGGGATGAACACCCATTATATCTGGGTAAGGAAGACCTTGGAAAATCAAATTCAGATAATGCGAAGAATATACTTTCCATTGCTAATTTGTTTTACAGTTATCTTAGCAAGGGTGAAAAATAGTGTTCTCTCCAGAAGGAAAAAATGGATAAAATGCAGATGAATTAGAAACACCCTGAAGTGCACACCCCTCAAATTCTAAACATATTCTTTAAAAGCTTCCTGGGACCATCAGACACACAGGCTGGGTTGATCCCAATACAGCTGATTCATCAACGTGCAAGCCACTGGAGGAAAGTTCTGGGCAGTTAATAACCGCTGTCTTTTGTCAAGTCAGTCTGCAAAATGTGCTAGATTAAACAAAGTTATCCAAGTTTTATTCCTATAGAAGCACTCTGATGTGGTAATATTGAAGAGTTATTGTCCAAACCCAGGTAAAAGCATTTTCAATCTATGTGGAAATGGAACCCTGTTTTCACAGAGACTCAAGAGATCAGAGTGCCAGGAAGTACTCTTTGGGGAACTTTGGCTACCCCAGTACCCGTTGTTAAGTGAGAATTGTAGTCCAGTTGACCGAAGGCCAAACTAGAAATAAAATCTCAGATTCCCAGATTCTCAGAACAGCTCTCCACTCCCTCGTATTCGTTCACTGTCTGCTTGTTTGGCAGAAGGTCATCTGATATCGACACATATAAATGCTTACTTTTTATAAGATTCTAGAATTTTTCTATAGGTAGCAGTAGATCAGTAATGTCCTAGTTTATGCTTACTCCTTGGAAGGAAAGTTATGACCAACCTAGACAGCATATTAAAAAGCAGAGACATTACTTTGCCAACAAAGGTCCATCTAGCCAAAGCTATGATTTTTCCAGTAGTCATGTATGGATGTGAGAATTGGACTATAAAGAAAGCTGAGTGCTGAAGAATTGATGCTTTTGAACTGTGGTGTTGGAGAAGACTCTTGAGAGTCCCTTGGACTGCAAGGAGATCCAACCAGTCCATTCTAAAGGAGATCAGCCCTGGGTGTTCACTGGAAGGACAGATGCTAAGGCTGAAACTCCAGTACTTTGGCCACCTGATGTGAAGAGCTGCCTCATTTGAAAAGACTCTGATGCTGAGAGGGATTGGGGGCAGGAGGAGAAGGGGATGACAGAGGATGAGATAGCTGGATGGCATCACCGACTCAATGGATATGAGTTTGGGTAAACTCCAGAAGTTGGTGATGGACAGGGAGGCCTGGCGTGCTGTGGTTCATGGGGTCACAAAGAGCTGGACATGACTGACTGACTGAAATGAACTGATGCTTTTCATATCCTAAATAATTTTATAGTTTAAAACATGCATTTCTGCCCCTAGGTAATTGTTTAAATAGATGCATCCCTTTATAGCAGGGGTCTCAGACCTCACTGCCTCCGAGGCCAGGGCAGGGATGGATACATGGCCAGAGCTCAGCTTAGGTGACTACTGCTTTGTGAAAATCTGAGCACTCTGTTACTAGTTTTGCTTTTTTTTCCTTTTTTTTAAGGAAAAAGCCAAACATGGACCTTTTTAATGTGAAATTCATTAATGTGAAATTAATATAATTGTAGCAAGTGGCTCGAAAAAACGAAAAGAAAATGTTGGCCAACACAATACATCCTCAGGTAGAATTTGGCCTATTTTTAGGCTGCCAGTTTTCCATCTCTGCTTTACATTTTTTCATTAGTCCAGTTGTCTCCCTTGCGGGGAGAGAATTCTCTCCCTGTGGGAGCAGAAGGGAGGGAGAGAGACTCTGGGGGTTGGTGGGGGACACAGGCAGACACTGACCAGGTTGGAGCTGTTACCAGCTCCTGTCCTCCATAATGAGCAAGTGACGCAAAAGCCCCAGAGAGACGGCCAGACGGCCAGAGGAAGAGAGGAGACAGCAGGTTAAATCCTGGGCCACTCTTTTATCTCTTTGTCTTCTTTTAGCTTTTTAAATGTATTTTTGTCGAGTTTATTTTTTAAAGCAGTTTTCGGTTCACAGTGAAATTGAGCGGAAAGCGCAGAGCTCCCCTGCACCCGGTCCCCACACAGCCTTCCGCACCTTCAACACTGCGAATGAAACAGCGCATTTGTTTCAGTCAGTTCACCTACACTGGCTCATCGTTAGTCCATGGTGTACGTTAGTCAGTCTGGGTGTAGGTGTGTTCATTCGATGGGTTTAGACACTTGCATGACATTCTCACTCGGTGCTTTGCCCTTCATCACTCCCTCCCCCCGCCCCTGCAACCACTGATCTTTTTACCTTCTCCAATGGCTGGAATCAGACAGTGTGCTGCCTTCTCAGGTTGGCTTCTCTAGCTTAGTGATAAGGAGTGAACTCTCCTCCGTGTCTCCTCATGCCTTGACTGCTTATTTTTCAGTGCTGAATAACATTCCATGGCCTGGGTAATCCAGGGTAAACTATTTGCCTACCAAAGGACATCTTGGTTCCTTCCAGGTTTGGCAATTATGAAGAAAGATGTTATTATACACATCTGGTACACGTTTTTGTGTGGACATGGATTTTCAGCTGCTTTGACTAAATAAAAGGAATGAGACTGCTGGATTGTAGTTATGTTCAGTTTTGTAAGAAATCACCAAACTGTACCATTTTGCACTTCCACCATCAGTGAATGGAGTTCCTGTTGCTCCGCCGCTCTTGTCTCTCTTTTATTACCTGATATAATGTATTGTTCTCAGCCTACGGATGGATATGCACTCACCGGGTGACTTGGTACATGACGTTGCTGCTTCAGGAGCCAGGCCTCAGAACAGCTGAAGGAGGAGAGCCCTTCTTCTGGGCCTCGTGGGTTTGGCGCATTGTGAAAGGTGGATGCCACCTGGCAAAGCGGCGTGTCGCCAGGGTCCAGCCAAGGCACCAGGCCCTCACAAGCTCTCCCCGCGTTCTCTTGCTTTTTAAATTTTATTTATTTATTTGTGGCTGTGCTGGGTCTTCGTTGCTGCACCCAGACTTTCTCTGCTTGCGGCGGGTAGTGGCCACTCTCTCACTGCGGTGCATCGGCTTCTCTCTGTGGTGGCTTCTCTTGCTGCGGAGTGTGGACTCCACGGCGCGAAGGTTCCAGTAGTTGTGGCATGTGGGCTAGGTTGCTCCTTGGCGTGTGGGATCTTCTCAGACCAGGAACTGAACCCTTGTGCCCCGCATTGGCAGTGGATTCCTAATCTCTGGACCACCAGTGACATCCTCTCCCTACATTTTCATTGGGAGAAATCCATTTCCTCACTACTATTCCCGGAGGAAGTTGGGCAACATAGATTGTTAAAGACTTTTCCCTCAGGCTTTTAAAATAGCCCAGCCTTTAGTCTGAGAGGTAGTAAATTGAGCTGAGTAGAGAGATGGATAAAATTAGGAAGCCCTGAAGCCTGGATGGCAGCACACTTAGCCTTTTACCTTCTGTAATCATTTTTGTCCAGAGCTGGGCTCAATATCATGCAGGCAGAAGACAACTTCATTGTCTCCCCTTATATGTTCAGATTCACCACTTGGATGAAATCTTGGTGGAATCTTAGAACATTCAAGGGTCATGCTCAGCTAATTATAAAATCTCCCAATGACTTTTAATTCTCAAAAACAATCTCAAATCAAGGAATTAAAATCTTCTTTCCAGTGTAAGAATCTAAAAGTCTAAACTGTTATCTAATAGTACATCTTGCTCAGTACTGCCTTGGCCTTTTAGTTTTGCTGAAGCTGGAGGAGATGGTGGGAGCCCACTGCTTTCCTTCTTGGTCTCCTGGTCCTCATCAGCTGGCTTATACTCCAGGCTGAGACCAGGGGTTGGCAAGCAGGTGAAAAGGGCTCAACCTCATGGGGCTGATGCTGCCATGAGTTGGCATCAGGACCCTCTGCACTTGGAGGATGTTTAAATCTCTTTCTCTTTGGCACATTTTTTTCCCTAGTTGGTTTTTTTTGTATGTTTCTCAGTGTTTCTGCTCTAGGACCCTCCAGCTGCCCTGCAGGGATCTTTCTCTTCATCCAGTAAGATTCCCTTCCTTAGGCTCTGGAATCGCTTCACAGGAGTTGACATCACTAATGAATTACCCAGGCCCCCATGTCTCAGTTAATCCACCCTTGAAACAGAACAATAACAGAATCTGCCTCATAGGGCTCTGAAAGTGATTCAATGAAATTATTAATGTAAAGTGTTTAGAGGTTGTCATATGGTAAAATACAATAATAAACATTGTTATTGTTAATGCAATGTACTAATAATTTGAAGGCAATGTCTAGAAGATTATTACCAAAGACACAAATTCAGTGTCAAAGAGACTGGGAACTAGTTATGGAGAATTCTGGCATCGAGAAATAAGAAATATGTTTTCAAGTTACACATGATGATGTGGTAAAGTAGAGAAACACTGGACTCACTTTCAGGAGACCCAGAGTTCAGTCCTAGACCTGTTATCAACTGCTGTGTGTTCTTGAAAATGTAACAGAACCAGTCTGTTGTGCATCTCATGTCCCTCCCTGCATTTTGATTAAGGAACATGGTTTCCTGTTGATCTTTTCTTTTTGCTGGTTTGGGACCAGCCAAATTGTATAGTCTTTAATGTCTTCATCTTGAAACTGGAATCAGAAGCCTAGTGCATCCCAAAGTTTTGGTAAAGATCAAGCGAGATGCTCGGTAAATGAACACACCATAAACACTAAATCCTTCATTCAGTCCCTCAGCAAACATTTATTGACCAACCTCAGTCCCAGATGCTATAAAACTGTAAACTGTTGCCAACATGACCATTAAGGAACAAGGTCAATCAACTCCAGTGTTTCTTCTCGCCCTAAAGTTCTTGGAATCAGATCATATGAAAGAAGGAATCCTCCCCATTTTCCATGAGTGGTCTCCACCTGGTAGCACAGAGTAACTGTCCAGTTGCAGTTACCGTGGTGATGGAAACAAGCTATGTCCGCACTGCCCAGTTTGGGAGCCACTGGCCACATGTGGCTACTGAGCACTTTCAGTACAGTTAGTGCTACTGAGGAGTTGAATGTTTAATTTTATTTAATTTTAAATAACATATTTAAATAGCTATACTTGACTAGTGGCTACTAGTAAAATACAGTTTCCAATACATATTGGAAAGTGAAAAATTCTAGCTCCGTAAGCACAGGGTTCTGCAGGAAGGAAGAAAGAAATGCAGACTAGAGATGCAGTCTGATTTGGGAGATATACTTGCTGCTTGGTGGGAGTATGTGTTTGATTGTAGATAGTTCATTTTAGTTTGTTTTAATATTGAACCCTGGAACTTTAATAACTGTGATGCATCAGGAAGAGAGTCCAGCTTAAATTGTAAATGCCTGATGATTGCTTTGCCCTGAAAATGGAGTAGGGGAAATCCTTAAGCTTTCTGTTCTGACAGAATATAATTATGTGTGTTTCGTGAACTCTGAAGAATCAGGGATTTATTAGAAATTTCCCACTCATTGGTCCTTAAAACAGGCATGAGATTTAAGAGACACTAAATACAAATGTTTTTCCTCCTAAGTGCAACACTGATAGGGATATAATAGTGAATGATTTAGAAAACATATAGTAAGTGCTTCTGATTCTGTAAATCAGTCACCGCTGGATGGTATTTAAGGCAGGTAGTCTTGCAAATTAACACCCTGAGCAGATGTTTGGCATGTCTTTTTGAAAACAGATATTCGGAGATGCCTGGTATGGCTACAGGCAGGCCAGACCGCAAGTTCATTCTCATGCCAGACCTGGCCTTTTCCCTATTTCTGCAAAGGCGGTGGAATTTCCCAAATTTATTAAAATGAGATAGTCAGATAGAAAAACTCTGTTTCTCCTCTACTATTCCCACAGAACACTTCTGTGACCTCCTGTGTCAGCTTTTTCTCACACCAGCCAGTTCTCTGACACCAGCAGGGTGTCCTGCACTTCAGTGCGGTTGTGACACCGAGAGCCTGGCTTTAGGACAGAGCCCCCAGGTTAAACGTGCGGACCTACAAGGCTGCCCCACTTCCGACGCCAACTGCAAGTCTCAGGTTGCCACCTGTGCTCTGACCAACCAGCTGTAAATCCAGGTTCCTGCAACCCTTGGTTTGATAATTTGCGAGAGAATGGCTCAGATAACTCAGAAAAACAGAAGTCACTGCTTTACTCTAGAGGATGTAACAAAGAGTAGAGGGGAACAGCCAGGTGGAAGAATGTTTCCTCACCTTTTCCTCCTCCTACATTCCCCTCGCTTTCCGTGGCCTGTGGCCTTTTCCTCCATTTTTAAAGCACATCGTTTTAACCTCTGCTTCTGTTGTCGTGTCTCTTTTTTTCCTCCCTTTCACCCTCTTGCCTTCCACTTAGAAATATGCTTGTGATTACATAAAGTCCACCCAGATAATCTCGGATAACCTGTCATCTTGAGATCCTTAAACCAATTACATCTGCAAAGTCTCTTTTCGCCGTTTAAGGTAATATATTGATAGGCTATGTGGATCAGCCTGTAGACATGTTTGGGGGCCATTATTCCATCCCAGAGTCCTACGCAGGTAGCAAGCAACCTGAACAGTGAGTGTGCAGCAGCTGTCTGCTCTGCTTGGACCAGTGGTTCCCTGAGTGCTTCCTGGACTTGGAGCATCAGCAGCACCCAGGAACATCATAGAAAAGTACATTCTTAAGCCCACTGCAAACTTGCAGAATCAGAGACGCTGGGGAGGTGGAGCTCAGCAGTCAGTATTTTAACAGGCCCTTAGGATGATACTGAGCACTGCTGGAGTTGGAGAACCACTACCTAGGGAATCGGAGACGGCAGTGGCAGCCCACTCCAGTACTTGTGCCTGGAAAATCCCATGGATGGAGGAGCCTGGAAGGCTGCAGTCCATGGGGTCGCTGAGGGTCAGACACGACTGAGCGACTTCACTTTCACTTCTCACTTTCATGCATTGGAGAAGGAAATGGCAACCCACTCCAGTGTTCTCGCCTGGAGAATCCCAGGGACAGGGGAGCCTGGTGGGCTGCCGTCTATGGGGTCGCACGGAGTGGGACACGACTGGAGCGACTTAGCAGCAGCAGCAGCCTAGGGAATGATGTAGGGAACGGACTCATACTCTGTTCATGCTCTTGGGAGCAACTGTCTTTCCTTCAGTCTGTTTTTTCTTTAATTTCACTATTTTTATTTTCCATTATGCTGGCTCTTTGTTGCTGCATGGGCTTTTCTCTCGTTGTAATGAGCAAGGGCTGCTCTCTAGGTGCGGTGTGCAGGCTTCTCCTTGTGGTGGCTTCTCTTGTTTCAGAGAACGGGCTGTACGGTGCACAGGCTTCAGTAGCTGCAGTTCCCAGGCGCGACTGCACAGGCTCAGTAGTTTGGGCGCACAGGCTTAGTTGCTCTGTGGCATGTGGGATCTTGCCGGATCAGGTATCGAACCCACATCTCCTGCATAGACAGGCGGATTCTTTACCACTGAGCCACCAGGGAAGCCCGTCTTCACTCTTTGTCAAGGAGAGATGCCTTTAAGTTTTTTAAAGATTAAATTTCTATAAGATTTAATGTCATCATGTATTTGTCATAGTTATTCTCTGCACTGCATGGGTTTTAAGATGGCTTATGAAATCCAGTTAAGTCCCCTTTTAAGTAGGTGAGGTTTTAGTCCAGTTTTGTTATCACTGGGATATTTGTGCAAAGGAAACAGGAATTGGAGGAAAGGGCAGTGGAGGGCATTGCTCCTCTCCCCCTTATTCCCTTTCCCTTTTTACCACCCCATCCCCACTCCAGCAGAGCAGTCTTGCAGGTATTAGTTACAAGTCAGCAAACACCTTGTTGGAGGAGGTTGCTAAAGTATCAAGCCACTGATTTACAGAATTAGAAAATGATAGAATCAGAAGAGGTCTGCAGAGCATGTTTCCAAGGCTCTCATTTTACAGGGGACTCTGAGGCTGAAAGAGGTCACATACAAGGTCACATGATTAATGTGTGGAAGTCAGGACTAGCAGCCCAGATCCCTGATTTTATGCTAGTCAGGTAGCATCTCTGAGACACATTAAAAGTATGAGCTGCTCTCACCCAAAACAAAGAAACTTGACTAAAACAAGGTGAATCTGACCAGCTCTCATTTTCATTAGGGCTCCACACTGTGAGGAGAATCAGTTAGCAAAACATGAGAACTGAGTTATTGGCTCTAATGCCGGAGCAGAATGAAATTGAAATTTATCTGAGGTGTGTCCAGAGCAAGAGTAGATATAAGAAATCATTATAGTCCTGTAGAAATAAAAATACTTTGAAGGCAGAGATAAGAATATTAGAAAATCAATGGGGGACCTGAGGTTTATGAAGCCAGTTGCTGGAGGAGGTGGAGGGGACTGAGGAACTGCCAGAACAAAGGGGAGGGGTTATAATGAGAAAAACGTGAAAATCCAGATGCTAAAATATAGAGCCAACCCAGGAGTTCTTGAAATTTACTTTTAAGAATGAAAATATACAAGAGCTTGCTCAAGAATGAAGGGCAATATTCCCTTTCCTTAAACCCAAAGATGAAAATGATGATGATTTAAACAGGAATGTGTATAGAGATGTAGGTGGGGCAGGACAAGGAACAGAATGGAGATCCAGCGAAGAAGCAGGAAAAAATGTAGAAATATGTCACCATGGTCTAACACATTAAAGTGTAGGACTTTAAAAATAACCAAGAGAATGTTTTCTTGGTTTTTATTTTCTCTTTTCTTTTTTTTCCTCCTGTGAGAGGGAATAAGGTTATTCTAGTGGTAAATACATTTTGGAAACTGATGAGTTCAAATTATTAGCATCAGTAAGTAGAGTCAGACCTCCTTCCAAGAGGGGCTACCGACCCACTTATTAATTTTCACAAAGATAGGGGACATTTTTTTACTTTAAAAAATTAGTTGAGCATTTTTAATGCCTTTATTTTCCCATCTGCTTTGGTTTCTTTATTCATTATTAGAAAGAGAGAGGCTGTGTGTGTGTGTGTGTGTGAGAGAGAGAGAGAGAGAGAGAGAGAGAGAGAGAGAGATCCAATTTCCCTCCATGCACTCTCTGTAAATGTCAACTACACCATCTGGTGGTGATTGGATATATGTGCACTTGGCTTTGAAAATCAAATTCGAAAAATACCTGGACTTCCTTGGTGGCTCAGACGGTAAAGAATCCGCCTGCAGTGCAAGAGACCTGGGTTTGATCCCTGGGTTGGGAGGATCCCCTGGAGGAGGGCATGGCAGCCCACTCCAGTATTCTTGCCTGGAGAATCCCCATGGACAGAGGAGCCTGGTGGGCTACCATCCATGGGGTCTCACAGTCAGACACAACTGAGCGACTAAGCATAGCACAGTATCATGATTTCTCATTATCTTCAGTCATTAAATTAAATACCAGTTCTGATGCAATGAACATCAACTAGGATTCAGAGTAAAAATTAACCAGATGCCTGTTGTGGAATATTTGTTATAAAATGAAGGGCAGTTAAAACTTAATAGATACAAAACTCTTACAGATTCTTATTTATAAACAAAGCTTGAGAAATTTTCAAGTCTGTGATGGCAGTTGTAAAGGGTTTCATTTCATACCCACACTCAAGGGGGTTCCCCGAAATCCTTATCCTTCTCTACTTCAGCCCCTTATTATTTTTTTCAAATTTTTAAAATAACCTTTTGTTATTTTATTTGCTTCTTTGCTCCAGCATTGCTTTTAAAATGACGTAACTTTCACAACAGTAGAGATTGCTTTTGTGTTTTTCCCCGTGGTATCCCCCATGTGTATAGTAGACACTCAATATAAATATTTGTCCAATGAATTTAATTGAATTTAAAATACTTTATAATATGTGAAAAAAATTTAAAAGCAGTTATATGAACAATAAAATTAGAGTAATCTCTCTGAGTGGTGTGGACTAACATTTTTTCAAGATATTCAGTCAAACTGGTTTGGATATATCTCTGGTAGTTTGGGAAACTGCAGTTTTTGAGACCATGCTTCTGACAGTATAACCATTAGCATGCATTCATTTTTCAGTGGGGTGACATTAGTTTTCAAAAGCCACCTTATTTAGGCTGGGGTCTTTGGGACTAAACAAGTGCCTTTCAGAATCACTGATCAACTCAAAGAACAACTTAGAAATTCACATTTTGATGTTTGCCAGACTCCTCTGGGTTATGAATTGATGTTTATATTACTGATTTAAGTAGCCCCCCCACACTGGGAAATAGATGGGGAAACAGTGGAAACAGTGTCAGACTTTATTTTGGGGGGCTCCAAAATCACTGCAGATGGTGACTGCAGCCATGAAATTAAAAGACGCTTACTCCTTGGAAGGAAAGTTATGACCAACCTAGATAGCATATTCAAAAGCAGAGACATTACTTTGCCAACAAAGGTCCGTCTAGTCAAGGCTGTGGTTTTTCCAGTGGTAATGTATGGATGTGAGAGTTGGACTGTGAAGAAAGCTGAGCACCGAAGAGTTGATGCTTTTGAACTGCAGTGTTGGAGAAGACTCTTGAGAGTCCCTTGGACTGCAAGGAGATCCAACCAGTCCATCCTAAAGGAGATCAGTCCTGGGTATTCTTTGGAAGCACTGATGCTGAAGCTGAAACTCCAGTACTTTGGCCACCTGATGTGAAGAGTTGACTCATTGGAAAAGACTCTGATGCTGAGAGGGATTGGGGGCAGGAGGAAAAGGGGACGACAGAGGATGAGATGGCTGAATGGCATCACTTGGACATGAGTTTGAGTGAACTCCGGGAGTTGGTGATGGACTTGGAGGCCTGGCGTGCCGCAATTCATGGGGTCGCAGAGTCGGACACTGGACTGACTGACTGGACTGACACCACTGGGAGCTTCGTAAGTCGCCAAGCTTGTCGATGTCAGTACACTGGAAGCAAAGTGCTCACCTCTGCTTTCTTGGACATGAACTTAGTCACATAACAACAAGGATTCCATTTCAATCACAGTGCCACGTTTGTACTTTGACTTCTGACAAATGCCAAGTGTTCCCTGACGCATATTCTAATCATGCAGGACCTACTCAAACAGCAGAAGAAATGGTGGCCAGATAACTGAACTGCACATGGATTTGAGTTGGACACTCTGCAGATTTTATTTGCAATTGAGTTCATTCAATTTAAAGAGCAATCTTGTGGGTTCCCAGAGATTCTTCTAGGGAGATTATTCACTTTACTGAGAGATCAAGAACCTCGCAAAGGAAAATGGGGTGCAGAGGGATTAACCACCGTAGTAGTGAAGTCTTGGTCGTACTTAGGGGAGGGGATGTGCTCTGGTTGGCCCTTTTTGCTCCCATGGTTGGTATGCAATGGACAGCTTGTAGGTGGGAATGATGGGTGGGTGGGTGGGGGGAATGCTGGATGGAATGCTGAAAGATTACGTAGATTCAGGAATTTAAAGACAGGGTGAACAAGAGTAGAAAAGAGATTGGTAAAATTGTCAAGGTCCCCACAGATCCTCTGAATTTATCCTAAATATTCTGATACATCATGTGTTGTATTCGCCCCCTGATTTTATTTGACCTTTATTTAAATATCATCTCTCTTTAGCAACAGGGTAGTTTTGTCACTTGGGATTAAAAATGATATTTTTGTAAAATGGCAAACCATCTTGACATTTCATTACAAACTTTTTAACAAATTTCTCTTCTCGTTCAAAACACTTCTTTCAAGTAGAACAAAGCTTCCCATCAGTGGTTTTATTTTTATTTTAAAATGCTTCTTTGCAATATGAATCCAGAAGGTCCACGTGGAGGGTGCAGAGAGAGTTGGCTGTGAGCCAGGAGGGCTGGAGCCCACAGCAGCCACTCCTCTATAATCCTGTGACCTTGAGCAAGTCACACCCCTGTCTGGACAATGTTTCTTTGTCAGCAAAGTGAGATATTTAGCCGAATGAGCTCCTGTAGGCTGTGTGTTTTTTAGAATCACTTTGAGGCTTTAGATTTACCGCCTCCCCCCCCCCCCCCCCCCCGCAATGCCTCATCCTTGGCAGCAAAAAAAGAAAGAAAAAGACTTTCCTGAAGGCCTCCCTTGAATATATTGAGGGAGGCAGAACAATGCCCCCCACCAAAGATGTTTGTGTTTGATCCCTAACCTGTGAATGTGCTACCTTATGTGGAAAAAAAAAAAAAAAAAGGATTTTGCAAATGTTATTAGATTAAGGACTTTGACGTGGGGAGGTTAGCAGGGATCATGCAGGTGGGCTTGGCCTACTCATTGGTCCTCAGAATCAGGGAACACTTCCTGACTGTGATCAGAGAGAGATGTGATGATGGAAAGAGGGCCAGAGAGGTCATTGGTGGTTTGAAGATGGAGGAAGGAGACCAGGAGCCAGGGAGCATGTGCTGCCTTCACAAGCTGGGAAAGGTGACTGAAGGTCTTCTCTAAAGCGTCCAGGGAGGGCCAATGTTCCTGTGGCCTTGATTTCAGCCCAGTCAGACCGACCAGGACTTACAGAACTGTAAAGTAATACATTTGTACCATTTAAGCTGCTCTATTTATGTATATAAATACACACATATATTCAGCCAGAATAATTTTTCAGCAACTCTAGGAAAACTATTGGACGGGCTAAAAACACACTGCATAGTTCATAACAAATGCCACTCAGGCTCAGCCAGTTGCACGGGCATGCACCCAGCGTCAATAGTAAAAGAACCGTCAGAGGCAAGTAGCATCTGCCGTGTAACTCTGGAGCATAAAGGTAATTGATCTGGTGTGAGAAACCTGGGATCAAAAGCAGCATCCCGATAGGTGTGAAATCAGAGCAGAAGGGGACTGTCCGTCTCTCAGGCTGCCTCCTTCATTCCGCAGGTAACTAAACTGAGACTCAAAGGAACAGGGACTGTCCCCAAACAAAACCTGAAGTCCTTTCTGCTACAGGGGAAAGTTCTCATCATTGAGAAGAAAAAAGAAGTTTCCATCATTGAGAAGAAAGCAGGGTTGAAAAGTAAACTTCCATCATGGTATCTTAGAATCCGCATTGCCTGGGAGGGCTGCGGCCCGGCCAATGTTCCTCTGGCCTCGATTTCAGCCCACTCAGACCGAGGGGGACTTCTGACTTACAGAACTGTAAAGTAACTTGCAAATCAGCGGTGCACCACCTTCTGAGGTCTGGCTTCCCAAACCGGGAAACTGACCCCAATTTGAGGAGGCACCAAGGGAAGGGGAGGTAGCTGGCATATGTGAACTGACACACAAGCAGTCAGCTCAGGCCGACACATCTCCAGATAAAAAGTAGAATCTCTGCTTTAATTTGGTCTACAGTACACTTTGTCCTAAATTATCTGGAAAATGTGGATATCATCACTAGTTTGTTTGATCCCTTAACATGATGGTCACCATTGAGAATGTTAGAGGTAGTTTACCCCTCAGTCAGTTCAGTCGCTCAGTCGTGTCTGACTCTTTGAAACCCCATGAATCGCAGCACGCCAGGCCTCTCTGTCCATCACCAACTCATGTCTATCAAGTTTGAGCTCACTCAAACTCATGTCCATCAAGTCGGTGATGCCATCCAGCCATCTCATCCTCTGCCTCCCTTCTCCTCCTGCCCCCAATCCCTTCCAGAATCAGAGTCTTTTCCAATGAGTCAACTCTTTGCATGAAGTGGCCAAAGTACTGAAGTTTCAGCTTCAGCATCAGTCCTTCCAAAGAACACCCAGGGCTGATCTCCTTCAGAATGGACTGGTTGGATCTCCCTGCAGTCCAAGGCACTCCAAAGAGTCTTCTCCAACACCACAGTTCAAAAGCAGCAATTCTTTGGCACTCAGCTTTCTTCACAGTCCAACTTTCACATCCATACATGACCACAGGAAGAACCACAGCCTTGACTAGACAGATCTTTGTTGGCAAAGTAATGTCTCTGCTTTTGAATATGCTGTCTAGGTTGGTCATAACTTTCCTTCCAAGGAGTAAGCGTCTTTTAATTTCATGGCTGCAGTTACCATCTGCAGTGACTTTGGAGCCCCAAGAAAATAAAGTCTGACACTGTTTCCACTGTGTCCCCATCTATTTCCCATGAAGTGATGGGATCAGATGCCATGATCTTCATTTTCTGCATGTTGAGCTTTAAGCCAACTTTTTCACTCTCCTCTGTCACTTCCATCAAGAGGCTTTTTAGTTCCTCTTCACTTTTTGCCATAAGGATGGTGTCATCTGCATATCTGACGTTATTGATATTTCTCCTGGCAATTGAATTAATATAAGACATTCCACTTCTAGAATGTCCAAGAAGCTGAGGACACAGCTTCTTGAGGGAGATTGGAACAGAAGGCACTCATTATTGGCCTCTCTTGTTCTAAGCAGCAGTGTTTGGGAAAACCACAGACTCCTCATACTCCTCTCATCAACATAGCACCATGTGGACAGGACTGTTATCCAACAGTTACCCAGACACTCAGCTTAATATACTTAGCAGTAGATAAAGACGTCCATCCAGAGCCATTAGGTAACCTGGGATTTGATGTGAAACCTAATCGGAAGACAATATTCTAATACTTCAGACCTCAGGCCTCTGCTCAGATTGCTGAGATCATTATTCCTGATTTCTCTAAATTCATGCTCTAATAAAGAGGCACACAAATTGCTTACCTGTCAAGTGCTACCATTTTAGGAGAATTCGCTGTACTGTTGATGCTTAAGGGACCAGGGGGTTTCAGATTTGGGGTATCTGTTTTCTATTTTGATACTCGATAGGTGTCCCTGTGCTAGTTTGAGATCTCATCCTAGAAATACAATGCATGCGTGAGAAGAGTAATGTTCAGTGAGCCCTGGACCTGGATTCTTCATTTGCAAAGATTGATAACACAGTAAAATACTCTTAACTTGGAAACTGTGAGTAATAAAATGTAATCTTTCTTTGATAGTTCCGAATGCACTTTAAAATTATGCAGTGCCTTGGAGTCACTGCAGAGAATATAACTTTTTATAGATCATGGAACTATAGAAGTTTGGGAGTCAATGGAACTTTATGTCATTCAGTAGAGGGTTAATAACTAAGTTTTGTATAGTTGCCAACTACAGTCGATGGGTATGCCTCTGGTGTGCCATGCTGAGAAGGAGTTTTCCGTTACTCAGACTCAATAGATGAGTGTAATGTGATCGATTAGCAATGTCTGCCATGGGTGGGAAGAAAGAAAAGTCACTGGCAGAACACATATTTCCTGTCCTTAAGAATTCCAGCCTCTTCATTTTTGGCTCAGATGATAAAGAATCTGCCTGCAATGTAGGAGACCTGGGTTCAATCCCTGGGTCAGGAAGATCCCCTGGAGAAGGGAATGGCTACATATTCCAGTATTCTTGCCTGGAGAATCCCCAAGGACAAAGGAGCCTGGCAGGCTGCAGTCCATGGGGTTGCAAAGAGTCGAATATGGCTGAGCTACTAATACTTTCACTTTCAGCCTAAGGACAAGCGGAATTCGTAGGACTGGCCAGAATCAACCACCTGGCCTGTGGTTGAACTGGACGGGCCACTAGTATTTTTATCATAGCATTACCACCTCTGTAATATCAACTCACAACTTCTAGAAAATAGAAAATCAAGTAATAGTTTCTTGGGTATCTAAAAACTTCAGGAATGAAAAAGCACAGCAAAGCAGAAAAGGTATTTGGATGGTGATGTATTAGGAAATTGATGACAATTCATCAAATAGTTCAAAAGAATTTGAAAATAATTTTCCAGTGAGGCATCATGTGGTTTTAACAAATATAATTGTATTTTAAAATTCAGTTTAGACACTCAGGAAATATGTTTGGATGCCTTCCCAATGCAAGGGACTATACTGGAGTAGCGAGAACAGTAATGAGACACTCTAGGCAAAAATCCCTCAGGATCCATTCAGGAGATATTTCCTGAGCACTTGCTTGAGTCAGACAGTGTATTCAGTCCTGGAGATTCAAAAATCAAGTAAAACTCTGCCTTGAAATAGTTTTTCTCATAGTAGGCAATATCTGGCACCATAACCAATGGTTATAACAGCTATGTTTTGCCTTCTAGGTTTTCAGAGGATTCCAAGAAACCCAATCTAGAGATGAGGCTCTAAAGCAAGGTAGAGTGTAGTAAGGGATAAGCTGGTGAGTTTTCAAAGTAAGTATCCAGTATAAATGGGAAACTTCAGGCTGTAAATATTTTAATCTTTTATTGAAGTGGATTGGATTTACTCATGTTCTATGTATTGTAGCTATGGTTTATCATTTGTTACTGTAAGATATCACCCTATATAAGTAGACCTCAGTGTCTCTATTCATTCTATGGTTGGAGGATATTTCTGTTAATTTCAGATGGGAATTATCACCAAAAATATTTCTATGAACATTCCTTTTTTATTGGAGTGTAATTGCTTTGCCGTATTGTTAGGTTTTGCTGTACAATGAAGTGAATCAGCAATATGTATACACATATTCCCTGCCTGTTGGACCTCCTTCATACCCCCCACCATCCCATCCCTCTGGGTCATCAACGTGCATCAAGTTGAGCTCTGTGCAATATGCTATCTAAAACAACTGTTTTACACATGGCAGTGTATTTATGTCAAACCTAATCCCCCAGTTCATCCCACTCTCCCCTTCCCCTGCTATGCCCATGTGTCCGTTCTCTATGTTTGCATCTCTGTTTCTGCCCTGGAATTAGGCTCATTTGTACCATTTTTCTTGATTCTACATACATGCATTAATATGCGATATTTGGTTTCCTCTTTCTGACTTACTTCACTCTGTATGACAGACTCTAGGTCTACCCACATCTCTACAAATAACCCAGTTTCAGTCCTTTTTAGAGCCGAGTTACAGTCCGTTGATCTATGCATTACATCTTCTTTATCCGCTCATCTGTTGATGGGCCCTTAGGTTGCTTCCATGTCCAGGCTATTATAAGTAGTGCTGCAGGGAACATTGGGGTTCGTGTATCTTTTTGAATTATGGTTTTCTTAAAAACCAGAGACATTACTTTGTCAACAAAGGTCCATCTAGTCAAGGCTATGGTTTTTCCAGTGGTCATGCATGGATGTGAGAGTTGAACTATAAAGAAAGCTGAGTGCCAAAGAATTGATGCTTTTGAACTGTGGTGTTGGAGAAGACTCTTGAGAGTCCCTGGGACTGCAAAGAGATCCAATCAGTCCATGCTAAAGGAGATCAGTCCTTGGTGTTCATTGGAAGGACTGATGCTGAAGCTGAAACTCCAATACTTTGGCCACCTGATGCGAAGAGCTGACTCATCGGAAAAGACCCTGATGCTGGGAAAGATTGAGGGTGGGAGGAGAAGGGAACGACAGAGGATGAGATGGTTGGATGGCATCACTGACTCAATGGACATGGGTTTGGGTAGACTCCGGGAGTTGGTGATGGACAGGGAGGCCTGGCGTGCTGCTGTCAGTGGGGTTGCAAAGAATCGGACACAACTGAGCAACTGAACTGAACGAGGGTATATGTCCAGTAGTGGGATTGCTGGGTCATATGTAGTTCTCTGTTTAGATTTTTAAGTAATCTCCATATTGTTTTTCACAGTGGCTGTACCATTTACATTCCCACCAACAGTGCAAGACTGTTCCCTTTTCTCCATACCCTTTCCTGCATTTATGGTTTGTACATTGTTTGATGATGGCTGTTCTGACTGGTGTGAGGTCATACCTCATTGTACTTTTGATTTGCATTTCTCTAATAATTAGTGATGTTGAGCATCTTTTTCATGTGCCTATTGGCCATTTGTATGGCTTCTTTGGAAAAATATCTGGGTCTTCTCCCCATTTTGTGATTGAGTTGTTTGTGTGTGTGTGTGTGTGTGTTTAACTAAGCTTCGTGAGCTGTCTGTGTATTTTGGAGATTAATCCTTTATCCATTGCTTCATTTGCAAATACTTTCTCCTATTCTGAAGGTTATCTTTTCATCTTGTTTATGATTTCCTTTGCTTTTAAGTTTAATTAGGTCCCATTTGTTTTTGTTTTTATTTTCATTACTGTAGGAGATGGATAAAAAAAGTTCTTGCTGTGATTTATGTCAAAGAGTGTTTTCCCTATGTTTTCCTCTAAGAGTTTTGTAGTGTCCAGTCCTACATTTAGGTCTTTAATCTTATGCATGCATCTCTACTGGGGCTATCCCTCTGATATAACAGCTGGGTCACCTGTGTGAGCATTATGGAAGCCCTTCCAACAGTTTACAAAAGTGACTGGAACCAATTTAAATCCCTACTAGTAGTGTTGGAGAGTCCCCATGTTCCATATTGTCATCAAGATTTGCTATTTTCAGTATGAAAGTTAAGTTGCTCAGTTGTGTCCAACTCTTTGTGACCCCGTGGACTGTAGCCCACCAGGCATCTCTGTCCAACTTAATCAGTCTGGGAAGGTATCTTAGAGTTTTAATTTGCATTTTCCTAAATTACTAAGAAAGTTGACATTCTCAAATTTGGTGGGCTTGCTTTGGTGAAGTATGTGTTCAAATGGTTTGCTTATTTTTCTTTTGAACTTTTTTTTTTTTTAATTTTTGCAACTTCCTTGATAAGTTGGATTATATTCAAAGTAACAGTTTCTTACAAAAGACCCCACCAGAGTGCTTCCCTTGGGGTCTGGTCAGGAAACATAGAAAACCCCCAAGTTACCTGGAAGGAGAGAGTTTAACACAAAGAACTATTAGCTAGATAGACAATTGTCGTCTCTGTAACTAAATATCAGTCCGAAAGAAAAGACTAAGGTCACCTGGAGTAGCAGCTGCAGGAAACAGTTACCCTGCCTCCGGGGACTGGAGGGAAGAAGGGAAATGTTGACGCTATTAAACTCAGAAGCCCAGAGAAGGGGCCTTCGCCCAGCCTGCTGAGCAGGAATTTGGGTCTCTGAGGAGGAGACGCAGCCAGCTGGTGTTTGGTCTCTGAGAAGAGGCGATAAGGCTACTCTCATAAGTGCTGGGAAAACTCCATACTGGATCTGATTGCTGGTATGAGAACAAACTCATCCTGTTGCAATGAAGTGCTTGGTGCCTTAGGGACAGGAAGCCGTCCTGAAGGCTTAAAGTCTCCTCTTCCAGCCTCGCAGGATCCCGCTAGCGCCCCCTATTGGCATCTGTCAAGCAGAGTTGGGTTTTCCTGTCTGGCGCCATCATCCCAAATGGGGGAAGAGTGAGGTCAGAGCTAAGAAGGTGAAGGTTGCTCAGTCGTGTATGACTCTTTGCGACCCCATAAACTGCAATCCCCCAGGCTCTTCTGTCCATGAGGATTCTCCAGGCAAGAATACTGGAGTGGGTAGCCGTGCACTTCTTTGGGGAATCTTCCCAACCCAGGATCGAACCCAGGTCTCCCACATTGCAGGCAGATTCTTCACCGTCTGAGTGACCAGGGAAGTCCTAAAGGAGCTTAGTACTTGTCAAGAGAACCTGAAAGCAAAGTGTGTGGAAGGGACAACCAACGAGGGGCTTGGATCTGGGCTTGAGATGTGTCATAGTTCAGAGCAGCTAACCTTTAGGAGTTCAAGTAGCCAACCTAGGAGTGTACTTACCGCATGCCCGCTTGCATAAGGCATCACCTATGCTACATCACAGCTGCTACTCCATGAGACCTTAGTGTTCTCCTTCAGCCTGATATTTAATTACAGAGAGGACAGTTCTGATCCTCACACCTCATCTCAGCCCCTTAGGATGAGAGCTCTCACTGCTCCCACTGAAAAGGTGAGACCATAAAGCCAAGAAAGTTGACATCATCCGCCCAAGGTCATACAGCCAGGAGATGCAAGTAGAATAAATATGTAATTCAGATTCATCTAACTCATTTTTATCTTCATATTCAAGTCCCAAAATAAAGGGGATTTACTGTAAAACTATACAGAATTATGGTAAATGAGACATGAAAATTAATAGCAGGTGTCCTGACTTCAGAGAACTTTTACAGGCATCAATATTTTCTGGTCATATTAGCTCATAAAAATATGGCAGATGGCATCAATATCTTTCCTTCTTTACTTTTTGAAAAAAGTCTTTATCTTTTTTTAGCTGGTATTTTCAGGCATCCTTGCCACTGTGGTGAAAAACCACACATTCTGTTGATGTGTTTGAAATTACTTTCACTGACTGGTGCTTTGGTTTCTGTACTTTCGCAGATGGTAATTGGGTGAGAACAGTCCTTCTTTGTCTTTCCTAGATTTGAAACCTAGACCCAAGCTGCTCCCGAAGCTATAACCAATAGGAAAACTCCCTGGTTTGTTCCTCGGCTGCATGGGATTGTTTGAATGCAGTTGAAGTACCTGTAGCCCAAGCGAAGGCGCTTTCTCTACCTTGAACTCTGCCTCTCCATGCTGATCAGCTCTAGGTTTGGAAAAACTATGAGAACTTGTTTGTTTATTCTGAGACGAAGAGTAAGGTGTGCTAAAAATCTGACTTCTTTTAAAAGATGAACTGTGCGGCAGTCTTGTGGAACTAGGGGGCGTGGCTAGGACTCCCTGGACAGCCTCTGACTCTCAGGTGCTGTGCGGTCACTCCCAGCCACCTCAGCAGTGTCTCCTGGCCCCGCCCCCCCCCCCAGCTGGCCCTCCCCCTGGCAGCCAGATGCTGGGAGCAAGGGCAGACCTGCTGCCAGGACACCTGGCTCTGGGGAAGGAGGGCCGCTCAGCCAGCTCCTCAAGGTGCGCTCTCTGTGCAGCCTGCCCCCAGGTCTCTGACTCGCCAGCAGTCCGCCCTGCATTGCTCTCCTCTCCCCACTGCAGTGAACCGCCACAAACCCGGCGCCTTCAAGGGTACAGATTTATCGCCTTACTCTTCTGAAGGTCAGACATTCAAAATCAGTCCCAGTGAGCTGAAAGCAAGGTGGTGGAAAGGCTGTGTTCCTCTGGAGGCCCTGGGGAGGCTCTGCTTCCTTTCCTTTTGCAGCTTCTAGAAGCCCTGAGTTCATTGGCTGGTGCATCACATCTCCTCTGACTCTGACCCTCCTGCATCCCTCTTATGAGGACCCTTAGTGATCATATTGAGTCCCCCAAAGAGGCTCAGGTGATTCTCCATCTCAAGATTCTTAGTTTAACACATCTGCAAAGTCTCTGTTGCCACATAATGTAACATACTCATAAGTTCCACAGACTGGGTGTGGACATCTTTGGAGGACCGCTGTGGTACCAGCCTATGCCCCAATCCCCACCCCAGTCTCTCTGCTTTCCTCCTATTTCTCAGGACTAAATGCTCGTTGTGTTTGCCAAGGCTTTCACCACACCGGCCTCCTTTCCACTCTGCCTGCTCTCCCACACGGCATGCCTCAGCTTTGGGCAGATAATGACCCGCCCTGCCTTCAGCTGTAGTGACCGAGTTCTTTTTGGAAACAAACTGGCCTGGGTTTGAATTTCCAGCTCTGCTACTTCCATAATGTGTAGGCTTTGTAACCACACTTGAGTTTACCCCTTTCCTTTGTCCTGACTTGGGGTCTGGAGGCCTATACTACTTTTTAAAATATTGAAATATAGTTTTTGTATTAATTTCAGGTGTATAGGAAAGTAATTCAGATGTATATAATGGTGGTTTAGTTGCTGAGTCATATCTGACTCTCTGAAGCCCCATGTACTGTAGCTTGCCAGGCTCCTATGTCCATGGAGTTTTCCAGGCAGGAATACTGGAGTGGGTTGCCATTTCATCCTGTAGGGAATATATATATATATATATATATATATATATACACACACACACACACACACACACATATACACACACACACACATATATACATGCATACACACACACACACACACACACACACACATTTTCCCTGCTGGCTCAGACAGTAAAGAATTTGCCTACACTGCAGGAGACCCAGGTTTGATCCCTGGGTCGGGAAGATCCCCTGGAGAAGGGAATGGCAACCCACTCCAGTATTCTTGCCTGGAAAATTCCATGGACAGAGGAGCCTGGCGGGCTACAGTCTATGGGGTTGCAGAGAGTTGGATACAACTAAACCAGGAACACTTTCATATATATGTGTATATGTGTGTGTGTATATCTATCTATCTATCTATATATAATCTACATCTATATATCTCCAGCTTTTTCAGATTCCTTGCCCTTCTATGTCATTCAGAGTATTGAGTGGAGTCCCTTGTGCTGTACAATAGGTTCTTATTGGTTTTCGGTTTTTATATACTAGTGTATTTATGTTAATCCCGAACTCCTCTGGTTTATCCCTCTCCCCCTTCCTCTTTGATGTAACTATAAGTTTGAGTCTTTTTGTTTTGTAAATAAACTCATTTGATTCTTACCTTTTTAGATTCTACCTATAAGCGATAATCACATGGTATTTCTCTGTCTGGCTTACTGGACTTAGTATAGTAACCTCTGGATCCATCCTTGTTGCTGCAAACGGCATTGGGTTCTCTCTGGAGCCATGCCTCTCGCAGGGTAGACTATGACTAGATAGGCAGGGGCTGGACTTTTCTGTCCGTCACGTTCTTTTTCAAGTTGAATCCAGCCCAGCAGTTGTTGATCAGCCCCATCCCAGCATGGGGCACACAGAGGTGAGTGAGGCTTGGTCCCTGTCCTCAGCAGACATGCCACAGACCAAGGGACACACAAACGCAACATTTCAAAGTAAAGTGGCAAACTCCATGGTTGCTTGGTGAGATCAGGACAGATTTTTGGATTTGGGGACACTTGAGCTGAGTGAGGTAGGAAATACTGTTGCAGGAAAAGGGTTTTGCCTTTTTGTATTCATCGATTACATCACCACCCAAGGCATTGGGCCAAACCATCATCAGCAGAATTTATGCTTGAGTGTTTCAGAATAATAAGAGCTTCACCACTCTGTTCTTCTAAGCCCAAGCCTGGCACAGCGAGAGCTTTTGCTGGGGGCCTGGCTAATCCCAACATGCTCTGCTTTTCCAGAGACAGACCTGACATAAATTTGAAGGAGCTCCGTCACTTTGCTGCCCAAGCATCTTAGCCAACCCAAGGAGACTCCTGCCAGCAGGACAACAGCCCTGTCATAAAGCTCAAACGATGTCAGGCTGGATTGTAGATCAGTGCCTTTCTGACTTTTTAGATCTTGACTCCTTACAGCAGTGTAAAAGTCCTGCCTCTGTCAATCCTGTGTGTTCAGCCTTTCTAGAACAAAAGAACCTCAAGATGGCTAAACCTTAGGGTGAACACAGTAACAATAAGATCTCTGAAAGTGCTTCAGCCAGCCAACATAATGATCAGTAAAAGCAAATCCCAGCATAGTTCCTCAGCTATATTAATTCATGCATCAGTAGGAACAACAGTCTAGGACCAAGACCAGCAAAGACAGCGCAGATGCAGTCATGTAACATGGACTCATCCCAGGAAAGCTCTGGGGACCCTGCATCTCCTGCGCGCACATTCTCAGCAGAGGCTTTGCAATGCTGCCAAGGCACTGGGTGGTTGCCAGACTTCTTGATGGAATATAAAGTTAAAGCCTTGAACAAAGTCTAATAATGGCCTGGTATTTTAGCTTATGTAAATCAAGTTTTAGTTTCCCTTATTTTTAAACTGTGTTTATAAATAGTCCTAGTTGTGTAGCAAAATGAAAATCTATGGGTTTGTGTCTGCTGTCTCCAAAGAAAAGACTTTGACCCTGTGATACATGTATAATCCATCCAGGAAAACCCCTGCCACGTATAGTGGACTCAAGGCCACACCCTAAGAAACACTGCTCCCGAGAAACCAGTATCCATGCCTCGCCTCGCCTCCCCACCCCATAGATGTGCTTCTCCAGGTCCTCTGTCCTGGGCTTCTCTGGTGGCTCAGACAGTAAAGAATCTGCCTGCATGGAAGCTGGGCAGTGTCTAAAGAATCAAGAATAGTGCTCTAAACTGTATGAAAAGGAGGAACCTGGAGGTATATGTAGGCAGTGGAGGGACAGGGTCCCAGAGGATAGGACGAAGGTTAAGGTACATCCTGTGAGCTAAGATCTGAATTCACAGAGTGATAGAAAATGAAAGCTCATTAAGACCCAGGAAATCACTCAGTCTTGACCCTCCGTCTTCACAGAAAGTGACTTGTGATCATAAAAAATAGAGATGATAGTACCTACATCTCAAGATTGCTGTAAATTCCGTGAGAGGATATGTGCAAAGCATGTGTATCAACTGGGCTCAGAGAAAGCATTTAATATGTGCTTTCTGGTCAGTGACAGAATGAGAACTAGGTCCTCTGACTTAGAGGAAGTGCTCTGTCTGGCTGCCGGGAAGCCCAGGCACACAGGAAACTCGTAACAAAGCATCAGCCGTCTCAAGAGTATAGTCCTGGACCCAAGCTCTGGTCCACTCAGAGGGGCTGTATGTGTCTCTGTTTGGGTAGCAGTGATTCTCAAGCCCAGTGTATGACTCCGTCCTCTTCTTGGGTCCTTAGTTTTGATTAAGCTTTCGGATGGCTAATGTTAAGTCCGTAAGTAATTTTCAAAAATGTATCTATTTATTAGTTTTGGCTGTGCTGGGTCTTCATCGCTGTGCTCGGGCTGGCTCAAGCTGCAGTGAGCCGGGCTACTCTTGCAGCGCGCGAGCTTCTCACTGTAGCGGCTTCTCCTGTTCAGAGAGCAGGCTCTAGGGCACATAGGCTTCAGTCATTGTAGACCAAGGCCTCAGTAGTTGAGGATCCTGGGCTTAGTTGCTCCGAGTTATGTGGGATCTTCCCCCAACAGGGACTGAACCCATGTCTCCTGCATTGGCAGGCGGATTCATAGTCACTGTACCCCCAGGGACGCCCCTGTAAGTGATTTCTGTGAAGGGCGGTGAGTGAGTGATACATCGCTTCAGTGCTTGCTGAAATGTGTCCCTTCCTTCCAGCAGCCGTCATTGTTTACATGAAAAAGAATGTGGACCGTGACCGCTGCACTGGACGCTTTGTCACGTTGCTTATGTCCTTGGTTCTCCCACCTCTGCCTTCAAACTAGAGCACAGCCAAGAGCAGATGTTACATTGCAGTGATCATTCTGTCTCTAAGTGGCTCATTATCCTTCTGCTCCTAGCAGGATTAAGCTCCCCGAGGACAGGCACTCCTATGTTTTCTTATACTGGCAGTTTCCCCGGTTCCTGTACCTTGCACACAGCAGACAAGCAGCGAACAAGCTTGTTAATCTGAGTTTGAAGAAAGACAAGTGATTCAGAGTCTGGAGTGTTAGAATGCTTCTAGTCTCTGAACATTTTCAACTTCTGTTCTCAGCTCTGGCCCTGGCTTGCAAATCATCTTAGACTTTTTCTATCTACTTGGCTTTCCAGTTATTAATAGTTTCTCTACCGAATACATTATTAGATTCTTTTCTCCACCATTCTATTTATCTTGAAGTTCACATTCCTTGTGCACCCACTAATAACTTTATATGACATATCTTTCCCAATTAACACCCAGATTTTTCGCTGCTTTTTGATGTGAATGATAAACTGAATTCAGTGGCAGCTAAGAGTTTATATACTAGAATTTGGGGACCTGTATCATCTTCACACTATCGAAATCATATTTATTCAGACCCTCATATGATCGGTTTTTCCTGTCTTTTCACGTCCCTCATGAATTGCTTGACTTTCTCACATAGTACAGATGCTATGAGATACCTTATTGTCATTATATCTGCTTTGGTCATTGTTCTGATCTCTTATTTTTGAGCTGGTAGCTTATGGAGTTACTTGATTCCTGGCCTTGGGTCACATCACGGTGTTTTAGAACTGTCCAGGGATTGTCAAACCACAGTCCCCCTTAAGTGTAGAAGAATGACAAGAGCTAAAAACAAGCCTCAACTGTCCCCCTTTCATTTGTTATATTTATTTATTTATGCATCTGGGCAAAGCATTCTGCAACATATATATGTGTATATTTCTAAATATGTGTATATATGTTTGTGCGTTTGTATACGTACATACACGCATATACGCACACACGGGCTTCCCAGGTGACAAGAGTGGGAAAGAATCCACCTGCCAGTGGAGGAGACACAAGAGACTCAGGTGCGATCCCTGGGTTGGGAAGATCCCCTGGAAAAGGAAATGGCAATCCGCTCCAGTATTCTTGTCTAGAGAATCCTTTGAACAGAAGAGCCTGGTGGGCTACAGTAGTTCATGGGTCGGAGAGAGCAGGACGAGACTCAGCGATGAAGCACATAAACACGTGCATACACACGTCCTCAGACATCCGTGGAAAACTCTGATTTGGTTCCATCGTGTGGCTGATGTTCCTCGCGCAGCCAAAGGACAGAGTGTTTTGAAGTCACCCTTGGATTCACTTTGCCACTGAAATGTGTGTGGCGGGGGCAGATGTTGCTGGCAGGCAGGAGTGTTTGAGAGGCAGTGCTCAATTCATCAAGCTTTTTCTCTGCCACAGCAGTCAATGAGTATCAACCTGTGTAAGATAAAGAGGCACCGCAAGATTGAAGCAGGCTAGACTGGGGACATCTCGGAGAAGCACCAAACCCAGACAGGCCTGATTGGGGCCAGCAGCACACTTGTGTGAAGCCACTGAGATTTTCTTTGAACGGCCAAACTTCACACATCCTGGCTGTTACCCTTACAACAGGCAAGGCCAAGAATAGAAGGCCAAGGAGAAGATGTTGAAATGACCCAGTCTAGGTGGCCGCTGGAAACGAGGCGCTGACCAGAACCCAGGACTCGATGCTCCTTGCTTTACGTTCATCCTCCCCGACGCTCCAGGTGCTTTACCTGCGGAAGGAACAGCACACTGCCGTGGGGGAAAGCTCCTGGGTGAGTCTGAACACTGAACAAGTTTAAAACCATAAATTGCCCCACATTTTACTGTCCTGCAAAATCGCCCCTCCTTTACCTGTCAAGTCAGAGATGGATGGGATGGAAGGAAGTCTTAGTGAATTGCAGCTCTGAGTATCATCACCCATAATCATTTTTGCGAATAATCCAACATGCTTGGGACTTGAATAGGCTCTGGTGTCCCTGGAAATACTACCACAGCAGTGAAAGATGTATGTAAAGGTATTTCTTCGAATCCCAAATTATTCACCATATTACTGAAATATGAAAGTGAGTAGTTAATAAAATTGTCAACATTTTGAAGGAGCCATGAAATATCCTTACTCCATCTGGTTTTATGCCTGCACTCTCCCCTCTAGGTCTGCATAAAGCAGACAGGATCCATCTTTCATTCCCTAGTAACTGTGGGATTTACAGGATAATAGATGCCCAACTGCACATCCTGAGACAATGGGGCTAGACCCAGGGCTCGAAAGAGAAGGAAGGAAGAGCTGCATAGCAGGACTGAGTATTTCTTTCCCCGATACTCAAGAGTCCTCTTCAAGTGAAAAAAAGATCTCTCTGCTTGGACAAGTTTTGCAAACTCTTTGTGGTTAATGGCAATTAGGAACATGAGAATTACCACAGTTTTAATTCCAAAGATTTTTTTTTCTTAAGTTACAGCACAACTAAACTAGTTAAAAAAAAAAAACAAACTCATGAAAACGATGCCCTTGAAGCCTGAATCTCAGAGCTACAGAGGATTCAAGATCCCTAATCTCAACCCTTTCTTGTCAAAGGCAGCTAAACATGAATATGAATCCTCACATGGGTTGTTGAAGACTGTGTAGACCCAGCACGATGCTCCAAGCTCCTCTGGGCCATATGATTCGTTGTACAGACTGGCACACTTTGGGGAGTGGAGTGGGGCGGTGGGTGCCCTGGTTCCCTGGACACACACCACGGCTGTCCTGGGCTGGTTGGGGCATGGCGCCACGCTCCCTGTACACGCTCACACGTCAGGTTGCAAACAGTGTCGATGGGTTCCGGCAGGTACCTTTCTCTGCATTACATCAGCCAGAGTTGTGTCTCTTGGCTCCCACGAGCTGCAGAAGATCACGGGGGAGGGGACTGGGGCACGACAGACTGAGAGCGGACGTGAGCCCACGGGGCTGGGCACACCATCGCCCCAAACCAAAGGAGGGTTCTTAGTCAGGGAGAGGAGAGGAACTGGTGCTGGATCAATCAACAGTGTCTCCCATTAAGGGTGCCATTCATTCATTCACTCCGTACACATTGTTTGAGCACTTACTAGCTCTTGGGACACAGGAGTAAACGAAAGAGGCGCAGATCTCTGACCTCTCCCACTGAGTTTACACTCTTGCAGTGGAGGATTTTAAAAAATAATTTTACGTGTTCATTTATTTTTGGCTGTGCTGGGTCTTCGCTGCTGTGTGAGCTCTCTCTAGTTGTGGCGAGTGGGGGCTACTCTCTGGTTTGAGGGCGCGGGCTTCTCACTGAGGTGACTTCTCTTGTTGCAGAGCACAGGCTCTGGGGCACATGGGCGTCAGTAGTCGCAGCTCCTGGGCTCTAGGGCGCAGGTTTAGTAGCTGTGGTGCCCAGCCCTGGTTGCTCCGAGGCACGTGGGGTCTTCTCAGTTAGCGATGTGATCCACATGGCCTGCGTTGGCAGGTGGAATCTTTACCACTGAGCCACCAGGGAAGCCCAGTGACGAGGATATTTTTTAAAAGTAAGCTTCACAGTATTTTAGAAGTTGATCCATCCTCTGAGGGGGGGAAAAATAGATAAAACAGAGGAGAAGGATAAAGGGTGATGAGACTAGGGGTGGGGTTGCAGTTAGATGTTGGATAATCTGGGAAAGACTCCCTAAAGAGGGACATTTCATCAAAGACCTGGAAGATGTAAGGGAGCAAGTCATGGATCTACATAAGGAAAGAGCATTCCAGGAAAAGGGAAGAGCTAGTGCAAAGGCCCTGTGATGGGAGTGGCCCCCTGCTTGGTTTAACACAGAGGCCAGAGCGGAGGGAGAGCCTGGAGGGTCACGGGAGGTCAGGACATGGAGGCCACTGGGCGGAAGTGGCTTACAGTGAGATGGGGAATGGAGGCGTGGTTCTGAGCAGGGTTCACATGGTCTGACCTGTGCTTTAAGGGGCTCACTCCAGCTGCTTTGCTGAGGATGATCTGTGGAGACCAATAGTGGAGGTCGAAAAACCATTATTCAAGCTACTGTAGTAGCTTGACTGCTTAGACCAAGGCAGTAGCTTTCTTTAACACATTAAAAATATACAGCATATGCAAATGATAAAAAAGCAGAAAGAAACCAAAAAAACCTGTCTTCCAAGTCTGTGTATCCCTTTCTACTAACAGTGTATAGACACCAGAATTAAAAGTACAGTGGGGCCTTTTTGATTTGTATTTTCTCTCATCTAATATCAGCCTCATTTTATCCTATTAAAGGTAATTCTTGAACTATAAGACAAAGCTCTTATAAGTTTGTCTTATAAGACAAAGCTATAAGTTTCCTTTCCCACTGGTTTGCTGAGCTTCTTATCAATGAACACATTTCACAGAAGCAAGAAGAAATGTGAGCTACTCTGTGTGATGGCTCGCTTCAGGATAAAGTTACCCAATTAAAAATAAATGGTGAATGATCATGTTTTCCTTTTTGGTTTTAATAACCAGGGCTTAATCCAAGAAACCTGCTTGCTGAGATGTTTTTGTTCAGTAGCCATTTGTTGTTACCCCTATTGAAAGACATAGCTATGGATGACTGGGTAGACTTGGGGCGGTGGGGGTAGGGAGGGATGAAATGAATGCAGGAGCAGATGGTGACTGTGAATGAAGGCGAGGGAAAGGAGGCAAATGGGGGGTGAAAGGGGCACAGATGGCAGCATCGGTGACCCGGGGGCCGAGCACAAAAGAAGAAAGAGGCGCGAGTGCTTTTCCAGCCACATCTGCTGACCCTGCCAGGCTCACAGCTGTCCTCTCTTCCCCACAGGATTCTTGGTTGACCCAGGGTGCACAGTGCTGGTGCCACCTCTGGGCAGGACCCGGGCAGGTCAGAGCTTCCTTGTTTAGGAGCCAGATGTTTCCTGTGTAAAGAAACTTATATTGGAGGTAAGCACAGTTCTTTGAAATTCTGTAATCACAGAACTATATAATTCTATAGACCGAGACTGATAATGTATATACTGTGTACTTGTAATCCCCTTTGCCCTCCCTCCTTCCCTCTCTCTCTCTCTCTCTCTCTCACACACACACACACACACACACACACCTTTCTCTCATAGCTCTATCATTCTTGCACTTTGCTTTCTCTCATCCTTCACCTGTCTAGAGTGACCATCTTACTTTCAATAGCCCATCGTGATAGTATATCTTATGTAACTGTTATTAATCTATAACCTGTAATGGTTATATATAATCATAAAAGGCAATGCTATCATGAATACTGCAGCCATTATTAGCTAGAACAAACCTGAGACACTGCTTGGCCTACTCTTGTTTGGCAAATGGATAAACTGATCATGTTTTATGGCTAGAAGCCAAAAAGAATTGATCAAGGTCACAGAGTGGTGGTTCGGGGACAGAAGGCAGAATGGCACTGAAAGGATCCATCAGCCTCTCTCCCAAGGAGATTTTCGGCTTTTAACTTTTCAGCGAGCAAACTTTGGGAACAAGCGTATTTTAAACTGTTCGATTCATTATTTTCTCCTGAGCAATGCTGTTTCTTCCTCTCACCCTTCTCCCTACCATGCTTAGGTATTCTATTTCATTCACTGAAAAGAGTGAAAAGACACTAATAAAGCTTTTGTCCCTCATCCAGATAGCCCTCTGTGCACCAGTGCTGACAGAGTTTTGGAGGAACAAGGAAAAGTAGCTTTATTTCGTTGCCAGGCAGAGATGGAACATCAGAGGCGAGTTCCTCTGAAACTGTGCCCGCCTCCCTGGGGAATAGGGGGACGTCTTACAGGCAGGGTTCATGGTCTGGGGTAAGCGAGCAGGATCAAAGCAGTAAAGTTGTTGCCTTCTTTCTTCTGCAGAATTTCCAAATGGCCACAAGTGGCATCAGACAGCTAGGTAACGGTCTGGTGGGCTCTTGGTTTATGACCTTTCTGAAATGAAGAATGCTACAGGGGAGTGTGGGCAAATATAGCTGATTTACTTCCTTGTAGAGCAGAAGCTAACACACATTGTAAAGCAGCTACACTCCAATTAAAAAAAAAAAAGAACGCCGGGTGATTCGGTGGAGTATATGATTCACACAGACTCAGAGAGTGATTGTGGAATTCTTTTGTGAAGGACAAGTCTAGGTACGTGTACTGTGAATAATAAAAGTTAAAGTAGAACTAGGGTTGCTTAACTCTTACAGGCCTGTTTTGCCATTCACTCTTCCCTTTGTTTGTTGTTAGGAAAACCCCCTTTTTTATTTCTCTTGTAACACAATGACTCATTTTAGTTGAATAACGAGTGAGCTATTTTATATTGACAATCTCACTTGCCAATCATAGGCCTTTCTCTGTTCTCTTATCATTTCTAGTATTTGTTTCAGACCAATGCTTATTAATTTTGGAAAAGATATATGAAAACTACTTTTGATTGTTGTAAAGAAACTAAGGTATAACCCAGCCGTCTTTGGAATGACTGATGCATTTTCCCAGTCTTCATGTATACAGTTTTTATTTGAAGAATTGGAGCTAAGGCTGTATAAACGGGTTCCTATTTGCTTCCCGTCTCCCTTGTCAAGAGCAAGGTGGAGACTGAAGAATCTGAGCCTGTTTCCCTATGTGTGTGAAATGTCCTACCAGGGACGGGGACAGGCGAGGGCTCTGTACCAAGCGCAGCGAGCGCGAAGGGCGGCTGACACAGCGCTTAGTCCCGCGGTGCCGGTGCCGGCTCTCCTGCCCGGTGCCGGTCCCTGCAGGCCAGTGCGCTGTCCTCCCCGCGGGCGCCGCAAGGAGGAGCTGTGGCCCGGGGCGCAGCGACAGCGGCACTGCCCCGGCTCTCCCCCGGCGGCCCGGGCGCCGCCCTGTCCCAGGCTCCTTTGCGGGTAAACAGACATGGCCGGCGAGGGAGACCCGGAGGACGCTGCGCACAACATGGGCAATCACCTGCCGCTCCTTCCCGGTAACCGTCTGGGGCCTGTTCCTGGCAGCGAGAGGAGGCGAGGCCAGAGGCGCAAGTGGCGCAGCGGGGCCGGGGAGGCGGGCGGGTGGTGCAGAACCTGCTCGGGGCCGCGGGCCCGGGACCGTGGTGGTTCTTGCTGCATCTCGGCTCCCCCTAGTATGCGGACGAGGGTTTGGGGAGGGAGGAGGCTGTCCCCAAAGGCAGGGACTCGTGCTCTCCATCCTCTGTGTGCCCAGAACTTGGCTCCAAGGAAATGGCGTGAAACTGGGTGGGGAAAGAGGGAGACTGGGGCCGCCCAGCATCCCAGACTTTTCTGGGACTTCATCCCCCCCACCATAAGAGTGACAGCTAATTTATTAAGTGTTCCCGTGTCACTGGCCCTGCCCCAGGCGTTTTGCGTGCATTTTTCCATTTTATCCTCCCCATGTCACTGTGTAGTCCTGACTTGGTGGGTGAGAAATGAATTGGCAGATTAGTGTGGGACTTGTCTAAGGTCACACAGTTGCAGGGCCAGGAGTCCTAGTCAGATCTCTCTGTCTGCATAGCTGGTGTCTCTTAACCACCCAGTGCTGCGCCGGTGTTTGGTCTGTTCTTAGGCTTGTAAGGACGTAGTACAAGTACATGTTAGAATACACCTAATTTTAGATACTTAGAACTGGGATATTAAAATCAGGATTCTCTTTCCTTTATGTTTTGCGAAAATTTAGACCTTGGCCTTATGTTGGAATAGTGGGCAGAAAAAAAGTCCAGAATAATTGTACAGTTTTGTCATGGAATGCTGTAGACAAGAGTTGCCTTGCAAGAGGTGTTATCAGCCAAACTGAGACTATTAGCGGAGTCACTTCACTGTGTGCAGGAAGTGTGTTATGTATCCTGAAGGTAAAAAGAGGTATAATGCACAGTCTGATACTTGAAGAAGTTTATCATGTATATTTGGTTCCTGAAAATATAACTAGCAGAAGGCCATTGATGTAGGCCAGATAAGTAAATTGTCAGAGGGAGGGATTGATTATGGCTGAGAAGGACTGGGGAAAAGCCCTGTGTTGTACTACAGACATCCAAAAGCATTATGACCTAGGATTGGCTTGCAGAAGATAAGGCCTGGAAGGTAGGTTGGGTTGGAGTGTTGGAAAGCTTGCATCTCTCGCCAGTGGGATCGTGAGTTTGTTCCATGGATTGGAGAGAAGCAGTTATGGACTTGAGACCTAAGGGAAGCTGTGCTTGGAAGATGACTTTGCCCACTGGGAGGGGTGTGGGCCAGAGGAGGAGGAGACTGAAGGCATGCCCCCACTGTATGGAAAGGACCTTTTCCATGAAAATAGATTAGAATCAGAGTCAGTGGTCCATCTGGAAGCAACCTAGCTGAATTGAATTTGGTCAAAGAGCTGAGCTGTTTTTTCAGAGACATCAGCCCAACTCTGTCTGTGCCAAATCCAGTGTGTTAGGGAAGATGCTGATGTTCTGTTGGTATCCACATGGTGCTCCTGCATGAGATGAGTCATCACACTTCACCCTGGTAGCTCTGAATGGTGTGTTTTGTCGAAAAAAATGGAGAGCGCAAGGGACTCAGAGAGATTGTCAATATAATAGTCATGCCCCTGCAAATCATATATGACTTATTTTTAGAAACATTCATTTGTCCATACTTCCATGGAGTATGAGTTGTTTGGAAGAGTAATTCCCTTTAAGTGCTTAAGTAGTTGCTTAGTATTTTAAGATTTGAAGAATCTGTCCCTGCCAGAAAAAAAAAAAAAAAACAACATAAAATGAAATAATACATAAATAGCCAAGTAGGGGGAAGTGGGTTTCAGCCATATATGGGAGAAAGGCTAGTTTATATGAAGGAAATCATTTTGAGATGAAGTCAGAATAGTTAAAATGTAAAATTAAAAATTAGTTCTAGCCTTTGAGCTAAAAGTTGACCTTTAAAACTTTGCATTATAGAGTGCATATCGGAGCAGTAAAGTGTCAAAAGTGCGTAATGAAAGCCATGCTGTCAGAATTGTGAATGCAGGGAAGTAGATGCAGCACATTTCTGTCATCGGTTTAGATTTTTCTTTGTTATCTCTTGGTCTCATTGAATTTTTTTGTTCTTAGGAAAATTTCGTATGCAGTGTTAAGTCACTGGACATTTGAATTTAAGTTGAAATAATTAGGTTGTTCTCTTTGGCAAAGCTGTATATCTAAGGACTTTGTAAGAATTAATAGAAAGTCCAAAGCAGTTGCCATATTGAAAAACATTTATATTTTCTTGTCAGGAACCTAACTGGAGGTGGTTAGATTTAAACAATGATATGCACAGCAGCAAGTAACTGTTTTGCAAAGCCATTTTATCTATTTGGAAGTTTATTTAGGAGCTTGCTTGCTTTTTAGCCCTTTCCTCTTTCCTTCCTTTCTGTCTCCTTTAGAAACTCTGAATGCTTGAAAAAACTTTCTAGAGACTGTCTTGTTCATTGTCATTTTTCAAATGAGGAAACTAAGGTTTCGTCATGTGGGGTGAATTGTCTGCTGTGTCAGAACTGGTTCCTAGTGAGGGAGAAGAGACACATCTCCTGTGCAGAAGAACGTCAAATAATTTATGCAGCTAGTTACCCTTCAAGGAAGGGACACAACCCCTACCTGCCCCTTAGATGCGGGTTGTGCCTTGTGGTTTGCTTCCCAAGAGTACAGTGTGGAAAAGAGGGGGAAAGGAGCTTTCCAGCGGAGAAGCCTGACCAGTGATCCAGGTCAGCCTCAGCAGTTCTAAGTCACGTCAGCAGTGTGCCCCCTTGATGAGACGTGATGAAAATGGCTCTTCACCTCCCTGGGCTTCCTCCCCAAGAAAATTCCGACTTGAGGGACATTCTACAAAGCACCTGACCAGTAGTCCTCAAAACTGTCAAGGCCATCAAAAACAAGGAAAGTCTGAGAGACCCTCCCAGCGCAGAGGAGGCTAAGGAGACCTGACAACTAGATGTAACGTGGTGTCGTGGGCAGGGTCCTGGAACAGAAGTAGCATCGTAGATAACAACTCAGGAAACCCAAATGAAATGTGTTTAGTTAATGGTGCTGTGCCAACACTGATTCCTTGGTTATGGCAAGTGTGCCACACTAATTAAGATGTTACCTATTGAGAAACAGGTGTGAGGTATAAGGAACTCTCTACCATCTTTGCAAATTTTCTCTAAGTCTTAAACTATTCTAAACTTAAACATTGATTTAAGAGAGGTAGTTAGAGGCAGACCCAGCCTAGACCCCCCTCTGGCTGCCTCTTCACAGTCCTGTCGAGATTCCCAAGTGTGGATGGTGTTCGTAAGAGCTCCTCTTCCCACGGGCCTGGAATCCCTAAGAAGGAACTATGTATTTGAACAGGAACATAGCTTTTACGTCTCCTTCCCTCTGTTTTTTGTTTTTTTGCTTATAATACTGTACTTTTACAGCAGAGGAAGAGGAAGAAGATGAAATTGAAATGGAAGTTGAAGACCAGGATATCAAAGAACCCAAGAAACCAAACATCATAAATTTTGACACTAGTTTGCCGACATCACATACAGTATGTAACTTTGTATTAGATCCAGTATGAGAGATGCGTACATTTAACTGTAGATAAAAGTTCTTGAAAATGAATGACTGCTTTTAGCATTACCTGAAATTACCTCAAGCTTGAAATCGTGGATGAGGATGTGGGCTTCTTGCCAACTGATAAATAGTGTTAAGCTGTAATTTTTAAGCAGTTTGGTACTTTGTCTATTACAAGTAATTCTTTGCACACTTGGCACCCTCCTTATATCTTGGCCAGTGATAGAGCTATTAAAGTACTGCTTATTCTCCTTACCGCAGGGTTCCAGGATTTAACAAACTAGCATTTTATACTTGTCATTTGTGCTTTTCAGACGTAGAGGTGTCGAGCTTAGTCAAAATCAAATATTTTGAGCTTAAAAAATGCTCTTTAATTTGTATATGAGAGATTCTTCACAAGGAATTGAGAATTCTCCTTCCAGGAGTCAGGTTTTCCTGTGGGACGCTGATACGGCAGGTGTATTATTTGGATAGGTGTGCCGTCCACGTGTGCGTGTCAGTTTGCGCGTTGGTCTGTTGAGCTTGTGTCCCGTGGCCTGTCTGTAACGACTGAGCCTGTGTGTGCCCTCTGCAGTACCTGGGCTCCGACATGGAGGAGTTCCACGGCAGGACTCTGCACGACGACGACAGCTGCCCGGTGATCCCGGTGCTGCCGCAGGTGGTGATGACCCTGATCCCCGGGCAGACCTTGCCTCTCCAGCTCTTCAGTCCTCAAGAAGTCAGTATGGTGCGGAATTTAATTCAGAAGGACAGAACCTTTGCAGTGCTTGCGTACAGGTAAAATCTCAGAGTGAACTGACTCATACTCTGCTGTGCACTCACAGGAGAGGTTGTTTTAAAGGCAAAACTGACTACTGTTTTGCCTGCATAGAAGTTGGGACAAGGCTGTGGAGTGAAACACTTCCATAAAAAGCTTGGAAGTAGAAGTTGGAGTATTTTGCTGTGATCATTACTGTCTAAGTCAAGCTTTAACTTTCACACACAGTTAACTTTCTGGTATGTGAAAGTTTTAAAATCATTAATACATAATGAAGAACAGTTCTAGAACCTTATCTTCAAGAGCTGTCTTCAAGAAAAAGAGGGCTTTTACACTGTTTGTAAAGGATGGTTTTTACAAAGGAGTGTCTAGTTATTTTCTGTCTCTCAAAATTCCCAAGTTGTCCTCTTGTAGACAAGTGGTAAGTTGAAGCTAAATGTCAAGTGTCCCATGAGAACTAGAGGAAATCAGTGGTGGGGGCAGGAAATTGATACAGGAAGTCCCCACTCCCCTCCCCCCTCAACCCAGTACAGAGCTGCTGATAAGCGGCAGAAAGGATGATCTGCTGAATAAAAGAATGTTTAGTTTGGGAAATGACAGTTTAACCCCTGTCAGCTGTGGGTTATTTTCAATGACTAGAAATCTGTTCTTCTGCTAGTGGGCTCTAATTGTACTTCCTGAAGCCCTCTATATATCTCAGTTCCCCATGTGATTCTAAAATAAATAAAATAAAATAGCTTTGCAGTGAGAATGATTGCTATAAATTGTTTTCCCATGTATATTGCTTTTGTCAACTTTGCATATTTGAAAATTAAATGTTTAAAACTGTTTCCTTTTTAAAATTTGCCTTGGAAGTAATGTACAGGAAAGGGAAGCACAATTTGGAACAACAGCAGAGATATATGCCTACCGAGAAGAACAGGATTTTGGAATCGAGGTTGTGAAAGTGAAAGCAATTGGAAGACAGAGATTCAAAGTCCTTGAGATCAGGACACAGTCAGACGGGTAAGAAACATTGTCTGTCTATCTTAAAACTCCTCAAACATCGTAAAATGAAGTACTTTTCCTATATTTTGCCTGTTTTGCTGACGTTCACGTGTGATAGCTTGTGCCTAGTTGTTCTTTTCCCTTTGAAAGTGCAGTCTGGGGTTTCTGACTTTGCTTTGCATCACAGTGACCTGGGCAGTAAAACCACAGACACTTGCCTTCCTGCCCTTCCTCCCATCCCTAGAGAGTGGCCAGTCGGGGAGGAGGCCGCAGCATCTTTTCTGATGATGTCCAGGTGACTCTGATGCCCCTCTAGGTTTCAGAGCAGTGATGTAACCCCAACAGGCAGTGTCATTTGGGACAGGGCTTCTTTGGGATTGAAGACATCTCTCCAAATTGGGAAGGGTGGGAAGTCAGGGCTGGTGAGCTGTGTGCAGCATCGGGTGCCACAAGAGCTGGTCACGCTTGCCACCCGCTCCGTCTGGGTGTGGGAGACCACGTACCCTGCGTACCCATCTCCGCCACAAATGTTCTCTCACCACAAATGTTCTCTCACCACAGTGGACCATACGTTTACTAAGTGGTCAGGAAGTGCTTGTCACCCCTTTGCCTTATACAGTTTAGAAATGCTCTGAGTGTTCTATTTAGCACTTTAAAGGAATACCTCATTCCTTAGTGAGGAACGAATACCTCATTCCTTAAGGAATACCTCATTTTAAAAAATGCAGTTCACTTGCAGACCTCAAAAAAAACCACAGAGCATTTGTCCTCATCACTGTGTGTTTCCTTTATAGGAATGGTTCTTAACTCTGGCACATAAGAATCACCAGTGAATCACTAGTGAAGTCTTAGAAAGATACAAATTCCTGGGTCCTCCCAGCCTTAGGGAATTGGTCTCTTATCTGTAGTCACAGTTGAAAATCTTGTCAGTCCTCTGTGTTGGACAGGTAATGTCTTCTGAAATCAAGGACGTTCAGAGGGTGGTGGTGTGTTTCTTTTTTAAGATTTAAGAATGTGAACTGCATGAGGGCAGGTTCCACATAGTGGGCATTCATAAATATGAGTGTACTCATCCCCCCCCCCCGCCCGGGGCTTGAGCGAGCATAGGAGCAGGGAGGGTGGAGTGCCGGAGCCCATGGGGGTTCGGTGCTCCCCGCCTGGTGCTCCCTAGAGCTCTCACTCCGGGAACTCTCCCCGCGCTGAACACAGGTCGTCAGTGTTGTGTTGTCTGTCTGTCCCTCAAGATGCAGGCTGCTCAGGCCAGTCGATGCGACGCCTGTGTGTTCTGCACTTAGGACCATGAGTGTTCCATGGATGAGTGAGCATCCCTCTGAGGGCCCTGTGCTGAGACAGCAAGCTGTTTGTGCCGTGGATTTTACTGACAGTTCCATTTTAAAAGGACTTCCTACCTGTGTGCTTATAAAATTTTGAATATTTGTGAGTACTGTATTCCAGAAACCAAAGTAGCAAATTGACTTGGGGAAAAGTATATTTCTGAAGGTGTCGACATCAGTGACTTGTGATTGTGGAAAATTAGTTTGAACACAAGATGGCAACAGAGCCTTGACTCTGAAAGCAAGTGAACGGATGTGCATTGGACTCAAGTAGAGATTAGCGTCAAACTGATGAGGGGGGACAGGACTGGGAAAGGGCCTAGTATTCCTTAGACCCACCACCACGGCTTTCACAAAAATGTCTGTCTGAAAAGACCTCCGTGGAGTGAGAATTCTCTGGGTCCCCTGCCCTTCTGGCCCTCGAACTACCTTCAGTGGGAATGGTGAGATGGCAGAGACTACAGAGGATGTGGTGCAGGCCCCTCTTTTTTTAGAAAAGGAACCTGAGTGCGATGGAGAGAAGTTTGCCCAAAGCTGTACAGCTCGTGGGCACCGCTGGTGCGTTCTAGGCCCCCGACTTCCAAACCAGTGCTCTTCCCACCAAACCACAATTCTCCCCTTGCACATCTGCAACTCAGGCCAGTTTCCTTGTCTCTGTAATGTAGGACCAGATGATAGTGATGTGTCTTATTAAGACTCTTCACATATACAAGGCGTACTGCTGCCTTCTGACCTTTCCAAGTCGTGTCTGTATTTCTTTGACATCTTCTGAACAGATGGAATTTTTTTTTAATTAATAAAAAAGTAGAAATGTATGATTGCATCTCTGTAGGACTGTTTTAGAAATTCCTGAGTATTTCTTACATGTAGAGAGGAAGGGGAGATTAATACTCTATTTGTAATTATAAAAGAAGCCCTTGTACTTACCATAATTGAAGTGAGTAATTTTTAGTCAAAAAGGTGATTAAAACTAGAACTCATGAAAACACATACATAGATATCCTAAACATTTTAACTTAAGATATGTAAATGCCCCTTTATTCGTTTCACATTTGCTGGTGAGGCAGGGACTGCCGTTATGTCGGGTCTGCAGGTCGAGCTGACATCTGTCTTTCTTGCATCAGCTGCTTTCATTACATCATCTGTCTGCAGTGCATACCTGTAGTTTTTCTTTAGAGATTCCGAAGATACTCACAAGGGCTTTGAGCACAGAAACCTTCCAGAGTCATGCACTTTTCTCCCTATTAGGGTTGTCTGAACCTGATTTGAAAGCATGTTTTGGACTCAAGCTAGTGTTTCATTAAAGCAGATTTAATTTTGTACTTATTTTCCTGGTTGCCGCAGTATTCACATAAATTGCAGAACAACAGGGCTCTACTGTATAGCCCAGGGAGCTATATTCAATAACCTGTCACAAACCATAATGGAAAAGAATATGAAAAAGAACGTATACACATAGACCGCTGAATCACTTTGCTGTATAACAGAAATGAACACAACACTGTAAATCAACTAGACTTGAATAAAATGTTTTATAAAGCTCCTTCCACTTCGAAAAATATTTGTATAAATTATATAGCTATAATTGCACAACAACTGCCACCAACAGGTTGGGAAGAAACAAAACTAGTTTATGTTAAAAGCAAAACTCTGCTGCTGGGAGAAGAACCAGCCGTGTGTGCAGCAGACGCTGCGGTGTGTCACAGAACAGAGAGCAGTGTCCACCCTTGAGGCGATGGACACAGCCTGTGTACACTAATTATCAAAACGATCTCTAAGCTGATGTTTCTGTAGCATTGATGTTTGTATCATAATAAAATCTTAAGAATTAGGTGAGGAAAACATGATTATTTAGTTATTTTTGTTTTTAATGAACTCTAATAACATAAGAACACTTGAACATAGTCAGATTTATGTTACCATTTTCCAAAGTCATGTAGACTTAAATTTGAGCTTGCAGGAGAGAAATGAGGTGAGTGGAGCGTGTCTAATATCATCATGCAGTAAACCTACATATTTTCAGACACGTTTAGCTATTTTCATTTAATAAATCTGAAGTATTAAAGTGTCATAAGTTTTTGTGGGTTGAGACAGTGGTCACAATGAAAGACCACTTTAGACTTCCTGAACATGAATAATAGTGAAGCAGAGACTTGTAATATATTTGACTTCTTCTGACTGTTTTTCATTCTAGCATTTGGATGTGTTGATACTTTCTGCATTTGAAAAGTTATAATAGGAGATAATTCTTTCAGTGCCTCCTAAGACAATGGCTTGGAGGTACAGCCTTTTTGGCATTAATTCATGAGAAGATACTTACAATTATGATATTCTCAAGTAGCATTGTTGAAGGATGACTTTACTATATGAGTAGAAATAATTTTAAAGATAATATAGATTTTGATTCTTTGCATATTCAGGGTAAATGTTTAAGAATGAGAAAAGGAATGCACATAGAAATAAGGCTACGTATAATTCTGTAGTCTTATCCATGTAAAAGGGTTTTTAAGTTTCTCTTCCTTTACCTACTTACTTAGGATAGGTGATTCATGAGAAGGGATAGATGTAAGAGTCAGGCAACATAACGAAGTGGGATAAGGGGCAGGGTGGGGTGTCCCAGAATGAGAAATTTTTACAGAAGTATCAACACATCAGGGGTTGGTGGTATATTTATTTTTTAACTTTATTTCATTTACAGGCTTTGTCTGAAATGTAAAAATAGCATTTTCCATTCCACAGTGAAATAGAAAAATCTTTGGTTACCTTCGGTTTTAACTTTGGTATGATTTATGAAATACAGTATTTTTTGAAAATTTCTTGTATCTTAATATCAGGATTTGATTAATATGTTTAAAAAAGAAAACCTTGAAAGTCTTAGTACTTGAAGCTATCCATAATGGTTAGAAACGTAGTGATTAGAATTAGTTTATCCTAAAACTGAACACCGTGCCTGGCTCTCTTCTAGAATCCAGCAGGCTAAAGTGCAGATTCTTCCTGAGTGTGTGTTGCCTTCGACCATGTCTGCAGTTCAACTAGAGTCCCTCAATAAGTGCCAGATATTTCCTTCAAAACCTGTCTCATGGGAAGACCAGTGTTCATATAAATGGTGGCAGAAATACCAGAAGGTGAGAAACTGATTTTTTTATGCGTGTTCAGAAAGCAGAGACAGGTTGCTTTTTTCCTGTTTAAAGAAAGAAACACCAACAACTGTCATGAGTCCTTCCCCAGACATCTTCTGAGCAATACTATAGTTGCATTTGTTCATAGCTGGAGTTTCTAAAATTTCATAGGCAGCTGTTGATGTAAGAGCAGTTTGCAAAATCAAGTAAAATGTTAGAATACTGTGAGGTATTCCAGCTACTATTCCTTTAAGTTATGAATTACTTTGCTGTGGTTCTAAGTGCTGCAGGAAACGCTTATTAGACTGGTCACAGGAGGCACTTGGCTCTTGAGTCATAAACACCTAGACTCAGGGGAGAGTGTGGGAGAGGGTGCAGTGGCAGTTGCTTCCTCCTTGTGGGCTTCTGAAAGGAAGCTGTTTTTGTGCAACAGTAAGGACATCACCAAAGCTGGCTTGAGAATAGGCGCTCTTTAAAAGTATTGCCTGTAGGGCATTAATTCCTATGTATATCCTTTTGACTAGATCATTCTCGTAGGACAGATACCAGTGAAACTTGTTTGTACTTATCTGTGAGATGTATCAGTTTTGAGTATAAAATACCTAATATTTATGATTTCTCCCTAAAGGAAAAAAATTTCTAGTTTCTAAATTTAAAATTACTTTTTGAGATATGTCTTTTAAAAATACGGAAAGACAATTTCTGTAGTAACCTGAAGAATCCTGTACTAATCATCGAAGGTTTTAATTTTGATGTAGATTATCCTAGGGCCCTAATCTGATGTAATAGCTCAGCGGTAAAGAATCTGCCTGCCAGTGCAGGAGTTCAGTTAATCGCTCAGTCGTGTCCGACTCTTTGCAGCCACATGGACTGCAGCACATCAGGCTCCCCTGTCCATCACCAGTCTGAGGAGCTTGCTCAGACTCATGTCCATTGAATCGGTGACGCCATCCAACCATCTCATCCTCTGTCGTCTCCTTCCCCTCCTGCCTTCAATCTTTTCCAGCATCAGGGTCTTTTCAGATGAGTCAGTTTTTTGCATCAGGTGGCCAAAGTATTGGAGTTTCAGCTTCAGCATCAGTCCTTCCAGTGAATATTCAGGACTGATTTCTTTTAGGACTGACTGGTTGGATCTCCTTGCAGTCCAAGGGACTCTCAAGAGTCTTCTCCAACACCACAGCTCAAAAGCAATCAATTCTTTGGTGCTCAGCTTTCTTTATGGTCCAACTCTCACATCCATTCATGACTATTGGAAAAACCATAGCCTTGACTAGATGGACCTTTGTTGGCAAAGTAATGTCTCTGCTTTTGAATATGCTATCTAGGTTGGTCATAGCTTTTCTTCCACGGAGTAAGTGTCTTTTAATTTCATGACTGCAGCCACCATCTGCAGTGATTTTGGAGTCCAGTGAAATAAAGTCTGTCACAGTTTCCATTGTTTCCCGATCTATTTGCCATGAAGTGATGGGACTGGATGCCATGATCTCTGTTTTTTAAATGTTGAGTTTCAAGCCAGCTTTTTTGCTCTCCTCTTTGACTTTCATCGAGAAGATCTTCAGTTCCTCTTCACTTTCTGCCATAAGGGTGGTGTCATCTGCATATCTGAGGTGATTGATATTTCTCCTGGCAGTCTTGATTCCAGCTTGCACTTCATCCAGCCCAGCATTTCTCATGATGTACTCTGCATGTAAGTTAAATAAGCAGAGTGCCAATACACAGCCTTGACGTACTCCTTTCCCAATGTGGAACCAGTCTGTTGTTCCATGTCCAGTTTTAACTGTTGCTTCTTGACCTGCCTACAGATTTCTCAGGAGGGGCAAGTAAGGTATCCCATCTCTGAAGAATTTCCCATAGTTTGTTGTGATCCACACTGTCAAAGACTTTGGCGTAGTCAGTAAAGCAGAAGTAGATGCAGGGGATGAGGGTTCAACCCTGGGTTGGAGAGATCCCCTAGAGGGGGGAAATGGCAACCCACTCCAGTGTTCTTGCCTGGAGAATGCCATGGACAGAGGAGCCTGGCGGGCTGTGGTCTGGGAGGGTCACAGAGTCTGACGTGATGTAGCGACTAAACAGCAAAGAGCTGAAGTTCACAGTAACTTGGTATAGCTGCACAGTACTTTTCTTTTCGGACTTGATACAGATACTTTTTTTTTAATCTAATTTTTTATTTCTTTAGCTGTACTGGGTCTTAATCGTGGCATGCAGGATCTTTCATTGCCATGTGCAGGACCTTTAGTTGCAGCGAGAGGGATCTAATTTCCCGACAATGGCTCGAACCCGGGCCCCCTGCATTGGGAGTACAGTTGTACTCTGGACCACCAGGGATGTCCCCAATACAGATGCTTTACATATACTGTAAATCATGTTTATTTGACCAGTAGCACAGTGGGAGATTTTGCTCTGGAGTCATTTAGTCCCAGCAGTGTGTCGGCCCTGGGTGGTGCTGAGATGCTCTGTGGCGAGGTCACTGTGTCAGGATACATAGTCTCTCAGGATTTAGATAGCTGTGGGTTTCACTCATTGGATATTTTTTCCAGGAGGTATTAAGTACTTTATATAGTAGTTCTTCCACACCAAGATTTTTTTGTTAAAAATTCTTAAGCATTTACAAATTCTAAGTTACCTCTTAGCACAGTTCTGAGGATAGAGTGAGAGTCTGTGGAGTTAATTCCTGGCTTAAGCGCTCTGGACAGCTAGTTCTGTGTTTTCTCTGTAGGATCTTGACATCTTAAACCTGAACTTGGATTAGACAAACAGAACTTGTAAAAATCTTTTGTGTGAATTACTGATTAACTCCTTCCTGTTCTATGGCTAAAGCACCTCAGCTTGTTCATGTTGAATTCAGGCGTAGGCCTCTGCAGGCGGGCCGTCAGGCGTTAGGAGCCAGATCCTCTGACCTGCCCCTGTTGTCTTATTTCGCCAGTAATTCTGGATTCTCAAACATTGGCCGTCAGTTTTCTTCATGTTCAGAACTGCCGAGGATTAAACAGAAGGTGCTGAGGAGCGAGCGAGATATAAAAGGTGTTCATAGCTACGGATGCCTTCCTCTGTGTGTGTTTTCTGATCGTTCTGTTGCTTACACTTCGGGTAGAGTTTCTTAGGTTCTGAAATTTGGATCTAGATCACTAGGCCGAGAAAAAACACCAGCCGCTCTATTTTGGACTCCAGGCGTCCTGCAGACTCTGCCTCGCTTTAGAGAGCCCACTGGGAGCCGTTCTGCCGGCATGGGGCGGGGAGTGCAGGGAAGGGCTGGCGGAGGCGCTGGGGGTGGATTCCAGGGGCCTGGACCCGTCTCAGGGGCCGGCCTGCTGCACCTGCAGTGGACGCTGACTTGTCACAGTGCTTGTCTTCAGGCCGACCTGGGGCTCAGGCCAGCCCTCTGCGGAGTTTACTCAATCTGACTGCTGTACCTGCCACGGCCCCAGCAGGGCCTCGTGCGTCTTTGTGTCTGAGAAGCGGCTCACGAGGCCAGAACTGGGAGAAGCTTAGTTGATTCTTAAATAACTCACTCTAATCGGGTTGCCACCCACTTTTCCACCAGAAAATGATACTTAAAGGATCTGGGAGTGGAGTGGAGTCTTCCAGAAGTATATTCAGTTGACCTTGAAACTGTACATAACCTCTCAACATTTGCCATTGAAAACAAAACAGTTGAAATGACAAAAGTATTTACGCTTCGGTTATCTTCCATTCTGACAAGGGAACACTGTCCCTCAGGATTGAGAAGTTAGGTCAGTATAATCAGGCAGTGCTCTTCCAAACCCACTTCTATCTGGAAACCTTTCTCATTCAGTGATTCGATCTTTAAAACTCTAGTTCTTTATTCCTTCTCACGGTGTCTTTTTCTCTTCACTGTTTACTATAGCGAAATTCTCTCAAAATGAGGAAAATGTTGTTTAAACCTACTTAGAACACAGTGTATATGTTTCTAAGGATACTCCCTTCTTGCCCACACTGTTTGCTCATTTATAAAGCCCTTCCATGTTAATGAGAAAAGAGTATGAAGTGCAAAAAAGTAATGTGGAAACGAGATAAGAAAGTGCCTGAAGCTCATCTTTCTGGTCTCTGCTAAATTTATAAGCTCCTGCTTCTCATACGGAGCAGGGAAGAACTGAGCGTAACTCAAGGGCAGGACCCACAAACAATAGGAGCTCACAGGTTAGCTCCTCAGCCTTCTTTCAGAGTTTCTTTATGAAAACACAGATAGATATTCTCACTTCTTTCCTTTTTCTTACGGAGGAGGATCCATGCTGTCCTGCACCTTGTTTTAAGAGTGCAGGAGATTCTCCGCTCTCTGGTTTTCAGAGCGTTCTTATTTTGAAAGCCGCACAGTATTCTCTGTATTAATGACGGACCTAGACTCAGTTATGTACACAGATGACCTTTCACATAGGTCAGTATTTGAGAAGTGAGATTACTGGATGTCAGGGCAACTGCATTTGTAATGTTGACATGTATTTTCAAAGTTTCTTACTTGAGATTGTTCATCTCTGTACTCAGTGTTTCAGTAAGGCTGCACAGTATCCAGCTTAATTTTTGCTGATCTGGTTAAGTGAAATACAGGAGCTTGTTGAGGGTTTACCTTGAATTTCTCTGAATGTGAATGACGTGTGACATTTAGTGTATAAGAGCATGTCTTATTTCCTTTAATTGGAATTGTCTTCCCCCTACTATTTATTGCTAGTTCTTTACACACTTATCTGTGTGTAAAGGAAGCTTATCCCTTTACCTGCAGTTAGTTTCAAACATTCTTTCATTTGTCATATTTGTCTTTTAACTGTATTTTGGTGGTCATATAGTTGAATTCTTTTTAATACTTCTGTATTCTGAATCATAGCTAGCAATACCTCCCTGTGTGAAGGAATCTCCATTCATCAAAGAAACGTGCCGTTTTTTCCTTTTGACTTCACTTCTTCTTAATGACATCAGAATGTGAGCTTTGAGCCGTGTGTAGTTCTCTTGGTGTGACTCCAGCACCTGTCCAGGTAGCTGTGTTCACTCAGCACACCTGTGCTGCCTTATAGACCAGATTCCTGTTTTTTACTTTATTTTTCTTCTGTTCTGTAATCAGTCTGTCTGTTTATGCCCCACCAGGATACATAACGTAACTGTTGACTGTTTGTAATTTTGTAAGTAAAAATATGGCCCCTAACCCCATCAGTACTTTCCTCTTTTCAAGATTTGTGTGGTTACTATTGCTTATTACCTTATCCACAGGAACATTAGAGTCTGCTTTTGTCTTGTTCCAGAGTAGTAGTAAGAGCAGCGGTCAGAGCAGTGGTATTTACGGATGAGAGACGTCTTGCAGTGGTAGGCTGTGTGTCCTGTAGGCAGAGGCTTCTCCAGTGGAGGAACGGTTTCCCAGCACACACTGTAAGCTTGTGGTTGTGTATCTTGCATTATGAGCTTGCAAGCCTCAGGATCTAGAGAAAGCTCACGATTCCATTCCAGTTCTTACAAGCAAGTAGGATTTGATAAATGAAGGAAACAAAAACTGTAGTATTTCGATCACTTGGATGTTATTTTCATAGTTCACGTTGCTGACTGCGTGAGGACCTGACACAGCAAGTGACTCCCGCGGTCACTCTAACCCGCCGTCTGGTCTTGCAGGCACAGTGCCCTTCCCCGCCCAGTGTCACGTGTCACCCTGTCAGTGAATGGCTTCTGTACAAAATTAACAGGTCGTAGATGTGCAGGCTTTGTTTTGTATGTGGAGAAGATGTGCTCATTCTTTATATTGTGCTTTTTTGGGTCAGGTATAGCACCCTCTCTGCTTTAAGCATATCATACCGAACTGCTGTTGATAGCTGGCTAGGCTGTTTCCAACCTGTTGCTCTAACAGCACCGCTGCAGTGCGTCCTGGCAGCGTCCATGTTCTGTGTAACACTTCTCTTTCCAGATTTTCTTGGTTGCTTTCACACATCTGTTCAGATGAACTTTAAATTGCTTCTGAATTCCAATTCATTGGTGTCACATTGAATATATACTCTGAGGACTAATATCTTACTTATTGAGTCTTTCCATCAGTTACTGAAATTTTATAGGAATTAAGTAAAAACATCTTTGTCAAATATAGTCATCTCTTATGGGATTCTCTGCAGACTTTTTCATCTTTTTTGAAATTAGAAGGTCTTTGTGGGCCAAGATCAGTTTTTAAATGTGGTTCCTTGTACCCTACCATCTTGATTCTATGGTGTTTAAGTGACTTCTGTTTTCTTTTCAGAGAAAGTTTCATTGTGCAAATTTGACTTCATGGCCTCGCTGGCTGTATTCCTTATATGATGCTGTAAGTAACTTACATTGAAAGTTTTGCTTCTCGGAGAAGCCATGTCGTAAGGGTCATTAGATGAAACAAGTGCCATGTTATTTTTGGAACTAGTGCCGTTCATCTAAGGGGAAAAGGCAGGAATCATCCTGCCAGACAGGCCTGACTTCGAACGTATAGACCTTTAGTTTTCTGTCAGTGGATAGTGGCTTGTAACTTCAGGACAAGATGCTGTGGCATCTTTGGGTGTGTTAAGCATTTAAACTTCTGTTGTCAGGTTAGAGTTACATTTAGAAAAATACAGAACCCTAACAGGGTTTTAGTTCTCTTGTAAACAAGTATGTCCACTTTTATTTCCTGCTTTTAGTGTACTAATTGATGTATACAACAGTGCTTTTCCAGTTCAAATTTTTTATATTAGGCATCATGACAGCTTGAAAAATTCAGTAAGAGACTGTTGGGATAGTTCACAGAATGTAGGTCACAGACACAGGCTGTGTTCAAAGCCTGATTTCTGTTAACTTTCCTGTGGTTTGGGGCAGAACTTGAGTATAACATGGGGGTAGAGGTGCTGTTACTGTCCTGGGAGGCAGCAGAGGGTCTTAGGCTTCCCTTGGGAATCAGCCTGCCCGCAGAGCTGGAGCTCTGGGCTTACTGAACTGGTAGGTTGTGGGCACTTAGCACATGGGCAGCACCGAAGGAAATGATGGTTCACTCTTCTCTTCAGCAGCTTAAGAGGCATTACAAGTACGTAATAGACCAGAGTATTTTTTATATCCACTGCAGAAAGATAGTGAGCACTCTGATGTGGTAAACAGGCACCAGGTAAGGTGTGTAGGTAGCGGCTGCTAGTGCAGCTTTTTCCTAGAGAGGGGACGAAGAGAGGCCAGAAAGCCAGCCTCATGCTGGGCTAAGCAGGGGCTGCAAGCATTTCTGTGTAAGAAAACAGACACGTATATACTGGATCTTTACTAGGTAGTAACTACTTACATTGCTACTAATATGTTAGATTTACTGAGTTGAAAAGCTGACAGTGAAGTGTAAAGTGTGTGAACCTTACTATGGCTCGTTTCAAACAAGGAAACCTTAATGGATAGAATCAAGAAACAGCTACGCGAATGGGATGAAAATCTCAAAGAAGATTCTCTTCCTTCAAATCCAATAGGTATGAAAAATCAGCTTTCTTCCTGTGATGTTTTACTAAAATTGTTTTCTGTTTAATGAAACCGAAAATTTTTTATTATTATTCTGAAAAAGCATTTGTTTTCATGAATTACAGAAAAAAAAATTTTCTTTAGTTAACTGTAACAAGGGTCTTAAATTCTGAGCATTCCTATTTTAGACATAAAAGGCTCGGGTTGCAGTAAACGGCTGGCATCCAGAAACACTGTCTGGGTTGTAAAGACTCCTTTCCTTGGTCTTCAGGGTGCCTTTAAAGGTCACCTTAGTTCCAAGACTTAATTAGGTACAATTTAACTATTTTTCTAGTGTCTTAGTAAATAAGTGACTTCTGATAACATGGGTTTGATTTCATGTTTAAGACATTTACAAAAACAAGTATGGGAAAATAAGTTACGTCCTTAAGATACATATATATACACTTGAGAGCTGATGCATTTTAGTCTTGTTTATAACTGTTTAGTGTGGCCTCTGGGAAGGGTTTATTCGAAAAGGATGTTATTGCATTCATAAGTCATATGTATCTGCTTCATAAGTTTAAAAGTTTGAAAAACCTATCCTGTCTCTCAGATTTTTCTTACAGAGTAGCTGCTTGTCTTCCTATCGATGATGTATTACGAATTCAGCTCCTTAAAATTGGTAGTGCGATCCAGCGACTTCGCTGTGAACTAGACATTATGAATAAAGTGAGTAACGAATGTCTGGATGCTCACGTTCTGTCCGTCTGGGGTGGGGGGCGTTGCACTGTTGGGACCACCAAGGCTGTCTGTAGGGTGTCTAGTCATGTAGTCATGGAAAGAGAACTAATTTTAATTGCATTAAAAATATTTGAAAAGGTTATTTAAACACTTCATTTGAGACTGTGAGACAGAGAAGTTGTTTTGCATTCCTCTTTGTGTCCTAGAGGGTCATTAATTTAGTGAATATATCAGCTTGTGTCTTTCTTGTTGAGTCTTTAAAACTACAGTTAGAGGAATCAACACTTTGGAGCATTTCCCCCACTAATTTTCTCTTAAATATTTTAGTGTACGTCACTTTGCTGTAAACAATGTCAAGAAACAGAAATAACCACCAAAAATGAAATATTCAGGTGAGCTCTTTATTACATTTTTAGTACACGTCTGAGTACATTTTCCCAACTGCCCTAACAGAACAACAGGCAAGACTGTATTTCTGTTCTCCGTGTATTTCCCTCCATTAAATTACAAATGCTCAGCAAATGAGATCCGGGAAGTCACCTCAGTGGTAGGTAAGACACGCCTCCTGACTGGGTACCAGAACAGCAGTGGGTGTGGACAGGATTATTCACAGCAATGAGCGAGCCTGGTGAAGGAAAATCTCCCCACCACCCCAATCTTGTTAAAAACCTATCAACTGTATCTTTCTCAGTACTTACGGACCTAGCAGGAATGCCTCGGCTTTATGCACTACTTCACTCAAATCTCAGCTTCACCACATAGGGCCAGAGTTTTGCAGGACGTGCTTCTGGACATGTGCTGATGCTGTGTGATACATAGTACTGCTTTTTGCACAGTACTCAGCTGCCCAAGAATGACCACATGGAACCTTTTATGGGACTTGCCCTTTTTGGGCAAGTTGAGCGCCCTGTGTATTACAATGTGTATCTTGAAGATTTTAACACCTACTTTCCTTTTTGTCATCATGAAAACCAGTGAAAGTCACTGAGACATATCCGACTCTCTGCGACCCCATGGACTATACAGTCCATGGGATTCTCCGTGCCAGAATACTGGAGTGGGTAGCCTTTCCCTTCTCCAGGGGATCTTCCCAACCCAGGGATAGAGCCCAGGTCTCCCGCACTGCAGGTGGGTTCTTTACCAGCTGAGCCACAGGGGAAGCCACACGGGAGAACATAAACCAAATAAAACTGGGCTGACTGCCAGCCTCTTGTTAGTTTTAACTGCACTGTAGTTCTTTAACCTCGTTTCTTGGTGAACTTTGTTGGATCTTTTCCCCCCATACTGACTCTTCTGATTCTGTTTTAGTTTATCTTTATGTGGGCCAATGGCAGCTTATGTGAACCCTCACGGGTACGTGCATGAGACGCTTACCGTGTATAAGGCTTGCAACTTGAACCTGATTGGCCGGCCTTCTACAGACCACAGCTGGTTTCCTGGGTAATGTAGTGGCGTCCCCTTTTGGGTTTGTGTGCGTGCGTTAATTGAGCAGTAAAGCTCAAAAGAGTATTAGGGAGAGTTGCTAGAATTTATCATCAGAGATAGGCAATGAAATAAATAGCTATTTAAACGTTCATTTCATGACTGGCTAGAAAAAGTTACTCTTACACAGTCTCACTGAATGTATGGTCAGGTGAGCTGCAGTCCTTAACTCAGCTATACGGCTGATCCACACCCCTTCAGAATGAGCTGACAGGAAAATGAAACATCAGCTGTTCCATAATCCAGTGAAACTAGAGTTGACCCTTGAACAGCATGCTGTTGAACTGCTGGCCTCCACTTTCCACTTAGGTGCAGGTGTGCTTCAGTAGTAAAATGCTATCATACTGGTGCTTCTCTATTGGCTGAATTGTTAGATGCAGAGTGAACTGCAGATACAAGGACCAACTATAATCATAGGTGGATTCAAGGGTCCACTGTATTTTATAATTTGTAAAATTAGCGACTGTTACCCAAGCAGTGATACACACAAAACATGCAGAATCCAGCTTTTCTTCTAGTTTGCAGGCTTTGCTTTTTTTGGCTTAACCTACTGACCTTCAAATTATGACTGTGGGACCTACGACACTACCTGAGAACTTGTGGGATCCCTTCAGCCAATAATGCTGGCTCAGCCTTTTTATTTTGAAAGAGGCAAGCTGAGCAGAGCTTAGTGACTAGATTTGTTATTCTGGACCTAGAACCATACCACTTGGACTGGCCAATCTTATGTGATAGCATTCTGAAGGACTAAAAGTAGAATTAACTGGTTACTAAAAATACTAAATATGGATCTCTGGAGAAAAAGTTTCATTACATGGTTTGGGTGAATCCTGACTTGTTTGGGATTTTTTTCCTTTAATGCCAGGGCTTATATTTTTGGATAAATTATGTCACAAAACCATTCTTCTTTTAGAAAAGGAGTCCTTAAATCTTATTGCTATTTCCTAACTTGACTGCAATGTAAAACAACTAAGAAAATGCTGCTACAACTTACAATGTGTTCCTGGCAGCCAGCAATTTGTATAAAGAAATCTGTATTAATTAGATATTCTTTTTCCTTCTTCCTTGGCATTGGAGAAAAAATTTAAGCATGGCTTAAGAGCACAATCAAGTAACTTTATAAAGACTGATGCATTACCATGATGACTTGATACAAATTAGAAAATCTTTTTTGTGAGGTCTGTTTCAGGGAACTGTATAAATCAAAGCTTTGAGTTTTCTCTTCCCCATCCTTAGAACTTGGCTACTAAAAGATCTAACAGGTTTCTGATAGGGTGGGATACAGAGATGCATTTCCTGAGCTGATTTACCTTTCTTTAATCTCGTAGGTATGCCTGGACTATTGCCCAGTGCAGGATCTGTGCCAGCCATATTGGATGGAAATTTACAGCCACCAAAAAAGACATGTCACCTCAAAAATTCTGGGGTTTGACTCGATCTGCTCTGTTGCCCACCATCCCAGATACAGAAGATGACATAAGCCCTGACAAAGTAATACTCTGCTTATAAACAAATACAGTAGGGATAAGGTTACTTAACACATTGGTATTCTAACACAAGACCTGCTTTGGAAATTACTGCTTTTGATGCATACCTAAGTAAAAGCAACATTACATGGAAGGTTGCAGTTTCTTAGTCGAACAACAGGATTTCAAGATTTAAACTAAGATGTTCTATTGAAGAGGATGAGAAGCAGTCTAGAATACTTGGTTTGCAGGAACACCTACTTTAGGAGCTTGGTGCTGTTATCCTGTGGACTCTTGCTATGCCTGGTAGTGTTATCACTGAGAGGACATGAAGACATCTGTGAAACTGGTGAGCATGTTTTCTGCACAAAACAAATCTGAAATTCCTATCAGTCGCTGTAATTAACGCAGTTCATCATTTATTTGATCCTGATACACAGAACAGAATGGCGTGTTTGCATCAGTGCTCCAAAGGGCAGACGTTCCAGAAGGTAGGGTGCCAAGCTCTAGTACTGTTCCTTTTTGAAAGAGGCAAGGAAATGTGTACATGGTAAAAGGGCTTTGTTCCTTTTCTTTAGTTTCTGAGATACTGATTTGTAAATTTTGAAAATAAAGAGTTATAATATGCAGTTTGAGCCCCAAAATAAAAGTCTTCTTAACATGTTTGTTAGTGAATAGCAATATCTCCTGTATTTGCTCAGTGTTTGGTTATTTTGTTTCAAAGTTGAATCTGAACTCAGACTACTGTGGAGCACAGATGCTAAAACACGTTCTCCTTCCTACAGGCTAGAGGCAATGATGTATTTCATAGGCTATTTTGTTCAATGTAAAGTGAGAAACTCTGTAAGTAAACTATAAAAGCAAAGCTAAACATGTTTGTTTAAATGATGTAAAATATCTACTCGGATGCGGATACTTTAGGTGTAAGAAATAATTTTTAAGGTAAAGTTCTAGACAGACAGACTTGCCACCTACCTCTTTGCTTACACATTCAAGGGGTTTATTGGATCCTTTCACATTGGTGTCATTTTGATACTCCTCCACTGCTTTACATAATTCACTGGGAAAAGTTCAGCTAATTAGGTACAATGTATGTGACCAAAAATGGACTGTTAAAGTTTCTTACATTTTAATTTACCAGTATTTTATTTTTCCAAAAATACAATGCTTTTGACTGCCTAGACTAGAAACCTAAATTGAGTATCATGTTGCATATTTATGTAAAGAGAGTAAACGAAAACCAACTTAAGAATGCTGTTGATTCTTTAAAATATGCCTAACTTTTCTTTACCTTTTTACAACTAACAACCTTGGGTTTTTATGACTTTACTATTTGTTCATGAAGTCTTACACTGAACCAAAACCTCCTCTAAAGGGATCCACAGAGTGTTTTTTTTCGGTAGCACGGCACATCTCTACATCCAACCCAGCTGTAGTAAGGAAACACTGCTTTTACAGTTGCCCCTGGAAGAGTGTAAGCTCAGAATGTTCTGTACTGTTTACTGACTCTTGCAAATAAAATATTCTGGTATATAAAATATGCATATAATACTAATCGGAGGTCTTCTAACCTGACAAAACCAGACCTCTAATAGCTCAATCTGCGTTCGTCCCATATAGAATAGTAGGAATTGTAAAATGTTGCGACCAATACATATCTTAACTAGTACTTAAATATCTTAAGCGTTACTTATAAGCATTCAATTACTGACCTGTGTGCAGGTGTTTCTGAGGCTCCCTTTCTTGCAGCATAAGCCCCCGTTACACTGAGTGTTTGTCACACTTCCTCTTATCTGGGTTTTAACAGAAATGCGCTTTTTTGTGTTATCAAGTCCAAAAGTGCTATTTGCCTGAAGCGCACAAAGATGCTCTGACTGGCTACACAGAAAGGAAAGTTAGTTATAAAATGTCAGTACAGCAGCTGAAATAAACAATACTTTGTGCTGTTCACCTCTTAACCTACTGAAAGCACAGAGGCTCAAATATTTAAAGAGCAAATATGTGGGCCATAACCTTTCTTTACTTTAAAGCGACAGGAGTGCCGTCACTAAGTATACATGGCACCTGATATATAACATCAGTGCCACATTAATCTTCCAATATCAAAGGAAATGTTTATCAAGATAGTGGGCGCAAGAATGGTAAGCTAAGCTTTCTCAGCTTTCCAGGAAGTTAGGGAAATTTCATTTTGACAGAGAAAACTATCAGCTATATCCTAAACTACAGCTCCCTGCAAACGTGTCCTGGGTATAGCAACGGCAGCCACGTGGGACACATCTAGTCTTCACGCTGTATATGTTATATTTTATGCAAGTTTGTCAGCTGTATTCAAACACAAGTTTATTCTAGAATTCAGAAAAAAACTGACACCATAGACCATCGTTGTACTAAATTAACCCAGTTATTTCAATTGCAAATACAAAGAAACTTGTTTTTCAAGACACTTAGCACTTCTTAGGAACAATCTCAGCTCTGTCATATGCAATAAAACCAACCAAAAATCCACTTTAAAAAAGCCTAGACAGATTAAGAGGCACCAACTACTTTTCTCAGTGGGAACTATTCCAAGAGAATTACAAGCTTCAGTGATAACAAATCAGATTAAGAGGAAGTAGACTTGACTTTAGTGCCTGAAATATAGTCTTCATAAAATAAGACCTTCATTCTTCTGAAGAGACCCCCTAAGCTGGCTTTCCTTCTGCTATATATTCGAGTCTCTTAGATCTCACTCAGAGGGAGGGGAAAGGAAACGAGTCTCACCAAAACCTTCTGCTTTTCGTAGTCCACTCCCATCAACTGTAGGTCTTCTTTATGTAACTCAGTAGTTCATCTTTTTCCAGCTGGTAACCACTTTTCTTCCACTGTTCTCGCAACTGCTGTAAGAGCACCCCAATTTCTTTTCCGGAAGAAACGCCCACTTTCCTGATGTCATGGCCACTTACAGGAAACGGGGGAATGGACCACTGCTGCAGCTGCTTCAGAAGACCGTGCTCGCCTTGGTACTTGAGAAGCTCACACACACGCGCCGTCGCATCCGCCTCTCTAGACTGAGGGCCAAAACCAAACATCACCACACTTGCAGTGAGCTTATGCTGACATTTAAATAAATGCAATGTGCAAATTTTCATTTAAAATAAAAGAAATTCACATAATACACTGTGGGTCCTAGTATTAATGCATTGGTTGCAGTTAGGGGAGATATCTATACTCTGACCAAGCTGTGAAAATACTTACATCTATGATGAAGTCTTGATAGGGTTTCAGTGGTTCTGAACTATCTACTGCCTTAATTAAATCTTTCCTATTTTTAACAATAAATAAACCAAGATTCTTCTCTTCTTTCGAAATCTTCAACCTCAGATCCAATTTCGTGACATCATCCTGTACTTTGAACAGCGAAGTCAAGAGAGTCATTGGCTTTGGTGAAAAACCTTCCACATTTTTACTGACTTTGTTAAATTCTTCTAAACTTGTGTTAGCAGGCAATCCTGTAGGGACAGAAGCATTTTCAAAGCTCCTATCTTAAGCACACCGTGTTCTCATACACAGAAATGTCCTGGTACTAGGATCCACTGCTGGTCCCGTCTGCTGTCCGTCTTACAGGTGAACCACTGCCCACTGTTGCTCTCCCCTCCCACATCTCAAACCACCACTGTCGCTCTGAACAGTAAGTCTAACCCTACTGAACTGTCTGTGTAAGGCCCACCTTCTCCATGCTCTACATGTGTTAACTCCCTGAAGCGCTCAGCTCTTCCATTAGACAGCTGCTTTTATTTTCATATCCCTTTTTAGATTTGCAGTCAGGAAATAACCCAAGTTACAAAGCTGATAACGTGGTGAAGCTGCTCAAAGCCCGAAGGACCGACTCTGGAGGCCCCTTGTCCACCCTCACATGCTGCCCTTGCGCTGTCCCCTGCCTGGGAAAACTCCTGGCCACTCCTGGCTCAGAGGCTACCATATTTTAAAGAAGTCCATTTTTCCTTTTGGAATTAACTTTTTTTCCTTATGAAATTTTAAATGAGATATGTTTCATTGCCAAAAATGCAAACATTTTACAAGTTGGACTCACCTATGTAAGGAGCCACATCGAGTTCATAGATGAGATGAATCAGATGGTTCACGTGGTTACCGGTAAGTATCTTTTTCAGTTCCACCCAGATCCTCTCTCCTGATATTCCTGCCAAGCCTTTTGCATTTTCTGCAATTGCTTCCAAAGTCTCAGGATCGTGGTCACCAGGCATGTCAACAATTTTCCCGTAAAACCTACAAAGCAAACGTGTCCAAAAGCACTGCCTTTGTGCTGGCCTTTCACCAGAAAGCTGCGCTCTTCATCTTCCTGATGCTGCTGGTGAGGTCTAGGAAGGACCTTAGAGATCATCTGCCCATCTACTGTGTCTTTTTTCTCAGCTCAGAAAACCTGAGCTCCAAAAAGTGTGAATTTGAGTGGCCTTCAATAAAGCTCTATTGACTGGTACTGACAGTGGACGCATAAACCAGAGCAGTCTTAGGCAGGCACTAAATCAGGTCCAAGATACCGTCACAGAGTAGTCTTGCTTCCTCAAAGGCTGCCTGTCTGTACACATTAATGCTTTCAATTAAGACTGTCAAGTGAAACACATCTCACTGCAGATATGGGAGTGTATTTCATGGACTCTATTGGAAGCATTAGAGTATACCTGCTTTTACCGCTTATTTCTTCACAATGCATTTCTATAGTGATCTAATTAAACGACTGTCTGTACCTTAGTCTGTGTCCTGTTATTTGTAGAGAGACTGTTTGCAACCACTGAAGTCTAAAGGAATAGCAGTTATTGACAAAATGTAAAATCTGTCAAAGAATATTCTAAGCATGATCCCAAGCTGTAAAAAATTAACTATTAATAGATACAAATTAGCCAGTTACAATAGTTTCAGTGTTATGGTTCAGCATTGAAGACTGCTACCCACAAAACCATCCGGGTGCATTACATACCTTCCAGATTCATCTAACACATTTCCCATGAACACCTAGCACTGTAAGCCACATTAAGGCACACTGCCACTCGTTACTCCAGGTTCAAAGCACCCAGGACAGTGATAAGCACTCAAATACCCGTGTGATGAACAACTGATGCAGAAAATAAAAGACTTACAACTGCATCATATAAAAGATCACCACAGAAAGGACGAACCAATGATTTGGAGAATGCAAAGATGAGGTGTCTCAAAGCCACTGTCCTGTCTCTTGGAGACAGATGTGAGACGGCAGCCCTGTGCACTAAGCTGCTGTGCGTTTCACGTGACGAGAAAGAACTGCACTTTGGTCATAATAATAATTCAAAACTGGATTATTGTAATTTATAAAAAGCCTTACCTGAAATACCTTAAAATTCGAAGGTAATCTTCTTGTATCCTCTGTTTTGCTTGTCCAACAAATCTAACTTTCTTATTTTTTAAATCTTCATAACCATTAAAGTAGTCAAATAAAGTACCATCAAAACCTAGTCATTAAAAGAGGGAAGAAAAATCACTATTAGCAAATAAGAACTGGAAAACACTGGTGCATACATAATAATCATTCAGCCATAAAAAAAAAGAATGAAATCTTGCCATTTGCAACAACATGGATGGATCTTGAGGACATTATGCTAAGTAAAAGAAGCCAGACAGAGGAAGATAAATACAATACGATCTCATTCTTATACAGAATCTTAAAAAAAAAAAAGCTGATAGAGAACAGATTGGTGGTTGTCAGAGGCCGGGGTGGGTACAATGAGTGGACACAGTCAAAGGTGCAAACTCCTGGCTACGGAACAAGTCCCGAGGAGGCGACATATACTACGGCAACTAGTGCACAACCTGTGTGTGCTGTCATGTCCGACTCTACAGCCCCGAGACTGGCCCACGATAGTTACCAACACTGTAGAACACACTCGGAAGTTGTAAGACAGTAGATCTTAAAAGTTCTCATCACAAGGGGAATAAAATTCTGTAAGTACATACGGTACCAGACATTAACTAGACTTACTGTGGTGATCATTTCTTGATATATACAAATATCAAACACTGTATACTGAATAATGTAAGGCTGTATTTCATTACCTCAATTAAAGGAATTAAACAGAAAAAACTGGAAAACTTAATCTACTAAAAACTATCACAGACACTAAAAAATTAGGGAAAGAGCTACACAGTGAAGTACTGATATGAGTAATGTTCATCTGTATCCAGTAGCAAATGGAACATATAGTGGAATAAAAGGCTGTATTTACAATAGCAATAAAAAGACAACACAGTAAATAAGATGTATGCCAGTATGAAATGAGCAGAAACAATAAAGCTGATTTTCAAGTTAATAATGGAAAATCAATAAGAACAGCCAAAATAACCTGGAAAGAAGAAATGATAATCAAAACTATCTGGAAAAATGTAGTAAAAGCTGTAATAAACCATAGGGAAAAAATTTATAACCCTAACATAGGGAAGACCTTTCAAAATACGGTTACCAAAAGAAACCAAAACACACTACCAGAGACTTCAAAGAGACTATTAGTGAATCCAACTACATGAAACATTAGGTATTCATTCTTGGGTAGCAAGAAAATGCCACGATACGAAATTACATAAGGTAATATACTGGGGAAAACATTTAGAGTTGGTATCACAGAGACAAATGGCTTTCTATAATCTACAAAATCCTAGACACTTTTATAGAAAAGTTGAGTTAGGGGAAATGTTAAACTGGTGCAGCCACTGTGGAGAACAGTATGGAGGGTCCTTAAAAACTGAATACAGAACTCCCCAGCTGTGACCAGCACTCCCACTCCTGGGCATATACCTGGGAAAAGCCGCAATGCGAAAGGACACATGCACCCATGTTCTGGCGCCGTTCCTAACAGGCAGGACACGGAAGCCACCTAAATGCCCACCGACAGAGGAACAGACACAGATGACGTGGGACACGCATACGATGGAACGTTACTCAGCCACGACAATAAGACTGGGCCATTGACAGAGATGCGGACGGACCTGGAGACCGTCATACAGAGTGAAGTAAGAAAAACAGCCTGGATATTAACACGTATGTGGAATCTAGAAAAATGATAGAGATGATCTTATCTGCAAGGCAGAGAGAGACCCAGAGGTAGAGAACAAAACACATGGACACCAAGGCGGGGAGGAGGGGGTGGGATGCACCAGGTGACTGAGATTCAAATATATACACTATTGGATACTGTGTGAAAAATAGGTAACTAATGACATACTGTACACAGCTCGGGGAACGGCACTCAGTGCTCTGTGGTGACCTAAATGGGAATGAAATTCAAAAAAGGTACAGCTGATTCACTCTGCTGTACAGTAGAAACAACACTGTAAGTCAACTATAATAAAAATTTTTTAAAGAGGGAAAAAAACGACCTGAAAAATATATATGAAATATAAAAAGGTTTAAAAATGAAGATTTTCAACTTTAGTTGTAAGAAGTGCACATTTATGAGATAATCATTTTTCAGACCTACATCAGCTCAGCAAGGACCTAAGTCCAATTACATGTTGGCCAGGAGACAGTAAAATCTGCCCGGGGACACTTCCCTGCGCAGCCTTCTGAACTTGTGAATTCTGAACCGTGTGAACTTAACATCTGTTCAATGTTATAAACATATTTCTAGCACAATATCCTCTTATGTTGAACAAAACAAAACAAAAAACTTAACAATTTTAATATAAGGCACATAAAACCTCGGGTATGTGCGAAGTGACCAAGTTCTCCCAGCTATCCCAGGACTTCCCTGATTTAAAAACTGAAAATCTCCTGTCTCGGGGATACCTTAGTCCAGGCAAACTGAGACAGGTGGTCACTCTGGAAACTAAGATGGAGCAAAGACGCAGGCGCCATTCAACCACCCAAATGGGGAGCTCCGTGAGCCTGAGAGACCTCAGCATGTGGCATCACAGGAAGGCGGGAAAGCAAGAAAGTAACCACTCGTCATGATTACGGCAAATGCAGCCACACTCTAAGCTCAGGCTTAACTTCTGCCAAACTCTTCTTGGCATTTTGACACTTAGAGCCAATTTATAAGGCTCCAGATTCAGAAAGATACAACAGGAAATGACAACAAACCAAAATAATTAGACAATACGATCACAACATACATGCAGGATACCGTCTCCTGTTACTTCTCTTACTGAATAGATGCAACTCCCTGGGGACTGCGGAAACCAGATCTTTTTTAGTAAAGGGAAGATAAAAATTTGATCTTTTCAAAAGGAAAAACACACAGTGTTACAAAAGGGGAAACAAGAGTTTGAGAAACAGCGTGACCATCACCCCCAGAACTAGGAACGCTTTTCTGATAAGGCTTGAAAAAAGTCTGGATGGGAAAATGGGCTGAAGGTAAAGAGTGCTCTGTATCATCTGTATTTTGTTTTGCTCTGAATATGCTTTTAAAAAATGATGAGTAGAAGTTAGAAATAAAGTTGAGGTGCTGAGTATAATGCAGTGGTTAAGGACCTAACCTCTGGAGCCAGGCTGCTTAACACATTATTGACCAGGAAACTTGCAGAAGCTAGCTATATATATTGAATATAAACACTCTAGTCAATAACATTCAGGTAATGAAAGATGTATTAATATGTCTCTGGTCAATAAACTGTTAAGTTGGAATCCAAATTCAGCAGTTTACTGCCTGCAGGACTCTGAGGAAATTTTCCTTATTTACACACCAATATCTGCCTCACAGGGTTGGTGGGAAGATTAAATTTCTGTGACAGACGGTCACATTTTATAAGGGCTCAGCAAATGTCAGCAAACAGTAGCACCGGTAAGAATAGCTTTTATTTTTATAAAACAGTATCTTGAAAAAGAATATTAGTTTCTTTTTTAGTTATGTCTGGTTATGAGACATTAGTTAAGTTTTCACACACTGAACTAGTTGGAGCAGTTTAACGCTAAGTAAAAATGATTTAAGAAGAAATTAACACCTGGAGTTCAACCCCATAATGGAGAGAAAACATGCCTCCAACTAGGCTCCCTGTGGCCATAAATCACCCAGGCTCTGGAAGCCTTGGTGCCAATCAAAGCTCTCCATGACTTGGGCTCAAGTACTTAACGTCTCTGAGTCTGTTTCCACATCTGTTGAATGAGTTTAATACCTACTTTATGGAGTTTTCCTGAGCATTCAATGAGCTGAAGTACATCAAGTGAGCATGGATGCACCTCAAGCCAGGGAGCACCCTAGATGTTACTGGGCATTACTCTAATTAGCAAAGTGAGCCCACTTGGGTCTATAGCCCCTTCTCCATCCCACAAAGTGGGTACCACTGTTTCTTCCTTTCCAGTGGATGCCCATCTCTTTCCTAATCCAAAGACTTAACCCCGAAGAACTTGCCTAAAATTTAAGGGACAAAAACAATGCTTCAGTTGCACACCAAAACGCTAACCTAATTCACACTGACTCCCATTATGATCCTCACTGCTTTCTTTCACGAGCAAAACGTTACGCTGAGATGATCAACAGGTTTCCTCTCACATGCCAGGGCTGAGACGAGACGGTCCGTAAGCCGCAGTGCCACGGAGGACTGTGAGGCAGAGCTGGGCACGTGGAGCAGCAGAGGAGGTGGCATCACTGACCGTGTCCGCCACAGGCGCCAGCAGAGGGAAGGTGGGCGTGTGTGCGTGCAAGACAGGAGAAAGGCGCAGCACGCGCGCGTGTGCACGGTCCTCGCCAGGAGCCTACCATCTTTCGATGCGACTCATAAGGACCCACTGACTGAACGTGCACACACACCAGGGACTCGCCACGACCGACTCCGCTAATCCTCAGGGCAGCCCTGCAAACGAGGCTGCTCTCAGCCACCTCGCGTTACAGCAAGAGCGACCGAGGCAGCGGAACCTAGAGATCTCGGCTCCACAGTCAGCTTTAACCAACAGCCTGTCTCTGCACAGAGACTAACACAAGCCCTCCAGCGGGAGAACACTGCCAGAAGACACGCGCCACGTGAGAAGAAAGCATTTGGACGGGATGAAGTAGAACACGACCCCCAGGCATCACCTAAAAACATGGAATTTATGGTGAGATCTCTGCGCTCAGCATCCTTCTGCCAGTCAGTTGTGAATTCCACCTCAGCGTGTCTTCCGTCAGTGGCTACATCAATCCTCAGTGTAGTAATTTCAAAATTTTCTTCATGAAGCTGGAAGTAAATGTTTTTCAAAAATTAGTTTTCAGTATCACTGGATGGATTGAAAAAGAAAATATAAGTCCTGACAAGTATATCTTTCCTTCTGAAGTCAACTAGTACACATATGCCTTGAAATACCATGACACCCACAGTATTCAAAGATACATCCAAACAACATTTTTAAGAAATAATAAACCTATCTTAATTTAAAAAGATAAGTTTGCATAGAAAAAATGGCAAGCGTGACAAATTATGTGATAGAAAGTAAGATCCTTTAAAATATTCTGGTTCTTCAATACAAAACCAGGCTACTCTTTGAAATATTTTTTTAATAGCTCCAGTTTTCAAAGAGCTGAATACCAATTTATAGAATATAAGCCACTGAGCAAAGGACTGACAGAGGAAGAAATACAGGCAACACACCCGGCGGCTCCTCTGCTGGTTCATCTTCAGTTATGTTAAAATAAAGTAGCCTGTACATCCTGGGAAGAGAGGTTACCCCTGCTGGGAGAAGCAGAGCAGCTCTGTTACAGTGACATGGGAGCTTAACCTGAAAGAGTAAGTGAGATCTGGACATGCAGATGAGGGAAGAACAACAGTTCAAGATGAGCAAAGGCACAGTGGAGAGGCAGAGGGGTACACGTAAGAGCAAGTCCACAGCAGAAACAGGGCATCCACATTTAGGGGCAGAGAGCAAAAGGTTTCACACGCCAAGCAGGAGTTTAGGATCTTCTCTTTAGGAATGGAAAGCCATTAATGATCAGTAAAGTCGGTTCTGGCTTCCCTGCTGGCTCAGCGGGTAAAGAATCTGCCTACAATGTGGAGACACAGGAGGCGTGGGTTCAATCCCTGGGTCGGGAAGATCCCCTGGAGGAGGAACTGGCACCCCACTCCGGTAATCTTGCCTGGGAAATCCCATGAACAGAGGAGCCTGGAAGGCTACAGTCCAAGGGTTGCAAAGGGTCGGACACGACTGAGCGACTTATACGCAGAGGCTGTTCCGGAATTCCTCTCAATCTCATGTATTGTTTTCTACAAACCGGTTCTCACTGGGAAATTCCAGAATTAGGAATTTGAGGCACAAGTTAACTCAAGGAAAATGGTGTAAATATTAAGAGTTGAAATCTACAGAAAACAATGAGACCCCCAGAGTGCCTCCCTCGCCCAAGCAGAGAACCAGAGATTAACTAGAAAGGATGACCCCAAATAATCACAACTTGAGGCATCATATACAAAATCATGGGAAAAGAAAATAAGGTTGTGAAGAAAATTCAACATGACCTCTATCCCTTTCTGCAGTCAGTTTTCAAAATGTTAATCAGCAGCCTTATTCCAACCTGGGTAATGCGAGAGGATTTCTCTGGTGTCCCCGAATGAAAAGCCCTCCTGATACTGACAGCTGGGTCCCATCACTAACAAGGCTGATGCCTGCCACACAAGCTACAGTAAGTTGCCCAGGGCATTCTGCATGCACTCCATTACTCCAACAGAGACACTGAAAAGTTTCTACACCGAAGGAATGCCAACAGCAAAGACAGAATAAGTTCAAAGGGAATAAAGACATCATCAAAGCACCTAGCCCCTTCATGGATCACAGCCTTGTTGTGGCGAAGGGGCTTGGATAACTCAATGAACCTATGAACCATACTGTGCAGAGCTACCCAAGACAGATGGGTCACAGTGGAGAGTTCTGACAAAACGTGATCCACCGGAGGAGGGAACGGCAAACCATTCCAGCATACTTGCCGTGAGGACCCCATGAACTGGATGAAAGGTAACGAGAGATGAATCCCCCAGGTCAGAAGGTTTCCAACATGCCACTGGGGAAGAGCAGAGGACAACTATTAACAGCTCCAGAAAGAATGAAGCGGCTGGGCCAAAGCGGGAAGAACGCTCAGCTGTGGCTGTGTCTGGTGATGAAAGTAAAATCCCATGCTATAAAGAACAGTACTGCATAGGAACCTGGAATGTCAGGTCCATGAATCAAGGTAAATTGGATGTGGTCAAGCAGGAGATGGCAAGAGTGAACATCGACATTTTAGAAATCAGTGAACTAAAATGGACTGGACTGGAATGCGTGAATTTAATTCAGATGACCATTATATCTACTACTGTGGGCAAGAATGCAACAGAAAAAATCGAGTGGCCCTCATAGTCAACAAGAGTCTGAAATGCAGTACTTGGGTGCAACCTCAAAAAGGACAGAATGATCTCGGTTGGTTTCCAAGGCAAACCATTCAACATCATAGTATTCCAAGTCTATGTCCCAACCAGTAATGCTGAGGAAGTTCTGAAGCTGATCAACTCTATTAAGACCTACAAGACCTCCTAGAACTAACACCAGAAAAAGATGTCCTAGTCATCACTGGGGATTGGAATGCAAAAGTAGGAAGTAAAGAGAAACCTGGAGTAACAGGCAAGCCTGGCCTTGGAGTACAAAATGAAGCAGGGCAAAAGCTAACTGAATTCTGCCAAGAGAATGCACTGGTCATAGTAAACACCCTTTTTCAACAACACAAGAGACAACTTTACACATGGACATTACCACATGGTCAATACCAAAATCAGATTGATTACATTCTTTGTAGGTGAAGATGGAGACACTACATACAGTCAGCAAAAACAAGACCTGGAGTGGACTCTGGCTCAGATCATCAGCTTCTCATAGCAAAATTCAGGCTTAAAGTAAAGAAAGCAGGGAAAACCACGAGGCCAGCCAGGTACAACTTAAATCAAATCCCCTACGAATATGCACTTGAGGTGACGAATAGTTTGAAGGGATTAGATCTAGTAAACAGAATGCTTGAAGGACTATGGACAGAGGCCCATAATACGGTACTGGAGGCAGAAAACAAAACCTTCCCAGAGTAAAAGAAAAGCAAGAAGGCAGAGTGGGCATCTGAGGAGGCTCTACAAACAGCTCGGGAGAGAAGAGGAGTGAAAAGCAAGGGAGAAAGGGCAAGGTGCAGCCAATGAAACGCAGAGCTCCAGAGAACAGCACAGAGACGAGGGCTTCTCCCATGAGCAGTGAAGGGAAGCACAGGAGAGCAACAGAAAGGGTGAGACTAGGGACCTCGTCAGGAAAACTGGAAATGTCAAAGGTACACTTCCTCCAAAGGTGGCTCTTAAAAAGGACAGAAGCTAACCGAAGAAGAGATCACGAAGAGATGGAAAGAACACACAGAACTGTACAAAAAAGATCTTGATGAACTGGATTACTGTGATGGTGTGGTCAGTCACCCAGAGCCAGACATTCTGGAGTGTGAAATCAAGTGGGCCTTAGGAAGCACTACTGTCAATAAAGTAGTGGAAGCGATGGAATTCCAACAGAGCTATTTAAAATCCTAAAAGATGATGCTATCAAAGTGCTTTACTCTATATGTTAGCAAATTTGGAAAACCAAGCAGTGGTCACAGAACTGGAAAAGGTCAATCCTCATCCCAATTCCCTGGAGAAGGAGATGGCACCCCACTCCAGTACTCTTGCCTGGAAACTCCCATGGATGGAGGAGCCTGGAAGGCTGCAGTCCATGGGGTCGCCAAGAGTCGGACATGACTGAGAGACTTCACTTTCACGCATTGGAGAAGGCAATGGCACCCCACTCAAGTGTTCTTGCCTGGAGAATCCCAGGGACGGGGGAGCCTGGTGGGCTGCCGTCTATGGGGTCGCAGACACAACTGAAGCGACTTAGCAGCAGCAGCAGCATCCCAATTCCCAAGGACAGTACTAAAGAGTGTTCAAACCATTGGACAATTGCACTCGTCTCCCATGCTAGTGATGTTATGCTCAAAATCCTCCAAGTTAGGCTACAACCGTACATGAACCAAGAACTTCGAGATGTTCAAGCTGGGTTTAGAAAAGGCAGAGGAACCAGAGATCAAACTGTCAACATTTGTTGGATCATAAAGCAAGCAAGGGAATTTCAGAAAAACATCTACCTCTGTTTCATTGACTATGCTAAAGCCTCTGACTGTGTGGACTGTAACAAACTGCAGAAAACTCTTAAAGAGATAGGATTACCAGACCGCCTTACCTGCCTCCTCAGAAATCTGTATGCAGGTCAAGAAGTAACAGAACCTTGTATGCAACAACCAACTGGTTCAGGATTGAGAAAGGAATATGACAAGGCTGTTTACTGTACCCTTGTTGATTTAACTTATACACAGAGCACATCATGAGAAATGCTGGGCTGGATGAAGTACAATCTGGAATCAAGACTGTCAGGAGCAATATCAACAACCTCAGATATGCGAATTATACCACTCTAATGGCAAAAGCAAAGATGAACTAAACAACCTCTTCATAAGAGTGAAGAAGGAGAGTGAAAAAGCCTGTTAAAACCAAATATTTAAAAAACTAAAATCATAGCATCTGGCCCCATTACTTTACGGCAAACAGAGGGGAAAAGGTTGAAGAGTGACAGATTTCTTCTTGGGCTCTAAGATCACTGATGGTGACTGCAGCCGTGAAATCAGAAGACGACTGTTTCTTGGCAAGAAAGCTGTGACAGAACCTAGACAGTGTGCTAAAAAGCAAACACATTCCTTTGGTGACAAAGGTCCGTATAGTCATGGTCCATATAGCTATGGTCTTTCCAGTAGTCATGTGCAGTTGTGAAAGCTAGACCATGAAGAAGGCAAAGTGCTGAAGAATTGATGTCTTTGAACTGTAGTGCTGGAGAAGACTATTGAGAGTTCCTTGGACTGCAAGGAAATCAAACCAGTCAACCCTAAAGGAAATCAACCCTGAATACTCATCAGAAGGACTGATGCTGAAGCTGTAATACTTTGGCCACCTGATGCAAACACCTGACTCACTAACAAGACTCTGAAGCTGGGAAAGATAGAAGGCAGAAGGAAAAGAGGGCAACAGAAAATGAGATGGCTGCATGGCATCACTGATGCAATGGACCTGAACTTGGGCAAACTCCAGGAGATGGTGAAGGACAGGGAGGTCTGGTGTGCTACAGTTCATGGAGTCGCAGAGTCCCACACAACACAGCGACTGAAACAACAGAGTACCGAGAACTGATCTCTCAGGGAAATGTCAGGTGACACTGCATCTGAAACAAGAACAGGAAGCTTTCAAAAACAGTCTAAAGAAGACCTAGGAAAATATAAAAAAGACAGCAAAAGTTGCCAACAGAAAAACTGGATGATCAAGTTAAGGCAGTTTCACAGAAATTAAATGGAAATATAAGAGGTAAAAGATAAAACTAGAGGATCAGTCCCTGTGGCCCAACATCCAGCATTCAGAGGCTTCCACAGGAGAAGACATTTGCCAAAGGGGATGGAGTCAGGAGAGGAATGAACACAAGAAAGCCCGCTCAGTGCGCTACGCCAAGGCAGTGCCCAATCCAAGCCAAGGCACGTCCTCTTCAAATTAAAAACACCAGATACAAAGCGATCAGAAAGGCTTCCAAAACGGGGAGGGGGGAATCAGTTCTCGAACACGGGAGAAATCTGAACGAGCTCAGGCTTCTCAGTGGCAACTCTGGGAGGTAGAGAACAAAGCCTTTACATTTCTGCCTGAGAGCAATTCCCAGCCTTGAATTTCACAGCCAACCAAACTATCCGATCAGCATGAATGGAGGCAAAATGACAGTGTTCTCACTCACGCCAAGCTCTCTCAGGCTACTAATATGACGGCATAAACCAAGACAGAACAGCCCCTGGGATCAGGAACCAGCAGGTCTAATAAGGAAAGGGGCAAGGACACTCCTGGGTCTGACGCACGGGCCCCCCAGGGTGAGCGTGGGTGGGAGGAGGCAGACAGCAGCAGGTGAGCTGGCTCCAGAAGGGACTGAACCCCGCCGTGGTGAGGCCCCCAGAGGACGCGCACAGGCAGGCACAGAGGGAGCGAGTGGCGGCCCAGAGCCGTGTCGGAGACACACCACCAACTGCAGGGAAACCCCAAGCATGATGCACAAGGAATGGAGCCAAAGCGCCCCACGCCGCCGCCTAGCTGCAAAAAGGGGCGCATCCGGCCAGAAATCACGGCAGAAAGGCACTGAGGAGGCTAAGCCATCTGCCTTGCAGGAAGTCAATAAACAACATCTGAAGACTGGAAACTTAAAACAGAAAAGAAACACTGAAGCATTAGAAAGGTCTGTTTTAGAAACGTGGAGGGAAAAGGTACCGGCTATAAAAATTAGCTAAAAGGGGCTGCAACAAAGGAGGGTGCAGGATATCACAGAAGGCAGAGGAGACTTTTTTTTTTTTAATGAGGCTTCTTTGCTATTAGGTTTTTAAACACTAGAAATCATCTATAAAATTTTTTTAAGTTTTCAAAAAAGACAAGGCCGCTCCTGTCAGACTCCTCACTCACCCTGGCGGTGATGGTCCCGTGCTTCTCTCCTTTGTTGTTGATCATGCGGATGCCGACCGACTGGAACAGCTCCTTCATCTGAGCAGGGGTGGCCGTGGTGGCAAAGTCCACATCCTGTGGCTTCACCCCACTCAGCAGGTCCCTCACGGCGCCTCCCGCGATTCGCAACTCATGATTTTCCTTGGCAAATAATTCTGAGACAAAAAGGGATGTTTTTTTAATTTCAGTGGGTTTCTTTCAAGAATCACAGAAGCACAAGTTCTTCCATCTGTTTGGCACAGCAGAGAGAATTGAACTCAGTCTTTTTATATAAAACTGGGAGAGCAGGGGTGGGTTGGGGTGGGAAGTAGGAGCTGCGGCAGACTCTTGGCTGATTCACATTGTGGTATGGCAGAAATCAATACAACATTGTAAAGCAATTATCCGCCAATTAAAAATTAGTAAAAAACAAAAAACAAAAAACAAAAAAAAAACTGTGAGAAGAAAGCCCACAGCAACAAAGGGACCTGCCTACAGCAGAATGCCTTCAACAATCATGAGAAGCAGGGAACTGGCAGAATTTTCCTTAGGTTAATTCAGAATATCTAAATACCTCAAGGTCATCAATGTAAATCTGAATCACCACCCAAAAGTACAGGGAATACTCTAAAGGTGAAGTGTTCCTGCACAACCTCAGTGTGTTTTCTGTTGAAGCAACAGCATGCTGATGCAGGAAGCCATCAAATGTTATCTATCACACCACGTATTGTCAACATTGCAAAGAATCCTTCCAGAAATAAGCCACATATAAAACCAGCTCATAGCTCTGCTCCAGAGAAGCCACACACGCCAACCACCTTGAGGACTGAGTCCAGGAGACCAAGAGCTGACTCCTCTGCAGGCGGAGGACAAGGCTGAGTCCACCATAACCACCCACGTGACTGAGGGACCCACATGGGATCCAGTGAGGATGAACCAGGGCCCAGCCTGACTCCCCACCAAAGCCGAGCTGCTGCTACGTGCTGGACTGGCATGCGGGGCCTGGGTATTCCCCTGTGAACATTACCACGTCAGAGAACGTCCACACGAGACAAGGCCTGAGACCAGCGTGCACGTGCGAATAAAGATGAGACATGCGCACTGTCTGGACAGCACCCTCTCACAGTTAATACACACAACTGTGCCTTAGGTGCCAGTTTTATCCTCAAGCTTCCAGGTAAGGATTCTTAAGACCATCAGACTAACCCCTGCTTCCTGACACCCTAATCCATAGCAAAGCCCCCAAATCACGTGATACAAGCCCAAATCCTACAAAAAGTCATTTCTACAATGGTTTTTCTCAGAGGCCTCGAGGTTCTCCTCGGTCAGCAAGCCCCACTCTGCCTGGACTCGCCGAGGGGTGTTCCTACTGGTCCTTGGCAGGAGGGTGCATCAGAGCTCTAGCACCGCCACACAACTCAAGAAGTCACCCTCCAGCCCCATGCCAACCTCTGTGCTCCGCCACCTTCCTCCCAGCTCCACATCTCTGCAGACTCCCCAGAATGATCTGCTGAAAAACAACCAAGGTTGCTCCCTCTACCTCCCCGCTTGACTAAAAGCTCTTCACATGGAAACCACTCCTGGGAGCCCCTCCCAGAGGGAGCACTCATACTCCTCCAGCCCCACGTTTCCAGTCAAGTCCCGGTGATTCCTTAATATGGGGTCCACAGTTCCTTAAAACACTAAAATCATCTGTTAGTGCAGTTTTCATGAGACTCAGACAGGGAGGGTAAACAAGAGTTTCATGAAACAGCAGCACTCACCCTTACTATATTACCATGCAATCTAACCTGTTCTATTGCTTATCTCATTTCCTCTATTTTTTAACATTGGTCATGACCACTAAATTGATTTTATGACCCATGAACAGGTCACACGAACTCTGATGCTGGAGAAAACTCCTGAGAGCTGCTTGGATAGCAAGGAGACATTCATTGGAAGGACAGATGCTGAAGCTGAAGCTCCAATACTTTGGCCACCTGATGCAAAGATCCAACGCACTGAAGACCCTGAACCTGGGAAAGACTGAGGGCAGAAGGAGAAAGAGGCAACAGAGGATGAAATGGTTGGATGGCATCACTGACTCGATGAACATTAACTAGAGCAAACTCCGGGAGATGGTGAAGGACAGGGAAGCATGGTGTGCTGCAGTCCACGGGGTCGCAAAGAATCAGACAGGACTGAGCGACTATACAACCACCACCATTTAACTTACACAAAAATTATTACATTTGGAACTTTAGCCTCATGTATAGAATGAAGGAGGGGCTTCCTAGGGGGCTCAGTGGTAAAGAATTGGCCTGCCAAAGCAGGAGACCTGCGTTCGATCCCGGGGTCAGGAAGATCCCTGGGAGGAGGAAATGGCAACCCACTTTAGCATTTTTGGCTGGAAAATCCCATGGACAGAGAAGCCTGATGGGCTATACAGTCCATGGGGTCACAAAGAGTCAGACATGACCTAGCAACTAAACAAAACAGTATTATTTGGCTATCCTTAAGCAAAAGGAAAACAAATTACATGAAATAAACTGACATAAAATTCTATATAAGCATCATACACTATCCTAAACCTCCCAAATTCTTGCACACTGGAAACTAATTTTACATTTGGCAAAACAGCCATCATGATTTAACTGGTACAGTATTGAGCTGCGCAGCAGCACCGTACAACAGCCGCCTTTTTTTTCCTTTGTTGCTTTTGTGCATGGTTCTCACACAGAACACTGTATTTTAGCAAGACATTCAAGTCTGTAGAAACTAGCAGAGATCATATAGAAGTAACTATTTGACATTCTAACTGTTGGGCGTTGCATTAAAAGATTACATCCTTGCCACTTCCACTATAACCGAGAAAACCTGGGTTGGTGTTTCAAGGCCAAGGCCATGGGCCAAATCCTGCCTCTCTCTACCGCACTCTTCCGTTTCTCACTTCCTGGGACATCACCTCAAGGTAAAGCACATTCGGCTCCTGAAGTCAGGGTTAGGAAGCCAAATGCAACTGGTAAAAAACTGTTCAACGACCTACAGTAATCAATATCCTCGGTCTTGTTTCCAAAAGAAAAACACAGAAGGGGCTTCCTTGATAGCTCAGTAGTAAAGATTCCACCTGCCAATGCAGGAGGCGTGGGTGCCGTCCCTGGTCCGGGAAGATCCTACATGCTATGGAGCGACTACGGCCATGTGCCACAACTAGAGAGCCTGTGCTCCAGAGCCCAGGAGCCATTAGCTGCTGAGCTCACACACCACAAGGACTGAAGGCTTCGTGCCACACAGCCCATGCCCTGCAACAAGAGAAGCACCTGCAGTGAGAAGCCCCTACTTGCCGCAACTAGGCGGAAAAAAAAAAAAAAGGCACAGCAGTGAAGACCCAGCACAGCCAAAATAAATAAATTTGCTACATCCAGTCATTTGGCTATCTTCCAAGAAACCTCTTACAGTGAAGATGGTAAGAGTGGGAGCTGGGAGAGACATATAAAGAAGAACAAACTCACATTCAGTTTAAGTCGGAACCTACAGATATGAGCTGTACACACAGTAGCCACATGTGGTTCCTGAGCACTTGAAATGTGGTGAGTCTGAATTAAGATGGTCTATACTAAACACCAGATATCAAAGATTATAAGCAAGAGTGGGACATATGTCACTCATAATTTATACACAAATAGGACTTTAAAATGACAGTATCTTAGATGTGCTGAATTAAATGAGATGTACTAAAAAGTTATTAAAATTAATTTCACCATTTCTCTTTTTCACTCTAATTCAGAGTGAAGTATCTACTTTAGGCCCCCCACTTCAAGACCATATGAAACTATGGTCTATAAAAAACTCAAGTAGTTCTGGACCATTTATTTCTAACAAATACCTAAAAATCACCTTATTTCAAGAACAGGAAAGTAGCTTTGTCAATCAGGTAATACAGGGACATCCCCTGTGGTCAAGTGATTAAGAATCCACCCTGCAATGCAGCAGACAAGGGTACAGTCCCCAGGTGAAAAACTAAGATCCCACATGTCAGAGCAACTAAGCCCGTGTCCCAGAACTACTGAGCCCGTGCGCCGAAACTCGGGAGTCTGTGTGCTGCAATGAAGATCCCACACGCCACAGCCGAGACTGGTGCAGCCAGACAGGTATTAAAAGTCAGCTACTAAAAGGACAGTCACTTTAAAGCAACGGTCCCTTCACCTTCTGGGCATCAGAATTAAGGGAGTAGTTTTCACAGAAATTTATAAATGCCCATACTCCCCAGAGATTCCAGTCAGTAGGGCAAGAGTCGGACCCTAGCATTTGTAAGCTATAAAAGCTCCCCAGGTGAATCTGAAGGACAGACCAACATGTAAGGTCATGTTTCTACATATATACACCTCAATATACTTCCCAAATTACTGAGGACGATGACTCTAGCCATGAAATTAAGATGCCTGCTCCCTGGAAGAAAAGCTATGACAAACCTAAACAGTGTATTAAAAAGCAGAGACATCACTTTGATGACAGAGGTCCATCTAGTTAAAGCTTTGGTTTTCCCAGTAGTCATGTATGGATGTGAGAGTTGGACCATAAAGAAGGCAGAGTACCTAAGAATTGATGCCTCTGAACTGTGGTGCTGGAGAAGACTCTTGAGAGTCCCTGGGACAACAAGGAGATGAAACCAGTCAACGCTAACGGAAATCAACCCTGAATATTCACTGGAAGGACTGATGCTGAAACCGAAGCTCCAATAGTCTGGCCACCTGATGTGAAGAGTCGACTCACTGGAAAAGACCCTGATGCTTGGAAAGACTGTGGGCAGGAGAAGGGGATGACAGAGGGTGAGATGGTTGGATGGCATCATTGACTCAACGGACATGAGTTTGGGCAGACTCCAGGAGATAGTGAAGGACAGGGAAGTCTGGCATACTGCAGTTCAGAGGGTCCCAGAGAGCTGGACGCGACTGAGCCACTGAACAATAACATTGCATTTATAAAGACATGACTAAGAGATCATGAAGTCTGCAATGTAGCTGCGTGCACTGTAACAGCGACAGCTGATACCAAGTTGAGAACTTCGGCAAACAACATGAAGCTCCTGTGACCAGGCACTTAGCTAAAGCCATTTCCTGTGTCCCTTCCAGATAAGGTTTATATATGCACAAATGGAGATGACTCCCACTTACTTCTGCCTCTGGTTCTCTTGGAAAGCACTAATACCTGGGCCAGAAATATAGCTTAGTGGTGACAAGCTGCGTTCTCAAATCAGACTGCAAAAGTTCAAATCCAAGCTCTTCAGTTATTAGTTATAAAAATGGTGCCAAGGAATTTCACATTCCTAAGCCTCTGCTTCCTCAACAATACAACAAGAGGAAAAGTATCTAATCCTTAAGTCAGTAAGCCCAATTCTGTGATGCATATAAAGGATATGTGGGTAACACAAAAAAGCCATGCTTTTTACTGCAATCATTATTTGCCTCTTCTCATGACTTGGCTATAGTTTTAGATTATTCATAATAAACCCTGCTTTCATTAGCTCTACATTCACAAAAAAACTGAATGTTGGCTTGAAACATTACCTCTCTGCCTCTCTATTTATACAAGCTTCCAAAGCAAGAAGAGGCACCCGACTTCTCACCTGTCAGACTCTTCAATCCTTCTGTGAAAAGTGACTGGAATTCTGGAGACTGCAACTTCATTGTAAACACAGAGTGCTTCAGAAGGCACAGCCTACTCCAGCTGCAGCTCAGTAACTGCCTGCGCCAGGGATCCAGGCACCTCAGCATCTGGGGAGAAAGTCACCACCTCGCATCTACAAGACAAGCATGCACACCACGATGAAATTTACAAGCGCAGGACAATGAGGGGATGCGCAGTGATTTTATCAACAGAGACACAGTCGTTTCCTGATCCCGTGAAAAACGGAAAACACTGACAACGTGAGGGAGAATTACATCTGGGTCTACCCCTGCAGTTAACCCGGTTTTGCCCTCCTGAGGCACTTGCTACTGTTAACACCGCATTCTACTGTCGGATGCTCTCCTGGGAGACCGGTCTCAGTTGAAGCCTGAGGGGTACAAGGCTGCCACGAACAGTGGTTTCAGAAAATGTAACTCAAACACTTGCAGGGACACTTGCTCTTCTCCAGAACAATTCAGTCATGTGTACATCAGCATACTTGCTCACACACACCTGAGACTCATGACCCCGGGATATGTCCTATGCACTGTAAAACAAGATGTTTTCCTATCATCTGTTCTTGCTGCCCGCTTCTTCCTCATTCACCATCCGCCTATCCCATCAAGTCTCCTGAATCCCACCCATTCACACCCTGCCATCTGTCGTCCATCATCATCACGCTCAGTTTTCCATGTAGGGTGGGCCTCTGGGAGGCAGCAACAGATCGCAAAGAGAAACCAACAGAAACCCCAGAGAAGAACCATTTCTTTACTTGGAAAAGCAGGTTTCACAGAGCGGCGTTTCCCACCAGGGGGCGAGTTGTCGTTATCCAAAGGACTGGGGAGGAAAACCACCACACTTCCTTCCACGCTTCTACCCAGAAAACCAGGCGGGAACCCAGGCCCTGAAACGGCGTGTCCTGTCCCTTCCCAACAGGTGCTGGACCTACAAGGGAGGCCAGAGGCCCGGCCGCAAGGAAGGGAAAGCGCCCAGGGGAAGCCCGATGAATCAGCCCGCAGTCAGTCAGATGTAGCAGAAACGCGGTCCCACGACCTAGACAGTGGGCTCTATTCCCGAGGGCGGAAGAGGCCTCTCACCGCCCCCGCACCCGCCTTCCCCAAGACCAAGCCCGTGGGACAGCCCCAGAGTCCTGCCATCGCGGCTCCTCGACCCCCAGCAGCGCGCACCCGCACGTCCCCGCACGCCTTCTCACCGTCCCCACGGCTCCGTCGCCCTCGCGTACACTTCCGGGCGGCAGGCGCCGTGACGTCACCAATGCGCGCCATTTGACCGCAAATGGGAAGTCGCAGAAGGGAGTGGGAGGTACTTTACCAGGCTCTCCGTGTCTCTCCTACTTCGCTGCCGGCAGCGACCCTACCTTCAGCAAGGTTCCTCAGTTTTCCCAGTCCTGCACAGCCAGGCTTTGCTCCTGGGGGGACCCGAGGGACCAGGGGCTGTACATTTATTTTAATTATACCTCACCGCACCTTTCTCTGGCCCTGGGGTTGTTAGACATCCATCTGTACTGCATACCTGTGTGACTCTGGACAAGTGACACCGACTTCTTTTGTAAAATGAGACTATCAACAGAACCTATCTCAGGGAATTGCCAGGCTTAAATGTCATGTTACCCTCTAGTAAAGGGGAAGGGCTCAGTAACTGTTTGTTATTCTTGCCTGCTCTCTGGTTGGCACTTGACTCACGTTACTATTCTATACCCTAATTGGTGTGGCAAACAATTTGATATTGTAGCTGAAATAGACAAATCCTTTGAAAAAATACAACGTACTAAAATTGACCTTGGATGACACTTTAACATCTGAATCAGTTCAGTTCAGTTGCTCAGTCATGTCCAACTCCTTGCGACACTATGAATTTCAGCACGCCAGGCCTCCCTGTCCACCATCTCCCGGAGTTCACTCAAACTCACGTCCATCTAGTTGGTGATGCCATCCAGCCATCTCATCCTCTGTCGTCCCCTTTTCCTCCTGCCCCCAATCCCTCCCAGCATCAGAGTCTTTTCCAGTGAGTCAACTCTTCACATGAAGGTGGCCAAAGTACTGGAGTTTCAGCTTTAGCATCATTCCTTCCAAAGAACACCCAGGGCTGATCTCCTTCAGAATGGACTGGTTGGATCTCCTTGCAGTCCAAAGGACTCTCAAGAGTCTTCTCCAACACCACATTTCAAAAGCATCAATTCTTCAGCGCTTGGCTTTCTTCACAGTCCAACTCTCCCATCCATACATTTGCTATTAAAGAAACGGAGTTTAGTTCAACAAACTTCTAACAAAGATAATTCCAGACACAGATGGTTTCAGCGGTCAAATTTATCAACCACTTAAGGAAGAAAGGACACCAAATTTGCACAGTTTTTGCTCAGCAAATAGAGGGAATGGTCTTCCTTTCATTTGAGGCCAGCATACACTGATAACAAACTTCAAATAGATACTACCCCCCAAAAAGTTACAGATTGATATCCATATGAACATGAAAACAAACATCTCTAATGTAGTATTAGCAAATTGAATCCATCAAGTTGGATAATGTTGGGTTTATTCAAGAATGCAAGGTGGATTCAATATTTCAAAAACAATTACTGTTACTTACCATATTATAGGCTGATAAAGAAAAACTGTATCATCTCTCTAGTTGCAGAATAAGTGAAACAGCTGGACCCTGAGGGGCTCCTGGGCACAGAAACCTTTCAAACATTGTCAGTCAGGTAAGGGAGGGGATGCAGAGGCAAGTGAGGAGCAGGCAAGACACAGTAATGTAGCCTTCAGACAGGGTCCTGGTTCCAACTCAAGGGATACAAATAACAGTATCTTTGAGCTCTTTTACAGAAATAAAACCCCCAACAAATTAAATATGTTAACATTCTTTATTGTAGACTAAAAGACCATAGAAGCTCTTCAGGAGAACATGTGAATCTTAAATAGCCAGTGCAATCTTGAGAAAGAAAAACAGAGCTGGAGGAATCAGGCTCCCAACTTCCAAGTATACTACAAAGCCACAATAATCAAGAAAGTATGGTGCTACCATAAAACAAGAAATATAGACCAACGGTATAGGATAGAAAGCCCACAGATAAACCCACCAATCTGTGGGCAATTCACATATGACAAAGGAGGCAAGGATATGCAATAGAGACAAGAAAGACTTCAATAAGAGGTGCTGGAAAAGCTGGACAGTGCCATATAAAAGAACGAAATAAGAACAGTATCTAACACTACGCTGTTGTTCAGTTGCTTAGTTGTATCCAACTCTTCATGACCCCATAAACTGCAGCACACCAGGTTTCCCTGTCCTTCACTATCTCCCAGAGTTTGCTCAAACTCGTGTCCATTGAGTTGCTGATACAATCGAACCATCTAATTCTGTTGCTCCCTTCTTCTCCTGCCTTCAATCTTTTCCAGTATTAGGGCCTTTTCTAATGAGTTGGCTCTTCACAACAAGTGGCCAAAATATTGGGGCTTCAACTTCAATACCAGTCCTTCCAATGCATATTCAGGGTTGATTTCCTTTAGGATTGACTGGTTTGATATCCCTGATATTCAAGGGATTCTCAAGAGTCTTCCCCTGCACACAATTCAAAATCATCAATTCTTTGACCCTCAGCCTTCTTTATGGTCCAACTCTCACATTTGTACATGACTACTGGAAAAACCATAGCTTTGACTATAGGGACCTTTGTTGGCAAAGTGATGTCTCTGCTTTTTAATAGTTAGTGTTAGTTCTCTAAGGTCTTGTAGGTCTTCATAGAAGCATTTAACTTCAGCTTCTTCAGCATTAGTGGTTGGGTCATAGCCTTGGATTACTGTGATACTGGATGGTTTGCCTTGGAAACGAACAGAGATCAGTCTGTCATTTTTGAGATTGTACCCAAGTACTGCATTTTTAACTCTTCTGTTGACTATGAGGGCTACTCCATTTCTTCTAAGGGATTCTTGCCCACAGTAGTATATAGTGATCATCTGAATTAAATTCGCCAGTTCCGGTGCATTATAGTTCACTGACTCCTACAATGTTGACATTCACTCTTGCCATCTCCTGTTTGACAACATCCAATTTACCTTGATTCATGGACCTAACATTTCAGGTTCCTATGCAATATTGTTCTTTACAGCATTGGACTTTACTTCTGATGTATAATCATAAGGGATTTGATGTAGATCAGACCTGAATGCTCTAGTGGTTTTCCCAACTTTCTTCAATTTAAGCCTGAATCTTTTAGTAAAGAGATCATGATCTGAGCCACAGTCACCTCCAGGTCTTGTTTTTGCTGACTGTATAGAGCTTCTCCAACTTTGCCTGCAAAGAATGTAATCAATCTGATTTTGGTATTGACTATCTGATGATGTCCGTGTGCAGAGTTGTCTCTTGTGTTGTTGGAAGAGGGTGTTTGCTATGACCATGTGTTCTGGTGGCAAAACTCACAAAAATAAATTCAAAATGGATTAAAGACATAAATATAAAACACTATAAAACTTGGAGAAAACACACTTTGATCTAAATCACAGCATTTTTTTTGATCCACCAAGTAGAGCACTGAAAATAAAAATGGGACCTAATTAAACCTAAAAGTTGAAGCAAAGGAAATCATAAATAAGACGACAACCCTCAGAATGGGAAAAAATATTTGCAAACAAAGCAACAGTCAATGGAATACTATCCAAAGTATATGAACAGCTCATGCAGCTCAGTATTAAAAAACAAACCACCCAATCAAAAAATGGTTGGGACACTTAAGTAGACACCTCTCCAAAGAAGATGTACAGATGGCCAAAAGGCACATGAAAAGATGCTCAACGTCATTCACTTCAGTTCAGTTCAGTCGCTCAGTCATGTCTGACTCTTTGCGAACCCTTGAATTACAGCATGCCAGGCCTCCCTGTCCATCACCAACTCCTGGAGTTCACTCAGACACACATCCATCGAGTCAGTCATGCCATCCAGCCATCTCATCCTCGGTCGTCCCCTTCTCCTCCTGCCCCCAATCCCTCCCAGCATCAGAGTCTTTTCCAATGAGTCAACTCTTCGCATGAGATGGCCAAAGTACTGGAGTTTCAGCTTTAGCATCATTCCTTCCAAAGAAATCCCAGGGCTGATCTCCTTCAGAATGGACTGGTTGGATCTCCTTGCAGTCCAAGGGACTCTCAAGAGTCTTCTCCAACACCACAGTTCAAAAGCATCAATTCTTCGGCGCTCAGCCTTCTTCACAGTCCAACTCTCACATCCATACATGACCACTGGAAAACCATAGCCTTGACTAGACGGACCTTTGTTGGCAAAGTAATGTCTCTGCTTTTGAATATACTATCTAGGTTGGTCATAACTTTTCTTCCAAGGAGTAAGCGTCTTTTAATTTCATGGCTCCAGTCACCATCTGCAGTGATTTTGGAGCCCCCAAAAATAAAGTCTGACACTGTTTCCACTGTTTCCCCATCTATTTCCCATGAAGTGATGGGACCGGATGCCATGATCTTCATTTTCTGAATGTTGAGCTTTAAGCCAACTATTTCACTCTCTTCTTTCACTTTCATCAAGAGGCTTTTTAGTTCCTCTTCACTTTGTGCCATAAGGGTGGTGTCATCTGCCTTACTGAGGTTATTGATATTTCTCCTGGCAATCTTGATTCCAGCTTGTGTTTCTTCCAGTCCAGCATTTCTCATGATATACTCTGCATAGAAGTTAAATAAGCAGGGTGACAATATACAGCCTTGACGTACTCCTTTTCCTATTTGGAACCAGTCTGTTGTCCCATGTCCAGTTCTAACTGTTGCTTCCTGACCTGCATACAGGTTTCTCAAGAGGCAGGTCAGGTGGTCTGGTATTCCCATCTCTTTCAGAATTTTCCACAGCTTATTGTGAGCCACACAGTCAAAGGCTTTGGCATAGTCAATAAAGCAGAAATAGGTTTTTCTGGAACTCTCTTGCTTTTTCCATGATCCAGCGGATGTTGGCAATTTGATCTCTGGTTCCTCTGCCTTTTCTAAAACCAGCTTGAACATCAGGAAGTTCATGGTTCATGTATTGCTGAAGACTGGCTTGGAGAATTTTGAGCATTACTTTACGAGCATGTGAGATGAGTGCAATTGTGTTGTAGTTTGAGCATTCTTTGGTCTTGCCTTTCTTTGGGATTGGAATGAAAACTGACCTTTTCCAGTCCTGTGGCCACTGCTGAATTTTCCAAATTTGCTGGCATATCAAGTGCAGCACTTTCCCAGCATCATCTTTCAGGATTTGAAACAGCTCAACTAGAATTCCATCACCTCCACTAGCTTTGTTCGTAGTGATGCTTTCTAAGGCCCACTTGACTTCACATTCCAGGATGTCTGGCTCTAGATGAGTGATCACACCATCGTGATTATCTGGGTCATGAAGATCTTTTTTGTACAGTTCTTCTGTGTATTCTTGCCACCTCTTCTTAATATCTTCTGCTTCCGTTAGGTCCAGACCATTTCTGTCCTTTATCGAGCCCATCTTTGCATGAAATGTTCCCTTGGTATCTCTAATTTTCTTGAAGAGATCTCTAGTCTTTCCCATTCTGTTGTTTTCCTGGATTTCTTTGCATTGATCACTGAAGAAGGCTTTCTTATCTCTTCTTGCTATTCTTTGGAACTCTGCATTCAGATGCTTATATCTTTCCTTTTCTCCTTTGCTTTTCGCCTCTCTCCTTTTCACAGGTATTTGTAAGTCCTCCCCAGACAGCCATTTTGCTTTTTTGCATTTCTTTTCCATGGGGATGGTCTTCATCCCTGTCTCCTATACAATGTCACGAACCTCATTCCATAGTTCATCAGGCACTCTATCTATCAGATCTAGGCCCTTAAATCTATTTCTTACTTCCACTGTATAATCATAAGGGATTTGATTTAGGTCATACCTGAATGGTCTAGCGGTTTTCCCTACTTTCTTCAATTTGAGTCTGAATTTGGTAGTAAGGAGTTAATGATCAGAGCCACAGTCAGCTCCTGGTCTTGTTTTTGTTGACTGTATAGAGCTTCTCCATCTTTGGCTGCAAAGAATATAATCAATCTGATTTTGGTGTTGACCATCTGGTGATGTCCATGTGTAGAGTCTTCTCTTGTGTTGTTGGAAAAGGGTGTTTGCTCTGACCAGTGCATTTTCTTGGCAAAACTCTATTAGTCTTTGCCCTGCTTCATTCCGTATTCCAAGGCCAAATTTGCCTTTTACTCCAGGTGTTTCTTGACTTCCTACTTTTGCATTCCAGTCCCCTATAATGAAAAGGACATCTTTTTGGGTGATAGTTCTAAAAGGTCTTGTAGGTCTTCATAGAACCGTTCAACTTCAGCTTCTTCAGCGTTACTGGTTGGGGCATAGACTTGGATTACCATGATATTGAATGGTTTGCCTTGGAGACGAACAGAGATCATTCTGTCGTTTTGAGATTGCATCCAAGTACTGCATTTCGAACTCTTTTGTTAACCATGATGGCTACTCCATTTCTTCTGAGGGATTCCTGCCTGCAGTAGTAGATATAATGGTCATCTGAGTTAAATTCACCCATTCCAGTCCATTTTAGTTCACTGATTCCTACAATGTCGACATTCGCTCTTGCCATCTCTTGTTTGACCACTTCCAATTTGCCTTGATTCATGGACCTGACATTCCAGGTTCCTATGCAATATTGCTCTTTACAGCATCAGAACTTGCTTTTATCACCAGTCACATCCACAGCTGGGTATTTTTTTTTTTGCTTTGGTTCCATCCCTTGATTCTTTCTGGAGTTATTTCTCCACTGATCTCCAGTAGCATATTGGGCACCTACTGACCTGGGGAGTTCCTCTTTCAGTATCCTATCATTTTGCCTTTCCTACTGTTCATGGGGTTCTCAAGGCAAGAATACTGAAGTGGTTTGCCACTCCCTTCTCCAGTGGACCACATTCTGTCAGACCTCTCCACCATAACCCGCCCGTCTTGGGTTGCCCCGCAGGCATGGCTTAGTTTCATTGAGTTAGACAAGGCTGTAGTCCTAGTGTGATTAGATTGACTAGTTTTCTGTGAGTATGGTTTCAGTGTGTCTGCCCTCTGATGCCCTCTTGCAACACCTACCATCTTTCTTGGGTTTCTCTTACCTTGGGGGTGGGTTATCTCTTCACGGCTGCTCCAGCAAAGCGCAGCCACTGCTCCTTACCTTGGATGAGGGGTATCTCCTCACCACCACCCTTCCTGACCTTCAACGTGGGATGGCTCCTCTAGGCCCTCCTGTGCCTGCACAGCCACCACTCCTTGGACGTGGTGTGGCTCATCCTGGCTGCCGCCCCTGGCCTCGGGCACGGGGTTGCTCCTCCCGGCCACTGCCCCTGGCCTTATACACTACATGTGTAAACTAGCTAGCTAGTGGGAAGCTGTAGAGACTTCAGTTTCACGCTCTGTGAAGACCTCGAGGTGGGATGGTAGTGGGTGGGAGCTCCAGGAGAGAGGGGATGCTGTGCTGTGTTTAGTCACTCAGTTGTATCCGACTCTTTGCATCCCCATGTACTAAAGCCCGCCAGGCTCCTCTGTCCATGGGGATTCTCTAAGAAAGAATACTGGAGTGGGTTGTCATGCCCTCCTCTAGGGGAACTTCCCAACCCAGGGATGAAACCCGGGTCCTCCCACATTGCAGGTGGATTCTTTACCATCTGAGCCACCAGGGAAGTCCAAGAATTCTGGAGTAGGTAGCCTATCCCTTCTCCAGGGGATCTTCCCAACCCAAGAATCGAACTGGGGTCTCCTGCATTGTAGGTGGATTCTTTATCAGCTGAGCTACCAAGGAAGCCTGACAAAGGGCATATATATGCATATGACTGATTCACTTCATTGAAGAGCAGAAACTAACACAATACTGAAAGCAATTATATTAAAAAAAAATCACCTGAGGCCCAGATTGAAGGAGTACAAGTCCTGCACACACCCTGATCCTATCAGCATCTTCACCTTTGCTACATAAAGCTCCTCACAAAATCCTTCCGGGTAGAGACACTGGGTTTTGAAGGCATGAAACTGCTGTGTGCCCCTTTGCCTGGCAAAGCAATTAAGCTATTCTTTTCTACTTTACCCAAAACTCTTGTCTTCAACATCCAATTCAGCACTGGAGCACAGAGGCTGGATTTTCACCATCAAAAGCACTAGAAATTCAACATATATTCATGATTAAAAACTCTGAAAATTAGTAGGACAACTTCTACAATCTTGGCAAAGAGCATCTATGAAAAACATACAGGTAATATCACATTTAATGATAAAATACTGGCTACTTTGCTGCTAACATCAGCAAAAAGAATACCTATTCCCAGTGTTTCTTTTCAAAATTTTACCACAGTTCAAATTGTTAACATAAGGCAAGGTAAAGAAGTAAAAGATATGATAGAAAGCCCAGAGATACACCCACGCACATATAGTCACCTAATCTATGACAAAGGAGGCAAGAATATACAATGGAGAAAAGACAGTCTCTTTAATAAGTGGTACTGGGAAAAATGGACAGCTATGGTAAACAAATGAAATTAGAATACTCCCTCACACTGTACACAAAAGTAAACTCAAAGTGGATTAAAGACTTGAATGCTGCAAGGCCAGACATCATGAAACTCTTAAGAGGAAATCATAAACTCTTAAGAAGAAATCATAGACGCAACATTCTCTAAATCACAGCAAGATTCTTTTTTGAGCCACCTTCTACAGTAATGAAAATGAAAACAAAAATAAGCAGATAGGACCTAATGAAACTTAAAAGCTTTTGCACGGCAAAGGAAATCATAAAAAAGATGAAACAGCAACCCTCAGAAAGAGAGAAATATGTGCAAGTGAGGCGACTGACAAAGGATTAATCTCTAAAATATACAAACAGCAAATACAGCTCTATGTAGACAACTCAATCAAAAACTAGGTGGAAGACATAAATAGACATTTCTCCAATGAAGACATGCAGATGGCCAAAAAACATAAGAAAAGATGTTCTACATCACTAATTACTAGAGAAATGCAAATCTAAACTGCAGTGAGGTACCACCTTACACAAATCAGAATTGTCATTATTTAGAAATCTACAAACAATAAATACTGGAGAAGGTGTGAAGGAAAAGGGAACCCTCTTGCACTGACAGTGGAAGTGCAAATTGCTACAACGACTATGGGAAACAGAGAAGACTCTTGAGAGTCCCTTGGACCGCAAGGAAATCCAACCAGTCCATCCTAACGGAAATCAGTCCTGAATATTCACTGGAAGGACGGATGCTGAAGCTGAAACTCCAATGTTTTGGCTACCTGATGCGAAGAACTGACTCATTGGAAAAGACCCTGATGCTGGGAAAGATTGAAGGCAGGAGGAGAAGGGGTAACAGAGGATGAGATGGTTGGAAGGCATCACCAACTCAATGGACATGAGTCTGAGTAAACTCCGGGAGTTGGTGATGGACAGGGAGGCCTGGCATGCTGCAGTCCATGGGGTTGCAGAGTCAGACATGACTGAGCGCCTGAACTGAACTGACGGAGAACAGTATAGAAGTCTCTTGAAATACTAAAAATAGAAGTATGATATGACCTAGTAATTTCACTACTGGACATACTCTGAGAGAAAACCATAATTCCAAAAGACACATGAAACCCAATGTGCATGGAGCACTATTAACAACAGCCAGGACATGGAAGCAACCTCAATGTCCCATGAATAGCCAGAGGAATAAATAAAGATGCAGTGGTTGCTGGTGCTCAGTCACTAAGTCGTCTGACTCTTGCTGTCGACAGTTCCTGCAGCGCCATGAACTGCAGCACACCAGGCTTCCCAATCCCTCACTGTCTCCTAGAGTTTGCTCAAAAAGATGCGGTTCATATGTCCAATGGAATATTGCTGTTGTTCCGTCGCTAAGTTGTGTCTGATTCTTTTCAGATCCCATGGAGTGTAGCCCACCAGGCTCCTCTGTCCATGGGATTTCCCAGGCAAGAATACTGGAGTGGGTTGACATCTCCTTCTTCAGAGGATCTTCCTGAGCCAGGGATCAAACCTGTGCCTCCTGCACTGGCAGGCAGATTCTTTACCACTGAACCACCAGCAAAGACCACTATGGAATATTCCTCAGCCATAAAAAGGAATAAAACTGGGTCATTTGTAGAGACGTGATTGAACCAGGAGACTGTCATACAGAGTGAGATAAGTCAGAAAGAAGATGACAAATATCATATAGTAAGTAATGCAAATGAGTGGAATCTAGGATAACAGCATAGATAATCTTACTTGCAAAGCAGAGGGAGAGAGACAAGGACATCGAGAACAAATGTATGGACACCAAGGCAGGAGGGTACTGGGAATAACGGGAAGACTGGGATTGACAAATACACAGTACTGATACTATGTATAAAACAGGTAACTAATAAGAACCTTCTGTTTAGCTCAGGGAGCTTTACTCAATGCTCGGTGGTGACTTAAATGGAGCGGAAATTTTAAAAAAGAGGGGATATCTGTATACATACAACTGATTCACTTTGTTATATAGCAGAAACTAACACAACATTATAAAGCAACTATACTCCAATACAAATTTATTTAAAACATTAAAAAGTTGTATTTGAGAAGGAAGCAAAACTGTTTTCAGGTCACATAGTAGTTCACACAGATATCTTAGGAACTGACAAAACTATTAGAACCAGTAAGTGAATCTGACAAGGTCTTAGGAGTCTAGGTTAATATATTACAATTATTTGCATTTTTATACAGAAGCACATAGTTATAGATTTGAATTTATATAATAATAAACAATAAATTCAAATATAATAGTAGCTAAAGTATATGCAAACAGACAATACAATGCAGAAATAAATGCAGTGATGGAAGCTACATGGCTGGTAACCAAGCATATGCAAATGAATTGAACATCAGCAGACATTAGGAAAACGCAAAGCAAAACCACAATGAGATGTCATTACATACTCAGGGAACATTTTAATTAAAAAAGAAAAAACAGTAATATCAAGTGCAGGTGAGGATGCAGACCAGCTGGAACTCTCATACACTGCTGGTGAAAATACAAACTGATGCTGCCACTCTGGAAAACAACTTGATGGTTTCTGAGTTCTGTATATACCCACCATACAAGGAAATCCCATTCCTAGATATTTACTTGAGAGAAGTAAAAACTTACGTTCATACTTTAAAAAAAAAATGTATTGAATTGTTATAGTAGCTTTACTGATAATCCTTCAGGTCTGGAAATAAGTCAACTTTACTTCAAAAGTAAATGGATTCGTAAATGGTGGTCTGTCCATACAAAGAAATATTACTCAGCAATATAAAAGAATTAACTGCTGACCCAAACAATACATCCAAAACCCCAGTCAAGAAAGCCAGACTCAGGAGGCCATGTGCAGACTGATTCTACTTACGGGACTCCCTGGAGGGAGCAGTATAGTGACAGACACAGAAGACTCCAAATAGCCAAGACCATGTTGAAAAATAAAAACGGAACTGGAGCAATCAGGCTGCATGACTTCAGACTATACTACAGAACAGTATGGTACTGGCACAAAAGCAGAAATACAGATCAATGGACAAGGGATATAAAATCAAGAGATGAATCCACATATGTATGGTGACCTAATCTAAGACAAAGAAGGGAAGGATATGCAATGGAGAAAAGATGATCTATTTAATAACTGGTGCTGGGAACACTGAACAGCTACATGTAAATTAATGAGATTAGAACACTCCCTAATACCACTACTCAAAACTGAACTCTAAATAGATTAAAGACCTAAACATAAGACCAGATACTATAAAACTTAGAGGAAAACAGGAAAAATACTCCTTGACATAAACAGCAGCAATATCTTTTTTGATCCACCTCCTAGAGTAATGAAAATAAAAACAAAAGTAAACAAATGAGACCTAATTAAACTTAAAAGCTTTTGCACAGCAAAGTAAACCATCAGGGGGAAAAAAAAACCCCACATAAAACAAAAAGAAAACCCACAGAATGAGAGAAAATATTTGCAAATGAAACAGACAAGGGACTAGTCTCCAAGATACACAAACAATTCACACAGCTCAAGATCAAAGAACACCACCACCAACAAAATACAATCAAGCGGGTGGAAGATCTTAATAGATCTTTCTCCAAAAAAGACATACAGACAGCCAAGAGGCACAAGAAAGGGAGCTCAGTATCACTACCTACTAGAGAAATGCAAATGAGAAGTACTATGAGATGCCACCTCACACTGGTTAGAACGGCCACCATCAAAAACACCTGCAAACAATAAATGCTGGAGGGGATGCAGAGAACAGGGAGCCCTCCTACACTGTCGGCGGGAATGTATGAATAAGTTGGTACAGCCACTATGGTGAATAGTATAGAGGTTCCTTAAAACACAAAAAACAGAATTACTGTTTGATCCAGCAATCCCACTCCTGGGTATAAATCCAGAGAAAACCACAGTTCAGAAGGATACGTGCACCCCAATATTCACTGCAGCACTATTTACAACAGCCAAGACATGGAAGCAACCTAAACGTCCACGGATGGAGGGATGGATAATGAAGATGTGGTACGTATAGACAATGGAATACCACTCATCCATAAAAAGGAGTGAAATAATGCCAGATGCAGCACACAGATGGGCCTAGAGATTGTCATACTGAGTAAAGTAAGTCAGACACAGAGAGACAAATATCATACGATATCACTTACATGAGAAATGTAAAAAAAACAATGGTACAAATGAACCTATTTACACAGCAGAAATTGAGTCACTGATGTAGATAACAAACTTAAGGTTACCAAGGGAAAAGGGGGCTGGGATAAACTGGGAAACTGGGATGAACATATATACACTATTGTATTTAGAATAGATAACTAATAGGAACCTACTTTATAGCATAGGGAACTCTACTCAATACTCTTTAATAATCTATTATGAGCAGAATCTTTAAAAGAGTGGATATATATATATATATATACAACTATATATATATATACAACTGATTCACTTCACTGTACAGTAAAAATGAAAAGAACACTGTAACTCAACTATACTTCAATTTTAAAAAATAAACAGAAAAACTAAAACAGGAGAGAAAACTATTGAGATAAAAAACAGGTCAGCTGTTGACTGGGGGGTGGAGGGAGGGGTTTACTACAAAGGAGCATGAGAGAATTTGGGAGGCAGGTTACGGGACGGTTCTGTTTCTTGATGACGATGGCAATCGCATGCCCGTGTCTCCCTCAAAAGTCAGCACAGCACACTCAGAAGGGTAAACTTTGCTGCATGTACGTTATACCTTAATAAACTCAACCAAAATATTCTCTTCCTACGAATTAGCAAAAAAACAGCTAGACGGTGAAGTTTTTTAAGTATATATTTTAAAAGACTCTCAAGGAATGCTTATTCAATTATTAAAGCATTTACATGTAAAGGTAGAAGAAAGAACTTTGAGGCTATTAAACTAGAAGGGGAAGAACTTTATACATAAAACGGCCCTCCTCGGTATAGTGAAGATGACCACCGCCTTACAGAATTCCCTCCTCTTCCACACAGTATGTTTACTATTATCTCTTAATATAGCTGGTCCTAAGGGACGTCGAAGTCCACCTGCCGAGGAACTGGCATTTACCACAGTGCAATCCTGTGGGAAATTTTCTCTTTGTATAGTATATCGCGCAGCGTGTGTGCTCAGTCATGTCCTACTCTTTGCGACCCTATGGACTGCAGCCTGCCAGGCTCCTCTCTGCATGAGATTTCACAGCCAGAATACTGGAGTGGGTTGCCATTTCCTTCTCCAAGAGATCCTCCCGACCCAGGGATCAAACTCACATCTCCCATATTGCCTGCACTGCAGCCAGATTCTTTACCACTGAGCCACCAGAGAGGCCACAATATAACCGAAATCAAATATTATGAACAGAGACTATTGTTAGAGGAGAGCAGGTTTCTATCATATTTCTAAAAGCATCACATTCATGAGTAGGCAACATATTAAAAAGAAATGTTAAGAATATGAGATAAGAATCAATAAGTATCAGTACTTATCATATGTACCAACATTAGGTCTTAACAGTTATCAATTCTCATCTGAAAACTCACTAATGCTGGTTAGAATATAAGTTTTACTGCTGCTTACAGATTCCCTCAAAAGTAGACAGCTTCTATCTTTCTTCACAAGAAATCACATCTTTGATCCAGTTTATATATTTCAGTGCCAAAATCTGGCTCCCAAGGGTGTAGCTGTCTCTTCACTCATCTAAGTTATGATTGTGTTCTCTTCTGAAACTAGAGATTCATTTCTGCAAACTAGAGAAAGAAGCAATCACATATGTATAGCAGGTGATGGAATTCCAACTGAGTTGTTTCAAATCCTGAAAGATGATGTTGTTAAAGTGCTGCACTCAATATGCCAGCAAATTTGGAGAACTCAGCAGTGGCCATAGGACTGGAAAAGGTCAGTATTCATTCCAATCCCAAAGAAAGGCAATGCCAAAGAATGCTCAAACTACCGCATAATTGCACACACTAGTTTGCATTCCGCTAGTAAATCTCACACGCTAGTAAAGTAATGCTCAAAAGTCTCCAAGCCAGGCTTCCCCAATACATGAACCGTGAATTTCCAGATGTTCAAGATGGTTTTAGAAAAGTCAGAGGAACTAGAGATCAAACTGCCAACATCCACTGGATCACAGAAAAAGCAAGAGAATTTGTTGGGAAAGGAGTATGTCAAGGCTGTATATTGTCACCCTGCTATTTAACTTCTATGCAGAGTACATCATGAGAAATGCTGGGCTGGATGAAGCTCAAGCTGCAATCAAGATTGCAGGGAGAAATATCAATAACCTCAGATATGCAGATGACACCACCCTTATGGCAGAAAGTGAAGAGGAACTAAAGAGTCTCTTGATGAAGGTAAAAGAGGAGAGTGAAAAAGCTGGCTTAAAACTCAACAGTCAAAAAACAAAGATCATGGCATCTGGTACCATCACTTCATGGCAAATAGATGGGGAAACAATGGCAACAGTGCCAGACTTTATTTTCTTGGGCTCCAAAATCACCGCAGATGGTGACTGCAGCAATGAAATTAAAAGACACCTGGCTCCTTGGAAGAAAAGCTATGATGAACCTAGACAGTGTATTAAAAAGCAGAGACATTACTTTGCTGACAAAGGCCCATATAGTCAAAGCTATGGTTTTTCCAGTAGTCATGTATGGATGTGAGAGTTGGACTATAAAGAAAGCTGAGCACCGAAGAATTGATGCTTTTGAACTGCAGTGTTGGAGAAGACTCTTGAGAGTCCCTTGGACAGCAAGGAGATCCAACCAATCCACCTTAAAGGATACCAGTCCTGAATAGTCATTGGAAGGACTGATACTTAAGTTGAAGCTCCAATAGTTTGGCCACCTGATGCCCAAAGCTGACTCACTGGAGAAGATCCTGATGCTGGGAAAGGCTGAGGCAGGAAGAGAAGAGGATGACAGAGGAACAGATGGTTGGATGGCATCACCAACTCAATGGGCATGAGTTTGAGCAAGCTCTGGAGATGGTGACGGACAGGGAAGCCTGACATGCTGCAGTCCATGGGGTGGCAGAGTTGGACACAACTGAGCAACTGAACAACAACAAACAGCAGTTGTGAATGTAATACTATTTTCTTTCCTTCATTCGTCCATCCATCCAACCCAATGTTTGTTTAGTGTCTTCTATGAGCCAATGACATTTGTGAATACTCACAATAATAAGTTCATCTAACGATTTATATTGTGCTTAGACAGTGTCAGGCATTGTATTAATAAATCGACCTTTACAAACAGCCAGTGAGGACACTGAAGCACAGAGAGGTTAATTTGGCCAAGGTCACACAGGTGGTAAGTGGCACAAGCGGAAGGCAAACCCAGACATCTGACTTGGAAACTGCCCTTGTCTTCCGATAACCCTGGAGAAACAGACAGGGACCAGGTCCAGCACAAGGCTGGGCACTTCACAGGACGTTTGGGTTTCTTTTTAAAGGTAATAAAAGAAATTAAGGGTTTTCTCCATTGGGCTTTTTATAGCCCCATTTGTGTTTCTACGTGGTGGGTCTTGCAGCAACATGGAGAATGGCAGGAAGGGCCTGATGCATAAATTTATTATCTCATGGTTCTAGAGGTCGGAAGTATAAAATGGCTGCACAGGGCTAAATTCCTTCTGGAGACACCTGGAATAATAATAATTCCAACTGCTAGCGGTGCCCTCCCTCCATCTTTACAGCATACCAGCATAATATAGTCTTTCCTCTCTCAGCCTCCTGCCACCGTACAAAAGCCCTGTGATGACACTGGGCCCCCTGGATATCCCAGGATCATTTTCCTATCAAAATACCCTCACCCTATTCTTATCTGCCATGTAAGGTGGTGCACTGATGGGCTCTGGGAGGTAGGCTTGGGACATCTTCAGGGGACCATGTATCAGCCTACTGCAAGCCCACTTGGGAAGACACAGGAAACCCAAGGATTATTATGTTAGGAAACAACTGACTGGTCAACATGTGACATTCGTTGCACGGACCTCAATGTTGAATATATTCCCCGCCCCCCCCTTTTTTTTTCCTTTTCTGGATTTTAGGCAGGTGGTTTGATTTCAAGTAAAAACACAAGGTTGAATGGAGACAGAACTATTAAATGGCACCATGAGGCCCTTCAGATCACAGTTCTGTTATTTCCCCTGCCAGGACCTTTTAGCAAAAGCCTTCCTAAACAGATCACAGCTCCCAGGAGCATTTGCATTTTATATTAGAACAGAGAAGGGAGACTAAGAATTCACATAAAAATATGAATTTATAATGATAGCAGACTAGACCTCCTTGGGGAGATATCTGAAGCAATATTTAGACAAAGTCAGATAATGATGACAAAGTTTTAATATTCTGCTACTTTGGGGTGGTAGTGATTATCTTACCCAAACCTCTCCCTCATATTTTTACTTTTTTGTTTTTGAGTAATTTGTTTAAAAGAACACTTTCTGTTTCAAGTATGCGTTCTTTCTTTGAAACAACAAAAAGTACCTGTTTGAAGAAAAAGTCATTCACTCATTTTGTTCTCATAAAAGTTTAATAGAAGCCAGCTAAAGTTTAAGATCTCCCAGAGGACAAATAAAGATATTTCTCAGCAAATGTAGAATTGCGATTTTCATTGGTGCTGGGGGATTTTACACACAAACACAATTTTATTTTACATTTAAAAGAGGTGAGTAAATAGACAAATCAATTTTAGCTGTTCTGAAATTTCATACTGGGTCATTCATTTTAAAAGATGGGACTTTGGTAATAGTTAAAAGAACAGAGGCCCAAGGGTAAAGACTGAGAATGTGAAGTGAAAGTCAGTCGTGTCTGACTCTTTGCCACCCCATGGACTATACAGTCCATGGAATTCTCTAGGCCAGAATACTGGAGTGGGTAGCCTTTCCCTTCTCCAGGGGATGTTCCCAACCCAGGGATCAAACCCAGGTCTTCCGCATTGCAGGTGGATTCTTTACCAACTGAGCTATCAGTTCAGTTCAGTTCAGTTGCTCAGTCGTGTCCAGCTCTTTGCAACCCCATAAATTGCAGCACGCCAGGCCTCCCTGTCCGTTACCAACTCCCGGAGTTCACTCAAACTCATGTCCATCGAGTTGGTGATGCCATCCAGCCATCTCATCCTCTGTCGTCCCCTTCTCCTCCTGCCCCCAATCCCTCCCAGCATCAGAGTCTTTTCCAATGAGTCAACTCTTCGCATGAGGTGGCCAAAGTACTGGAGTTTCAGCTTTAGCGTCATTCCTTCCAAAGAACTAAGCTATCAGGGAAGCCCTAAAGACTGAGAATAATCACCTTCAAAATTCCGACTTATCAGTAGCCTCGGATGAGAACCAAGAGGGATCTAAACCAGGTTCCTTCTGATATTCTACACTGTATTTCTTATCTTCATAGGAATTCATCTGGAATTCCCTGCTGTAATAACACCAACCACCTCTTCTTCTTCCCTTAACACTGCTTACCCTAATGGATTCTGATAAAACCAAGCCAGATAAAATAAAGACCTGTCCTCGCATCTAGTTGTAGAAACACAGATGTAATACTCTACAAAAATAAAATTGGCACGTAAATGCAGCACTTAAACACACACTTAGAAGAGAGGAGAGTCAGAGACAGGTTTTCCCATAGGAGTTCAGACAACCTCAAATAATTAAAAGTTTCTCAAGGGGAATCTTCCCTTCGGACCTTCCCCGCCTGCCAACATTCAATAAAATATTTACCCCCAGTTAAGTATGTATTTTACTGTTTCTTTTAAGATAACTATCAATTATAAATTTCTGCCATCCTGGGAAAAATGGCTTTGGAAAACATTATAAAGAAGCTCTGCTAAGTAAGGTCTTTAAGCCTCAGTTTACTCACATATAAAATAAGTTTATGGGTTATTGTATGACAGTGTATATAAAGCAATTGACAGTCTTAAGCACAAAGGAGGTTCCGTCTAGGCTAAAATGGAACGCTGATTTACATTAACGAAGTAAGTTTAACTTTTAGTTAGTTTTTTTGCACTCTAGTTAATTTCCTGTATCTGGCTTTGAGAGCAAAGAACTGGTCCCTGCAAAATCTTTTTGCACTATATACTTACACTTAATGATTGCGTTGTTTACTTTCAACTTATACTGTTATATGTCAATTATATCTCAGTAAAACTGGAAACAATAAATTAGTAAAATAAAACTGATCACTGAGTAAAGAAATGAAAAAGCGTAAGTTATTCAGACTCCTTGCTGAATAAACACATGCTTTTAATTTTAGCTATAGACAGTAAGGGGCTTCCCTGCTGGCTCAGCTGGTAAAGAATTTGCCTGCAATACGGGAAACCTGGGTTCAAACCCTGGGTTGGGAAGATCCTAAGTGGCAACCCACTCTAGTATTTTTGCCTGGAGAATCCTCACAGACAGAGGTGCCTGGCAGAGGTGCAGTTCGTGGGATCGTGAAGAGTCGGACACAACTGAGCAACTAAGCACAGCGGCATAGACTGTAAACTGACTGATCTTATACTGGGATTGTTCAATTAATACCTGGGATACTATTTAAATTCTGTTGGTTCATTTATTTTTTTTTAAATAGCAGCTTTACTGAGACATAATTCACATGTCATAAAATATACCTACTGCTTTTAGTATAGTCACTGAATTGGCAATCATCAATATAATCAATATTGGAACATTTCATCACGTTCATTACCTCAAAAGAACCCTCAAACAGCAGTAGAGAACAGTTACAGGGGAAAGTGGAAGCAGGTGGGAGGAACTGAGAGAGTGGGATTGACATTTATACACTGCTGAAACTATGGAGAAAATAGACAATTAATGAGAACATAGTGTATAGCTCAGGGAACCCTACGAAATTATCTATGGTGACATGCATGAATGGGAAGGCGATCCAAAAGGAGAGGATATGTATATACATATGACTGATTCATCTCGCTGCACGGTAGAAACTAACACAATAGTGTAATGCAACTATACTCCAATCAAAAATAATGTCAAATAAAACAGAAAACTCAAACCCATTAGCAATCGCTTACCATTTTGCCCAAATTCTCACCATCCAGCCCTAGGAAGCCACTAACCCACTTTCTATTCCCATAGATTTGCCTATTCTAAATGTTTAATATAAGTGGAACTATACAAAGTCAGTTTTGCAGACTGGTTTTTTTCACTTAGCTTTATGTTGTCACGACTCATCCATGTTGTACCATGGCTAAGAACGTTATTCCTTTTTAAGGTTTCATAACATTCCATTCGGAGAAGGCAATGGCACCCCACTCCAGTGTTCTTGCTTGGAGAATCCCAGGGATGGGGGAGCCTGGTGGGCTGCTGTCTATGGGGTCGCACAAAGTCGGACATGACTGAAGCGACGCAGCAGCAGCAGCAGCAGCAGCAACATTCCATTCCAGAGATTCTCAGTCCATTCATCCGCTGATGGATATCTTCTGTTGTTTCACTTTTTGGCTGTGATGAATAATACTGCTATGAACAGTCATGTAGACACTTCTGTGCGTCTGTTTTCAGTTCTCTTGGGTATTTGCCAAAGACTGGAATTGCTGGGTCATACAGGAACTCTGTGTTTAACATTTTTGAGAAACCACTAGACTCTTTTTCAAAGTGATTGCACCATTTTACATTCCCACCGACAGTCTCTGAGGGTTCCAACTTCTCCACATCCTCACCAATACTACTGCCTTTCTTTTTCATTTTAGCCATCCCAGTGGGTGTGAAGAGGTATTTCACTGTGGTTTTCATTTGCGATAATGATGTCAGGCAGTCGTTCACGTGCATATTGGCTTTTGGTATCTGCTTTGATTTGGGTATGTGTACGTACATATATGTGTGTGTGTGTAGGTAAATATATATATTACATATATATATATGTGTGTGTGTATGTTAGTTTCTGCTATACAGCAAAGTAAGCATATATATTACTTCTCAGATTCTTTTCCATTATAGGTTATTACAAGATACTGAATATAGTTCCCTGTGCTACATAGTAGGACCTTCCTATTTATCTCTTTATCCTAAACTCTTAATTTATCCCTCCTTCCCTTCCTCTTTGGTAGCCATAAGTTTGTTTTCTATGTCTTTAAGTTTCTTTCTGTTTTGTAATTACGATCATTTGTATTTTTTTTTAGATTCCATACACAAGTGATATCATATGACATTGTCTTTCTCTGTCTGACATAGTACGTCATAGTATGTCATTAATTTAGTGCAATAATCTCTACATCCATCCATGTGGAGTTAATTTTTGTATGTGCTGTGAGGTATAAGGGTTGAATACAATTCTTTTGCATATGTTTCTGCATTATTTATTGAACAGTGAATTTTTTTTTTTCCTCCACTGAATTATCTTGCCTCCTGTGTCAAAAAATCAGTTGACCATAAATGTGAGGGCTTATTTCTGGACTCTCAATTCTATTCCATTGATCTCTATTTCTCTAAAAAAAAAAAAAAAAAAAAAACTATTCCATTTGTGTAATCTGTGTAAACATTTGCATAAATAGAAACATAAGAAGAAATTAAAGGACCTCCTTGGTGGTCCAGTGGCTAAGACTCCAAGCTCCCAATGCAGGAGGCCTGTGTTCGATCCCTGGTCAAGGAACTAGATCCTACATGTCAAAACTAAGAACTTGTATACCCCAAGTAAAGATCCCACTGGCTTCAACTAAAAGATTCTGCATGCCACAACTAAAGACTGAAGATTCCAAGTTGCACAGCAAAGATCCAGCACAGCCAAATAAATTAAACCGACAACAAATATTTTAGAAAAAGAAATGCAAAGGAAAGATCAGTCCCACTTCAGTAGAACAAGCTACTGGTTCCAATTCTCACTCCTCTCTTGTGGTTATAAACGTGCACACCCTGGTCTTATCAAGGTGGGGGAGTGTTCTCTGGGTGTGGGCCGTTTGACTCAGGGCCTGGCCACGCAATTTGGCCTGACTCTTGGGATGTCAGTGAACGTGACACAGGCGGACACTTTAGATGCTCGTGTCCAGTTCGTCTTACTTTCTTGCACTTTTGGGATCACATGAGAAGAATACACCTTGTGTATCCACTGGTTTCAAGTGAACAACAGATGCTTGGAATAAACCTGAACCCACTCCGTGATCTGGAATCCAGCCAAGTTTAGCCAGCCCCTGGACAAAGCTCCGAAGCTTGGGCAAGAAATACATGCTCATCACTGTTTCCCACTATGGTGTTTGTGGTTGGCTGCTCTACAGCAATAGCTAACTAAAACACCTACCACTTAGAGATAACCATGCCTCTCATTTTGGTCTTTTATAGAATATGAGATTATGAAAAAAAAGTATGTATACATACATACACACACATATGTGTGTGTATATATATGTTTGCATTCCTGTTGTTTTTATTTAGCATTTTTCCATAGTACCCTGTGTTTAACAGTTCTTGATAAACACTCCTTTTATTATCAACCTATTTCAACCTTGCAAAAATTATAAATTTCTCTTAACCACTTCCACACTACTTTTACTATTTGAAGTCAAAGTATAATGCACTGTGTTTACCTCCCCTCTCTCATATGAATCTTGGTCTGTATTTCACATTTTCCACAGAATGGATTCCTACAGGCAAAATCTTTAGCAAGTGCCTTTAAGAAGGGTTCAAGGAAGAACCACATAATCCTAATTTCCATGGCATTACTATTCACATTTTCAACTCTACTCTGGCTAAGCCTGGATCATTTTGCTTCTTAAGAAATGCAGGTCAAGAAGGAAGGGACATGGGCACATCTATGGCTGACTCATGTTGTTGTATGGCAGAAACCAACACAACACTGTAAAGCAGTTATCCTCCAAGTAAAACTGAACAGCAACAAATAAATAAATAAACACAGGCCAATTTTTGTTTCACTTTTTGAAAAACCATTTATGTGAATTCTTCCAACGTGTTCCGTTATACTATCTTTGGACATTCACAGTTTATTCTAAAGAAGACTGTTCTTGCCACAAAAAATACACTGTGCAAAGCTGTGCCTCTTATTTTCCTTGGGTTTATTTGGAAATAGGGCACGGGAACAAAATGCAAGCTTATTTCTTTGGGTTTTTAATATTGATAAAGTGTCATATACCTAGAAAGATGGTATCCAGGGTAAGAGCCAGGTCTGATGTTCTCTGTATCTGTAACAGCTTTTGGCATGTTGCATAGACGAATTTAATACATATTTCTTGAATAAATTGCATGTAAGAAACATAGAAAATGTTAACACAGCCTTTCTGGCCAGCAATTATTGCCCTCACAATGGTTAGTAACTAGTTTTAAGGTTTCGAGGATGACAAACATGCTGTAACTAAAATTAGACGCAGGACTCTGAAAAGTAGGTCAGGCGGCTGATACTGTAGCTAAACTTCTCTGGGTCCATCTTAGCGAATAAATGGATCTCTCTCAGTTCCCAGTTCAACTTTTCCTTTCCCCAGGGAAAATCATGTTTTTTCAGATCATCGAATAACAACTGATCTGGTTCTTTCTTGGCAACTGCTAAAATGATTACTTTGGGAGCCCCAGTGGCTGTCCTTGCAGAAGACATTCACTGACTTGCAGGAAGTCTCACTGGGGTGCCTGTCATTTTTCATCTTGTAAACTGAACCTCTCATCTCACCTGGCCATTGCCTCTCTCACATCAGTTATGTGGGAACCCGGGCCCCTCTGTTCCCACTTCTCAGGGGCTGCTTGTCACTCACCGCCATGGGCTAAGCCTGGAGATATCCTTTCAAAGGGAAAGACCTCCACTTGCCTCAGGCACTTAATAACGTTAAGTGGCATTTTCACCTATTCAAACCCTGGGAAACATATTTTTAACAGTCGGTTTTGCAAGTCACTCGCCTGGAAATTCCCTAGACAGAAATGGAACAAAGGACAGGAGAACCCAACTAGGTTTACTTAAATTGAAGGTACTGAGGAGAGACCAGCTAGGTACTGTACCGGGAACAGGGAGATCAGAGACAGCAGGTCTTGGGTGTGCACAGAAAAACACGGCTACTGTCCCCATGTGCAGGGAGGTCCAGACTTGCCAAGGCCAGCAACTCGTGACACCAGAAACTGCATCTCCCTCCTCTGCCCCGCCCCAGCACATACCCATCTATCTGAGGGCATAGGCCCTGCTAACACAGCAGAGAAGGGTTAAGGAACCTCTGAAAACTGAAAACTGCTGCTCAGCTTGTAGGGAGCGGTAGATTCCCCATTTTTCTGTTAAATCACGTGTCTGGTACTGTGTTGACAATGGCACAAAAAATCCTCCAGCTGAATGAAGCACATGAAGAAAACAGACATTCTGGGAAGTGCCCAGGAAAAATTTATTCCCTTGCTACCCAGGAGCCAGTGTTCACTGAAACTCCTGAATAGAGCAAAGCATCTAGAAAGATAGTGAGAATGCAGATGAGACAGTTATCAGATAGTGGCTATCAGGAACAGAGAGGGCCTTCACGCAGCAGCAGTCTAGTCCTCAGGAGTTTCGTTACAGGGTTAAGGCTCGTCCAGAACTACCTGCTCACAAATGCTCCTTGGTAGTCGCTTAGAGGAGCCCTGCTGCCCTCCCATCGTCAAGGGAACTGGCTGTGAGTTTGCAACCATTACAGCTGCGATGATGAAACAGTGAAGATCTGCCTCTAAGTCAAAAGTGTTCAGAGATAAGGTTCATTTTCAGTGCCCTGCAAGCAGCTTCTGATGGCCAGGCCACTGCACTTCTCTGTAAGTGGGGATCCAGAACTGATTCATCTCTGAGTGAGCAGATGCCTCTTTTTTCTCTCTAATACCACCCTGGGCTCCACCTCCTAATAATTTCATTACATGGCAGGGGTGGGGGCAGCTGGGGAATAGAAAAAGTGAGAGAATGACTTGTAAATATATGGCAAACTTTTACATGAAGAAATGGGGAAAACAAAACCCCGTAGAACTCTATTATTAGCAGGAATGGAACTAATAACGTTACTACAGACATGTTATCAGGCCAGTCACGTCCACTCTGGGTGTAATATTCTATTCCTTTGTGTTGGGCTAAGTAACTGAGGTGTGTAGTCCGTGTGAAGGTGAGTCACACTGGACTAAAAGCTACGTTTTTTGCTGATTCTTGTTTAAGATGCTTGTTACCCGCTGTTGCAGATACTTCCGAGATTAAAATGAGAACACAGACTCTGCTAAGTTTTCTGGGGAAATATATGAGTTTAAAAAACAGGGTACAGGATAAAATAACTTGATGAGGAAGTTTGAATTAATAAGAAAGTTACAAATGCAGAAACAAAAGGAGGAGATGGCTGCCCTGGCTTTAACTGAAGGCATTCTGCTTTCTGTTTCTTTTGAGGGTTCTGGGATTTTGAAAAAAAAAAAAAAAATTGTTTGATTGTATATAAAATCTCCAAAAATTTGCTGAAATATCTCACCCGGTTTCAGGTTCATTATTTTATTAAATATTCACCCCAATCAGTGTAAACATGTTTCCTTATACAGAAGAAATGGATGGAATGAAAAAAAAAAAAAAGAGAAAGGAAGACGTGGAAAGAAAAATCAGGTTCTCTTAATACTCTATGAGCCTACAACTCATTAACACATGAAAAGTGACTTTTTATAGCCATATTGATTAATGTATTTGATTCCCAATTTAATGAATCATCAGGTCGAAAATTGAATTACCCGGTACAATTTCTAATATTTCTTGTGAAAGGATATGCCTTCTTTCACAGTTCCTGAAAAACATGTTAATGTATGTAGCTGTTTGTGAACTGTTTGCATTTCAAACATAATAAAGTTTGGGATATCAAATCACCTCATTTGTTTCCATTACTTGAAATGCTGCTTGGGGAAATTTTTAGGCAAGGTACCAAGAGTATCACATCTCCCCTAGACAGCCCAGGTTTGCTATGTGCTCCCTGCCTGCCGTGCTCTAGTCTAACTTGTCCCTCTGCTAGGTTTTTCCCTGCAGAGCTCGACTTGCTAAGGGCTGTGCATTAATTTGCCTTTATTTTGTGTGGAGCCAGGCATATGCAGCATCTGCCCGGGCCTGAAGCTGAGCTGGGTGTGCAGCTGCAGCCACGGGCACTGACAGCATGGAGGTGGCCCTGGCTGTTGGCTACTGAGCGTGGATGGTCATCAGAAACGAGAGGAGTGGCCAAAGGAAACAGGTATGCCTGGGATGGGGAAGTGTGGATGTGGGATGGCATGGCGCCAAGTGCAATTAGCTGAAAGACACTGAACCATTAGGAGATTTGGGCAGCAAACTCTTTCTGCCAGCATTTCCCAAATACTCAGGGTGGCAGCACCATTTCCACCTTGGCTAACAAGGCTTTATGACTGTAGCAACAGTTTGAATCGCTGAGTTGTATTTAAGGACTATTTCAGAAAATTAATCAGAAGTCCTGTAGTAAAGCAGAAAACAGTTTGCATGCCTTATATATGCTCCTAATGACTCATACTTTTAGGACTATGCACAATTTTTCACTCCAGGGCAATGTAACGTACCTAACTAAACATGTCATTTGCATTTTACACCTTGGTTTATTTATTTATTCTTCATCTCCCAAGAGATACGTTTTATTGCTGATTACACTGTACAGGAAAAAAAAAAGGAAGTAAAAAGTAAACTCTACTTTTAAGGGTTTAACGGACCATGAATCCTCTCAGTTGCTTTTCAATTTCTGTGCACTGAAGTTGAGTTTTAATTAGTTGTCACCACAGCTGACTCAAAAAGTTTCTTTAAAAAGGGTAAATACAACTTTGGTTATAAAACAAACATCCTGGGCAGCAAAATAATCTGGAAAGAGAGTGGGGAAAACGTAAGTCTGAACTTCAGTAGAATTTGACCAATTCTCAGGAACACCAGGGAAATTCATCTATAATTGTCAGGACTTTACCTTGCTTTCTAGAAACTTCTGTACTGTGAGTGATGGTGCTCCTGTTTACTCCCAAATTTCAAAGAATATAACACCTACCAGACGCCAGATTCTCAGACAGCACTCGAGGAATTTTAGATCAACCCAATGAAATATGACAGGAACAGGGAGCCCGTGGTCTTTCTAAGAGACTGGGCATGCGTTTCTGATAATGGTATTAATAGGTAGGCAACCCATGTTTGCTTCATTCTGAATTTGAATCTACTTTAAAAATTTAATGGTTTTCTGCTGGATTTTAATTAGTATCCATGAGAAGAATGGATAACAAGTTATTCCAAACAAGTTATTTCTATAAATTTTAATGCAGTGAAACTACTGTACAACAAGATATTACCCAGCTGACATCTATGCAACAGTATATCACTGAATTAAAGAGATGACCCCAATGATTCAAGTTCGTTTTCCAGTAGGAGTGACTGCTCTGCCACGGACCAGAAATATTAAGAAGACATGAGCAAAGGCTGAAGGTGCTTTCAGGGAATGAGCAGGGCAAACAGAATTATAGAAAAATACAGGGTCACCTGCTGAACCTTCAGTAATACCGAGGCTTTTATTGAATTTATCTGGCTCACAAAAAAAATGGTTATTCTTGGTAATATTTGGACTCCTAGTTGAGTATTTTGTGTTGTCTATAGGACAACTTCTTTTATTCAAAGTTATCATCCTTTTAAACACAGAATATCAAAGTAAAATGTGAAAAAAAAAAGTGCATGGTGGTTTTATGGCCGATAAATTGATCATCACAAATTTTTGGTCAAATTTGAAAAACAATTCTGTTTTCATCACCTATAAAATCAGAACACATAAAAAATTCTAGGGCAGACTGCTTGGTTATGTGAAATATTCAATTATCTCCACATTGAGGCATGTGATAGTTTATTACTTCAACAATTTAATTGCAATTTATTATTTTTACAAGTACTGTTATAACATACCACTTACTTTGCCAGTCAGTAAAACTTACTATAACATACTGCTTACTTTGCCAGTCAGTAAAACTCACTTGGGGAAAATCAATTTTGCACTTTTTTCTGACTGAGAATTCCTCCTAGTAATAATGATTAGTGAAAACTTAGAACACGTGTGATATAATTTCCGGAAATACTGAAATTTCAAAGACATTGCCTTCTAAACTTGAAGAGGAAGCTATTTTTGCTGTTGTCTGTTAAGGATTTTTTTTCGCTTTTTTCTTTTTTTTGGCCATACTGCATAGCACATGAGATCTTAATTCTCAGCCAGGGATCAAACCGATGCCCGCCCCTGCAGTGGAAGCACGGCATCTTAACCACTGTACCACAAGGGACGTCTCTAAGGAGTTCTTATCTTTGCTTCTTAGGCTTAGTTAATTACCAAGGCATGCCTTTAAATCCTTAACATTCTCACTTACTGAAACCTTTAAAAACTTTAGAACAGCTGCTTTTATCATTCCTGTTGTTTTAAAAATTCTTTTTCTACATGGTGTAAAATCAGAGAAAGGAACAGGATGATTCTTATCAAAAGGGGCGTAACTCTGGACACAAAGAGGAATGTTGTATGACATCTCTTATATGTGGAACTAAAAAGAAATGATACAAATGAATTTACAAAATAAAAAAGTGACTCACAGACTTAACAGAACCAACTTATGGTTACGGGAGGATGGTGGGAAGGGTGGGGGAAAGAGACAGGGAGTTCGGGATGGACATGTACACACTGCTATATCCAAAATGGAAAACCAACAAGGACCTGCAGAGAGAACTCTGCTCAATGTTATGTGGTAGCTTGGATAGGAGGGGAGTTTGGGAGAGAATGGGCACATGTATACGTATGTCTGAGTCCCTTCACTGCACACCGGAAACTATCACAACACTGGTAATCAGCTATATCTCAATAGAAAATAAAACATTTTTTAAAAGTGGCATAACTCTGATTAGCAGTACTTGAGTTTATCTGAAAAAGAAATTAATTGATTTGTATGCTGTTAATGTCTTCCTGCTGTGACATTTTACTAATTTCATTAGTAAGTAGTAAAAGTGAAGAAACTGTGGTTTTTGGTTCTTCCTGAATGCATCCATGTAGCCAACGCCTACCCTCTGTGGTTCTACCAGAATTATGTTTGAAAAATATCACATCACTTAAATAAAATTTTAAATTAAAAATTGTGTCACTTAAGTAAGTGCAGAATGTGCGTTTTACAGTTGGAGGAAGATCTGAGACTGGGTCTATGTTTTTTAGCCATCTTTTCACCATTGTAAATTGGATAACTACACACCCTCATCATCTGGTGCGGGGGAGGACAAAACTTAGCAGGCAGAATGTTATTTTTGTCAAGTTCATATGAAAAATGTCTTCCGAAATTTTCAAAGGAAACATTCAAGATTTCTAATCTACAATTCTCAACAAGAGATCTTTTCTTTCACATGTTAAAAAAAAAATTCCTGAAACAATCTAACCACTTTTCTCAGACAACCACACTTGAGTTATGCTAATATTTCTACTTTAGATTTATTGTGTTTATTTTTTTTACTTAAACAGAAATATCAGTTTTATTTTCTTCAGGCCTATAACTATGTTTTCATTCCCTTTAATGGCCTATTTCTTTCTGGGTTCATCAAAAAATTCTGCCTCCCTGAAATTTGAAGTACTAAACACTTATTCCAGGTTTGTGATACAAAGCGTCTTTTTCCCACGTAAATGTTATTTTAGATTTAAGTTCCTTGTCATGCTGGACATGTCATGCTCATATGTAAATTCTTATTAGTGAAACTGGTAATGATATTTATATTCAATTTGATTAACTGTCTTCTAATGTGCAACCGTCTGCTGTGATCTCTCACGGAGTATCAACCTTCTTCTACTTTCTTTCCTCTCTTCTGGCTTCGCTTGGCTCCATGTGCCACCGTGGACGCCTTTCCTCACTTGCGTGTGTGTAAGAACTCTAGTATACCCTTTAGGACTCCATTCAGAAGTCTCTTTGCTCCTTACACACATCTTTACTAGAGCAGTCTTGAAGCTGTAGTTGCAATGATTGATTTATACTTGATTCTGTCTCTCAGATTATGGATCCATGTTGGCAAGGCAAAAATCCAAGATTTGTTCATATTTGTATTTCTAACACATAAAGTTCATAAATGTCTGTTAAATGGCCAAATGACTATACCTTTCTTTAGAAAGGAGCTACCAGCTTTTCTTAGAAATGGCAACAGGCGGCCACCTGGATTTTTGTCTCTCTGTTTTCCGTAGGATGCGATCATCATGGCACCTGAACTACTGATTCTTTTGGGGGCGGCGGGAATACTGCAAGCAGACTTACTTCCTGATAAAAAATGTAAGCACCACCTATTAAATCCAATAATTAAAAAAATAAGTACATTACAAAAAAGCATAGTATTACTTTCTCCTAAATAAGACTCAATTAGGAAATCATGATTTTTTTAAAAAGGGATGGAACATTTATTCTTATCAGAATATCGGTTCTTGAAACATAACTATATTTTAAGAAAGCAAAGTTGGCTGAAGCGGATATTTTATGTTGCAGTGGGAAATCGTATTCCAAGTGTGGGTAAACGGGCACTCAGAATAAAGCTGCAGCTGGTGGACATATCTGGACACCTTCCCAGACAAGCATATAGTTCAAAGTCCTCTCAAAGTTCTCAGAACCAAAGAATAAGAAGCTTCCACTATGTTTGGTTCAGAAACTTGTTATCAGTGGGTTTAAGGAAAAAAAAACAACCCATCACATGAGTCCCCCACTAGCACTAAGAGACCCTGCTGCAATAATGACTATGTTCTCGTATCTGCACTGTCCGCTGATACTTGACTATCGAGCACTGGGCATATGGCTCATGTAACTAAGACAGTGAACTCTGATTTTGTTTAAATAGCCACATGTGGCCAGTGGCCACCATAACGGTCGGTGAAGTACAGACAGAGCCCCAGAAGTCTGTATGTAGCAGGTGTGGAGGCAGAGTCGTGGAAAGCTATTCAATCTTAAATGTCAGTGGAAATGTGCTGACGAGTAAATTCATCAAAGGTTTCATAATTGTACAATACTATAAGTGAAAGGGGTAAACTCACTCAGTCATGTCCGACTTTTTGCGACCCCATGGACTGCAGCTGACCAGGTTCCTCTGTCCATGGGATTTTCCACACAAGATAGGAAACCCATACAGGAGCGGGTTGCCATTGCCTTCTCCAGGGGATCTTCCAGATCCAGGGATTGAACCCGGGTCTTCTGCACAGCCGGAGAAGGCAATGGCAAGCCACTCCAGTGTTCTTGCCTGGAGAATCCCAGGGACGGGGGAGCCTGGTGGGCTGCCGTCTATGGGGTCGCACAGAGTCAGACACGACTGAAGCAACTTAGCAGCAGCAGCAGCTGCTGAACTGCAGGCAGACTCTCTACCATCTGAGCCACCAGGGAAGCCCAACTTTAGCAAAAATTTTAAAAGCTGTATAAATGTATGCTCAAGAAAAAAAGACAATAAATGTATTACATGTTAATGCCACTCAGTGATAAAACTGTGGCTGTATTTTCTTCTTTTTTTTTTTTTGTCATCTATGCTTCCCAAGATTTCTAAGAACAGGCATTGATTTTGTAATTTAAACGAAAGCTTTGATTTTGAAGACACTGTTATAGAGTGGTTCATGAGGGTGGAAAAAACATTTTCTTTTTATAAATGCTGAGTAATTTTGCTTACAAGTTTTTTGACCTTGAATCATAGTAAGAAACAAATCTTTACATCCTGAACCAGTATACAAATATGTGACTATACTTATGGAACAGAAATAAGTTGTTCATGAAATAGGACTCCTTATGTTTGACGCACCTGATATTTTCTATTCAATTTTATTAGATGTCATTAAACACATTGCTACCTACAAAGTGACATATTATTTTAGTCCATTAATAGATAATGACCCTTTGAAAATTATTATACTGAATAATAATGTAGTAAAATATTCATATTTCAATAAAACACCTGTAGGTGTTATAGGTAAATACCTGGGCAAAGTAAAAAAAGATAATGAGCTAAAAACAGTTCTAAAGAACCTTTTCCTAAGATTATTTCAGTGTTATACATTCTGATAGCATAATAAAATACTATACTACACAATAAAACATTTAATGGTTTAAAAATGTTCCATATAATTAAACATTGCATGGCTTTTTTCTTTTGATCAACAGTTTTACTTCTACCACCAGTCAATTTCACCATTAAAGCTGTCAATTTAGCTCAAGTTCTTTTACGTTGGGAACCAAATCCTGATCAAGAACAAAGCAATGTCCAGCTAGGATATCATGTGAAAATAAATGCTCCACAAGAAGAGGAGGTAAGTGTTTATTCTGACAGCAATGCTTACCTAGACTGAATTTTCCTTATTAAAGGAAATTTTAACTAAAAAGAGAGAAAACCACTACAGAGCTTTCTGTTATACTCCTAGGAGGGCAATGCCTCCACTGAAATGGCTGAGAACTAGTTCCACACCAGCACTAAAACAGTGGCTCGGAACATTTTCACTGTGGGACCAATGCTCCCACTTAACAATAAAGTTTAGTAACTTCTGAGTTACAATGGTTTAGATATTGATTTTATGTTGCCTCTAAAATATTCAAAAGAACAGAAGAGAATAACCAAGCAAAAGAGGAGAGGGGCCATTGTACCTAACGGAAAAGGTCAAATTCGAATCCCAGTTCAGCCACTTCCTGCCTTTACTACCTTCCATCAGTCACTTAAGATCCCAGAGCCCTAAATTCACTGCAGGGATAGATTAAAGCACCAGGTACCGAGCTGATGTGCAATAAATCAAACGAAGGGAGAAGCAATACTATGTCAGTCAATATGGAATTCTAGAGAATTCTCCATCAAAAATTTACCTCTGGGGAGGAGATTGGAGCCAGAGATGGTGGCCACAGGAAACTGGAGTCTGAACTGTAGCATTGTTTGCTTTTATAAGAAGCAGTTATTCAGGTATCCTTGAATAGTTATTTTCTATATTTCATTATGTATTTTTAAAACATGTACCAATCTAGAACTAGGCAATTTGTTTATTCATTTTTAAAACCACTTTACTTTTGGTAAAAAGCTGCACCTATTTAATGTGTACAACTTGATTGATGAGTTTAGGGATAAGAACATAACCTTGAAACGTTGGGTTTGATTTTTTCTAGCAGAATGATTGCATTGCGTTGTGTTTACATGCCATTTAAAAAGTGGAAGCAAACTCCTATTTGATTAAATAGTTCTCTGAAGGTCATTTCCCCTTTACATATCATGACTTGTGGGTTTTATTTTTAGTATGAAACCAGGAACACTGAGAGAAGCCTCGTAACCATCCTTCACAAAGGCTTTTCAGCAAGTGTGCAGACAGTGCCGTGGAGCGACCACTCCCTACAAGCCAGCAGCTGGGTTTCTGCAGAACTTAAGGCCCCACCAGGTAAGGCAGGTCTCTGAGAGCCTGGTTTTAAATTCCAGACTTTTGTAAACACGGGGAAGTCAGGAGAGGAACACGCCTCGCTTTTATCTTGAAGTTGGTCACTTGTCCCTACAGTATTCTTTTACCTCATCCAGGTCCTCTCCGAGACCCAGATCTCCGAGACTGAGATCACTGGTTAGTGTGCGTAACCCAGTCAATCCCATCCAGCAGCTCCCTGCAAACACTGAGAATTCTTCTCCCTCCCCGGTTCAGAAGACAGGGAGTCGTAAACAAAAGCTGAGCTCTCTCATAATTGGGTTCTAGGACATCTTTCCACTCGCTCCCCACATGAACCCTCTGCTCTTCTCAGATGACTTCCAACCATGACTCCTCCACACCAGCCCAGTCCTGCCTCTGAGCCCTCACTGCCCTGAGCTCACCTCTTCGGCCTGCTTTTCTGAATTCTTCCTATCCTTCAAAGCCCAAATCAAATCGTACCTGCTCTGGGAAGCCTCCTTTTTTCCATCTGATGCACAGAGCGTTGCTGTTCCTTTCAGAACTCATTCAGGGATGCTGTGCTACTCACCTGGCACAACACACTGCTTCCTCCTTTATCTCTCACAGTAAATAGATGCTAACCCTGCCCTCCTGGGCTGTATCGCCCCGGGCGCAGGGTGGAGTCTCCCGCTTCCCTGCACCAGCATACATGCAGCATGTGCTTCAGGCTTCAGACACAGTGTTCCCTGTTACACTAGTGGATGCTTACAATTCTATGACCTCTCAAACGAAACTGAAGAAAACTGTGCTGACAGTCCACAGAAGCCATGAGACTGGATAGCCCGAGTGCCACAAGCAAAGAGATTAACACCTACGATGTCGAGATGGTCCTTCTGTGGAAAGCTGGGGTTTCTAATACTTAGAACCAGTGACACTTATGATTCAAACCTTGAAAACAAACAGACACACACACACACAGAACAGAGAAAGAAAAAAGGAGAACAGGCCACCAAGTCTTGAGACGTGTGCGTGCGCGCATAACAACAGTGGCCTGGGCCAGTCTGGCTGTGGCTAACAGCCAAACTATCCTCTCATCACATCACTGATGAAAAGGCCACGCCTCCCGCATCACGTGTGTGACCGAGAGCAGCATCATGACCTTCCCATTCACTCGGCAGAACATGATGTCTGGACCGCGCAGCGGCCAGTTCACAGTAGGCTTGATGTCACAGGCAGAGACAGAATCTAAGGTAGACAGAAGACCACAAACACAAGTCGTCTGCTGTACACGGAAGCACGTGTCCACCTCCCTGCAGTGAGTAACTGGAGTGTGCCTATAACAAGCCTTTCAGAATCACACTTCTGCAACCTCGACTGCTCTGAGCACCCTGATGTGGGGTGACAATAGCGAAAAAGTCATTATTTCTGCCTTGAATCAGACTGAATTCACACCACATCATTCCTTGGAAGGAAACTGGGAGAGCAGCAGACCTCAGAAACTCTAAACTAACTTGGCATAGCTTATCTGGTCATTTAGTGCCAGAGGAGTATACACACACACACACATATACACATACATATATATCTGTGTATATATATGAAAATGTGTGCATACGTGTGTGTATGTGTGTGCATATGTATACATATATAAAGGCTTCCCAGGGGCTCAGTGGTAAAGAATCTGCCTGCCAATGCAGGAGCCACAGGAGACTCGGGTTCGATCACTGGGTCTGGAAGATTCCCTTGGGGAAGGCATGGCAATCCACTCCAGTATTCTTGCCCGACAAATTCCATGGACAGAGGAGTCTGGCAGGCTACAGTCCATGGGGGTCACAAAGAGTCAGACATGATTGAGCAACCAAGCATGCACGCACACGTGTGCATGTGTATATGCACACATATCATATATATATATACACATATTCACACACACACACACATATATATTTGCATACATATACACTGCTGTATCGCAGAAACACACTATTGTACGGCAAAGTGAATCAGCCACACATATACATATAGCCCCAAAATAAATTCAAAGTGGATTAAAGACCTAAATGTAAAGTCAGACACTAAAAAGTTCTTAGACCAGAACACAGGCAGAACACTCTTTGACATAAACTGCAGCAAGGTCTTTTTTGACCCATCTCCTAGAGTAATGAAAATAAAAACAAAAGTAAACAAATGGGATCCAGTGAAACTTCAAAGCTTTTGCACAGCAAAGGAAACTGTAAACAAGTCGAAAAGACAATCCTCAGAACGGGGAGAATATCTGCCCACACAGCAAGTGACAGGGATTAATCTCCAAAATATACAAACAGCTCATGAGGCTCAATTTCAGAAAGACAAACAACCCAATCAAAAAATGAGCAGAAGACATCAATAGAAATTTCTCCAAAGACCTACAGATGGCCAACAAACATATGAAAAGATGCTCAACATCACTAATTTATTAAGAGAAATGCAAATCAAAACTACAATGAGGTATCATCTCACACTGGCCCTAACAGTCATCATCAAAAAATATATACATAAATGCTGGAGAGAACATGGAAAAAAGGGAACCCATCTACTCTACTGGTGGGAATATAAATTAATACAACCACTATGGAGAACAGTATGGAGGTTCCTCAAAAACACTAAAAATAGAGTTACCGTATGACCCAGCAATTCTATTTCTGAACATAAACTTGGAGAAAACCATATTTCAAAAAGATACATGAAACCCAATGTTCACTGCAACACTATTTACAATAGCCAGGGCATGGATGCCACCTAAATGTCCATCAATAGAGAAACGGATAAAGAAGTTGTGATACATATATATAATGGAATATTACTCAGCTGTAAAAGGAGCCAAACTGTGCCATCTGCAGTGATGTGGATGGACCTACTGTCAGAGTGAAATAAGTCAGAAGAGAAAAACAAGTATCACATATTAAGAAGGAAATGGCAATTCATTTCAGTATTCTTGCCTGGAGAATTCCATGGGCAAAGGATCGTGGAGGGCTAAAGTCCATGGGGTTGCAAAGAGTTGGACAAAACTGAGCGACTAAGCACCGCACATGTGGAATCTACAAAGATGGTACAGATGAACTTACCTGCAAAGCAGAACAGAGACACAGATACTGAGGACAAACATACCGAAGGGGAAGAGGGAGTAGGGTGAATCGGGAGGCTGGGATTGACATATGTTCGCCACTTCATATAAAACAGACAACTAATGAGAACAGAGTCTATAGCCCAGGGAGCTCTACTCAGTGCTCTACGGTGACCTACAGTAGACTTTAACACTCTAGTCTGAGTCTCTAAAGAGGCAGTGTTCTTTTGCGATGTTGCCAAAACTACTTTCCTTTTGGGTGGCAATCTCTGTTACTCATGAAGCATTTGGATACTACCTAATGAATCCCTTCATTCTCTGATGCAAAGTGGCGTTGGAGACCTTCCTCAATTAGCTCTCTCAGTCATACCTAGTTATTGACAATGGAGCATCAGAACCCTGAGGCTGCTGTATACCAAGCTCTGAATGACAATCTATCACACTGCTCTTGAACTCTGATATCTATCACATATAAACCCTCCCTGCAAAGAAGCTGCAAAACTTTTGAAGTCAGAAAGTAGGGCTTAGTCATTTTAGTTCATCCTCCAGAAAGCTGACCTTTTGCAAACAGCTTTCTATAACTGTGTGGTGACAATTACTTTTTGATGTCCCCAATCCCTATGGGTTTAAAAGAAACTATCAAAAACTATTGTGGCAATGCTTTGTTCTTAAAGCAGAATTTTTTTTTTGTTGGAAGAGAATTAACTTACAATGTTGTGTTACTTTCCACTGTACAGCAAAATGTGAAACAATTCATGTATATCTGCTATTTTTTTTCTAATTTTTTGACCACCTAGGGTCTCCTGGAACTGAGATTGTGAATTTAACTTGCACCACAAACACGAAGGCAGATAATTACACACACTTCCAACCATACCAAGTTTCTCTTCACTGCACCTGGCTTGTTGGCAAGGATGCCCCTGATGATACACAGTATTTCCTCTACTATAGGTTAGTACCGATTTTCACTTATGCGGATGGGTTGTTTCCTCCAGCCTTAAAAACTTATGAGTGTTCCAATATAGGTATCGCTCTCGGATTGAAGAATGTCAGGAATACAGCAAAGATGTCCTGCAGAGAAATGTTGCCTGTTGGTTTCCCAGGACTTTCATCAACAGCAAGGGGCGAGACTCCCTTGCAGTGTATGTTAACGGCTCGAGCAAGGAAGCTGCGATCAAGCCTTTCGATCAGCTCTTTGCCCTTCATGCTATTGGTAAGACAGGCTTGACACAAAACCAGAATAATTGAATTGCAGAATCTCAGCACTGGGAGGGTTTATAAATATCACCTAGTTTGGCTACTTATCTAATACTGAATGACCACATGGCTCCTGCTTAAAAACCACAGGGTCAAGGTTTCTCAGCCTCGGCAGTACTCATATTATCTGGCCAAACAAGTCTCTGGGGCTGTCCTGTGCTTTACAAGGTGTTCAGGAGCAGCCCTTGTCTCCAACAGCTAGACGCCAATAGCACTCCACCCCATTCTCAAGGTGTGACAATAAAAATGTCCCCAGACTTTTTTTTAACCTCAATATCTAATGATCTTTACTGTTTTTAGTTTTATTGGGGTAAGAGAGGTAAGAGGTAACATGAGATTTATCCTCCAAATCTTTGGTGCACAATACAGTATTGGTGACTATAGGGACAATGTTGAACAGCAGATCTCTAAAACTTAGTCCTTTTTTTTTTTTACTTTTGATTTTATATTGGAATATAGCCAATTAACAATGCTGTGATAATTTCAGGGCACGACAGTGACTCAGCCATTCGTATACCTCTATCTGTTCCCCAAACTCCTCCCCACTCAGGCAGCCACATAACACTGAGCAGAGTCTGTGTGCTATACAGTAGGTCCTTGTTGGTCCTAGTAATTCCCCAGACATTTCTAAATGTCCCCTAGGGGATAAAATCTCCCCTGGTTGAGAACCCACGGAAAGTGAGCTCCCTGCTGAAAGAAGCCCAGACCACCACTCAGCAGCTCTGGCTGGGCTTGTGAAATGTCTGCCCACAGATCCTGTGACGGGCTGGCATCACCCCCAAACAAGTCTGATTCCTTCCCCACCAGAAGGTCCCTCAGCTACCCAAAGGCAGCCAGGTGTCTCATCCTGAGCTCTCTCTGTCCCCAGCTTCTCGTGCATGCCTCTCACAGTCCTCTGCCCTCTGGACTCTCCCCTCTGGGCGTTCTTGAGTTAGTAGGTCTCCCTCACCATGTGATTCTCTGACTGAAGTGTATGAGCTAAGCTTTCGCTTGTTCAGTTTGCAAAACTGAAGACCTTCTCCCTCATCCTAAATACATGTATTAATGAAACTCATCGGGAGCCCTTCACATAGCATTTCTGGTGCGTGTTCAAGGTTTCCATGATGGCGTGGTTAATAGTGTGGACTGTGGGGCCAGGCTGCCTGGCCACGGACGCTGGCTCCCCTACTCACTCGCTGAGTGACCTTAGACAGGCTGGCCATTTCTCTGTGCCTCAGGCTTTTCACCTGAAATATGGGGGGAAATCAGTTCTTCCTACAAGGTCTGTGTGACAATTAAGTACATTAATTAAGTGCTTAGAACGGTGCCTGGCCTAAGTATGCAATAAATATGCAAAATGTTATTATTTAAAGGATGTGGTTTGTGACATATGTATCTGTTTCTACTTTTCTATCATCCATATGTGTATTGAGTGGAGTATAACTTTGTTTAAACAATCAGAGTACTTGCTAAAGAGGTTATACAATTCTCTTCAATAGCATATTTTAGATCATATTAAATGACTGAAAAATGTCACTTTCATGAAAACAGGTAATAAAAAATACTGAGAGAGACCTATGAAACAATAATGTTAATATGAAAATGGACACAGCCTGGGACAGACTATGGGCATTTATTTTCTTGTAGGATTTTCATTTTATTGAGACCAATTCCTCATATTACTATAAGAAATAAATGTTCTCTTGGTGAAAAATGTTTTGGCTTAGGGGATGGCAGGCTCTGGAGAGAGTGGGCCCCATTTTTAGCTTGTTCCTATGATTCAGAAATTGTGAGATCCAAGTCACATAACTTAAGACAAGTTCACTCAATTAGAAATAATTTCCACCCATATCAAGTGACCATAAAACGATTAATCAAGTGAGATTTCAGGGTAAAGAACTATGGACTTATAAGCAAAGACAGATTTAGCCCAACCCGTTCTTTTTCTGTAAGAAAAAACAAAATCCACACAACAAACGAAAACAAGATACACAAACCAAAATGAAATAAAAACTGAGGCCCAGAAAGAGGAAGTGATCAGCCCAGCCACACCTGTTCCATAGCACAGGGCTTAGCTGGGTTTCTAGGACACCGTCTCTCCAGGAACAGGATTACCTTCAGGCTGGCCCAACTTGGCAAGTAAAAATGGACGGTGGGGTGGGCCTTAACAAGCTGAAGGAAAGGGCATTCAACCATTCGAGACTGTTTAAGTAGGAATTTTTGAGGTTTACAGAAGAGATCGCTCCTGTAGCTGTAAGACAGGAGTCAGATGCGAGCTGCCGGAGTTCTGCGGCTTGCAGATTTGTTGGTTAAATGCTGGAGGAAAATACTTGGGACCATGTAGCTTAGAAATACCTTGAGAAATGTGGGTGGACTGCACTTATCAACCATGATCACCAAGCCCTTGTTCTCTAACACAGATCGAGTAAATCCTCCAGCGAACGTCACGGCAGAGCTCAAAGGAACCTGTCTCTCTATCCACTGGGAAAAACCAGTTTCTGCTTTTCCAAGCCACTGCTTTGATTATGAGGTGAAAATTTACAATGCAAAGAAAGGATATTTTCAGGTAATAATTCCAATCATTCCATTATTTGATGACAGATTTCTTTACAAAAAAAAAAAAAAAATTCTTGTCCATTTGACAGCTCTGGTTATAGCCTGGAACTAACAAAGTCCAACTATCCCAGTTTGTAAAAATAAATCAACCCTTACTGGTTTTTCTGTCTTGAAAGGACCTATTTTGGGTTGAAAATAATGTGAAGGATCAGATAAAAGTTCATTAGCACTGTTGGGGAAATGGTGCAGCTGCTATGGAAAACAGTACGGGGATTTCTCAAAAATTAAAAATAGAATTATCATATGACCCACCAATTCTACTTCTGGGTACATATCCAAAAGAATTGAAAGCAGGGTCTCAGAGACCTTTGAACAAACATGTTCACAGCAGCATCATTCACAACAGATAAAAGCAGGAGATGGGGCGCACACTGTGAATGTACCTTTCCCGCTGAACCACACACTCAAAAACGGTGAAGACGGCAACTTTCTGCTATGTGTGTTTTACCACAACTTTAAAAAAAAATACCACTTCATTAGTCCTAATGGACAAAAAAGTCACGGGGAAAGGAGCTAAATTAAAGTCAATATTTATTTAGCATCAACTGTAAGTTAAGCTTTGTTAATACTTGGTTTAATTGCTCAGTCGTATCTGACTTTTGTGACCCCATGGACTGTAGCCCACCAGGCTCCTCTGTCCATGGAATTTTCCAGGCAAGAATACTGGAGTGGGGGGCTATTGCCTTCTCCAGGGGATCTTCCTGACCCAGGGATGGAAAATCAGGTCTCCTGCATTGCAGGCAGATTCTTTATCAACTGAGCCAGGGTAGGCCCTTGTTATACTTACAGTTTCTCTATTATACAATTATACAATGGTCATTCCCATCTTACGGGAAAGTGAGGCACAGAGAGATTAAGTCAGTTGCCCAGCGTCACAAAGCAAAGTAAAAAATTGGAGAAGTCAGGATTCAAACTCCTGCCTTGCAAACTCAGTTTGGTTTAACAAAGATGTTTACAAGCTGTCTTCTTAGTGAGCGATGGACAAATAGGCGCCATTTCTGCTCTCACGGGGCCTGGTCTGCAGGATGCACTCACCCAGTCTCAGAGCTGCCTGACCAAGAGGCTGGGTGGATACAAAGCAGGGAGTCAACAAAGCAAGCTGCCAGGGCCTCCACCCAGGGGAGAGGTATTGAACAGAATCTTGGATGAGTAGAAACCTGCCTAGCGGGAGAAGCAGAGAAGGACCTTTTTTAGCCAGCATGCCCAAGTAAATATGGCAAAAAGCTGGCTTTCTTTCTAAAATGTCTAATCCACCATATACTGGTATGATTTGCTAGAAAAATCAAGTATAGCCAAAGACAAACCCAGTGATCCTGAGCTTGGATGCCATGGCAATGTCAACTTGCTATGAAAGCTCCCAAATTGTCTCCATTTGTATATTTCCTCCTTGAGGACCACAATAAACAGCCCTCACTCACGCCAGTCCTCCAATACACTTGGAGTGGCCAGGGCCCTAGGCAGAAGGAGTAACCAAGGCTTGAGAGAACATGGTTACTTCAGCCAAGCTGCAGTAATTCAGGCAGCTGGACATAAGACCAACACTGGAATCATAATTCTAGCTCTCTCATTAGGACTTCTCCCAGAATGCCTCCAAGATTTTGCTTGGAAAAAGTAGTTTCTCTTTTTAAAACCATGGCCATCAGCAATGGAAGACACTGGGGTGTTTTACTCCATAGAGAAATGTGAACACATCTGGAGAAATGCAGAATTATTTTGGTAGCAGCATAAAAGCTGGGTATGGATAGAGGGAACATGTGGAGATAGAAATAGCAGTCTCATGGCTACTGCAATGGTCCAAGCAAAAACTGATGAGAAAAATGGCAGCGTTTTTGGAGTAGCGACAAGGAAGGGAGAAATATATCCAGGAGTGTAACATGGAGGCCCCAGGGACGTAAACTTGATTTGGGGCAGAGGGAATTAGCTGCATGGCGAAGACACTGACCAGGAGAGAGAATATAGAAGGCTTTGTGAGAAACAGCCTCAACTCAACACTGTAGAATGTTAGTCTGTGTTACCTATGACAAACTGGAATTTACTGAGTGTATATTATTAAGTTGAAATACCCCAAATGGTTGTTTTTGCAGATCAAGAATGGATTGCTGAATACTAGCAGTTTTAATGTGATTCAACCCAAAATATGCTTAAGCTTGGCTTTTACAAAGTTCAGTTCAGTTCAGTCACTCAGTCATGTCCGACTCTTTGCGACTCCATGAATCGCAGCACACCAGGCCTCCCTGTCCATCACCAACTCCCGGAGTTCACTCAAACTCACGTCCATCAAGTCGGTGATGCCATCCAACCATCTCATCCTCTTTCATCCCCTTTACCTCCTGCCCCCAATCCCTCCCAGCATCAGGGTGTTTTCCAATGAGTCAGCTCTTCACATGAGGTGGCCAAAGTACTGGAGTTTCAGCTTTAGCATCATTGCTTCCAAAGAACACCCAGGGCTGATCTCCTTTAGAATGGACTGGTTGGATCTCCTTGCAGTCCAAGGGACTCTCAAGAGTCTTCTCCAATACCACAGTTCAAAAGCATCAATTCTTCGGCGCTCAGCCTTCTTCACAGTCCAACTCTCACATCCATACATGACTAGTGGAAAACCATAGCCTTGACTAGACGGACCTTTGTTGGCAAAGTAATGTTTCTGCTTTTCAATATGCTATCTAGGTTGGTCATAACTTTTTTTCCAAGGAGTAAGTGTCTTTTAATTTCATGGCTGCAGTCACCATCTAGGGCTTCTTTATTTGATAATCCATTGGTTTGATGGTATTATTCCTATTTTACAAATGAGAAAACTAAGGCTCAGAGAGGTCAAGCAACTAGCCCTGCATTTAGTTAGAGGTTAGAGCTAGGATTCAAGCCCCCTTTTCCTAGATTCAAGGGCCCTGCTTTTTTCTTATGCACCCTCCACCCCTCACTTCTCCCTAGCCCCGGCCAGGAGTGACACATTGAAACAGGGATCAGCAAGCTTTTACAGTGAAATGTCACAGAGGAGATATTTTAGGCTTTGTAGACTGTTCTGTTTTTGCCAAAATTACTCAGCCCTGCCACAGATAACAAGCAAATAGGCATAACTCCATTCCAGTAAAACTGTTTGTGGATACTGAAATTTCAATTTCATGTAATTTTCATGTGTCACAAAATACTTTTTGTATTTTTCAATTGTTGAGAAATACATAAGTCAGTCTTAGTTTGCAGTTTCCATAAAAACAGGCAGCAGGCCAGATGTATCATAGACTGCACTTTGCTGGCACCTGTTGAGTATGATGGAAGCCACGGCCTGTTGTTAGGTGATTACAGAATATCTTGGGACAAGATGATGGGAGTTACGCATCCTGCTACTGGCCACTCTAGTCTTTCACTCTGGAAATATCAGTTGGACCCAGATGGATCACTGAGATCTTACAATTGACTATTTTATTTATTTTGGTTGCTACTAGCTTTCCATCGAAGGATGACTGCCAATACATCCATACTGAAGTGATCTAGAAGACACTAACTGATGTGTGTCTTATTGATTTTAAACGGGTTGCTGAACACTGAGTCACTTGCATATGACCTTCCAGTCTAGTCACTGGCATCATTTAAATAGCATGTTCTGAAGAGTCTTATCATGTTATTTTTTTCCATTTAGACAGAAAAAATGACAACCAATACACTCATCACCATCATTGATGATGTTTCTAAGTATTACATTCAAGTGAGAGCAGCGGTGAGCTCTGTGTGCAGAGCGACGGGGCTCTGGAGTGAGTGGAGTCAACCTATTTACGTGGGTGAGTACCTCTTGTTTATTTTAAAGCAAGTGGCCTTACTCGTGGCCGTAACAGATCCTCCTGGAAAGTGGACATGTTCACTTCTGAGTCTTGAAATGCTTTCTTTGTCTCTGCTATGCCTTATCCTGTCAGTTGGCTTGCTGCCTTTCTGACCAGAGGTGGATTTACCATAAGAATGGTGAAGTGTAAACATTCAAGCTTCTCAAGAGCACAAGCTCTTCCAAAGTCTGGTGCCTATTTATGTTTTTCAGATTACCTAATTTCACTTCTATCCAATTTTTCCAAAATATGTTTTTTTAATTTTGATATAAATTCATATGCAGCTGCAAAGAAACATGCAGAAAGAACTCATGTAGACTTCATTTGGTTTCTTTCAGGAGGAACCTCTTAAAAACCTGCACTGCAATATGCTACCCCAAAAAAGTGGCAAGCAATCAACCCATCCATCTTCCTCAGATCTAACTGACTCTATATGTACTCATGTGTGTGTGTATTTAGCTCTATGCAGTTTTATTCCATGCATAGGGCCATGTATGTATTACCACAAGGGTTCCTCTTTGTGCCCTCTTATATGCACATGCATCTCTCTCTCCTCCTTCATTCCCAACCCGTCAACTACTAATCTGGTCTCCATTTCTGTAATGTTTCCATGCCTAATTTGGAATTCTTATTTTTGTTTCATTTCATAAAGAAGATTTCAAAACTGAATAAGGTCAGGGTCCACAAAATCTGGATTCAGACCCAGCCCTTCAGCAAAAACAGACCTCAGTTCAGTTCAGTTGCTCAGCCGTGTCCAACTCTTTGTGACCCCATGGACTGCAGCATGCCAGGCCTCGCTGTCCATCAACGACTCCTGGAGCTTACTCAAACTCATGTCCATTGAGCTGGTGATGCCATCCAACCATCTCACCCTCTGTCATCCACTTCTCTTCCTGCCTTCAATCTTTCCCAGCATCAGGGTCTTTTCCAATGAGTCAGTTCTTCACATCAGGTGGCCAGACTGTTGGGAGTTTCAGCTTCAGTATCAGTCCTTCTAATGAATATGCAGGACTGATTTCCTTTAGGATGGACTGGTTGGATCTCCTTGCAGTCCAAGGGACTCTCAAGAGTCTTCTCAAACACCACAGTTAAGAAGCACCAATTCTTCAGCGCTCAGCTTTCTTTATAGTCCAACTCTCACATCCATACCTGACTACTGGAAAAACCTTAGCCTTAACCTTAACCTTTGTTGGCAAAGTAATGTCCCTGCTTTTGCATATGCTGTCTAGGTTGGTCATAACTTTCCTTCCAAGGAGCAAGTGTCTTTTAATTTCACGGCTACAGTCACCATCTGCAGTGATTTTGGAGCCCCCAAAAATAAAGTCTGACACTGTTTCTCCATCTATTTGTCATGAACTGATGGGACAAGATGCCATGATCTTAGTTTTCTCAACTTTGAGTTTTAAGCCAAGTTTTTCACTCTCCTCTTTCACTTTCATCAAGAGGCTCTTTAGTTCTTCTTCACTTTCTGCCATAAGTGCAGTGTCATGCGTATCTGAGGTTATTGATGTTTCTCCCGGCAATCTTGATTCCAGCTTGTGCTTCATCCAGCCCGGCATTTTGCATGATGTATTCTGCATATAAATAAATAGCAGGTGATAATATACAGCCTTGATGTATTCCTTTCCTGATTTGGAAGCAGTCTGTTGTTCCATGTCTAGGATTGGGCACCGCCTGGGTTCCTATATTGGTTCTGCAGATGTTTTTGTTTATGATTACATTGACTAGCTTACTAGGCAAATAAGGTGATCATTGTATCTGTCTGTGGGATCGGAGAAGGGTGATGATGGTGGCTCTGAATGAAGGGGCAGATTTCCATTCGTCCTCTATGTCAGATGGTAATCCTGTAAGTTGGAGAGGTGGTCTTGCACCATGAAGCTAGAACACGCATTCCCTGTGTTTGCTGTCACCTGTGTGTCTTGGCCATGTACGGGGGCATTGTATGAGAGAAGAGGACAGTTAATAAAAACAACTACTGTTTCTCAAAACTCTAGAGTCTTCCAGAGCAAGCTCAGGTTTCATACTAGCCTTGGCACGTGCTAACTACTTGTTCAGCCTAGAAGAGGTCACTTCTCTCTGTCCATCCTCGGGCTCCCAGAACTAAGGAGACAATATCCATTTCTCCTGCCTCACAGGTTATTGTGAAACAGAAACAACGTCAGTAGGTAAGATTTATTGTTGACTATCTGCTCCCCTCTAAGCACTGAGCCAAAAGCTTTACACGCACCCTTTCACCAATCCTATCCACAAAACTGTTTTGTACATGAGAAAAAAAAGTTTTGAACATTTAGACAGTTTGCTTAATTCTGCATCGCCAGTAAGTGGCAGAGACGGAATTCAAACCCAGGCTGACTGACTCCAACACCTGAGCTCTCAGCCCTACAGCACCATGGCTGGGATGCTACAAGCTAAAACCCTGAACAAATTAAAGACTCATTTAAGAGGTCCTGGTAGCAACTTTGTGGTTACAGCTGGTCAAGAGACCCTGGTAGCTAACCGTGTGGTTGTGGCTTGTCAAGCATGTACATGTCATGTACCTCATCCTATGAGGCAGCTGATGACAGGTACCAAGGAGAGATTTCTTTCTTTCAGCACATGCTTTGATTTCCCATTTAGAAATAAGACACTTAGGCTACCGAGTATCTCTGGAGGACATTCCTGGGCAGTGCCCACTGGCCCATGTGGATGTTAGGCCAGATCAAAGACACAGCAGGGAGATTTCCAAGGAAGGCTGGGGAAGACAAACAAAGGCCCGAGGGATGGAACATGGTTTTGAGTCTGCAAGGCCTTGGTGAGCTGCTGAGTTTCCCAAGGGGAAAGGCGCCCCTGAAGTTGTGCCACAGGATCAGCACAGCCTTGTAGCTCTGGCCCCATATGACCCTACTGGGACTCAGAGGAGCAGCAAGAGCCTTCCTGGGAGAGGGAAGCGAAAGGAAAAGAGGAACTGAGAAAACAGGCCAGACACTCCTACCTCATGGTTCGGCCAAGGCCAGGCTTTCCCCCTCCCCCAACACCCTCCTTCCCAGGTTGGGGCCCCCAACCTCTTCCTTAAGTATCTCTGGGTCTCCATTTCCCTCAAATAAGGGAGGTGGACTTAATAATATCTAACACAGAGGTGGTACTGTCTCCTCCCCAAGAGGGGACCCAACAGAAGAAACACAAACCCATCTCAGGGAATTTTCAACAAGGTTATGAATTTCATCAAATGCCCATAGCGGAAGCTTAATTTTGATTACCTGCATTTGCTGGAATTTTGTCTTAATGTTTTGTTATTCCCCAAAGGTACAAAAATCACTGGCCCCAAAGTACTGATATTTCCAGGTGTCTTGCCAACATTACTGCTCACACAGTTTTAGAAATTTTTATTTTTTCTCAGTGCTGTTGGAGGACCTCAAACTAACTTGGAGACCATGGTGGGTACCTTGGCTGTGGAGCTAGTTCTAAAGTTTTAGTGTTTGTGTTCTGAATTCTCATCAGTGTTGACTGTGAAGAGTTTAGAACTTAAGAGGAAGAAAGCGAGAGAAGAATCAGGAGATCTAGGTTTTCATCGTGGCTGTGGCAGCGTCTAGCTCTCTGATTGAAGCTAGAGATGCAGAGATAACATTTCATGAGCCAAGTAAGCAGAGACTGTAAGGAGAGACAGACTACTTTAGTCCTCCGAAGGGCCATCTGTTGTCACCCCTGCAGGGGACAGAGTGGCTGCCCCTAACCTAGGCAGTCACCCCTAACCTCCCCAGGTCTCAGCTTCCTCCCTGTAACAGGTGAATTTCCTCCTTTGTGAGTTCTTTCCAATCTGCTTTTCACTTTCTGTTCCCCTACCCCCCGCCGTGACAGCCCCCTACCAAAGTGCTGAGAGAGATCCTGACCTAGAATGAGAGTTTATTTCAAGCTTGTTTTTAATTTATTATTCACTCTGCACTTTAGAGCTGGCACCCCATTATTATTTCCTAAACAACAGCTTCCCGGTTTGGAACTGGGCTCATTATCCTTTGCCCTCGGGTATGCCTCCCCGCCATCATCACGGCAAATCTTATTCATTTACTGCCACCCTGGTCATGAAGATGCACTGATTAATATTACCACTAACCTTATAAATCCATCCTTTCTGGAATTTACTCCCCTGCTCAGTTTAGGATCATTAGTGAATTTAATCAATGCAGGCTCTCCATCGCCATCAAGATGATTAATAAACTAATAGGAAGCCCAGGCTCCTCTGGGACATTTCACACGGCTCTTCCTTACCCCGTGAGGATGCAGCAATAATTATGCTCTGCTTGCAGCCCACCAGGCAGTATTCTCGCTCCATTCATTTCCTCCAACATTCTTCCTCCTCTCCTACCTTGTCTCATAAATCGCACTCTGGAGCCCTCCCCTTCCATTTTCACGCCAAGACCCAACTCAAGTACCACCTCTCTATTATTAAGTCCACCTCCCTTATTTGAGGGAAATGGAGACCCAGAGATATTTAATAATTCAGTAGTTATCAAACAGCCAAGAAGTGGCTATTAATGGATAATTTTCTCAAACAGGTGATATGAGTCAATTAGTAAGTTGCAATAAATTCGATTGACTAGTTAACCCACGAGAGCCCAGGGATCTTGATCAAGAGAGGGACACCAGATGAATACATTTTGATTGAGGAAAAGGGAGGATGGAGGAGTCAGGACTGCTGTCCAGCTCTGTTGGCAAGGTCACCGCACAGTCGGGAGGCATAGGGCACAGTGGTCAGGGGTCCGCCAGTCTCCGGGCACTCTTGGTCTGCCTTGAAACTCTGTCCTCCCATGCTGGGATTTCCAGGGTATGGAATACTTTTTATTTATTCCTCAGATGGAAGAAGTAGTTTCATTTTATCTGCCCTTGTTATCAGCTGCCCTTCCTCAACTGGCTTCTCTGCCTTATCTGAAGAGCTAACTTCCCACTTTTCACACTTCTTTCTCCTTTTGTAACTTTCTTAACTTCCGGATTGTTCTGTTCCTTTATTATCTCTGCCATCTTCTGTTTAACAAAACCCTGTGTCTCCTGAGGGGTTCGTGGTCTGAGTGAGGCTTTTCCTTTTCTAAAGTCCATCATCTTCTCCCTCCCTTCCCAGAAGCTCAGATGTCATGCATGAAACAAGCGGTAATGGAAACAGTCTCCTACAGTAATGCCTTCACCATGGAAAAGTGTCACGTGCATCCACCCAGCCGTGTCACTGGTCAGGCTCAGTGGATCTGAGTCTTGCACACCAGTGATCGGTCTTTCCCACAGTCACAGGCGTTGCCTCTCAAACGAACAACTGGGCCCTTGATGAAATCAGTATCTAAAAGCCAGGATCTATCAGACGAAGGTACCAAGTACCAATTAAAATGTAGTTAAAAATAAAAACAGCGCTTTAGGCCTGAGATGAGTAGCACTTAGACCCAGCGGAGTGGGGGAAAGTTCGCTGCACTTAGACGGCTCAGCTGTGAGGTCAAGGTAAACACGGATGGCAGCTGTCTTTCGGAGCACCTTCTACAACAAGACTCATAGGACTGTAAGGACTTCATGAAAATAGCTGGAAGCAGAAAATCAGGGAGGGAAGTAAGATTTGGTGGGGGCAGGGGCGGGGAATGGAAGCAAGGCTCTTACAGGGAAACTGTAGTGCCTTTTTCCTTGGACCTGACACTCATGGGCTGTGCATGAGTGAGGAAACCGGCACAGCAGCCCCAGGGCATAGGAAGTCCCCTCCCAGGCCCTCCAATCCACCTCCTTCACTTTACACTTTGCTGGCTCCACTCTCAGCACTCAGAAAAGAAAAAAATTCTGGCACAGTCTATTTGTCAGAGTCTTTCTTTCAATCCTCACACTGTGCTGGAACAGGGAGCGAACCAGACAGGAGAAAGGTGAAGGGGAGACACTTGTAGAGGGCTCAGGTTCACTCTCCACCGGAAATGAATTCTGCAAATTTCAAAGCTTTCTGAAGAAATGGTGGGCTTCTGGGTCAACAGTGACAAAAACTGATAGAAGAATACAAAGCTGACCCAATAACACGAAAAACCCACCCTCAGTATTCCCTGAAGGGGATATAACTTGCGGCAATTTCAGGTTTTCTTTACAAATGCGGGACTTGGGGTTGGTAAATGTGGTGGCTGATTTGGGCCACTGCCTCCTTTCACCCAGGCTCCTGTGGTTCTCAGGCTGACAGCCCCACTGCTTACTTGTTCCCAGTGGGGGAACAGGACAGTTCAGCCCTGTGGCCTCAAGGAGGGCCAGCAGGGAGCTTTCTCATTGTCCGCAGATGTCAGGAGCAGGGAGTTCCCCCTTAGCTTTCAAGTCCAGCCCCCACCAGCTGGACTTGCCCCCCGAGCTTTCTATGCATGACCTCTGTCTCATGATGTGCCCGCCAGCTGTTAGAAGAAAGGTGGGGCCCTGCTGTTGGGGCAGGCACTGTGCCTGGCACGTTCACTTATTTTATCTTATGTAGCTTCACAAACACGGGATTTTCCTGATTTAGAGGTGAGAAAAGAGATGCAGAGGGGTTAAGGAATTGGCCCAAGTGAGAGCCAGGAAGTGATGGACTAGCACCTGGAATGCAGCCCCAGGACTGGGCCCGTTCCCTGCTTTTTTTGTGATGCTGGTCACAGTGCAAGCACAGAAGGCGGGCGGGGGGTGGCACGGGGGCTAGCGGTAGTAAAAGGGTCACCCTGTCAGCTCGTGAGCTGGTCAGCCTCCATGCAGACCAAGCAATGGGGACATTTTCACTGACCTCTCCAGGCTCCTCTAGTCTAAATACCTCCTGTGAGCTGTCCATGGTGTTCATTTTCACACAGACCTTCCAGAGGGTGAGAGCCATCATGCCTGATGCCCTCTCCTACTCTCCAGTATCCTGAATATTCAGTGTTTTCTTTCCCTTCAGGCCTGAGCTTATGATTCAATCTTTTGAGGATTCTGACAGGACTTGATTTTTAGTCTGGCTTTGACGATTTAGGGAAATTATCTTGGTGCCTTACTGCTGAACACGATGTATTCACTCATAATCACAGTTATAAGAACTAAGATTTACTGAACACCTACTGTGAACTAGCACTGTGATGATCACTTTACAGGAATCAACTCAGTCAGTTCTTATCCCTATTGAGCAAAGCAGGTGATGGATCCTCCCCCCTGCTCAGGGACACCTCTCCTCACAAGTGGGAAAACCCAGATGAAGGTGCTTCACTTACGTTTCTTAAGTCTCTGTGAGGACAGCTCTCAGTTGCTTTAGCAGGTGGACAGGGCAAGCCCAGAAAACCCCTTACGGGGAAGAAAGTTCCGGGTTGCCTGGGGCCCTATAAGACACACAGCCCTTGGTGCTGTGTGGAAAAGTCTGCAAAGAAGAAGATGGCAAAGAAGAGTTTCCCACTCAGCTTCACCAAGTCCTGCTGGAGACCAACAATCTGGCAGCAATCCCTCTAGGGAATCCTGAGTGCATACAAGTATACACATTCACACACGCGCGCATTTGCACCCCCCCCCCCAAAAGCATGTCCTTTCCATATTTTGGGTCACTGAGCCCCATTTCCCCAGATGAACATAGTACAAGTTTTCTGCATTTTTCTCTGGGTCCTGCACTATCTACAGTCTGTCCACCAAGGCTAGGTGGGTTCCCTCTTTTTGTCTCCCTAAACCAGGTGAAGCTCAAAATCCACTTGACAGCTGTCTCGGAAAGCTCATCCACCTGAAAGGCATGCTTATGACTTCTGCTTGCATTGTGAGTCTGTGACCCCTCTTGGGGGCCCCTTCACAAATGATGCCAGTCTGCCCCTCCAATGAGGGGCAAGCAAAGGAGGCTTCGTACACTAACAAATCTGCATCCTCTCGGTTATCCAGCCCTGTCCATGTCCTGAGAACTCCTCTCAGTGCCTTTTGGCTTAACAGACAACGAATATGGCTGCTTCACTGGAAGAGCCCCATCAATCTACTCATTAGTCTTTTCCCTTGGAACCTATGGTTGAGACTGAAATCAGATTCAAGATCAGTATGGGCTCCCTGAAAGTCATGCTCATACGAAGAGCTTAAGGGTGGAACAGGCCTCCAAATCAAACTGACTGTCTAAGAGTTATCAGTCTGAACCATAAAGATCATATAATTTAAGAACAAGTGGGGCTACAGCACCAGCAGGGGGAAGATTTGACAAAGCTCTGAGAGCAGCCAGAGGCAGAGCTGGGACGTGGGGGTCTAGGGTCTGGGTCTCTTCAACCACCATCCTACCTATCCCCCACTCTCCCTTTCCCACCATTCACTCCCAGATCATACAACACGTGCAGAGATTTCCTTAGCTCCCTAATTCTCAAGGCTGAATGGGTGAGATGTCAGAAACTAAAGATGCCAAGGTCACCAGAAACCAGGCAGCCTGAGCTCCCAAACGCTCCAAGTTGCCGATACTGGGAGAACATCCTGGAATAAGGCGCAGAGCCTAAACTGCTTCTCCTCCTGAGCAGGACAGGCTTTGCGACTTCCTCTCTGTAAAGCTCACCTGTGCATAACCAAACAGTGCTCACCAATATCTTGAAAAGAAACATCTGTGGCTTCCATTTCAATGGCAGAAAAGTCATTCTTGAGTCAGAGAAAAGATTCAAGTTACCTGGAAATACTTGTTCCTCAGAGAATTTCCAATGTCAGAGACCCCAAATTCAAATGAATGATGTACTGAGGAGCCTCTGAACTTTTACAGAAGTAAAATTCTTCATTTTGACCCGAAGGATATATACTGTGAGTGGGGACTCTTCCCCTACTCAACTTTCACCGAAGTCACAGTAGGTGCTGTCTTTAATTCATTTAGTCACATAACTGATTCTCAACTCATTTTTGCATGAAAAAATCATGTAACATTAGATAATCCCCAGGCAGTTTTCATTTGGTAGTGAATATGTGAACACTTTTTCCTGCACTAAATTTATCTGCCAGTTTAGGTTTTCTTTGAAGAAAAGCCGACCTCAGCTCTGCTGTCTGGGTTAGTTCTGTCCTCAGGCGATGGTAAAGGATTGGTTCTAAAACAACGCTGGGACACTGCAGAAGCCAGGAGGGGAGAAATGACTCAAGTGCCACCTCTTCCAGGCAGGAACCATGACTGCTTCTCACCCTGCAAGCATCACCAACTTTTATATCGAAAGAAATAAAATCAGTTGTCTCTCTAAATTTTGCTAATTCATAGAGCACCTTCACTTATTAATGCAAGTACTGAAGTGAACAGCAAGACAGTAGTTTAACTGAAAAGATTTGTGTAACCACATTCACAAGTAAACGGCACTCTTATCAGGACCTGACACACTGCTTGCAGTGAGTTGCACAATTGAGACACCAATGGGACCCAGTGTGCCACGCTGATAATATTTACAACACTGCTCATTCTTCCTGCAGGACTCAAGTTTCACCTGTCTAACCCATTGAAAACAGGAAGAAGTCTGTTCCTGACGTAACCCTTGCTAAATTTAGATCCCCTGGACTAGTGTGGAATTTCTGAATGTGCTTGTCCGGGGACTTGGGTAAGGGCTCACTGTGTGGAACGGTGAGCTTCAGAAATGGGGCAGTGAGGCAGGCAGGGTCCCTTATTCATGAAATCAGAGTGGGAAATAAAGTGAGACACTATTTGATTCCATGGTATTCTAGTTCATCCCAGTTGCTCTTTATAGTAGCCATGTGCAGTAAAAACTAGGTTTAACAGGACACTTGGTGACAACCCAGAGAACTGAATACTAATCCTAGAATAACTGAGTCTCTGTGGTACTTGGAAAACAAAAGGTTTGTCTTTCTGAGCCTCTGTTCTTCATCATTTTACAAACCATGGCTACTGCCGGTGTGTAAAGTAGCTTAATCACACGAAACTTCTTTTTACATGCCACGGTCAGAGTGAGTCACTTAAAGTGATTCGGCCCCGACTAAGGCCTGGGGAACCGCAGGAGTAGTGGCATGCAAGGCAGCCTCCTTCTCCTGGAGACACAGCCTGAAAACGCAGCCACCTCCGGGAACTGAGCAGCAGTGCAGCAGGGCTGCCCTGCAGGGAAGTGGTATCCGGCGACGGCGATGGGCGGGAAGAGGACGCTGACAGTGCTGCACAGCAGGGAGCTGTTTAGGATGTGTTCTGCGAAGCGCCTGCCCTTGCAGTGTATTCTGGGTCTGGGGGACAGGGTCCCTGCACTCTGGTTAAGAGCACAGCCACTCAGCAAGTCCTGGCTCCTCCACTGGCTCCCCGACTCTGCCCGTCTCTGCTGCAGCTCCTCCATCCATCAGATGTGGACAGCAGTGCCCACCCTGGAGCGCTGCTTTGAGAAATCAACTGAGATTACACAGGAAGCTCTTTGCAGAGTGTCCGGTACCTAAAAAGTGAATGTAAAAATGTGTATAGAAAATAACCTGTTGGTGACTGCCGGTTACTGCTGACTTCTCTCTTCTGTTCTCTTCTACTACTTTCACCAATGAAAATATACTAAAATTAATTATGTGAGAGATCAGGATACACAAAATGATGGTGCCCTGGACTGACTCAGTGTACCAGAAAATGTGCTGGCTTGAGAGCATATTTAAGGGTCCTACTTCAACGCCCTTGTTTTTACAAATGAGGAAGCTGAGATCCGGAATGGCCACCTTCACAAGACTAGGCAAAGGCACAGACAAAAGCATGCCTCTCATAATTCTGGTCGCATGTGATGCACTGGTGTAAGCTGAGCCACAGACAAAAGCATGCCTCTCGCACTTATGGCTGGGTGTGAGGCACTGATGTAAACAGAACCAGTGAGGAAAGGAGGTGGGGGTCTACAGTGATTGAGGAGAATCAAAGTAACTTCCAAGGACTCCAGTTTGGGAACTTGGAAGAGTGAAGACCAAAACGGAGGGGTCGTGAGGGAAGCTGCTTTGATGCGAAGAAGGGTGTGAGTTTAGTTTTGAATGTTGTCAGCTTTGAGGCTCATGCCAGTGGGTTCCACCTATGGGCAATCTCAGATCCAGACCAAGAGATGGGCAGGAATAAAGATGCACGAGAAGCAGCCACGGAATTAAAAGACGAAGCTGAGCTCAACAAACTTTTCAAAGTTCAAAGAATAGATCACAGTGGAAAAACACCAAGAGATCAAGGTTGAGCTAAGAGGGCCAGCTGAATTAAGAAGGAGGGAAGGAAATTATATTGAAGGAGAGGAAGATTTGGGTGGAGGATTCAGTGGCTTGGTTTCCAGGTGGGCATAACCATCAAGACTGAAATTCAGAGGAAGGTCAGGGAAGATAAAGTTGCAAAAAGAAACCAACCATCCTTTGGCTTCAACCAGGAGGAAGTCATCCAGGATTTTAAAAAGTGGTTTCTGAGATGGGAAAATGAAGCTGCCTCAATTTCTTATTCAACAAATGAGTCTAGGAAATAAAGTAAGACGGTATTTGATGATCACTGAGAGAGATGGCAGAGCAAAGTAATGGCTTATTCAAGATAAAGGCTTCTATGAATATTTGAAAGCAGAAGGGGAAAGATGAAGGAGAGATTAAAGCTTTTGGGAGGTAGAGGATCAACCCCAAGTAAGAGTTCTCAGGAGGCAAAAAAAAAAAAAAAAATAGTGCAAGAGATCAAGGGAACACTGGAATCACGAGCATTAAATCCTCAAGACATCTCTTCATCCTGACACCTTGAAAGATTTGAGTTTTATGTATTTGGGGTTTTTTCCCAAGTCTTAAGATATTTACAGGGACTTGAAAATTGCACTTAACATTTACTCCTGATTTTATAAAAGCAACTGTTAATGGCAAACTGAGGATTAGGACCTCCTGGTGAGGTGTGTCTGTCTCACCCCTGTATTTAGAGCTGCTGTCACTTAATTACCTGTGTCTTTATTTACTTAGCGAGTTCCTCCCTCAACTGCAGGAAGAGAAGTCTCAAATGGGTTCTTTTAACCCTGTCTCCCGGCAAGGTGTATAGAGTCCAATACACAATAGGAGCTCAATAAATATTGACTAGATGGGTGCAAAAAGGAATAAACAAACACAGAAAGGCCAGTATATTCGAGAGATAACTCGATATTTTCATCTTCTCTAAAAATGAATTAGGAAGTTTAGTAAGCAGATTATTCTCTAAACACCATTGGGTTTTTCTTGAATGCATTTCCAGTACCTTAAATGAAAACACACACACACACACCCCAAAGCTATCATTAAAGCCCATAGAAAGATCTACCCCCTGAATGTAGATTACAAGGAAATTTAACTTGAGTCGGATGGCATTTACACTTTCTGTACTGAATCAGGGCAGTTAGCATCTACGTCCCTATCTGTGAAATGGACATGATTCCAACACCTGCTTTGAGGACAATTTAGATTGTAAATTGTAAGACTATAAATGCTGGGAAAGATTGAGGGCTAGAGGGTGGCAGAGGATAAGACGGTTAGATAACATCACTGACTCAATGGACATGAATATGAGCAAACTCTGGGAGATAGCGGAGGTCAGGGAAGTGTGATGTGATGCAGTCCATGGGATCACAGACAGTCGGACACAACTTGGCAACTAAACAACAAGATTGTAAAGTACTTTCAACAGAGTTTGATACCTTTGTTGTTACCCACAAGTATTATTCCATACTGTACTTCCTCTAAAAGTCCAACTTTGTAAGATACTTTGATTGCAATGCAATTAGGTTACTGATTAGGCTTACATTTTTACAGTTTTTTCATCTAAAATCCTTATGACTCACCCAAAGCACTAAATGCCAAGATCCGGGTGGAATATTACCTAGAATATATCCCATAAATACCTGTTCAGTGATTAAATAATGTTTTAAGATTAAAACTGGTCTCATTGCCATTGTTTCATTTCACTCTCATATCAGCTCTGTGAGATGCCTGCTACCTTTTACAGATAAGAAACCTAAGACTCGGGAAAGTTAAGCATCACGCAGCACCTGCAACTCAGAGCCAAGCCTCTTGACGCCCTACTGTAGTCATTCCTCTTACCTACTGCTAATTCAAGTTCTGATTTTTCTTTTTTCATTAGGGAAGGATGATCAGAAGCCCTGGACAGAGTGGTTCCTTATTGCAGTTATGATGACCATCTGCTTCATCTTGTTAATTTTCTCACTCATCTGCAGAATGTAGGTATTCTTTTTACTTAGGGTGCTTTCACTGGGATCTGAATACTGAATTACATTCTTGCCAGGCATCCACTGGATGGAGGGCTCTTGTTATCAGGTGGAGTCTACAGTATTTCTGTGTCTTCCTGGACAGCCTTTCCAAGATGAGTGTGGACTAAGGAAAAAACTGGGAAACAGGTGATTTACAGAAAATGGACAGAGCTCAGTACAGCCTCAGTCGCTGCATGTCCCCTTCTTGACTTTGCCAACAGTCTGCTGATTTCTGTGGTGGTTTCACATTTGTGTTCTTTTGCTTCCATGACTGTCTTCCACTCAGTCCTTGGGTGCTTCTGTTGAGCCCCCAGGGCGCGTCTGTTACATCTCAGGGAAAGGAAGGCAGCCCACTGGATGCTGACGCCACCACAGTGCCTCCTGTGTTATGACCCCCAGTCACAAGGCGTCGGGTCCTAGCCTGGCCCTTCCGTTATCTGGCCCCAGAGCTGCCGATTGTTCCCAGATTCTGGAGACCTTGCAGATGTCGCAACCAACCCTAGAGCCTGCCAAAGCCCCCACAGGAGCTTCTCAACCCTCTGGCGTCCAGGAAGGTCAAGTGCCACTTAGGAGGCTGCAGAACATATTCTATCTCAGCTTTTTCATAGTTTAGAAAATGACTTTTAGGGGACTTCCCTGGAGGCCCAGTGGTTAAGACTTTGCCTTCCAGTGCAGGGGGTGTGGGTCTGATTCCTGATGAGCGAGCTAAGACCCCACACGCCTCATAGTCAGAAAACGAAAACTTTTTTTTTTTAAAGAAGCAATATTTTAACAAGTTAAAGACTTAAAAAAATGGTCCATGTCAAAAAAAAAAAAAAAAAAAAACCCCAACCAAACCAACCTTAATAAAGAAAATGACTTATCTTAAACAGCTTCACTATTTTAAATGTTATATAAGATGGCATCTATACCGGGGGGTGGTGGTGGCGGCGGCAGTTCAGAAAAGAGGAAAAAAAGTAGACCGAGAGCCGATACATAGGAGGAAGGGCGCATCAGCATCACAGGTGACCTGGAAGCCCACACATGTGATGCCCCTCACTGTCAGAAATCAGGGCTGACAACACGTACCAACATGAAGCAGTTGTCATTTTCTCATTCTTGGATCATAAGTCACATCAAAGCCTTGCAGTACCCCTACATTCTTCAACTATTATTACCAAGTAGGTATTTGGAGGTCTTCGTCGATGAAGATTTTGAATTTACAAATTGGCAGGTTTGGGGATTAACCAGGTCACTGTTTAGAGCAGCTACTAAAGCACAAGAAAGGCAGCTTTTGCTCATCTGTCTCCCTCCTTTACTCTGTTTTCAGATGCCACTTATGGACCAAGTTGTTTCCACCTGTTCCAGTGCCAAAAAGTAATATTAACGATTTCTTTGTAATCATCAACAATGAGGTAATACTGAAGGTTCTCTAATGTCATATCCGCCCAGGGACCAGTGGGTCCTGTCACTGAGCCACTCGTTTTCCATGTTACAAGAAAGGGCTTTTACCCAGGAGGCCGGATGTCTTCATACTGCTTTAGTCACTCTGCTCTTTGGCTGATTGTTTTAATACATGTTCCTTACAATCTCTGAATATTGCAAAGGTCCTACTCAATTATGAGGGTCCTCACCAGTCAGAAAACATGAATTTTTATTTTCTATCAGCCATCTTTTAACTGACCTTGGGCAATTCCTTCAACCCCATGAGATTTGACTTCCTCTTCTGTACAGTAACAGGCATAGATGCGTCCAATGACCTGTTTAACTCTGACATTTTAAGAATTCATGTTTCTGCCCCTGAGTACCCCTAAGTTTTTCAGAGGAATTTTCCCTAGCTTCTAAATATAAAGAACCATAGAGCAGGCAAATGACTTCCCCAAATATGTTTTTGTAGGTGCCATTTATGCACTCAGAGCACTTAGGTGTAACCACTCACTCACTTATCGACATGTGTTCAATTGTTCTAGCATCAAGTGGGAAAAGTGAATTGCCTTGGTGTCTTTGCTGACAATAAGCTGCCCGTGCATATGTGTGTCTATATCTTGATTACTGTCTCTCTCTGTATGCCAATACAACACTGTCTTGAAACTGAAGCTTTATTGTAAATCTGGAGACCAGGTAGTTTAAAACTTCCAAACATGACTGTTCAAAGTTGTTTTGGTTATTCCAAGTCCTTTTTATTTTCATATGGCATGGCAACACACGCCAGTATTCTTGCCTGGAGAATCCAATGGACAAAGGAGCCTGGCAGGCTACAATCCACGGGGTCACACAGAGTCAGACACAAATGAAGTGACTTAGCACAAGCTTCAGAGACAGTTAATCAATTTCAACAAAAAAGGCTGCTGGGATCCTGATCAGGTGATTTGAGAGAGAAGGAACATCTTACCAGTAATGAGTCTTTCAATCTGTAAACACAACATCTCACCTTATTTATTTAGATTTTAACTTCTGTCACCAAGGTCTTGCGCTGCTAAGTGTATTGATGTTCAGTTGCTTGTCAAATCTGTCCTTAAACTGAATGGATATTTACATTAGGGGCCAGGGGACTTTCTATAAAGAGCAAGATAGTACATATTTAAGGGCCAAATGTTTATCACACAGTCATCATACTGTGAAAGCAACCACAGACAATATACAAATAGCTCTGGACAATAAAACTGTATTTACAAAAGCAGGCAATGAGCCAGACTCAGTCCATGGGCTGCAGACTGCAGACCCTCATCAAGGAGTTTTCTTAACAAATTTAGTTTTCTCTTTGATAAAGTGACTCATGGTTCGATAAGTCAACTGGTGACTAGCTGTAGGGGATGAGTTGATCAGACACTCACCAAAACGGCTCACTGCAGAGAGCAGTGATCTTTAGAGTTAGCAGTCTGGGCGTCTGGGGTGACTGAGCCTATGATAGTTACTGACCCAGCGAAGCAGAGGATCAAGGCTGGCCCAAGACCCACGCCTGCGCTCAGCTCCACCCCTGTGGTCTCCTTTACCAAGGCACCCTCTGGCTTGCTCTTGATAACCCACAGCTTTTCTGGAAGGTGAGTGTGGCCCCCTGGGAAAGTTGTTTGGCTTCATGTGAATTTGTGCTGTGGATCCCTTCTGACTGGCACACTCATGCCTGGAAAGCACCTGTGGTTTAAGCAGCAGACTCAAGTCGTTTGTCCTGGGCTCTTAATGGCACATATTACTGCTGGTATCTCGTTTCCCTTCAGGACCCCCAAAATTTCCTTGCATATTCTGAGGCTGGTAAAAGAAACAGGCTTAACAGTTTACTGTGAAAGTTTGCAGTTTGTTGTTAATTAAAATCAAGTCATGTATGCAAAAGGAACAATTCCAGGTAGACAGGTTGATTTCAGAAGAAGCAGAGGATTCATGGCAGAGCCCATCACTGCCAGGCTGTTCCTCTGGACAATATGCTCTCCTCTCACATTTGGGGTGGTGGTGAGTGTGAGCGAGAGAGCGCGTGTATGTGTACGCACATGTCACTAAGTCGTATCCGACTCTTTGTGACCCCACGGACTGCAGCCCACCGGGCTCCTCTGTCCATTTTCCAGGCAAGAATACTGGAGTGGGTGGCCATTCCCTCCTCCACACTGCAGTGGGCCAGATGAAAAGCAGATCTGTGAGTGGGCGTGGGGAGGGGGCCAGGCTGAGGGGTTGGGGAGAAGCAGGGAGAGCTGGGAGAATGAAGCCTGCCTTCTGCTGTCAGTTCGACCGCCCACACCCTCCCCCTGGGGGACAGGTGACTCAGGACAGAGCGGACCAGGGCTGGGCCCCAGGCAGCAGCGTCCCAGCCTCGCCCTCCCAAAGCACAGTCTGCCCAGTCCACTTTGGGGGCCTCTGCTGCAATGACGAGGAGGGGGCCCTTTAGAGCTATTGACAGACCACCAGGAAGCCTTCCACTGATGGGAAAGGAAACCCTCTGCTGTTCATCACTGCTGGCTCCTCTGAACTTGATGCTGGTACCCAGAGTCCTGGGATTCAGAGGGTGGCTACCGTCCCAGAGAGGCCATTACACACATTTTTGCTTGTCCAGACCTGAGTCAGAAATTAGTTTTTTTACACTCAAGAGACTCAGGGAAGGAGAAGGAGGGAGCAAGGAAGGGGACGAGCTGGCTGAACAATAAAAAAGGTTCACTTAAAAAAACAAACAAACAAACAACACTCTTATTCTAAGCATTTCACTTGTTAAAGACTGGTTCCCAGCCATTCTCTGTTTCAACACTGGCAACTGGAGAGAGTTCCTTCCAAGATTAAGTAGATCACAAACCACTCAAAGCACATAAGGCAGAGCACACGGCTGCTTGGTTCATCACTGCATATTCAACGCGTCACATGGTGTCCAGAGCAGAGCTGTGCTAAATCGTTTCAGTTGTGTTCAACTCTTTGCGACCCTATGGACCACAGCCCACCAGGCTCCTGTGCCAGTGCAGAGTAGGTATTAAAAACATGCTGAATGACTTCTACACTGTTGGTGGCACTTGCAGGTTGGTACAGACACTGTCAAAAGAAGTATGGAGGCTCCTTAGAAAACTAAACATAGAATTAGCACATGGTCGAGCAATCTCACTCCTGGGCATGTATCCAGACAAAATTCTTAATCCAAAATGATGCATGCACCCCTATGTTCATAGCAGCATGACTTACAATAGCCAAGACTTGGGGGCAACCTAAATGCCCGTCGACAGATGATTGGATAAAGAAGTTGTAGAGCATACATACAATGGAATATTATCCAGCCATAAGGCAGAGTGAAATAATGCCATCTGCAGCAACATGGATGAACAGGGATTAAAACACTACATGAAGTAAGAAACAGAGAAATCTCATATGATGTTACTCACCCGTGGAGTCTAGACTATGGCACATACAAACCTATTTACAAGACAGAAACAGTCTCATATACATAGAGAAAAGACTTTAGGGAGAGGGAGGAGATGAGGGAGGTGGATGGGCTGGGAGACTGGTGTTGGTAGATACAGACGGTTACATTTAGAATGGATAAACAAGGCCCTAACATATAGCACAGGGTACTGTATTCAATATCCTGTGATAAGCATAATGGAAAACAATATAAAAAACAACATATATATTTTATAACTGAATCACTTTGCTGTGAAGCAGAAATTAGCACTACACTGTAAATCAAATATACTTCAATTAAAAATATGAAAAGAAATACACTGAATGAGGAAAGAAGGTGGAGCAATATGATCTCTTACAGGAAGTTTATTTTTGGTCACAAATTTTATAATTAATATTAGCATTATTTATAATAGCCAAAATAGGACACAATACCCCAATTTAGGGGAAGACTATAGTGAACTTTGGATAGTGTATGATGAAGCTATTCAAAATGACACAGCCAAAAAACATCCAATCATGCTTCAGCATCTGCAGGGGGAATGGCTCCAGGAGATCCTGAGGGTACCGATGTCCGCAGGTGCTAGAGCCCCTTATAGAAAAGAGTCAAACCCGCGGGTACAGAGGGCTGGCCGTAAGTAACTTAAAATATGAAATGATGCTGCACAAAAAGCAGTCAACTTATAAAGCTCTTCAAGTAACTGTAACGATAACTCAACAGCTAGAGAAAAGGGCTGAAGAGACATGGGACTGTGCTTGGGAGGTAAGTTTATGGGTGTTTTTTGGTCTTCTTCCTACTTCATTTCCATATTTTCTTCAGTGAACATTTACTATTTTTAAGAGCTAAATGACTTGAAACCAATTGTAAAGAAATTCAAAGAATGGAAAAGTTCTCTAAAAAACATCTAAGGAAGGATTCTTTGTTTTGCAGAAAACTGGTTCCAGTGAAACTGAAGTCATAAGTTATGTGGAGGAGGCTGGATTTGAGACCCTGGAAGACTCTGTGTTTTGACTGTCCCTGGAACATTCTCAAAATCAGCTCATGCTCACCAGCCTCAGTGATGACAATGGGAAAGGCTGTTTCCTGGCTGTGAGTTTACAGGACACTCAATTTAGCTCTAAGGTGATGCAGCCAGACAAATCCCTGACAAGCGTGGACGCCTCGCCACAATCTCCTAACACACACTGGGTGACTGACTCATCCATCCTGCCAGGTCTCATCTCTGCACGGGCAGCTACCTCTCACCCTCCAGTCACCTGATCTGCATTACTCACCTCACACATTTTTGTGCCAGAGAGACCGTTATTGAGGCTAACGTCAGTTGTTTTTACTCTGGTAGTAATAATCAACTAAAATCTCAGGAAGGAAGCATTTTGTACCATTCTGGAATGAACAGTGAACTTGCATTCAAGACTGTCTTTCCTACGGCAAGTGGGAGCCACGGTGCTTTTATTCTGAGTTCAGGAATACTTTTTCAAGTAATGTGTGGGTGTGGGGGTGTGTGGTGGAGGGAGATGGAGAGAGGGGAGAGAGGAGGGAGGGAGAGAGGTACAATCAAGTTAGCATCACTGCAGACAAACTAATTTCAAACCATAAGGAGCTAGTGAATCAGTCTATACCCAATGAGGGGAAAGGATTTTGTTTGAAGATTATCTTCTCGAAGGCAGCCTTGATATTTCAGGAATACCCTGAGAAAGGCACTGGGTAGAATTGTGTTGGAAGAGGATCACTCTATCAAGAATGACTTTTCTGAAGAGATGTCTACTTGCAAAGACTTCAGGGCAACTTGCTGGGCATCTGTTCAGGAAGGGCTGGATCAACCCCAGCGTCAGAGGTTTGGAATGGGTCCTACACAGTACTCATCAAACATCCCAATCTAGACAGGAATCCCTCTGACACCCACATGTGCTGCTGATGGTTTAGTCACTCAGCTGTGTCCGACTCCTTGCTATCCTATGGACTGTAGACTGCCAGGCTCCTCTGTTCATGGGATTTTCCAGGCAAGAATACTGGAGTGGGTTGTCATTTCCTTCTCCAGGGGATCTTCCCAGGTCTCCTGCATTGCAGGCAGATTCTTTACTGGTGAGACACCATGGAAGCTTGACATCTTCCTGTATTGTTTGCAACTAGATTCTGGGCAGCTGGAAATTGAAGGGACCCAAACAGCGCTGACTGTACAGGGCCCTGGAACAGGAAGCTTAGGACTGGGAAAGGTCACAGTGCTCAGAACGGCCTCTGCCAGGGCCTACTCTTTACATGCTTGTCATACTTGATTTAGCCAGTCAGTTCTATCCAAGAATGGGTAAGGTTGACTACCGAATCCTTCCAAGGGCTGCTTTCCTGATGAACGTCCACTGCACCTAGCAGGAACTGGGTCCAGGACAACAGGCACAGGGATCTGGCAGCTGTCAGTGACTGCGTTAGGGAACAAATGTGCCCCACTCCCCATTCAGATGTCAAAACTCTGCACCCTACTGTGATGGCATTTGGAGGCGGGGCTTTGGGGGAAGATGAGGCTGGAACGCTCAGGAACGGGATTAGTGCTCTACAAGGGGACCCCAAAGAATTTCTCCCCCATGTGATGATATGAGAAGTTGGCATTCTGCAGCCAGGAAGAAGACTCTCACCAGAACCCCAGCACGCTGACACAATGATCTGGGACTTCCAGTCTCCAAAACTGTGATAAATAAATTTCTGTTGTTTATAAACCCCCTAGACTGTATGCTTTGTTAAGGCAGACAGGGTTTAGGAGCTGCACCAGATGCTATGCACACATCTCTCTAACCCTGAGAAGCCCATGTGGTCAGTATTATTGCTTCCGTTTTACAGATACAATCACTGAGGCTCAGAGAGCATGTTAGATAGGAAATAGAAGATTTGATAGAGCGCCTGAAGAACTATGGACGGAGTTCCATGACAATGCACAGCAGGCAGTGATCAAGACCATCCTCAAGAAAAAGAAATGCAAAAAACCAAAATGGCTGTCTGAGGAGGCCTAACAAATAGCTGGGAAAGGAAGAGAAACTAAAGGCAAAGGAGAAAAGGAAAGATACACCCATTTGAATGCAGAGTTCCAAAGAATAGCAAGGAGAGATAAGAAAGCCTTCCTCAGTGATCAGTGCAAAGAAATAGAGGAAAACAATAAAATGGGAAGGCCTAGCGATCTCTTCAAGAAAATTAGAGATACCAAGGGAACATTTCATGCAAAGATGGGCACAATAAAGGACAGAATAATGGCACAGATGGGCACAATAAAGGACAGAAATGGCATGGACCTAACAGAAGCAGAAGATAATAGGAAGAGGTGGTGGGAATATACAGAAGAACTGTACAAAAAAGATCTTCACGACCCAGATAACAATGATGGTGTGATCACTCACCTAGAGCCAGACATCCTGGAATGTGAAGCCAACTGGGCCTTAGGAAGCATCACTACGAACAAGGCTAGTGGAGGTGATGGAATTCCCATTGAGCTATTTCAAATCCTGAATGATGATGTTGTGAAACTGCTGCAGTCAATATGCTAGCAAATTTGGCAAACTCAGCAGTGGCCACAGGACTGGAAAAGGTCAGTTTTCATTCCAATTCCAAAGAAAGGCAAGGTCAAAGAATGTTCAAACTACCGCACAACTGCACTCATCTCACATGCTAGCACGTAACGCTCAAAATTCTCCAAGCCAGGCTTCAACAGTATGTGAACTGTGAACTTCCAGATATTCAAGGTAGATTTAGAAAAGGCAGAGGAACCAGAGACCAAATTGCCAACATTCATTGTATCATTGAAATAGCAATAGTTGCAGAAAACATCCACTTCTGCTTTAGTGACTATGCCGAAGCCTTTGATTGTGTGGATCACAACGAACTGTGGAAAATTCTTAAAGAGATGGGAATAACACACCACCTTACCTGCCTCCTGAGAAATATGTATGCAGGTCAAGAAACAACAGTTAGAACTGGACATGGAACAACAGACTGGTTCCAAATCAGGAAAGGAGTACGTCAAAGCTGTATATTGTCACCCTGCTTATTTAACTTATATGCAGAGTACATCATGAGAAATGCCAGGCTGGATGAAGCACAAGCTGGAATCAAGATTGCCAGGAGAAATATCAATAACCTCAGATATGCAGACGAAACCACCCTTACGGCAGAAAATGAAGAAGAACTAAAGAACATCTTGATGAAAGTGAAAGAGGAGAGTGAAAAAGCAGGCTTGAAACTCAACATTCAGGAAACTAAGATCATGGCATCTGGTCCTATCACTTCAGGGCCAACAGATGGGGAAACAATGGAAACAGTGAGAGACTTTATTTTTCTGGGCTCCAAAATCACTGCAGATGGTGACTGCAGTCATGAAATTAAAAGATGCTTGCTTCTTGGAAGAAAAGCTATGACCAACCTAGACAGCATACTAAAAAGCAAAGACATTACTTTTCCAATAAAGGTCCGTCTAGTCAAAGCTATGGTTTTTCTAGTATTCATGTATGGATGCAAGAGTTGAACTATAAAGAAAGCTGAGCACCAAAGAATTGATGCTTTTGAACTGTGTTGTTGAAGACTCTTGAGAGTCCCTTGGACTGCAAGGAGATCCAACCAGTCCATCCTAAAGGAAATCAGTCCTGAATGTTCATTGGAAGGACTGATGTTGAAGCCGAAACTTCAATACTTTGGCCACCTGATGTGAAGAACTGACTCATCTGAAAAGACCCTGCTACTGGGAAAGATTGACAGCAGGAGGAGAAGGGGACGAAGGAGGATGAGATGGCTGGATGGCATCACTGACCCGATGGATGTGAGTTTGAGTAGGCTCCAGGAATTCGTGATGGACAGGGAACCCTGGCATGCTGCAGTCTTGGGGTTGCAAAGAGTCAGACATGACTGAGCGACTGAACTGAACCGAAGGTTGAACACAAGCCCAGGTGAACCCAATAAGGTAGAGGGGATGGTCAGGGAAACAAGCTGAAGCCTGGATGGGATCAAGAGGGCATTACCCTTGGAGAAGCTGCAAAGATGGGCAAAATATTTGATCATTCTGATTGATCTAGAATCTCTGTGAATGGTGTCAGGAACCTGTAGTATTCTTATGTTCAGTTCAATTGCTGAGTTGTGTCTGACCCTTTGCAACCCCATGAATCGCAACACGCCAGGCCTCCCTGTCCATCACCAACTCCCGGAGTTCAGTCAGACTCATGTCTGAGTCAGTGAAATGAAAACCAACAGGCAGGGTGTGGGGGAACCAAAACTACCTCCTTTTCAACTGATTTCTTGATGTCTAATCTCTTTCAAGGAGGGGTGTGTGTGTGTGTGTGTGTGTGTGTGTGTGCGCATGCACGTGCATGCACGCTGGAAACCTAGGACTGTGAAAACTGTCTCTGCCTAAGAGGCTAGATGAGAAGAAAGCCACCCCAAGTGTGGCTAGTCCTCTGTTTGGAGAGATGCCGGTCTCAGACCTGCCTCCCTTCACCTCAGCAACAGCACTATCCGGGTACTGAGCCTGTATCACCATCTGATATCGGGGTATGAGTGTCTGGGGTAGCAGAGAGTAGACCATGTGTCTCTGCAGTGAGTTAGATCCTAGTGGGTTTGACCCTTCCTCCTCCAGCACGTGGAACTCACACTCAGGCTTTGGGGACCTGTACCCCTCTTCCCTCTGCCAAGCCTTCAAAGGCAGATTTGGGTTGATCCTGTGTCCGGGGCTGCATTCTGGGTCTTAGCCCCTCTTTTAGAGTGATTGACAGTGGTCCCTAAGCTTTTTGGCATGAGAGACTGGTTTTGTGGAAAAACAATTTTTCCAGATTGGGGCTGGGGATGGGGAGGGATGGTTTTAGGATGATTCAAGCACATAACATTTATTGTGCACTTTATTTTTATTATTATTACATCAGCGCCACCCTAGATCATTAGGCATTAGATCCCAGAGGCTGCAAACCCCTGCTCTAGGATGTACCATCCAGGATGATGGGGCTCATATGAAATGTATTTTTTATCTGCAGCATCTGGGACAGTCCCTGACTCTTAGAAGGATAAGTGTTTACTGGATCCTCTTAAGCCCTCTTGCCACCCTGGCACAGATCCTTGCAGATAGCTGGAACTAAATACTATTTGGCAGAGATCATCAAGGCCTAAAATAAAAGCATGGAGAAGAGACAGGTGTCTAATATGAACCTGATTGGAAATAACCAGGAGACCCGTGTGTGCCTGGCCACCTGGCTGATGTTGCCTGGGTCTCTGCTGACGATGTGGCTGTGTTGTAATGTGTAAGTTGCCATAGAAAGGACTTGGGTTTTGAGTAGTGTGTTCTGTTTTCACTACCATGTCACAGCAAATCAGTGTGAGCACGTCACAGTAAACACCCTCATCAGCAGGTGGATTAGCCCTGGGCACTCATCTCTTTTCGTCAATTGCCAGGAGGGTAGACAGCTACCTTCCTCCCAAGAGCCTTTACAGTCACAGGCTCAGAACAAATAGTGGTTCTGCACGAAAGCCTTTCCAATAAGGATTTCAGCCCATCTCTTCAGTATTTGGGATGCATTGGGGAGACTGGAGGGGGAAGGGCAGTTTGCCAGCAGCTCGGCAACCTGGGCCTTATTGAAATGCCTCAAGGCCTGATGCTATTGATGCAGCTTGGGGAGGAATTCAGTGCGGGCAGAAAACATCCTGATTAAAAATCCAAACGTTTTCACAGGGAGGCCTGTATGTGTCAGGACCATCTGTTGGTGGAATTAATAAACCTTAGGTGCTAATTTGTTAAGGAAAAAGTAGATATGTGGAAGTGAGAACAGAGAACTGAAAACAGTCTTTGATGGCACAAGTGAAGGTGGAAAATCTGATTAGAATAGGACTATGTCAGCCCAAGGGTCTCCACCTGTGCAGGTATTCCTGCTTTTACTGACAACAAACCAAGTTCCAGAGTTCAAACTTTTCGCAAACCATTCCCTTTTAAAGAGTGACCCTTGTTTCTCCCACCAGTATCCCTCTTTTTAAGGCAACAGATGTGAATGTAAGCGAGGTTCAGAACGGGAAACCCTTAACTTGTTAGTGAATTGTCCGTCTGCAAACTGAATATGAGCACATCTCATTTCCACCCCCAAATCTTGGCATTCTGTGTTCTCACTCTTGTCTGCATCATCTCTGAGCTAGGACCAACCCAGCAGCCTCTCAATATCTTGGCTTCCAGTATTGCCTTTCTTTGAAGCATCTAAGCAAAAGGACATCTGCAGAGCTCAGCCCCGGTCCAAAACGCTTAAGTAACTCCAGCACCTTCAAGTTCAAGCTCCTTTTAAAACAAAGCCCCCCTCTGACTTGGCTCATCCATTATCTCTTCACCCACATCACCAGGGAGCACCCCTCTATCACAAGCACCATGTCCCTCAAATACCTCCGAGTGTCTGCCAAAGCTTTCTCCGACAGAAAAGCCTTTTCCACTTTTTCCCCATCTTGTTGACAGTTTATTTTCTAAGTTTCGGCTCTTTGCCCCCAGGAAGTCTCTGTTCCCCAGGTACCTTCTGTTGGATGCTGCTTTTATCGCTTATATTATTTAAACTTCTGTCTCCTGTAAAGTCGAAACATGCCGAGGTTGAGAACATGGCCCTGTTTATCACCGTGTGCTTAACAGCAGGGTAGGAACTGGTAGAACTTAGACAATGAAAAAATAAAGGTAGTTTCTTAATCGTAAGCCGGAAGAGAAAACTATATTCACCTCAGACCAAACGGACCAAACTCGAAGCAGCAGACTCACTTTATTAAAGCTGCGTGGGGACGGGAGAAATTAAATCATCTCTAGATTTTAATAAAGAAGCAACCACCTCCCTAGCGGTCCAGTGGTTAAGAGTCCGCCAGCCAATGCAAGCAACACAGGCTCCATTCCTGCTTCGGGAATATTCCACACGCCTTGGAGCGACTACTGAGCCGGGGCACTAGGGTCCGAGCCCCACAACCAGAAACACCACTGCAAGGAGAGGCCCGCTCGTCGCAACTGCAGAAAGCGCCAGCCGCAACAGACCCAGTGAAGCCAAAAATAAAAACAATCTAAGGAACGTAAAAAAAGAAGTAATAGGAACTCACAGTTGGGGTCACTCTCCCCTCAGGAATGCCTGCCCCAACCTCGTGGGCCAACCTTCAACTGGGCAGCCTGAGCCTCTGCTGAGGGAGCCGGGACCACCCCTTCTGCTCACGTGACACACGTGCCTTATTTTAATATTCCAATAGGCTCTTTTCCCCATAAAGGTGGGTTATCAGTTTTGTTTCATTTATTAAAATAAAAACCCAAGATTTGCTCCTGCCATTTCATAAAAATGAATGAAAATGCATCAGCCTGGGGAAAATTGTGGGAAATAAATCAACACTTAAGTCACTGATGTCACAGTTCAGAGCTTGGCCGGATTCTTCTTAAAGAGCTGGATCCTTAAACCTTATCAGCTGTGAGAGCCAACAGCTCTAGTTCCTTGGATACACACATACTATCCTCGGTTAAGGGGTCAGGGACTTCAACAAACCAACAGAACTTTAAATAGAAAAGCTTGTGCTTCCACCTTCAGTTAACATCACCCTTCAAAGCATTGATCACACTCAGCAAGACCCTGGAATTTTGCACTAGGAATGAATTCTCTCAATAAGCAGGTGACTTTCCTGCATAAGCTTGCCAGATAAAGCAAGAAAAAAGAAGGGGCCCAGTTAACTTTGAATTTCCAATAAATATTGCAAAAACAACTCGGAGACACTGGAAGCCAAGTAAAACAAACAAGCAAAGAGACCATTTGTAGTTGAAGAAATCCAAGAAGTAGAGGAAGACCACCGTGGAGCAGAAAACTCACCATACCTGAGCTGCATGAGCTCCCCCTGCAGAAACCCTATGCTGCTGCTGAAGCTTTCTCCAACGGAAAAGCCTTTTCAATTTTTTCCCCATCTTGTTGACAATTTATTTTCTAAGCCTTGGCTCTTGCCACCAGGAAGTCTATGTTCCCCAGTTACTTTCTGTTGGACGCTACTTTAATCACTTATTATATTATTTAAACTTTTCCTGTCTCATTTAAAGTTAAAACTCTGAGGTTAAGAACACAGCCCTGTTTATCGCTGTGTTCTTAACAGCAGGGTAGGAACTGATTGAACTTAGACAATGAAAAGGAAAGACAGTTTCTTAAGCATAACAGAAAACTATATTCATCTCAGACCAAACAAACCAAATTGAACCCTGCCCGTGCCCAGGTCACCTTTCAACAACCTGTGTACAACTTCCTAGGAAGCTCACTACCCTTCTTGTTGGGAAGCAGTATCTGTATCTATCTAGCTATCTGGCTATTTACCTGTCAACCTATTGGTATAAATATCTAATGGTTTAGAATAAGGCTTGGAGTCATAAGTGACCAGCATCTGAATTCCTGGCCTCCCCAGTCAGCTGTGTGATCTGGAACAAACCTATGAACCTCTCAGCCTTGGTCCCTCCTGTACCAAATAGGAATAATACATGGTAACTACAGGTTTGCAGAGACTGGCACATGCTTAAAGTATTATTGTTGTCGGCTACTAGAATTACCAATGCATTTCTCTGTGGCCTTGTGACAAAACACTGTGACTGGTCCCCTGACTTCCCCACCCAGTCTAACTCCAAATGAGGAGATTTCACACCAGCCTCAGACTGTCTCTGTCTCCTTCATGCTGTGGCTCTGTGGGGTCTCTCTTCCTGACTCCCTGTTGCTCCTCTGTGCCTAGAACAGGGCCTGGTACACGGAGGGCACAGGTTCCTCTGAATGGCTGTCCTGGGCTTGGTCGGATAAAGAACCCCTCCACCTCTCAACCTCAACCACAGACGTCTCCCCTCCCACCTCGCCACTATCTTCTCACCAACTCAGTGTCCTGACTGCCTTTTGGTTGAATTTAACAGACCAGCTTCTTACCCTCTCTTGTCTTTCCTCTGAGTAAATAGTTATTTCTAGGTTTTGAAATGCACTGAATTAAAAGTTCTAAATTCTTTTGGTTTTTATTATTACTTTTTGGCCATCCCGCACGGCATGTGGGCTGTTAGTTCTCCGACCAGGAATTGAACCAGTGCCCCCTGCACTGAAAGCACAAAATCTTAACCACTGGACCACCACAGAAGTCCTGAGAGCACTAAATTCTTGTCCCAACTTTCTAATTGTCAGTGTTACCATGGACTTATCATATCACCTTTTTCCCTCCATTATGTAGGTGCAAAGGGATAAAACCTGCATGCATATCCTGCTTCTTAGTGTGAAGAGCACTTTGAAAATTATTTTTAAAAATTCAAATTCAAGTCATTACACTTTGTTAGTTAAAATCCTAAGGTATATACATTTCCTGGAATGGTCTGTGTGATTCCTAACAATTGGTAAGGATATATAGAAAAAGTCCAATTTTCAGAGATTGGGGAATAAAAGGATAGTAGCTGATTTTGTCTAAATTGTGAGCTCTGTTGAGTGTCGTGGTTTACACTTGGGTTGTGGAATTGGAACATTTAGTCTGTATGGCCCATTCAGCATGAAGGGAAAGGGGGCTCCTTTTAGAATGAGCAGCCTGACTACAGATGGTGATCAGGAGGGCAGAGCCTGGCGAAGTCACTCCAAATGCTGCCCTAGGCTCTCCACCCTCCAGCTTCGTCAGGGTCAGAGATGGGGGTAGGCAGGTGGGGAAAAAGGCCTGGCACTTTGGGACAGCAGTAAAAAATCACGGCCAAACTTTAAGCCTGAGCTATGCTCTGATTATTTAAATACCACATCGTATGTACTGTATAGCACAGGGAACTCTACTCAACGCTTTGTAGTTACCTAAATGGGAAGAAGTTCCCTAAAATTGGGAATATATGTATAGATATGCCTGATTCACTTTGCTGTACAGTACAAGCTAACATAACACTGTAAAGCAACTATACTCCAATAAAAATTAGTTTTTAAAAAGATACTTAGAATACAAACCTATAGGCATTGCATGCAGTCTCACAAGGTCCTATTTTGATTAATAATATGTTTGGGGGTTTCTGAAGTCACTTTCGTATGTATGATCTGCTGACAATAAAACTAAAAGCTGAAAATGGTTCTAGAAAAAGTGTAATGAATGAATGAACTGATGTAATGAACCATGAAATGAACCATGTAATGAACTGATACATATGTGTGAGTACTCATGATGTGCTGGAATCAGAGAAATGAGAGGTCGGTGCCAGAGAGGGAAATTGAGGGAGGATTTGGTATCTGACTGAGAACCCTACTACCTGACTTATTTTATTAGCATAATTACACAGTTTTATTTTATTAATTGTATTATTGGAAGTATTAAATATTAGAATTTATACTAATAATTGAAAATACTTTAGAAAAAAGTGATAATGGATATCTCAGGTGAGTTCAACACTCATTCTGGTTAGGGAATGCACCAGAGAATGCATTGGTTAGGGAATGCACCCACATTCTTTGTCTGTTTTTTGATGACCATCTCAAGTGACTTGGGGAAAAAGAACAATGACTTACTTATTTACAGAACAATTTGCCAGTGTTTGGAGAGCTGTGATTCTAGAACTTTACAAATGTTATCCTGTCAAATAAGTGGCAATTGTCTGAATGCATCCCTGGTGATCAGACTCCAGAATTCATATTCTTAGACACTGTACTAGGCTGCCTAGGTAAGGCCGCAGTGTCTGTCATTTTGTCGTAGAACACTTTGGGGGTAGATCCAGAGATTGAATATAAGTATTTTATTTTAAAAGGCTTTTTCCCGAAATCATTATGGTTGGCCAGAGAATTCTTCTAATTGTCATAAAGGAAAATATAGCCAACTCTTAAAATACAATGAGATACCACCTCACACCAGTCAAAATGACCATCATCAAAAAGTCTATAAACAATAAATGCTGGAGAGGGTGTGGAGAAAAGGGACCCCCCCCCCCCCACACTGTTGGTGGGAATGTGAACTGGTACAGCTACTATGGAGAACAGCATGGAGGTTCCTTAAAAAACGTACACCTGTGGCGGATTCATGTTGATGTGTGGCAAAACCAATACAATATTGTAAAGTAAAAAAAAAAATAATAATAAATAAATAAAAGAAAAAAAAGAAACTTAAAATATCCCTGAAATAGAATCCGTATGTGAGAAAATGGCATGGAAAACACCGTATTGTTTATGACAGAAATAATTATTAAGCTTGTTTTGGGAATGTTCATACAAATGAAATGTTTAATAAAAATAATTTCTACATTAAAAAAAACTAAAAATAGAGCTACCATATGATCCAGCAATCCCACTCCTGGGCATATATCTGGAGAAAACCATTGTTGGAAAGGATACATACACTCCAGTGTTCATCACAGCACTGTTTACAATAGCCAAGATATGGAGACAACTTAATGTCCATTATCAGAGGACTGGATAAAGAAGGTGTGGTATATATATACACAACGGAATATTATTCATCCATTAAAAAGAATGATAGAATGCCATTTGCAACAACATGGATGTACCTGGAGATTATTATACTAAGGGAAGTAAGTCAGAGAAAGTCAAATATCTTATGATATTGCTTATATGCTGAATCTGGAAAAATGATACAAATGAACTTATTTACAAAACAGAAACACAGGCTTAGAGAACCAACTTATCATTACCAGGGGGGAAGTGTTGGGGTAGGGGGAGGGATAGATTGAGTTTGGGATTGACATGCATATACTGCTATATTTAAAATGGATAACTGACAAGGACCTACTGTTTAGCACAGGGAACTCAGCTCAATATTCTGTAATAACCTAAATGGACAAAAATTTTGAAAAAGAACAGATAATTGGATGGATATAACTGAACCACTTTGCTATACACCTGTAGCTAACACATTGTTAATCAACTATACTCCAATATAAAATGAAAATTAAAAGAGGAAATATATCCAATTTCTGATTATCTATGTTAATGGAGGTGAACAGCAGCATTGATAATCCAATATAGTTTGCAAAAATCACCTGGTGGTTGATTACATTACACTGCTTTAAAAATTACATGACATTTTAAAAGCTAATTATTACTATTTATGGACTTTTTAGAATTCAACATTTTTGGAGCGTATTTGCTGTAGGATATGGGTGGTGGGAGAGACTGGGGAAAGATTCATCAGGATTGACTGTCGTTTCCCAGATGTAAATAACCAAACATTTGATGGGAGGAATAACTCAATCATTCTATCTTAAGGTAAAGGCTTTAGGCAGCTCCCACCTCACAGGTTGGAAGAGATGCAGGCTCACCTGAGGATGAGATTTATCATCCACGCTTTCCACCCCCATGGAAAGATGCTGTTTCATACTCAGGTTTCGTGAGCTTCATAAAAACTCTGGAATGCTGAGAGAATCCAACTATCTGGCAAAATAGAATCTTCTTTTGTACAGTTAAATCACAGGTGAACCACCCATACACAAAATGAGCATCAGAATAAGTGCTAGAAAAGATGAAATAACCAAAGCAAATATTCCTTCTTCTAGTGCTTCTCCTTTATAGCCATTGTGCAACAGCCCCAAGCAGCAAGGCATTTCCCTGCACGTATTAATTAGGACTAGGGCCTGGGGAATCTTGCATGGATGGCTAAGCATAGATAGTGCGCTATTTAGACATTCCCAGCATTTATTTTCCCATCTTCTAGAAACATCATTTCAATTCTCCTTTAACAAACTGTCTCTCCCCTATGAGTACATGATCGAGGTGCTCTTGTGGGTAACATAAATTGATCAGACTCTTCCAGGAATTTGGATATTGAACAGAGTGGCTTTGAAATCAGAAACAGAGCTAATTCAACCCAAAACAGCTCCCCCCAAAGACTGCAAAGTTCCTGCAGGTTCACCCCCAGGGTGGCCTGCTCCTTAGTCTCACCGAGGCTTGGGCATTCAGTGTCTCCATGGCTCACGTGATCTGACCTGGGTCATTTCTTTATGTTTGCTCAGGTAAGCCAGAGTTGTTTCTGTTGCTTGCAAGCAGTGAGCCTAACCTGCAACAACCATGAAAACCAACAAATAAGACACGTTTGGGTGAAGGTGCCTATGGGGGACTTTAAAAAAAATACCTTGAGCTTGGTCAGACTCAGCTAATCCAGGGCCTTATATATCAGATCATTAAGCTGAGAGATTCAAGGACTTTTTCCAAGGTTTCAAATCAGAAGCCAGGCCTTCTGACACTTTCCGCCACCTTGCAAAACAGTGACAGTCTCCTCTGATTGGTTTGCTGGGGCACACAGGCAGGCAACTGATGCAAAATGCTACTTCAAAGACCCCTTCAATCAATTAATCAATGATTATTTATTGCAAGGCACTGTGCTAGGCACTATGGAGAGTACATGGAAGATAAGACCGAAGTCCCTGCCCTCAAGGAGCTTACAATCTAGTTGGGAAGACAAGGCATACATACAAGGAAAATTAAGTAACAATACAGGAGTTGAGTTAAAATGCAAGATAACAGTACAAGAGACTTTCAAAAGTAGTACCTGATTAAATTACTAAGTGAGGGGTATTGACAGGGCTTGCAGCTCATTCAGAGGAAGGAGGTCAGCGAGGGTTGGAAGGCTTCACAGACAACCCGGGGCTGGAGCTACCCTAGAACAGTCAAGATCGGGGATTAAAGATTTCAAGAAGGGGCAGCCAGATGCCCAAAAGGCACAGAGGTGAGACCAAAAGCAAGTGGTGTTCGGGGGCCAGTGAGGGCTCTGTGTGGCTGGGTATGGACTTAAGTTGTTATTAGAGTAACAAGGGCCTCAGATTTAGATTTTATCCTTGTAGCAATGGGGTTGGGAGAAACCTTAAAACAACAGATATCCTTAGATTAAGTGTAGAAAAGACTGAGTTAATCCAGAGGATCTACTCACATTTGATCTTCAGGAGATTTATTTGTGGATTTTTGACCCTCTCTACTTCCAAAGAGGACCTGCAATGGTGTTTTCTCTGGGTCTTCTAGGTAGGGATCGAGGCTGGAGACTTTTGAGTCCCTCTAGGATCTTAAATTATAACTAGCACAAGGGTGAGTGAACAGATTCCCTGACAGGCAGGCAGGAAAAATGCTCCCAAAAGACAAGTATCTTTACAAATGACAGAATATTTATTAACAATACCTTTAAAAAAAGATTACATATGCTAGATCACTGGTAAATATCATTAACACTGGGGTTGGGAACTAGCTGGGGTGTTATTTTTTTTCATTCATTTTATTATTTTGTTGATTTTTTTGTGTGTGTGATTTTAAATTTTGTCTTATTTCAACATAGAAGTAACCATATCAAACTAAGAAAGGAACACAGCTTGAAATACTGACAATATATTTTTTCCCAGTTACCACCCTAGTTTTTACACAAGTGGAATCCTGATTATGACTTTATTGGATAAATATAGCTAGAAGGTTGAAAAGTTAACTTATACTCTTTGTAAGCAAAATCGACAAATTACAGGCAAATCTGAGCTCTCTGAGAAAGAAGAAAAGGTGCAGTGTGTTTACAAGTGAAAATTTTTATAGAAAATTTCATTGCATTTTATTTGCACTGTTCCACTAGTGTCAACTTACAAAACCTCCCCCGTTATAACAAATAGTTCTTTTCATAAGAATACGGTTTTGTTGATATTGTCATTTTCCAATGTGTGATTTTAAGATGTAGAAGATAAAGCTTATAAAGCAACAAGGCTACCTACTGCAAAACAGGAGAATCATTGAGATACCATACAGTTGTACTAAAGATCTCTTATAGAGTCATGAAAAAAATTCTTTGTGGCAACTATTTGCTGAAATAGGAGAAATCTGCCAGACTCCTTACATAATTCTGATTTAAAAGAAGGGCTCTATCATTACAGAGATACACATATTATCTATAAGAGATTTTGTAAAGAAGTTATGAATCCATCGACAGGGAATTACTCTTTTCTTTGTTAAATGTACATTCAAAACAGATACATTTAAAGATAGTAAAATTATTCTTTATCCTTTGAAAGACGTGGCTGACTATAGTAACTTTTGGTCTATGTTACTACAGGATATATAACTTCCAGTGTCATGGCTAAGATAATGCTACGACAAAGACAAGGCTAACTTAGTCTAGGGAAAAGAAAGTCTTACCGTACGATGCTAAATTCAGGGGTGGGAGTACTGCTCAAGGTACCTCTCGGGCAGTTAGTTTAGGTTTTGAGATTGTGGCCGTTCCTGAAAGCATCTCAAGTTGTGTGGAACAACAAAATTCACAACAGGGCTGGAAAACATATTGTACAATGGCTAAACGACTTGATTCAGTGCATCAGACATCCCATGAGTCATTCCTACACAGCAGCCTTGAGTTACAGACTAATCCTTCAGCTGTGCTGCCTCTAGACTCTTATAGAACCATACAAGGAATCTGCAATGTATTGACCAAGGTGAGTTTCCAACTCTGTCTTTAAAGGAAATATTTTCAAACAATAATCATATGATTGTGTTGCCCATAGCATTTTACAGCAGAGGAAAAAAATTAATATCTACATTTCATGTTAACTTTAAAAAATCCTATAAAACACTAAATATATAATAAAAAATATGCATATAAGGACATATGTAAACTGCTTTGGTAACATCATATTACAGATGTCTTCAGTGCATTGCAGAGTTTCCAAAGAAACTTCAGACAAAGCTAGATTTGCTTTGAGGAAGTACTGTAGAATGCCATTCCTAAAGAAGCAAAAAACATTTTTTTTTCCAGTAATAAGATGTACTTGAACAACAATATTACTTAGTACTGGGTGTCTTCAAAACAACTAGCTAAATGTTGCTTATATTATAAAGAGAAAGTCCTTCGGAGAACTGTCGTCATAAACTGGACCTTGCTGTGAGGGAGATCATGATGGTACTGATGGCCGACAGCGTGCATGCATTTGAAGTGGACGGCCCGGCTCCTCTTGCATAGGCATCTGCAGAGAGAAGACATTCACTCAGCATCCACTCACCCTGGCAACAAACGGAGGCAGGACACAGGGCTCTTAGAAACGGAAGAACTGTCTCAAGTCTATTGGAAATGACCATCTCTCTCTCTCTTTTTTTTAAAATTTTTAACCTTTTTCTTTTTGGAGTATAGCCAATTTTAAACTTTTTCTTTAATATTGGGGTATAGGCAGTTATGGGCTTCCCAGGTGGCACTAGTGGCAAAGAAGTCGCCTGCCAATGTAGGAGATGTAAGAGACATGGGTTCGATCCCTGGGTTGGGAAGATCCCCTGGAGGAGGGCATGGAACCCACTCCAGTCTTCTTGCCTGGAGAATCCCACGGATAGAGGAGCCTGGCGGGCTACAGTCTATGGACTTACAGAGTCGGACACAACTGAAGCAACTAAGCACAAGCCAATTAACAACACTGTGATAGTTTCAGGTGAACAATGAAGGGACTCGGCCATACATACAGATGTGTCCATCCTCCCCCAAACTCCCCTCCCATCCAGGCTGCCGCATGACACTGATCCCCGTGCTACACAGTGGACCTTGCTGGTTATCCATTTTAAATATAGCAGTGTATACAGGCAACCATGAATGTGCGCTCTAAGTCTGTGAGTCTCTTTCTGTTTTGTAAGTAAGTCCACTTGTATCAAGACCAACTCTTATTGACTGTTTTAGTCTCTGTTCTATGACGTCCTAGCTATGAACTTGGGAGCAGGTGGTGGCCATCTCTGGACCTCTATTTAAGCATTTGTTAAGGGAGGGTGTCCACATCTAACATGAGAAGAAACTTCAAAATAACTGCAAACACTACAGATAAATACTAGGATATCAATGATGCCGCAAAATAAACATTGATGTTCTCTTTCGAATATCTGCTGGATACAGAGCCATATGACAATTCCTACAAAACCCCTGAGAACCTCTGGTATGGTTATTACACAATTTAACAGATAAGGAAACTGGGGCCCAGAGAAGGAAGATAAGTCTAAGATAAGATAAGATAAGTCTTTACCCACTTAGTAAAGACCTGAATTGGGATTCCAACACATATTTATCTAAATATACCTATTTTTTCCCAACAAAATAAACTCAATCTTTTTAAAACTTTTTCTTATATGTCTTTTATATTGTTTTCAGAGTAAGAAGTTATCAACTGTCATTTGAGTTTTATCAAGATTGTAAGATCTCTAACCATCAAAATGGAAAATCTCTTGAGAAAGAGACCATGTTTTATTCATGGCTACAGCCTTATCATCTAATCATTATAACAATAAAATTGCTTCAAATATGTTTTTGTAATGAATTAAATCAAGAATTATCAATCTTAAAAATACAGTTCTTAAAATGATAAGCAAGTCAGATTTTAAGAAAGTGAGATAAATTAACCCCAAAACAAACTTCAATCTTGTGTTTTTTGTGGCCTGGAGATTACTTCCACATCTCACCATAAATCTGGTTCCTTTCAACAGAAGTTAGAGCCTCTACTGAGATGTAGAAACCAATTCTCCCCAGTATTTGCAAAGAAAAAAATGTGTTACTGTTTGCATGCAAAAGAGGTGTAGTAAATATAAACCTCATCTGGAAGATGACAAATTACTCCTGAATCTGGAGCGTGTTCCTGGTGCAGCCTGCATTTCCCACCAGAAGTCCCGTTCTATTCACCAACAGTAACAAGTGCTTATCCAGAAGAAGGGTGAAGTAACCAGTGAACATTTTCTTTCCTGATTTGAGGCATCCAAATTTGATCGATGCAGTTAAAACTGGGTGAGTGGATACTTCACTGTAACTTGATACAGCAAGGATACTAGACCCATTCCTCATCCAACAAATGATAAAATGGACACTGAACAAAGGGACTGATGCTCAGGACTCTGTAGCAAGGATTGTCTGTGATTTAAAATATCATATCTCCACCAATGCCCTGAAAGTTCCTATCTCCAGCCTTCACTGAACCCCTTACCTCTTGACTAGTAAATCCAAAAGCCAGTGAAAATCGACACTTAGATACCTAATGGCAATCTTATTTGTTTTACTATTGTGGAAAGATACACTTAATGCAAAGGTTACCACTTTAACTATTTTAAAGTGTACAACCCGGTAGCCTTAAGTTCACTCCAATGGTGTGCAGCCAGGACCACATCTAGTTCCAGAACTTTTTCAGCAGCTGAAATGGAAACCCAGTACCCATTAAACCACAATGAACACCAGCAGCCAGTCACTTTCAGTCACCAATCTGCCTCTATGGATTTTCCTATTTTGCCTTTTTAAAAACACTTTTCAAATAAAATCATACAACAAAAAATAATCTGCTGTTGAGATAGTTGCAAACACAGTATTTGAAAAATAGATTGAATGTATTTGTCTGAAAAAAGAACACACGCTTCAACAGTCTTTGAAAACAAAGATATTCTTGACAATATGTAGTCATGTGTGCTTATGTACATATGTTACATACACAAGTTCAAAATAAACAGTTTCAAGCTCAAAATATTTTCAGCCAAAGACATTAAATTATATTGTATCACTAGAGACAGGCTTCTAGAGCAATTTAAAGAACTCTTTTTTTCTTGTTCTTCCTAAGTCACGCTTTTAACTTTCTAAGCTATAATGTGGGGGTTACTGTAGCTGTAGCTGTAAACCACCTGGGTCATATGGAAGATGCTGGGTGACTGATCTGTGGCTGCTTTAATCTGATTATTGATTGTCAAGTGATTAAATCCTTATTACATCAGCCAAGACAAGTCAGACTGTCTTTTGCACGAAACTGTCTGTGATCAGCAAATATCAGTTGTCTAAGGAAGGAGGATGGTATTGTCCATTTTTATCACGTCTTCTTTTTTTTCGTGTTTAATTTCATCTGAGCTCTGGCTCCCTGGGAGGCTTAGGCAATAAGGCAGACAGGGAGAAGGGAGGGAAAAAAAAGAGAGAGAGAGGCATTCTTACTTGATATCTTTGGAATTCGAATCTGTTCACTGCTGCTGCCATCTCCTCCATCACTGAATGGCTTAATTTCTATTATATAATCTTCATCAAAAGGCAAAGAAAGCTCCACCGATGTTTTGTTTGTTTCAATGACAGACGTGCTGCTTTGCCTGCTCCATCTGTACAGGACCTGCCAATATGGAAAGAACAGGTGTCACCTGCTGTCCTCACAAAGGGCCCCCCCCAGGATGCAGCCTTCATTTGCTTCCACCTCTGGGCACCAGTGACATGTGGGGATGCTGAATTTGTCAGGCTGCCCACATGCATTTGGAAGGCTCATTTATAGCAAGGGGCATGTCTGCAGCCACCATTTATTTCATCACGAGGAAAGAGTTGACAGGCTCATGTGGCATGGTAGCGGGGCTAGCATGAGTCTAACAATGTGCTGTGTGACCTCACATCACCTCTGGAGACTCAGTTAAAACATCTGAAAAGGTGGCTGTACAGAGCTCAGTTACATATAAGGGTCTTTGGCATCAGAATAGATTTGGCTGCTGTGTGACCTTGGTCCACTTACTTTCCCACTCTGAGCCTCAATGCCCTCATCTGTAAAATGGGGGCAATAATACCGACTTTCCTGGGAAGTCTTCAAGATTGCACAGGATTCAATAAAATTAAGGACTCAAAGAAAGCAGGTAAGACTGGTATCTATGAAGTCTTAAAGGAAACAAGAGATACAACGATAACTTGGCAAAGGTTAGAAGCAAAAATCAGGCATGATAAATTATCATTATTAATCCTTTGGAAAGAGGACATTTCAGTACAGGAAGAGCGTCTCTGAAAGGCAAGGGCAGAAACCCCCTTTTTTCCCCTCCCACCGGGAACCCTTTTAAAGCTACATAGAAAAGGGAGGATGTTATAGGACAATTACTGTCACTCTCGAAGCATCTGTAGCTCGTACAGTGTCACTCACACATCTTTGTTTACCACTTTGGCTTCTGCTGGGCCAGAGTCTAGGCTGGTAGTTTACAGGATGAGACGGCTAACTAGCGCCCTGGAAAATACACTCACCACCTGGCACTGCCTACCTTGGTCATCAACAATCCCTATTAGCAACTGAAGATAAAGGCCCAGAGAGGTGTACCTGCCTTTCTGGATATAACAGTTGTGATGAGAACTCTCCCACAAATGTTTTCTGTTTACTCTGAGCCAGACACTCTACTGGCACAGCTATGCTTAATGGTGACAGCATCTGACAAGACAGGCACTATTATCCGTGTCCACAGATGAGGACACTGAGGCCCAGAGATAGTGCAGAGCTGGTGAGTGACAAGATAAGGGTTTCTAAGCCCATGCTCTTCAACCACTATAACTCATCATTTCTCTTGATATTAAAAAAAAAATAGGGCTGGGTGACATGAATGGTTCCAGGTCCTGGTTCTATGTTAGAAGCACTTAGGGAACCTGGAAAAATACCAATGCTCTAGTCCAGTGATCTCCAATATTTTTGGCACCAGGACTGGTTTCATGGAAGACAGTTTTTCCACAAATTAGGGGTGGAGGGGGGATAGTTTCAGGATGATTCAAGTGTATTATATTTACTGTGCACTTTATTTCTATTATTAGCACATCAGCTCCACTTCAGATCATCAGGCATTAGAAAATGAGGTGGGGGAACCCTGCTATAGGCCACTGGTTCTCAACTTGGGTGGGGGGAGTGGAGGAGCAACTTTGTGCCCCGGGAGGGCGTTTGGCAAATGTCTGCAGACATTTTTGGTTGTCACAATGGCTGTTGCTAGTGTTGTGAGTGCCTGGGTCCTCCTATAATACAGAGGGCAGTTCCCACAACAGAGAATCATCCAGCTTGAAGTGGCATCTGCGAGGAGGCTGAGGAATCCACCTCCAGCCACGCCCCAGATCTCCAATGTCAGACTCCAGAGAAGACGGGTCCAGACCATGGTATGTTTTTAAAAAGATCTTCAGATGTTCATTCAGGGAATCATGAATGTCATCAGGGTTCTCAAACCTAAGCTTGTATCAGAGTTGACTAGAGAGCCTCTTAAAGCATCTATCACCGGGCCCCACTTGAGTTTCTGATTTCATAGGTCTTAGTTGGGACTTGAAAAATCTGCATTTCTAACAAGTCCTCAGGTAATACCATTGCCTCTGGTCCAGGGGCCACACTTAGAGAACAATAAGACTAGCTCATTTTCCCCTAAGACCCACTGCTGCCACTGTTTAGTCGCTAAGTCCTGTCCAACTCTTGCGAACCTATGGACTGTAGCCCGCCAGGCCTATCTGTCCATGGGTTTTACCAAGCAAGAATACTGAAGTGGGCTGCCATTTCCTTTTCCATGGGATCTTCCCAACCCAGGGATCAAATCCGGGTCACCTGCTTGACAGGTGGATTCTTTACATCTGAGCCACCTGGAAAGCCCCCTAAGACCTACTATGAATTCTGATTTGCTGAGGTCAGAGACATAGGGTCACTCTACTATTGCAAGAAAATCCAAACACAAGAGAAATGCATCAAATTCTCTTAAAATGGTTCAGATCCCATTTGTTTCCTGGCATTTCATCACCTTTATTTATGTCTCTCTAATACAAGGTGGAAAACGCAATTTCCTTAGGGTGGAAAGATTCATAAGCGTCCCCCTTCCTTCTCAGGAGTATCAGTTGTATCAAACTCAGCATCCACTCACTAATGATCAGGCTCAAATAAATCCTGAGGCGCATCCAGGACTGTCAGAGCATCTCATCACAGCCCCTCAGGAACACGGGCTGGCTGATGGGATGCAAGGGCACATCTGGCTTTGAGGAATAAATTGCTTCTTTGATTTACCTCTGGTCCTTGCCAGAGCACAGAGGATTCAACTAGTTTCAAATATAAATCCAAAAGAAACACTTACAGGAAAAAACAGCCCTTTTATCAGCACTGCTTACTAGTCGTGTAATGTTGGGGGCTGAGCTGCGTGCATCCATGCTAAGTTGCTTCAGTCATGTCCAACTCTTTGCAACCCCATGGACGGTAGCCCACCAGGCTCCTTTGTCCATGGGGATTCACCAGGCAAGAATACTGGAGTGGGTTGCCTTCCTCCAGGGGATCTTCCCAACCCAGGGATCAAACCTGTGTCTCCTTTGGCATTGCAGGCCGATCCTTTACCACTGAGCCTCTGGGGAAGCCCTTGGGGGGCTGCAGTGGAAGCTAAATGAAGGCCTGTATAACCTTTACGCCACAATGAAGCTTATTTCAGCTTTAGTTCTGTTGATTGACCTTAGCCCAAGCTTAGTTCAGCTGATTGACTTAAAGGCAGTGCTTACATTTCTTATAATCCACGGTGGAAGATAAGGAGAAAGAAGAGTAAGTTCGTGGGAATAATGAAAATAGAATCAAACACTATTGAATGCTAATCATGAATTTCAACACCATATGCCTTGAGATAGGCACTATTAGTATTCTGATTTTCTTTTTTGGCCACTCTGCATGTAGGATCTTAGTTACCTGACCAGGTATTAAACCTGCTCCCCTGCATTGGAAGCGTGGAGTCTTAACTCCTGGATCATCACGGAAGTCCCTATTCTGATTTTAAAGATGAGGAGTCTGAGGCCTAGAGATGTTCAGCAATGTGCCCAAGGTCTTACAGCCAGTAAATGGGGGACACAGCATTCAAACTCAGGCAGGGTGGGTTCACAGCCGATATTCTTAACTAAGACCAGCTTGGCCACCACTGTGGACAAACGGCTTTCATTTTCTGGGCTCTGTTTCCACGAACACAAAACAAAGGGGGCTAGAGAGTAGAAACTCATGGCCCATAGGTCACATTTGGCTTGCACATTTTAATTATTTGGCCCTCGGTGGGTTTACTCTTTTTTTTTTAAGTTAGACGTTACCATTTAAAAACCAAGAAACTACACATAATAAAATTTGGGTTTCTACTAAAAACTGGAAGATATGGCTGCATTGGTCAAATTCCTGTCTGGAAACAACTGGTTGGACCTTAGAAGTTACTACCTTTTCTGGACCATCACAAAGTCTATAGGTACCATGGTCTCCAACACGCCCTGTTATGTCATGATGCTATGTGTCTACCTCAGGACCTTTGCACATCCTGGTCACTATTCTTGGAACACTCTCAGACAGCTGCTTATCTCACTCTCTCCTTTTTTCATGGACCAATTGAAATGTCACCTCTTGATAAAGGCTTTCCCTGGGCTTTATTTTAAATAACATCTTTCCTACCTATCCACTGTCTACTCCCCTCACTCTGAGTTATTTCTCTTGGTAGTACTTTATTGATCTATTTGTTTACTTCTGGCAGGCAAATAACTGAGAGGCTAAAAGGCGAGACTTTGGATTCATGCTGCCTGTATTCCGAGTTCAGGTCTTCAATATACTAGCTGTGTTAATAACACTGTGTTATGTACTTGGGTGTTGCTAAGAGAGTAGATCTCAATGTTCTCACTACAAACAAGAAATGGTAATTAAGTGATGGGATGGAGGCCTTAGCAGATGCTATGGTGGTGATCATATCACAATATATAAATGTATCAAATCAACATGTGTATATCTTAAATTTACACAATATTATATGTCAATCATGTCTCAATAAATTAGTAAAAAAAATACAAGCTACAGGAAGAAGGCAAGTTACTAAACTCTGTGCCATGAGTTATTTATCTATAAAACTGAGGCTAATAACTGCACCTGCTTCATGGGTTATTATAAACTTAGAAAGAATTAGACCAGTGCTTGGCACATTTATTGACGATATTTTATTGAAAGAATTAAGCCACCTTAATCCATTTAGATAACCTGCCTGGCTCTGTTTACTTTGTGATACTAAAACCAGATACACTCTCTTTTTAGTTTAAGTGTGATACAGTAGCTCAACAATTTGTGCTGAAAGAGTATTTGGGGCCTTAAGCTTCCTAAAGTCGACTTCTTTTGTGGACTGTTTACCCAGGTCGAAAACCCACAGATCTAGACAATTTAGGTAGAAAAACAAAAACACACACACATATACACCAATGTTTAATTTTTACAGAACTATATATCCTGAACATTGACACTGTGCGTGTAGCATTTCAATATCTATAACCAGGTATGCTGAGATCCCTTGGGATCTAAATGAGGATGCGCGGGAGTCTGGTTCCTCCAGTCCCAGCTCTAAAGAGAAGGGAAGGAACTGAATCAAATGGGAAGTCAAGAAGAAGTCAGAAAGGCCCTTTCCCACCTGTTACTCATCCACTGTCAGCACATGGACCATTTCAAACTTCATACCCACCTGTTAGTGATGCTCCCTAAGGCAGGAAATTCCCACCCTGGAGGTGCCATTAGATATTTCATAGATATAATTTAGCTCTACAAGGCACAATGAATCAACATGAAAAAACCTTATTTGGGGTCGGGGGGCGGAGGGAAGGCCTAAATACATGGTTTTCCTTGTGCTGTCTTTTTATTATTTCCTGAGATTGTCCTTTCCCTGATTTCAGGATAGGTCTCTGTATCTTAAATTGTAATGTCTTTTTTGTTTCTTTTTTTATTTTAAATTAAGTCTGTGGTTGAACGCTTGTGATGAATATATGAAATAAATACATACTGGGTCGTTCTACCAAAAAAAAAAAAAAAAAAGTTTGTATCATCTGATCTGCTGCTCACCTCTGCAAAGGTTCCATGCTATCTGACTGTAATTTGTTCCAATGTTTTATTCTAGTTCTACAGGAGTAAAAAGTTCCCCAAATACTGTGGGAAGCCCGAGTTCTTTTCTGGGGGGTGAACACTTCCTTGTCAGCCTTGTGCTGCTTGATTCCCACACACCTGCCTGATTCTGTGCTGCACGGGGACTCTTCTAGATGTCTGTAAAAGTGTCTGTTGAATTAAAAAAAAAAATATATATATATATATATATATATATATATATATATATATATGAAGGGCCTCCTTGGAAAAGTGCTAATAAGACAAGTTCATACGAGTTTCGGAGAGAGGGCGGGAAGACAAAGAAGTAGCAACTAAATGATACTCATTTTTCAATTCTTCTAAAAATGCCTATAATCTTTTAGAGCCAGTTCACTGAAGCAGACTTCAGCTTGTGTATACATCCCTGCCCTGTGGAAGCTGATGGCACTCCAAGTCCCTTTACTCAACGGCCTTCAGTTTTTGCATTTGTAAAATGAAGGGCTTTGGCTGCATGATCTCCGGATTTCCTGCCCAGCTAACATTTTGCTTGGTTCCCTGAAATTCTTTAGGCAGCTCCCTGCCGTTCAATTTTATTTCAGCACCGGTTTCAACAGGCAGTTTAAAGCCTAGTAAAAGCTTCTCTCATGGAACTCGTGCCCCTCCTCAGGGAGTGCTAAAGCTTTGGGATTTTTATTGTGTTTTCTCTCTCCTGTTCTACTAGGTGACACTGGAAGCCGGGAGGAAGACTTTCTGTCTCCTGTATTTTTTCCCTTCTCTCCCTTGGTTTGGTTAAATTAATTCAGGCCAATCACATCTGCATCTCTTTCGTGCCATGTTCAAAGTCCCGGCAGTGTCAGCGTGGGTCAGGGAACTGCGAGAACTGTCTTCACTCTTACCTTCTTTCTTTGCTTCGTTTCAGTCCTTTCTCTTTCATCTTCCAGCCTCCCAAACCCCATGCCTCTCTCAAGTTGGATAAAGCTAGTTAGATGAACTCTTTCCAATTATTTCACACTAAGAGACTAATGATTTAGGAGTTCAGGAAATGAGGGCTCCCTTCTCACACCACTGTAGAGAATTCATCCTTGGCTGGAGAAATTACAGGGACCATTCAGGCTATGTGCTCATGAGGCCCACAGTCTGAGGATTCACAGTAAGTCATCAGCCAATTACAATTACCCAAGAGGATGGAAAGTCCTTTTAAAAATCCAACAAATAGTGAGAGCTCTGGCCATCAGGGAAGGCTTCTCATCTCAGACCCGATTAAGGACGCAGATGTAAAAGGGGGCAGTCCCGATGAGAAGGAATAGAGCCGTAAAGGCTTGGGGGAAATGAAGACACTGGCAGATTTCTCCTTTAGCAGAAGAGAAATGCAGTCTCAGAGAGGTTACGTGATTTACCTGAAGTCACATAGTGACTAGAGGATCAGGACGTGGTTGTTTTTGCTCTAGTCTGTCAGACCCTTCTAGAAAATTTACTTTTAAAAAGGGATCCAGTGGAAGGTCTGTAGATCAGTTCTTAGGGAATATTTCCCTGCTGCAGAATATAAATCACTGTGCCGCATGGACAAAGAACGGTCCATAGAAGGGAAGGTTTCCGAATCCTCTAATCACACCACTCAAGGCTAACTGTGTCAACTCCCAGCCCTGGCTTTGCAAACTGTAACCAGTGCCTGACAGTGTGCTGCTCGCCACAGCTCCCTACGAAAATGTCACAAAATAGCAGCATGCAGGCTTGATGCATCCTGCCAACTAGTTCTGTTTGGCTTGTGTTGCCTCAGATGTTCTTTAAAAGTGAAACAAAATAGGATACTTGAAATGCCTTTTAATTTTAATGACTGTGGCACCACAGCTGCAATCAATGTCCTTTTCTAGTTTATTAAAGTCAGGCTAACATTTATAGGCTCAGGTAAATGAATTTCCTAAAAAATTCTTGTGCATATGTGTACATCCATATCCATATACACACACATGTATATGGGCTTCCCTGGTGGCCCAGTGGTAAAAATCCACCTGCCAAGCAGGAAATGTGGGTTCAATCCCTGGGTCAGGAAGATCCCCTGGAGAAGGAAATGCCAACCCCCTCCAGTATTCTTGCCTGGGAAATCCCATGGACAGAGGAGCCTGGGGAGCGACAGTCCAGAGAGTCGCAAAGAGCTGGACATGACTTGGTGACTAAACAGCAGCAACAGTATCTCCATAACAATAGGGACATGAACAAAAATAATTAACCATAAGTAACACGAAGTTACTACTGTTGATTAAAAATGTGATCAAGACAAGAACAAAACAAAATTGACTTTGGAGATATTAAAAATATGGATCTTCATGATTTTTTTATAGACCCAAACACAGGGTGTTTAACCACTTCCGATTGACTCTGTCTGAGACTGAAGTTTAGGCGATTCTCTCAATCCTGGTCAGTTGTCAGGGACCATTTATAAAACTCAGACCAGACCACTTTGGGGCAGAGATGGAGAAATGAGTCTGTGAGCATCATCTGGGAAAGTGAGAACAGATTCACGAGAACAGAGTGCCCCCATTAACAGTAGGAGTATAGGTGCCTTAGCAATAAAAGAAATTACCCACTTTGTATCCTTTTACTTCTGACTCATTATCCAGGGCCTTCACTTGATCCCAATTGAGGATAATTTTGGAGTCCGATGAATTCCATATGATGTTTCCGGGGGGTTGACTTGGCGCTATAAAAAAAATTAAGATATACGAAGTCACAGATTATTAAGTCTCAATGGATTCTGAGGAATATCTCCTTCCTAGAATTCGAGAGTGGAGGCAATTTAACGGGCTATTGCACTAATATGTGTCTTCAAGGTCACTAAAATCTGACGAGATACAGCGCTGCAAATGGAAAAAGATTCAGTTGGTCGCCTAACATTCATAGCTAAAAGAAGTAGCCCTTCCCAGTGAGGAGAAAACATTTATCTTTCTGTCCTCCAGAGCAATGAATTTTGCATGGTATTCGGGAAGGTTCAGCTAAAATGCTAAGGTAAATCTGAATCTCCATAATGATACCAATTAGTATGCAAATGATCGCTGGGAGGTAGGGATGGGCAATGAACTTGGAATATGTTTGATGAATCCCTGAAATATTTCTGAGCAAGAATATTCTTACGTGGCTTTCTGGTTGTCACGTTGACTGTTGCGCTGGAGGGGCCAGTCCCAGCAGAATTATATGCCTTCACAGCTAAATGATACAGGGCACTGCCTTTTAAGTTGGTGATTTTTGTTGACGTCTGATTTCCTATTGTTCGTATTTTTCGAGCATTTTCTTCTTTGTCATCATGTCTCCAATATTTAACCTGAGAAAACACAAAGGAAGACCTTGGATGTCATACCTATTGGGGATATCTCCAATGTGATTTTTTTTTTTCATACAAGATTCTTATGACAGTGTTAATTTTCTGTATAGCAAGTCATAAGCAGAACCTTCAGAACCAAGACCTTTGTGTGCACTGAGACATAACTGGCAAGAAAAAAAGGCCCCTTCTTTGTTCTGAGCTTCAGAGTCAGATGGTAAATTGGCACAACCATTGTTGCTATTTCTCCCTCCCTGACCCCCACCTCGTTTTGAGGCCAAGTGATGCTGGGTGTATCAGAAATGACAGCTCAGCTTGCCAACCATCTTAACTATGCTCAGACCTGCATGTGTTTGGACAGAGACCTCTAATGCAGAAAGGAGTAAGCTCACAGCAGAATGCTCAGTGCTTTCATCCGTGCCCCTCTAGAAGCCATTGTTCTCTAAAACAAACGTCTCTACATGGAACTCGAGGTCTTTTTTCCATCAGTGTGTGTGTGGAAAGTCCTCACTGAAGGGTAGAGACCCTTACCCAGAACCAAGGCACCCATCTCTTGCTTACCTCATACCCTTGTATCCGACCTCTATTCTTCTCCATGGGGGAGGCCCAGAAAACTTCAATGTCTGTTGCAGAAAGACTTCTGGCAAAGATGCTGGCTGGTGGTTTGGTGGGTTCTGCAGATGAGTGTGGAAAAATGTATGACTCTATTAGCTATATTAAAATAGGGTTCTGGATACTGGCATCATAGATGCAAAGAATCCATTATTATAGACTAATCTTTACTGATCATGACCCAAACATTCACTTCACAGAGGACCCAGGATTAATGGCTGGGAGGGGGTGGTGATGGAGACGGTGCTGATGAGAGCTGTTCAAAGTCTTTGGCTTCTAAATTTAGGGTTAAGTGGATAAGACTCTGATGCTGGGAGGGATTGGGGGCAGGAGGAGAAGGGGACGACAGAGGATGAGATGGCTGGATGGCATCACCGACTTGATGGACATGAGTTTGAGTGAACTCCGGGAGTTGGCAATGGACAGGGAGGCCTGGCGTGCTGCAATTCATGGGTCGCAAAGAGTTGGACGCGACTGAGCGACTGAACTGAACTGAACTGAACTGAACTGGAAGGGAAATAAACCAGGAAACTGAAGTTTAAGAGCCAAGTTCTCCTAGCCAGCAATTTATTTAATATACATCCTTCTTAATTAGCATTTGTCATAGGTGAGAGTTCTACTCGCTATTATGAAAATGAGAGAGACAGAAAACAGGAGAATCAACTGACTTGACTAAGTTACAGGAGGGCTGGGTGACAGCTCAGTTCTGCACCTCCAGTTGTATGTCTTGGACAAGTCATTTATGCTTTCTGGGCCTTAGCATCCTTAGTTGCAAAGGAGAGTCTAGACCAAGTCTGTCCCCCACATTTCAGTTCTTTTTGCCAGATTTCTGCCAGAGCTATGTACCATTTTTATGTGAAGGTTTTCCTGTCAGTGGTCTTTCTTAAGGAAAAGCTTAGGCATACTGTGCGCTGTAACTTCATGAAATTCTGGTTTTGATTTGATGGCTATAAATTTTCGGATGCAATTCAAACCAATATATAACTATCAGATATTTTTAAAGGTTCACCTAGAACCATTAACAGTAACTTGTGTGCTCCCTCTGAAATCCACATTATGTTCCAGAACATGCTGGAGGTGGAGGCCACTAAGGTTGTGTCTATTTATAATAATGTATTATTTTATCTGCGTGTTAATTCACTCAGCATTTATTAGGGGTCTGTGTGGCATACATGTTCAGACACTGGTGACACAAAGGTGAAAAAATAAATATCTGGCCCTCAGGAAATACACCTTAGTGAGAATATAAAACTATAACTCAAAATTTATAATACATTGAGATGAGAATTATAACAGAGGAATGTTAGGGTACAAGGACAAAGAGAAGCAACTCAGTCAGCTGGCCTAGGGAAATGAGAGAAGGCCTTAGTTGCTGCTGCTGCTGCTGCTAAGTCGCTTCAGTTGTGTCCGACTCTGTGCGACCCCATAGACGGTAGCCCACCAGGCTCCCCCATCCCTGGGATTCTCCAGACCTTAGTTGTTCGAGTTGAATTTTGAAAGATAACTGTGAAATCACAAAGTGGGCAAGGCAGAGAACATTAAGAGAAGTTGAAGCATATGCTAGGGGCTCAAGCTTCTTTGGATAACTGCAAATCCTCTGGCTATGGTTGGAGCATGGATCATGCAGGGAAGTGAAGCAGAAAAGAGAGATGAGGGTGAGATCATGGAATACTGCTGAGTCTAAGGGGCTGACTTCTCTGTACAGAACGGACTGCATCTTCACTTACTCCAAATCAATGACTCAACTTGCAACTGTTTTAATATGGTCTCATTCCGAACATCAGCTTTGAAAGAATGAAGGTGAGTGCCGATGGAAATGAAGACCATTATGCAAGGCATTCTAGGAGCAATGCTGGCACAGAGGCAGCACAAATAAAGAGAACTCCTCCGCGAGATAACACCGTGGGTGACAGTGAGAACAATCACATTGCTTCATGACTCTCTCTACTTAATAACAGTAATTTTTGAGTATACTATGACACATGAAAAGTGGTAAGAGGAAATGCAAACTATATTTTGGCGTTCACCTAAAGGTACAAAATATAATTCTGTTGAAAGTAATATTATATATAAATGGAAGATCTTCTATAGTGCTTGTGATTTTGGTTCTTAGCAATGGAATTAATAATGGATATCCATTTGTTTTTATATATAATGGAGTTGCTGTCTTTCTAAGAGATTGGTGGAAGACAATGAAATGTATTTTTCATACTACACTTTTCTCAAGTCAGGATATGCCTTCAATTTATGGGTAGCGTGCTAAATTCATGGCACATCCTGAAATCAGCATCTAGGGCTTTCCTTGTGGTCCAGTGGTTAGGAATCCACCTTACAATACAGGGGACACTGGTTCGATCCCTGGTCCAGGAAGATCCTACATGTAGAGTGGGAGGTGGGCAACTTAGCCGGGGCACCACAACTACTGAGTTTGTGCTCTGGAGCCCACCAGCCACAATTACTGAGCCTAGGAGCAGCACGTACTGAAGCCCTTGCACTCTAGAGCCCACGTTCAGCAAGAGGAGAAGCCCACATGCCCGCAATGAGAAGTCCGCGCACTGCAGCTAGAGAGCAGCCCGTGTTCTCTGAACCTAGAAAGACCGCAGGTAGCGACGGAGACCCAGAGCAGCCATAAATAAATACACAAATGAATGAAATCAACATCTTAGAACTGAAGGAGCATCATACCTTCTTCTGCAGAATATACCACCGTGGTGGGACTGAAAGGGCCCTCTCCTTTATTGTTGAAGACACCCACTTTAACCTCAAAAGGAGAGAAGGGACGCACGCTCTCGTTCCTGAACACGTATCTGGAGGCATCAGCGGAGGCCAGCACCGTCAGCATCCAGATCATTTTGCCATAGGGTCGGAAGGCCACCACATAACCAAAGCCTCTGCCATTCTGTAACTCCTCAGGGACCGTCTGTGAAAGAAGGGAGGTGGTCTTCAGAGACTGCAGTAGCTTGGTTCAAATGCACCACCACCCACACCCCATCTTGCCTCCATCCTGTCTCATCGTGGGTTTTGTAGAGTCTTCAGCTTGGGACTTGCCATCAGTCTAGCTTCGGTATGCGGAGGGGACTGCAGCAGGAGTTTAAAAACATCACTGTAAACCTGCAGTGGAGAGCCTGGCTTCCTGATGTGGGAGACCAACTCTGAAATTGTTGGAAATGACGGTGGGAGACACTGGACAGTTGATCTAAAAACCAACATTTCCAACATGTACCATCCAACGTGATTCTTCCTCCAGCTTCACACAGATACTCAATGAAGCAGCTCTCACCAAAGAAGTGAGGATCATCTTGCTCAGCCCAAATCTTCCCTCTCAGGTCAGAAGTGCTGACCGGGAAAGGGTGAGTGATTTATCTCACTGCTGGGGCTTTGGTTAAATGACAGATTTGAACTTCTGGGCTTGTTGTCTAGAATCCTTCAGAAACATTTAGAACTCTTGCTGAGACTCTGACTTCCTCTCTCAAAATCAATTTTCGATAAATGAGTGACTAATAAACCTCTGTTTTTTTTAAAAAAATAACCTTACACAAGAGGGCTCCAGCAGCAAAGTCAACCCTAGGAAATTGTGTTAGCACGTGGAGTCTAATGTGCACAACTGGCCTTGAAATAATTCAGGAAAAAAAGAAGAAAACTATTTTTCTCTAAACCAGACTTCTTTAATGTATAATATTACATACATTTTTTTTCTTGTGTTGTCTTCCCTTTCATGATTGTTTTTTTTCTGTGATGAACTGAATTAAAACTTAACTCCATAATCGACGGGCAAACATCATCTCTTCCTGCTGACCATTAACACTGTGAAAGGGAGTGTCTGCACTCAAATGGATTTTAGTTGTTAAAAACAGAGGAGGAAACTTCCTAGATATGTTTAACATAGAATAAAATGAAAAGATAGCCTGGACTAATGTGTGTTGCTGTTGTTTCATGATTCATTTACCTCCCAGGTTATAACCAGTTCAGATTTGCTGCCTCCACCACCACTGACGTTAGCTGGGGTGACTTCGGGGACTGTTGAGACAAAAACAAGTCATGTCAGGTGACAAAGACCAGGAGGGCCAAGACGGTGGCGGGGTTGAGGTGACCCATGGTTTGTTTTCTGAGGTCAGAAATGGTATGATCAAGGGGTCTAAAGCGTCAGTTCACAGAAATTAAATATACCAAGGAAACTGCTATTGCATAGTGACCTATTTCCCATTCAACGAGGCACATCTATTATCTGACAAGACCGAACAATGGTTCAGCTCCACCCTTAGAGGCCGAGGATCAGAGGGATGAGAAAAGGGACTGAGGTTCTGGTTCTAATGCTTGGGTAGGCGTTTAGTAACCACACGGCAATGCACGAAGGAGAGGCGATACACACTCTGCCCAGGCCGAGTTTACAGTCTAGTCGTGGGGCAGGAGCACATGCAGGATGATTACAGAGCGATGTCGACAGCCAGCACCGAGCAGCACAGACAGGACGGAGGCGCGGCGGCCTCCGGCCGTGCGGCTGCTCAGAGCAGGGCTGGGCTAATGGCTTCTCGGGGCAACGTGAGTTGTGAGCTGGGTGTTGAAGGAAGTGGTGGACAGAGGCTGACCTCTGGCTCACTGTGCTTAAGCTCTTTGATCCCCAGTTTTCTCTGTAAAAGAGGGGAAATTTGGCTAGCTTTCTCTTCGGGACTGCTGAGAGGAATTAATTAAATTATGATTTCACAGTGGGGGAGGAAGCATGGGGATTATTGGCTTATCATCATGTAAGTGAGCAACTCCAGACAGAATCTGAAAATGTCTGGCTGGGGTAGAGGTGTGGTGCCTGGGTATGTTCCCTTGGATAAAGACAATGACACAGATCTAGATGGATTTGTGTCTAAGAATAGGGTCAGAGGCCCCATTTGTTCTGGGGCTCTGCTCTTTCTTCAACAAACACTGAGGATGAGATGGTTAGATAGCATCACTGACTCAAGGGACATTACTTTGAGCAACCTCTGGGAGATGGTGAAGGACAGGGAAGACTGGTGTGTGGCAGTTCACGGGGTCACAAAGAGTCAGACATGACTGAGTGACTGAACAACAGTGACAAACACTGGGCTCATCACAGCTGGGACCTTCACAGAGACCCACACCTAGGCCTTCCACACCATGTGAGACAAAGACAAGGAACGCTGATGAATTTATACTCTTCTCTCCCTGTGTTCACCCAAGCTGTGTACACAGAAGTTCCTACTAAACTGTTGATCGGGCTTGCATGAATTAGCAGGAGGGAAATGGCAACCCACTCCAGTATCCTTGCCTGGAAAATCTCATGGCCAGAGGAACCTGGTGGGCTGCAGTCCACAGGGTTGCAAAGAGTCGGGCACGACTGAGTGACTAACACTTTATTTCCCAACCTTAGCTTTTGGGAAGGGTTTATGCCCTAAGATATCTGACTGGACATTTCTGAAGAACTTAATCTTTGTCCCTTGAGATTCCTGTGAGTTGACAGTATTTGAACTGTGGTTGTGCCTTTAAAAAAAAAATAATCTTGGTAGGAAAGTCTTGGTGACAAAGGAACCAATGAAGAAAGGCATGGCATTTGAGGGAACTAAGACAAGTGTCTCTCCCTGGACCAGGGAACCCAGTGAAGAGTGGGACTATAACTCTGGATTGAAACTGAGTGCTAGGACTCACAGAAAGAGAGAAAGAACAAACCAGTGGTTACCAGTGGGGACAGGAGTCGGGGAGGGATGTTGTAAGGGTAGGGAAGTATGGGGTACAAATCATTAGGTACAAAATAAGGTACAAGGATATGTCATAAAACACAGGGAATATAGCCAGTAGTTTATAATAAGTATAAATGGAGCATAACCTTTAAAATCTGTGACTCACCAAACTGTACACCTCTAACTTGTATAATATTGTACATCAAATATACTTCTACAAAAATAAAAAAATAAAAACAACAATAGAAAAGATACTCCTTGATGGTTAATAAGCTGAGCATCTACTGGCCTCATTTCTGATGACTGCAGTCATTGTAGGGAAGGATGTTTAACATAGAAGCTCATTAGGGCTGAAGAACAGGATGATTAAAAGCTTCTCCCTAAGGAGCAGGAGTTGCTGTATTCGGGGTGCTACTCACGGGCCTCTTCTGTCCTCCGCTTCTCAGAGGGCCGGCTGGGCTCCCCAATCCCAATCACGTTGGCTGCAACTGTGCGGAATTCATACTCGACCCAGGGGTTCAGACCCACCACAGTGGCTGTGAATGTCTTCCCATCGATGAGTTCTGGGACTGAAAGACATCGAAAGAAAGTGAAATAGTTGATTTTACTACTTGTCCCAATTTAAGAAAAAGTATTGTTGATTGTGATTCAAAATTATATGTAATAAAATATTGATTAAAAGGAATTCAAAATTATATGCCATCAACTTTAGTTACTACAAGGTTAAAAAAAAGGTGAGGATGTTTCATAGAATTCTGAGTTAGGAAGATTGGAACTCAGTGCATCACCATCATCACCATCACTGCATCCAGGGCACCACCGCAGGTCTGAGGGCAGCTGCACAAACAGCCTTTGCACGAGGGTCACCCCAGACCACTCCGCGCCAGACCAATCAACTCAGATCTCACACCAGCAGATGACACCACAAAAGACAGTCTCCAAGGCCCAAGGCTACCTGATTGTAATCACTCTTGTTCTCTCTCACCTCACATGTTTTGCGGTATTTACTGAATAGGACTGGGCACATTGTTTAATTCTTACAACTACCCTCAGTTCAGTTCAGTTCAGTCGCTCAGCCGTGTCCGACTCTTTGCGACCCCATGAATCGCAGCACGCCAGGCCTCCCTGTCCACCACCCTAGGTAGTTGTAAATAAGGTAAAATTACTGTCTTCATTTTTATAGATGAGGAAAAGGTACCACATAAAGGTCAAATGACTCATCCAAGGTCCTAGTGGATTTGCATCTTTGACCACATGGCCCAAGCTCCATTATAATAACAATGGAGCAATAATGTTATAGATCAATACAACTACTGTCAGTGAATCGTATTAGCATACCGAAAGAAAGAAGCTGCACATGTAGAACGGAGGGTCCATGAAGAACACAAAAAGCGGGATCAGAGAGGCAGCACTCGACAGTGTTCATTCAGCAGGATTTGCCGAAGGCCTCCTTCACAGAGGACGGGGCTCACTGCCTGAAGCCACAAGCCACAGAGCCCTGGACTTGGCTTCTACACTTTCTGTGCAACCTTTTGGGTTTTGAATTGATTACCATAAAGATTTCCCAGTGGGCCCAGGGGATGTCCCTGTGACAAAGCTGAGGCCCCAGTGACCAGACTACAGTGACTTCCAGCCTCCTTGGGACCGCATGTATACAATCCTTCCCTCCAAAGGTGAAAAGTGTGGGCTCTGGAGTCAGACAACCTGGATTCTAACCCTGAATCCACTCTTAGCAGCCAAAGCACTTTAGGAAAGTTGCTTAACCTTTCCATGCCTTGGTTTTCTCACTGTGAAGTAAAACTAATAACATCTATTCACAGTGCAGTTGAGAACACCCAGGAGATGCACTTAGATAAGGGCTCAACCGATTCTAGCTGTAGCTATTTTCTTTTGTATACTATCCTTATCATTGTTGTGAATATCAATATCTTCATCCCCCTCCTTTCCTTCATCATATTTATGCAGTGATTTACTTTTTTTTTAAGTTTCACAATCACTTCTGTATAGGGTCATAACAGTTCTTAATCTGCCCATTTAACAGAAGAGGAAAATAAAGATGTACAGAAATCTGCTGCTTAGCAGAGTCAGGATTAGAAGTCATATATCCTTAATTTCCAGATTTTCCTTTCCTTTCTTCCTAAAACACTCCCGTGACCCAGGAGAAAGTCAGTGATCCAGCTGGAAACACAGAGACCCATTTCTGAGGTCAGATATGCTCAGATGGAAAAACCACAACCATGGTCGCAAGCCATGGATTGTGCAACATACTTACAATAACTACTTGCTTGTTTGTTTTTTTCCTCAAACAAAACCTAAATAAAATAACAAAATGAGTCTATTGGGAGGTGTAGACAGGAGCAGAAATGGTAGGCCTACTCACGTATGCTTTAACAAAACCTCATGCCTCTTCATACTCAAATGTATCCATCTAAAAAAAATGACAGCAACTCAAGAGTCTCCATGCAGTCCTTAGATACAGGTTTCTTGAAAGCTGGGTACAAACCTTACAAAGACTGTGACTATAGAGTAACACAATCCACGGCTTTTCAAAGTGCACCACTAGAGGCACACAGACGATTTCAGGTAATGCACAGATAGATGATGCATTTCATTTTTATAACAAATGTATTTTAAAATACGTTTAAAAAATAAAACCAACAGAAGACCTTGTTGGCTTCCCTCATAGCTCAGTTGGTAAAGAATCTGCTTGTAATTCAGGAGACCAGGGTTCAATTCCCGGGTCAGGAAGATCCTCTGGAGAAGGAAATGGGCTGCCGTCTATGGGGTCGCACAGAGTCAGACATGACTGAAGTGACTTAGCAGCAGCAGCAGCAACCCACTCCAGTATTCTCACCTGGAGAATCCCATGGACAGAGGAGCTTGGCAGGCTACAGTCCATGAGATTGTAAAAGTCGGACATGACTTACCAACTAAACCACCACCACCGCCAAGACCTAATATCATTTTAGACACTGTGGCTTAGAACAAATTAAAGAACAGGCAAATGTGAATCAATAGAAAGAAAAATATTAAATAAATGATAGTATAGTGGGCTGAGGTCTAGGAAACGCTGCCCGGAAGTCTCATCTGTAGCGATGTGTCTGAACGAGAAACAGGAGGCCCCTCAGCTTCTGCTACACAGCTGTGTCCATTCTGCTGAGTTCCTGAAGCCCCGGTGAGACACCAGAATCAGAGGTTCAATACAGCACCTGTGTTGACCGCTTGCCAGCCCACGGAGAATGGAGTCCTGGCTTGAATGACGTACATGGTGACGGGGCTGTGGTTGTCAGGCCCGGGCCTCCAGGAGAGCTGAGCCGTGGTGTCTGTGATTTCATCTATAGTCACGGCCTCTGGGGGGCCTGGAGGACCTGAGGAAGAGCAAGACCCTCAGAAGTGGAGCAGTGTGTTCAGATGTCCAAGGAAGTGACCACTAGCTGAATGGTCAACACTCTATTCAGCTGTTGATTCATCCACCCCCAAGTTTAACACTTGACAATCTGTTTTGAATACCCGTGAGGCGCCTGTCTTCCTTCTAGGTTCTGAAACTACATAGATGAGTGAAACATGGTGTGGCCTCCTCCCTCCAGGGGTTCACTACAAAATAGGAAAAACTAATATGTACTCAACAATTACAATAGAATATTTATTTTCCAGATGCCAAAGGAGAATATTGGGGTACTACCAGGGACCAAGTTCATTAATCCACCCATCATATATTTACAAGTTCCTACTATGAATTGGATGCTGTTATCTGGGGCTACAGTGGTGATAAATGAAGATTTGAGTCTTCTGGAAGTGGTCATTTCTACCCCTGATGGTGTGAGCACAAATGACTTTAGAACTTTGAGGTCACAGAGTTCTTCTGCATAGTCCAGCTGCATTGGTATGTCCACACCAAATGCCAAAACACAGTCATGTGCGAGGGAACTGCTGTGAAAAGTGGCTCATGTTCAAGAAACTGAAGTCTGTGGCTTCTTCAGAGAAATTTCAAAATCAGGTTGGAGCCTGAGGACCCACACCTGCAGTTTCTGTAAGTCACACCTGTATTTTTCTACTTCCGCTCTGGAAGTGCACAGAGCACTGTGCATAGACCACCGAAATGAGAGGAAATCAGTTTTAAATGAAGGCTTGAAAAACCTAAAGAAACAGAGAGCTGGAAAGTGGTTGGCAGGCAAACACAAAATAACACAGAGCAGGAGCAAAGACCCAAAGCTGTCCTAGATTCCAATATGAAAAGCTCTTAGCAGGCAGTTAAAGGCATTTCTAATGAGTGACCACCTAGGCAGAGAAGTTGAATGCCAGGGAGGGAGACAGAGCGGCAAAGTTCTTGTGTGTTAGATAGGAGTAAGGAGATCTTCCTAGAGGGCAAAGGGATGTCCTGAGGCCCAGGAGAGCGATCAGATGTTCTGCCCAAATACTCCGGGGCCGCAACACAGGGGCAGGAAAGACAGCGACCTTTCACAGAGTGCTGAAAAGTTAATGGCAGTTTCTGCAAGTAACACTTTGTTCTGGGATTCACTTCTGCATCCTTTCAGTGATGCCCTAAATTTCTCTTTCCTTTTTTAAAAAGCCTTTTTTATAGACCCACAGGTGAGACTAAATTTATCTTCTCCTTCCTACTCCTGAATGAAAGGTCTGCAAGTCTGCACGCTGGCACTGATTAATTTTCCACAGTGACATTTCGGCAAGTCAGTCTAATGCCACCTAGATAGAGCTGGCATAACCTCTGGTCTTCAGGACTCTTATTAACCACAGCAAGCCCAGAAGATAATAATATAATTTTCTTTTTCCTCACAGCTTTCTTATCCCAGCGTTCCCATCCTTTTTAAAAACAGATGTTCCTTCCATGGCCTTTAGAATCAAAGTACCACAAAGGAGAAAAGCATTCCTCTCCAAATCCCTCAGTGAATTCAATGGACGGGGAAGAGCTGAGCCCACTGCTGGCAACCAGAAGGAGCACAGGAAGGAGGTGGCCTGAACTTGGCTGCTGGAGATAAGATGTACTTTCACAGTGGGGTTTGCTGCTTGTTATGTTCCTGCTACCCGCCCCACCCAAGGGTAGATACGTTCATACCTTACACAAAGTTTTCACCCATTTGTTTTGGGGAAGTTGGGTCTCTCTTTCAAAATGACAACATGAGCAAATGTTTATCCTCTAAGCAGAGTGTTAACATGGGCTGGGGCTCACATGAGTTTGTGTCACAGATAATAGCAGAGACGATGCAGGTGTTATGCCTGGCATTCCTGCATCTTTCTCAGGGAAGACTCGCCTTTCTAGCTGCTGTCCGTGTGCTTTAGATTAAATAAAGTAGATAACAGAGAAACAAGGAAGCCAAATGCAAGACTTCAAAGCTTTTAGTTTCAAATACAAAACCCCCTGACAGGTCAACGAAGTGCATATCTCCCTCTCCTCTGCAAAGTGCAGAAAAGCTGCCAAGGGCAGAGGCAGGAGGAGATAAAACCGAAGATTATGGTTTAAAATGGCATATTAATTTATTGGCCTTATTCACTGATTATGCTAGATTTTCTTTTAGACAGCATTTGCAGATTCCTCTTGGTGTTTAATGTTATTTTCTGTGAAATGAAGTATACAATATCACTTAAGAAATTCAACTTACTGATTTACATTTTTATGATTCTAATTTATTGGTGCTTAAACTGCTGATCTGAACATTACCCTAATTAAATAGACGATACATTTTCAGCCACAGAATTCCTTCTCCCCCAAGGGAACAGCAGACCAGCTCTGGTGTATTTTAAAATGGAAATAAACACGGTCCCCTCAGTTATTCTCTGGGTAGCTCTACCGAGGTTGGAAGCTTTTTCTCTTATCTGGCCCTTATCTGTACTATTACAGACAGGTTTTTAAGGCAATTTAAAGGAGAATCAAAGTAGACCCGATGGAAAAGATATCTTTCTTTAACTTCTCTTGATATCAGTTTGAATTGCTGTCTCCCACACCCCTCCCACCCCCGCCCATGCTACATGCAGAGGATGCAGCCACACTTTTTATCGCTTCAAATAACATCTTGTTCTCTGTGCGCTCAGATTTACCCTGCCTCCAAATCTGGTATCACCTGGATTTTTGTTTTCTTACACTTAAAATTCTGCTGGCCAGATTCCTAAACACTTGTATTCAGCTGGATGTTTCGGATCATCAAATCACTTATTGTATGGTAAGTTCCCTACATACGAACCTTCACGTTGCCAACTTTCAAAGATGCAGATATATGTTCCATCAACGTCAGGCGTGAATGACGTTATGCCCTTCCCCTCCTATTGCTGACGATCCTTCAGCTCCACCATCTCCCACCTCTTCTCCCTCCTCCAATCAATAACTCCTCTTGCCTCTTCACTCGTTGCAGCCCCTACACGCCAACTTTTGTACTGTACTACTGTACTTTTCAAGGTATGTACTGTAAGATTTAAAATGTTTTCTTTATTGTGTTTGTGTTTTATGTGAAAAGTGTTATAAACCTGTTGCTGTACGGTACTAGACAGCCGACTGTGTTAGTTGGGTATCTAAGTTAACTTGGTTGGACTTATGAACAAACTGGACTTAAACATGCTCTCAGAACTAAACTCATTTGTATATAGGGGACTTACTGTACTTGTGAAGGAGACACTGGCTAAAAAATTATTCTGATATTCTGATTTGGCTTTGGATTTAACTTCACCCTGAGCAAGCATCAGTTTGATTCTGATATATAGATAGATAGATAGATAGATAGATAGATAGATAGATATACTGGTTCACAAAAACCAAATTTTAATTTAAAAATATTTCTTAAAGTTCGCTTACTGTTCCTTTACACATTGGTTTGGTAGGACTCAGTCAGCCAAGTCACTCATAGCCATGAGGCTGAAGTTAGGTCTTGTCTGTCATATGCAAGAGAATCTCACGAATGTCAGTTCTGACATCAACTCCCTGCTGATTTACTACAACCTAGGCAGTCAGGAAGTATTTCCTTCTAAAGCCAAATTGTAGAAACTGGACAGAACTAATCACTTCAGGGGGAAAACCTGGGGAAAGCTGGTGACAATTTTACTTAAGCCGCTCTTCGATCAGTGATCTAAGATACCGATTTGGTTCAGCCTAGACTAACAGCAAAAGGCACAGCGTGATCCTTTTTTAAGCCATTTGCTTTTCTTAATCTACAGTTTTTCCTGAAGGTCGTATCAACTCCAACACTGTAAATCATGGCACTTGGGGCCTTCAGAGGACTTCTTTTCAGTAGAGAGTAAGTGGATTTACTCTGCACTTTCTGATCCCCTATGAGAGAAACAGATGTACACAAAACTTTTGTAGACTCTTAACACCTTAACAATGTTTTCCTTCTATTGACTCTTTCCTGGTAATTCTAAACCACTGAGGCTTTTAGAACTCTGCACAGGAGTAGATATCACAAAAGTATTTTAAGAATGAAACCCCCAATTCCCATACCTCTCACGATCAGGTCGGCAGCGGCAGACAGCCTGTCGACACTTGTTTGGACCATGCAGACGTATTTCCCAGCATGCTTCAGCTGGATGTTTCGGATCATCAAATCACCAGCTGAATCCTGCTGATAAAGTAGGGGAAAGTGGCTACAATTACTTTTTAATGAGCTCTAAATATCATTATCACACGAAGGACACTGTGACTAATAGATTTATTTTACACTGGCTGATGAAAACATTAGCGATGCAAGCCATGGCCTATTAAAAATGCGTGAGCCTGCCTGTTAGGTAATAATAGCAACGTCCTCAGGACACACCTCGGGTAAGACCTCAGGTGTCTGGCCTCTGCATCTCTGGAACAGTTTGTCACCCATGTTGGAAGCACTTAAACTGATTATTTTTTCAAATGCATTTATTTATTTTGAAATGTTTATATTTTATATTAGAGTATAGCCAATTAACAATGCTGTGATAGTTTCAGAACAGCGAAGAGACTGTCATGCATATACATATATCCATTCTCCCCCAGGTGGCGTTAGTGGTAAAGAACCCGCCTGGTAATGCAGGAGACCCAAGAGACTTGGGTTCAATCCCTGGGTCGGGAAGTTCCCCTGGAGGAGGGATGACAACCCACTCCAGTATTCTGGCCTGAAGAACCTCATGGACAGAGGAGCCTGATGGGCTACAGTCCATAGGCCCACAAAGAGTCAGACATGACTAAAGGGATTTAGCATGCATTCGCCCCCAAACTCCCCTCCCATCCAGGCTGCCACACAACACTGAGGAGAGCTCCCTTGGAAGCTCTGAAATGTATGTAAAGTGGCTGCTGATTTAGTCCCGTGGGTTTCTTCAGATATGCCCTCAACCTACAGCTTTCGATGGCACTGCAGTACTTGGGAACTCTTTGTATGGAAAGGGGAGTTAGGTCCATGCTCAGAGGCACCTGTATTTTACTGCACAACACTGTCTTACAGCCAGCATTCTGATTGCTCCTCAGTTTGAATTAAAGAATTATGAGGAGCAGACTCTCCAAGGAAATCTTGCATCCCCTAGTGTAGAACGGGGCTAATTTGCTTTCCCATGCCAAATGTGTGTTTGATCAGCAGATGAATAGGACTCATTACAGCCTGGCATGGATATCGAGGTGCCCTAGAAATATTTATACACCATTTACCAGCACAGTACTTTTAGTAAATGTGAGAAGATGCCGCTACAGGCCATCACAAAGCTGGCAATTAAACTGAAAATCACAGCTATACCTTAGAGTTTCATAGCTCTGTTAATCAAAAGTTTGGAGAATGGCTGCTTGAGCAGAAGAACACCCTAGGCTTGAGTCAGGAAGTTATGCTTATTTCTAAATCTTGAAGGATGGCAGGTAACATAGGTTACTTTGGCCCTATTGTTATTCTTTCAGATGACAATAACATTGGATAATACTTGGTGGTATTTAATATCTGGCAGGCATGTATTATATTGAGTATTGACGTGTCCTGTGAGGTAGGTACTTTTGTTATCCCTACTATACAGATGAGGAAACTCAAGCACAGAAAGGCTAGACGTCTTGCCTGGAGTCACTTAGCTGGTCAGTGGCAGAGCCAGGCTGTGAGCTCACATGGTCAGGCTGCAATCCCTATCCTTTACTAGAATGCTATGCTGTCATCTGGAAAGATCTCATTCTAAATTAATGTGTACTTGGTTTCATCTTTGATTTCAGTACAACATATTATATATTTAGTCAGGGCAATGAAAGATATAGACCTGCCAATAGTTACAAATAGGGTTAGGAGAAGCGCAGAAGCATGTTGTCAAGAGAGAGCTGAAGCTTTGAAACAGCTGTCTGGGGCTGATCCTTGCTGTGTGTCTCTGGGCCTTAGTCTATTAACCTAAGAAAGGACTCATTGCCTATGACACTAGCTTGCGAGAAGCAAATGAGATTGTATGTGTATGTGAAATCCTGAAAACTGTAAAGCGCGAGTAAATTTAAACTAGTATTAGGGGTGGCCGTGGTCAGTATTCTTTGGGAAAAAATTATGTCAAAAATATTAAATCTAATTCAAGAAGAGTTGTGCTTTTCTTTTTAAACCTGAAATCTTTTTTTTAAAATTTATAACACTTGGATTCTCATTTAGATTCTACTATTTACTCATAAAGTCTTATAATTGCTAGTAAAATAGGATACCCGCTACCATATTTCAGAGAGATTCTGAGGATTAAAGAGCTGATACATATGAAAATGCTTGATAAATGATTAGACATTTTGCAAGTATAAGGTATCATCATCACCATGACTATTAATACTTCTTTACCTAAGACATTTCACATACTAGGATTTTGAGCATAGACTTAAACAAAGAATATGCCTCATAAGGGAGTGTGTGTTGTGAAGGTACAAAGTCATAGTGGTTTAAAATAAATAGCTACACTATCTCAATAATTTGTTTTATTCACCAAGGGCTGGAAGCTCAAAGAAGCTAAAGGTAGCCTGGAGATTTTCGAGCACAGGTATTGATTAACAGAATTTTGTGACTGTGTTGTTTGGAGTATACGTTCCCTTTGTGTGTTTTTAAAGTAAAAGTGAAACAAAGAAAAGAAATATAAAGTCGGGATTGAGGTAAGAGGCTCACAGAAGGAGACCATAATAAGTTTCTCTTTCCCTTCGAAGTCATTCAGACTACACTATTTACTGAGATCTACATTCACATTCCTACCACAGAGAACTAAACGATGCTGTGGTCTGCTCTGCTCCTGGCAGAACCATTGGAGGTCACCAGAGGACAATGAAATAATAACTCTCTTAAAAAGTGCAGTAGGTTAGCTCTACCAAACGTCATCTGCACAGTACTGACCTGGCAAGTAGAAACTGCAAAGTGGGCTTAACTTCCGAACTGCTTCCTTACCTCTTCTGTTGTCCAGCACTAACTTCACAGACATTAATGATCCTGGTGGCTAACACACGTAGCTCTCACAATTTGCAGTGATGTCCCAAATCTTGCACTTAATTCTTTGGCAATGATTGATTGGCACTTAGTACTGGCATCACAAAAGAGACAAACGCTTGCCATACAAAAGGCTATTGAGAGTGATTCCATGGACAGAGGTCGTTACAAAAGGTGGTCATCAGAGCCTGACTCCACCTTTCTGTGGTTCAGCATAAGGTTCACATCTATCTTATTGGCAGAATTTATATTTTGATAGCCCAAACAGCTGTTTTGATTGGTTGTTGACTGTGCCATCCTGAGAGAATATTTTTATTATCTCTCCTGCCAAAAACATTGGTTTTACTATGAAAATAAACATTCTGTTTAATCTGTGGAAGTTTTCTCAATGTATACTCATGTTATTAGAACTAATATTACTCTTCCTTCAGGGAATACAATCATTAACATTTCTCACATACTATTTTTGGTGGTAGGCACTGTGCTATTTAGGCTTCTAAACCTGAAGGTATTTAGTATCCTCAATGATGCTGTAAAATAGCTAATATCATTCTTTATTTGTTCAAGGTTATTAGGCTGAACTATATCAAAGTGGTCCAGAATGGTTAACAATGGCAATTTTAACTAGCTTTTCTCAACCAGAGTTCCAAGGGACAATCAGTAGACTCAAGTCATCCATTGAGCTAATGAAATAACTTCTCTCTCATGCATTTAAAATGGTACCAGTCATATACAATCCTTGGGAGACTTGAGCAAATAGTTACAGAAATTATTTGGGGTGTTTGGTAATTCAGTAGAGACATATTATTTGGGAAAGGCAGAAAGAATGTAAATAATAGGAATACCACCATATTTGAGAAGAATATGTTGAAGGTCAACATATCATAGGTATAATTTATAAGTTTTAGTCCATTTATTCTCAATATAAGAGATGGGGATAAGATGAGATGGGCAAATCAGATTCCTTTGGGAGCATGGAGGAAGGGAATGTTTTCCATACAGCCTCATGCTTATATTCTGCTGTCTTTGATTAGTCCCCTCCATGATAATGGCAGCTGGAATGAATCTTTCTTTACATTTTGATTGGCGTAGAGTTGATTTACAAGGTTGTGTTTACTTGCAGCAAAGTGAATCAGCTATGCACGCATATGTCTACTCTTTTTTAGATTTTTTTCCCCATATAAGCCATCAGAGAGCAGTGAGTAGAGTTCCCTGTTCTATATAATAGGTCCTTATTCATTACCCATTTTATATATAGTAGTGTTTTATATATGTAGTTATATTTTATATATAGTAGTATGTGTATGTCAATCCCAATCTCCCAATGTATTCCTTACCCCTGGGATCTTCCTTACTAATAGGAAAGTAGGGTTATGTTACAGTAGAAAAGCTATTCTTGAAAATGATTGTCATATTTCAAATTGTTTCCAAATTTAATGTTTTCTTGGTGTGAGTTCAATGGTACTATTTTTTTATGGGAAATAATTAAGGCCTTTGGAAAATTCGATCATTAGAATTCAAATTATTTGGAGATAATAAACTATCTGATCAGACTCTCAGATTCAAGAAAGAAAGCCCTAACCTCACAATGATGAGTATTCCACAAAAACCAAAAGGAGTTTAGTCAGCAGTCTAAAAGAATACGAGTAAACTGTCCTCGAGCTGTTTTATTAATTCAGTTCCATGGCATATGGTTCACCATGCGGCAAAGAATTTGGGATTTGAAGTTTAAAGCTGAAACCTACAGTTTAGTAGCAGTGAGGCCAAGGCAAGCCATGTATCTCCCATGACCCTGAGTTTACAGAAACGAACAGCTAACCTGTAGGGTTAAGGATTATGAGGGTTAAGAACAGGACTGGCAAACAAGTGACTCAATAAGTGTGACTCAGGGCCACAGTTATGCAAAAAAGAGCAGACGGTAACCAAGATTTTTTTTAAGGTATTTGAACAAACTCATCAAAGAATAACTTTGTATTTCTGCTAAGTTACTTCAGTCGTGTCCGACTCTGTGCGACCACATAGACGGCAGCCCACCAGGCTCCGCCGTCCCTGGGATTCTCCAGGCAAGAACACCGGAGTGGGTTGCCAGTGCCTCCTCCAATGCACGAAAGTGAAAAGGGAAAGTGAAGTCGCTCAGTCGTGTCTGGACTCTTCACGACCCCATGGACTGCAGCCTACCAGGCTCCTCCATGGGATTTTCCAGGCAAAAGTACTGGAGTGGGCTGCCAGTGCCTTCTCGGAACTTTGTATTTCAAGTTAGTCTAAACAAGTTGTTTGACTCACTTTAGTTGCACATTGCATTTACTGTGGATAATCTGATATTTATACTTACCCCTCCAACTCTTTCAAAGTGGTCCCCATCTCTGTCAAAGTCTATCAGGCGTCCATTAAATGACCAAGTGAACACAATGTTGAGCGAGTGATCGTGTGTTACCTGGCATGGCAGAACAATACTTTCCCCAACAGTGACATCCATACTGGAAGGAGGCACCATTACCTTTGTTGGATCTAGAGAGTGAAAACAAAACAGAACAACAAAGCCTATGAGCATAAGCAGAAATAAAATGTAGAATTCAAGGGCAGGATGAAATACTAAGGAGTTTGGCTTTATTTTTTCTTAGGCTATGCCTGGCAAGCCTTAGTCATCTGGGAAGCTCAGATTCGGGCCAGGAGGTCATTTTTAATATGAAAAGATGAAAACACTCATAATGTGAATCTTCACAGAGCAACTGAACTCAGCTGGGGAGCACTGAGGTTACATCTCTTAAGACACTTACGGAGGGGCCTACTTCTGCAGCCTGCTCTGAAATTGCCACTTGAAAAAGGTTTTCAGTTCTCCCTGGTTTCACTAGAAAGCTGAGTGCAAGCAGGAAAATCCATGCTAATTGGAAACTTTCTTTTTTCTACTATAAAAGTGATACATGTTTAGTATAGGAAAGTCAGAAAATTCAGGGAAGCTGAAAGAAGGAACCAAAGGAAAACAATTATGTATAGTTTCTTAGTGTTTGGATAAAATTCCTATTTTCATTTTAGTATAATTACTCCATGTTTTGGATTCTTAGCTTTTCAGTTGTTTTGTTTTGCAGTATAGCAAACATGCTACATATATGATACTTCTCTTTATTCTCTATTTAAATGTAATACAGCCTTATATTTTATCCACAAATTATTATAACCTGCATGATAGGCTGTTAATTGTTTCAACCATTATGAAACTAGTAAATATTTTAGCAAATTTATTATAATTATAAATAATGCTATAATGAATATCTCTGACAAAATGGTGCATATATATATATACATATATATATATATATATATATAGAGAGAGAGAGAGAGAGAGAGAGAGAGCTTATTTCTTATTTAAGAATAGTTGATTTACAATGTTGTGTTAGTTTCAAATAAATAGCAAAGTGATTCAGCTATACACATATATTCTTTCTCAGGTTCCTTTCCATTATAGACTATTACAAGATAGAGATTATAGTTCCTTTTGCTATACAGTAAGTCCCTGTTGTTTATTTTATATATAGTAGTGTATATATATTCCTTCCAGACTCCCAAGTTATCCCTCCCCACCATTTGGTAATGATAAGATTGTTTTCTATGTTTGTAGGTCTTTCTGCTTTGTTCAGTTCAGTTCAGTTGCTCAGTTATGTCCGACTCTTTGCAACACCATGAACCACAGCATGCCAGGCCTCCCTGTCCACACCAACTCCCAGAGACTACCCAAACCCATGTCCATTAAGTTGGTGATGCCATCCAATCATCTCATCCTCTGTTTTCCCCTTCTCCTCCTGCCCTCAATCTTTCCCAGCATCAGGGTTTTTTCCAATGAGTCAGGTCTTCACATCAGGTGGCCAAAGTATTGGGGTTTCAGCTTCAGGATCAGTCCTTCCAATGAACACCCAGGACTGATCTCCTTTAGGATGGACTGGTTAGATCTCCTTGCAGTCCAAGGGACTCTCAAGAGTCTTCTCCAACACCACAGTTCAAAAGCATCAATTCTTCAGCACTCAGCTTTCTTTGGAGTCCAACTCTCATAACCATACATGACTAGTGGAAAACCATAGCCTTGACTAGATGGACATTTGTCGACAAAGTAATGTCTCTGCTTTTTAATATGCTGTATAGATTTGTCATAACTTTCCTTCAAGGAGTAAGAGTCTTTTAATTTCATGGCTGCAATCACCATCTGCAGTGATTTGTGAGCCCAGAAAAATAAAGTCTGTCACTGTTTCCACTGTTTCCCCATCTATTTCCCATGAAGTGATGGGACCAGATGCCATGATCTTCGTTTTCTGAATGTTGAGCTTTAAGCCAACTTTTTCACTCTCCACTTTAACTTTCATCAAGAGGCTTTTTAGTTCCTCTTCACTTTCTGCCATAAGAGTGGTGCCATCTGCATATCTTAGGTTATTAATATTTCTCCAGGCAATCTTGATTTCAACTTGTGCTTCATCCAGCCCAGCATTTCTCATGATGTACTCTGCATATATGTTAAACAAGCAGGGTGACAATATACAGCCTTGATGTACTCCTTTTCCTATTTGGAACCAGTCTGTTGTTCCATGTCCAGTTCGAACTATTGCTTCCTGACCTGCATACAGGTCTCAAGAGGCAGGTCAGGTGGTCTGGTATTCCCATCTCTTTCAGAATTTTCCACAGTTTATTGTGATCCACACAATAAAAGGCTTTGGCATAGTCAATAAAGCAGAAATAGATTTTTTTCCTGGAACTCTCTTGCTTTTTTGATGGTCCAACGGATGTTGGCAATTTGATCTCTGGTTTCTCTGCCTTTTCCAAAACCAGCTTGAACATCTGGAAGTTCACGGTTCACATTCTACTGAAGCCTGGCTTGGAGAATTTTAGGCATTACTTTACTAGCCTGTGAAATGAGTGCAATTGTGCAGTAGTTTGAGCATTCTTTGGCATTGCCTTTCTTTGGAATTGGAATGAGAACTGACCTTTTCCAGTCCCATGATCACTGCTGAGTTTTCCAAACTTGCTGGCATATTGAGTGCAGCACTTTCAGAGCAGCATCTTTTAGGATTTGAAATAGCTCAACTGGAATTCCATTGCCTCCACTAGTTTTGTTCATAGTGATGCTTCCTAAGGCCCACTTGACTTCACATTCCAGGTTGTCTGGCTCTAGGTGAGTGTGAGTGATCACACCATTGTGATTATCTGGGTCGTGAAGATCTTTTTTGTACAGTTTCTCTGTGTATTCTGCCATCTCTTCTTAATATCTTCTGCTTCTGTTAGGTCCATACCATTTCTGTCCTTTATTGAGCCCATCTCTGCATGAAATGGTCCCTTGGTATCTCTAATTTTCTTAAAGAGATCTCTAGTCTTTCCCACTATATTGCCTTCCTGTATTTCTTTGCACTGATCACTGAGGAAGGCTTTCTTATCTCTCCTTGCTATTCTTTGGAACTCTGCATTCAAATGAGTATATCTTTCCTTTTCTCCTTTGCTTTTTGCTTCTCTTCTTTTCACGGCTATTTGTAAGGCCTCCTCAGACAGCCATTTGGTTTTTTGCATTTCTTTTTCTTGGGGATGGTCTTGCTCCCTGTCTCCCGTACAGTGTCTCGAACCTCCATCCATAGTTCATCAGGCACTCTGTCTATTGGATCTAGTCCCTTATATCTATTTATCACTTCCACTGTATAGTCATAAGGCATTTGATTTAGGTTATACCTGAATGGTCTAGTGGTTTTCCCTACTTTCTTCAAGTTAAGTCTGAATTTGGCAATAAGGAGTTCATGATCTGAGTCACAGTCAGCTCCCAGTCTTGTTTTTGCTTATTGTATAGAGCTTCTCCATTTTTGGCTGTAAAGAATATAATCAATCTGATTTTGGTGTTGACCATCTGGTCTGTTTTGTAAATAAGTTCCTTTGTGTCATTTTTTTAGATTCCAAGCATAAGTGATATTTTTCTCTGTGTAACTTTACTTCACTCATATAGCACTTTAAAAAAATGATAACTACTAATTTGTCTTTAAATTCACCCTTTACATTATAGTTTTAATTGGGAATGAAATGGATTTGCTCATACAAGATAGTTTATGAACCTTAAAACTACATTCACACATAGATAAGTCTCTACTTTCTCACTGACATAGGATTTCATAACTGATGTCAGAGAGTAAAATGGTGAAAAGCAATGTGAATTAAATTGAAAGGTCATAGAAGTGCTTACAGAGTGAAATTATGAATTCAGCCATATTCCTGAAATTTCTCTATACTGAACTCTAAAGTCAAACAAAACCAACCAAACACACCACAATGAAGAAGACAAATCAAAAGCAAAGAGAGACAGTAAAAGACTGACAGCTAATCCCCTTCCACATTCATAGGATTGCGTTTCACAGGCTGTGCAGCACATAAACCCTTACTGAATATATCTCCTAGATTACAATCTCAGCTGGGAATTTTGTAATGGAGTCTCTTTCCAACAACCCACTCACTAAAATTTCCTCTTTAAAGAGTATCCAAACAGTATTTTCTACCCTTTTATCCAACTTTGGAAAGCAAACATCTCAGGTCATTAAAGAAGGAGTCTGTGTACATCTGAAGTGAGTCAGTTCAGTTTAGTCCTTTAGTTGTGTCCAACTCTTTGTGACCCCATGGACTGCAGCACGCCAGGCTTCCCTGTCCGCCACCAACTCCTGGAGCTTGCCCAAACTCAAGTCCATTGAGTCAGTGATGCCATCCAACCATTTCATCCTCTGCTGTCCCCTTCTCCTGCCTTCAATCTTTCCCAGCATCCATAAATGGATTCTAATCTAGTGGAGGAATATACTTTTGTTCTTTTCTGAAAATAGGTAGAGCTCAGGACAAGTGGATTGGTGTGCTCTTGGTGATTTCACGGTGTGCATGAAATCAGAAGTGAAAAACAGGTACTTCTAACTAAGAGATTTTTGCCTGGAGAATTCCATGGATAGAGGAGCCTGGTGGGCTACAGTCCAAGGGATTGGACAAGACTGGGAGACTAACACACACACACACACACACACAAGCTAAGAGATAATGGGAAAGACAACTGTTTATTTCAAAACCTGAGGCTTTTGCAAGTCATATAATCAAAATCAACTATTGATTAACTGACCCATAGGAAAAGGTACAGATAGAGAGTTTTTTTTAAATGATGGAAGAAGTTAAAAACAAATCACCTTTGAATAATGCTGAGCAGAAAATCAAGAAATAACTCCATTTCACTTAATGTGTCATTTATCACTTTTTAATTTCAAAATTCATCTATAAAATGAAGATTGGAACACATAATTCCTGGACAAAATTATCTGCATCTCCGGTTTGTGTTTGGCATGATGTCACTTTATTCTATTTTAAATGGCTGTCCACTGATTTTGCAATTTAGATTTTCATTTTAATGTACTTTCATTCATTTGTGGATCTATCTACCAAGCAATCGTTATGTGTTAAATGGATAACAGTGTCCTACTACCAAGAGAGACCCGACAAAACTTTTTCATAAAAACTAACTGAGGGGCTTCCCTGGCTGTCCAGTGGTTAAGAATTGGCCTTAAAATGCAGGGGATGCAGGTTTGACCTGTGGTTTAAAAACTAAGATCCCACATGCCACAAGGCAACTGCTGTGGCAACCACAAGCCTGTGTGCTCTAAAGACCACACACAACTACTAGAGAGTCCATGCGCCATTATAAAAGATCCTAAGTGCCACAACTGAGACCAGAAGCAGCCAAATAAATAAATGCTCGTGCTTGGTAACTCTTTCTTGTCTGACTCTTTGAGACCTGGCTCCTCCACCCAAAGTTTTCAGGCAAGAATACTGGAGCAGGTTGCCATCTCCTCCTCCAAGAGGATCTCCTCAACCCAGGGATTGAACCCTCATCTCTTGTGTCTCCTGCATTGACAGGTGGATTCTTTACCACTAGCGCTACCTGGGAAGCCCAAAGAGATAAACAGACAAAAACAAAAAACCAAAAACGAAGCCTAACTTCTAACTAAAAAACTAAACTAACAGAGCCTAACTAGCTAAAAAACTAACTGTTCACATTCTAGATACCATGTTATATGCTTGACATGGATTGTTTCATTTATTTTTAACAAATACATACTATTATTCCTATTTAACAGATGAGGGAAACTGATGCCTAAGAATGGTTAAGGAACTATCTGTTGTGCTAAGCTGTCTCCCTTCATTTAGCTAAAAAATGATATATCCATTCACAAAGGATCCAGGGAACAAGGCTGAGGGCATAATACAGCAATCTGTACTTTTGATTATGTGTAGTCAGCTGAAGACATGTAAACACAGAAGAAATTCAGAGAAGGCCATGGGGTGAAGATGGTTTCAGAGGGCTTTACTGCAAGATGAATGAAGTTACTTTCTTAGGTAAAAAGCAGTGATGAGTTTATACCTGAAATGCTGGCTCTGCCTATAAGCTTACACATCACACTGATGAGTGCAGTCAGATGTGAAGGCTAAAGTCCTCAAAAATGTCTTGGAGTTGGCACCTACCTGAAAGCCTAGAATCACTTGCAATTCTGGTTACATTTTTAATTGACGTCGTTTTTTCACCTAAAGAAATGTTTATCCTTTTATGCACATTCAGTGATCTGGGACAGATTTTATTATTATTGCTGAACTCAGCTGCCTGTTAACCAAGGAACAAAGTTCTCTAAATCAAGGATTATGCTGGTACAGCTACTGTGATGACAGATGCTAATTCATTACCGTAGCACTTGTCACTGATTCACATTTGAGCCCTGAAGCAACAAGAATCAATGCAAAGGAAGTCAAGCACCATACACACACCAGAGAGGTCTCCCCGGGACTGGAGAAGATTAAACTAAAGAGGTTCAAAACCTCATTAGTTTCCTGGTTTTCCCAAATTGTATACTTGTTCAGTACTCCTGTTTTCCGTGTTGTGAATTCAGATGCTCTTTACGTGATTCATTTATTTAAATTTGAATACAAACACTGTACACAAATAAGCAGATGGTGTCTTCAAAACGAAACTGTCTCCCCTCCTTTGGTTTTAATTCATCAAGATCAGGAAGAACCTATATTTACGATTTGTGTTCTGAAGACTCACTCCGTCTATGTTCTGTGCATAGAACTCTCAAAGGCAATTAGAACTCAAGATGTGAACTGATGTCTGGATTTGGATGTAATTAAATAGCAACAACAAAATAGGGCTAACAATACCCCAAAACTTTTCAGCTTGTGGTTGGTTCACTACATGGGAGATGAGAAATTCAGAACTCCAGAGGATTGATGCTGAAAATATATACATATATTTATCAAGTGATTAACCATCAGAGAGTAAAAAAAAATTCCTTTATGCTTTATACTGTTTTCTATAACATAGAGAAGACAGAAGTAAACTAAGTGCTTTATTCCAAAGATCAAAACAACCAGGAGAGAGAGATTTAATTATTAATCACTGTGTTAATGATTAAGTCAGTGATTAGATGCATAATTCCTTTCACACTAACAATGAAATATCAGAAAGGTAAAGTAAAAAACAGTACTTTTAAAATCACATCAAAAAACAAATAAAATGCCTAAGAGGAATAAACCTGACCAAGGAGATGAAAGAACTATATATGGTGAGAACTATAAAACATTATAAAGGAAACTGAAGAGGATTCAGTTAAGTGGAAAGATATCTCGTGTTCTTCAATCAGATGAATTAATTTTGTTAAAGTGGCAATGCTACCCAATCTACAGATTTAATGTGATCCATGTGAAATTACCCATGACATTTCACACAGAATTAGAATAAATAATCGAAAAATTAATATGGAACCATAGAAGGCCAAGAATTGCCACGACAATTCTGAGGAAAAAAAAACCAAAAGGCTCTCTCAGACTTTAGACAATAAGACAAAGCCACAGAAGTCAAAACAGTGTGGTATTGGTACAAAAACGGACATGCAGATCATTGGAGCACAATAGAGAGCTCAGAAATAAAACCACGTATCTATGATCAATCAATCTTTGACAAAGGAAGCAAAACTATAAAATGGGAAAAAAGACAGTCATCAGCAAGTGGTGATGGGAAAGTTGAACAGCTGAATATAAATCAATGAAGTTAAAACATACTTTCATAACATGCATAAAAATAAACTCAAAATGGCTTAAAGACTTAAACATAAGACATGACACCATAAAACTTCTAGAAGACAGCATGGGCAAAACATTCTTTGACATAAATCATACCAATGTTTTCTTAGATCAGTCTCCCATGGCAACAGAACTAAAAACAAAACAAATGGAACCTAATAAAACTTATAAGCTTTTGCACAGCAAAGGAAACCATAAAAACAAACAAACAAAAACACAGAAAAGACAACCTACAGAAGGGAAGAAAACATTTGATGCAATGATGCTAAATCAGCTCAACAACAAAACACAAACAACCTAACTGAAAAGTGCTCAGAAGATCTTAATAGGTATTCCTCCAAAGAAGACATACAGGTGGCGGCCAGTAGGCACATGAAAAGATGCTCAACATCACTAATTACCAAAGAAATGCAAATCAAAACTACAGTGAGTACCACTTCACACCAGCTTGAATGGCCATCATTAAAAAGCCTACAAATAACAAATGCTGGAGAGGGTGTGAAGAAAAGGGAACTCTCTTACACTGTTGTGGATGTAAATCAGTGCACACTCCTTCCAAAGCTTTTTGCATCTAAAAGGAATCAGAATATGATGAAGCACGAAGAATGGTTGAGATTTTAAAAGATTTCTAAGGTCCCTAAAAGAAAATTAGATTGAGACTTCCTAGCATCTTTTACTGGTCTATATAAATGCATTAAGCTTCTGTCTTTTTGTGATGAAACTGGGAGAAAAGACTAGATAGAGCTGCAACAAATTGGAGAGTTATGTTTGAAGTGATTTGAGTCGAAAGAGGCGATATGAATGCCTATGAGTAAGTATGGGTTGATATATACTTAAGTAGGTATCAGGAAGTACGTATCAACAAATTGATAAAGCATAACTTTGTAAACAAAGATGAAATATTTGCCTTTTCCTTTCTATTGGTCCTTCAAAAATCTGGCTTTTCTCCAGCTGGCTCCCCTGTGCACTTGATGGTTTATTGTGACCAGATATCAACTAGTTATGCTAATCATTGTTTTGATTTGTTTTCTTTGTTTTGAAATTTTTTATGCTTTCTGTCTCTGTTACAGTATGATCTTGTTAATGTTACTAGCTGTATGACTTATTCTGTCTATTTTATAAGATTGCAATCTGTGTGTGTGTGTATACATATATATATAGGTGCTTGTATCCATATATAGATGTTAGTATTATATGTATATATAGATGTTAGTATCTATACGTATATATAGATATAAGAGATGGAGGTGCTCCAGAAAACTAAAAATAGAACTACCCTACGATGCAGCAATGCTACTCTGTGACATATGCCCAGACAAAACTGTAATTCAAAAAGATACACATACCTTTATGTTTACAGCAACACTATTTACAAAAGGCAACACATGAGAACAGCCTAAATGTCCACTGACATAAATGGATAAAGAAGATGTGTTGTATGTCTCTGTTGCTCAGCCATGAAAAAGAATGAAATAATGTTACTTGCAGCACCATGTTTATAACTAGGGATTATCATACTAAGTGAAGTAAGTCAGAAAAAGAAAATACCATACAGCATAATTTATATAGAGAGTCTAAAAAATGGAACACATGAACCTATCTACAAAACAAAATTATACTCGTAGACACAGAGAACAGACTTGTGGTTTCCAAGTGGAGGAAGGGAGCAAGAGAAATGAACTGGGAACTTGGGTTTGGTGAATGTAAACTATTATATTTACAATGGATAAACAATGAACTCTTACTTTATAGCACAGAGAACTATATTCAGTCTCCTGGGATAAATCATAATGGAAAAGAATGTATATATATATAACTGATTCACTTCGCTGTACAGCAGATTGACACGACATTGTAAATCCACTATATGTCAACAAAAATGTTAAACCATTTACTTAAAGCATACAATGAAAATGGAAACTGTAACTACTTAATGTTTTTGGTAATCTCTTAGAGTATTTAATTTAAAGGAAATTATCTCTTTTATAGGGCTTCCCTGATAGCTCAGTTGGTAAAGAATCCACCTGCAATGCAGAAGACCCCGGTTCAATTCTTAGGTCAGGAAGATCTGCTGGAGAAGGGGTAGGCTACCCACTCCAGTATTCTTAGACTTCCCTCGTGGCTCAGCTGGTAAAGAATCCACCTACAATGTGGGAGACCTGGGTTTGATCCGTAGGTTGGGAAGACCCCCTGGAGAAGAGAAAGGCTACCCACGCCAGTATTCTGGCCTGGAGAATTCCATGGACTGTATAGTCCATGGGTTGCAATTGGAAGCAACTGAGCAATAACTGTTTCATGCTGAAGAACACTTTGCCCTCACTGTACTTTCTTTTCCTATTAGTTTTATTTAAATTTAATGTTTAAATCTCATTTTATTTATTGCTTTGTTCAAATTGCTTAATGAGAACATGTATTATTTTACAGAAACAATTACTTTTCTAAAAAAATCTTGACTGCACATATTCCAAATGTTAATATTGGTCAGTTCTGAGGAGTATGAAAAACACAATTAGATGCATAAATTATAACACATTAACCAAGTCTATGCTCCGACCAGTAATACTGAAGAATCTGAATGGTTCTATGAAGCCTACAAGACCTTCTAGAACTAACACCCCCAAAAGATGTCCTATTCATGATAAGGGACTGGAATGCAAAAGTAGGAAGTCAAGAAACACCTGGAGTAACAGGCAAATTTGGCCTTGGAGCACAGAATGAAGCAGGGCAAAGGCTAATAGAGTTTTGCCAAGAGAATGCACTGGTCATAGGAAACATCCTCTTCCAACAACACAAGAGAATACTCTACACATGGACATCACCAGATGGTCAACACTGAAATCAGATTGATTATATTCTTTGCAGTCAAAGATGGAGAACCTCTATACAGTCAGCAAAAATAAGACTGGGAGCTGACTGTGGCTCAGATCACGGAATCCTTATTGCCAAATTCAGACTCAAAGAAAGCAGGGAAAACCACTAGACCATTCAGGTATGACCTAAATCAAATTCCTAATGATTATACAGAGGAAGCGAGAAATAGATTTAAGGGACTAGATCTGATAGACAGAGTGCCTGATGAACTATGGACGGAGGTTTGTGACATTGTACAGGAGATAGGGAGTAAGACCATCCCCAAGAAAAAGAAATGCAAAAAACCAAAAGTGCAAAAAGGCTGTCTGAGGAGACCTTACAAATAGCTGTAAAAAGAAGAGAAGCAAAAGCAAAGGAGAAAAGGAAAGATATACCCATCTGAATGCAGAGTTCCAAAGAATAGCAAGGAGAGATAAGAAACCCTTCCTCAGTGATCAGTGCAAAGAAATACAGGAAAACAATAGAGTGGGAAAGACTAGAGATCTCTTTAAGAAAATTAGAGATACTAGGGGAACATTTCATGCAAAGATGGGCTCAATAAAGGACAGAAATGGTATGGACCTAACAGAAGCAGAAGATATTAAGAAGAGGTGGCAAGAATACACAGAAGAACTGTACAAAGAAGATCGTCACAACCCAAATAATCATGATGGTGTGATCACTTACCAAGAGACAGAAACCTGGAATGTGACATCAAGTGGGCCTTAGGAAGCATCACTACGAACAAAGCTAGTGGAAGTGATGAAATTCCAGTTGAGCTATTTCAGATCCTAAAGATGATGCTGTGAAAGTGCCACACTCAATATGCCAGCAAATTTGGAAAACTCAGCAGTGGCCACAGGACTGGAAAAGGTCAGTTTTCATTCTAATTCCAAAGAAAGGCTATGCCAAAGAATGCTCAAACTACTGCACAATTGTACTCATCTCACACACTAGTAAAGCAATGCTCAAAATTCTCCAAGCCAGGCTTCAACAGTATGTGAACCGTGAACTTCCAGCTGTTCAAGATGGATTTAGAAAAGGCAGAGAAACCAGAGATCAAAATGCCAACATCTGCTGGATCATCAAAAAAGCGAGATTTCCAGACAAACATCTGTTTCTGCTTTATTGACTATGCCAAAGCTTTTGACTGTGTCAGTTCAGTTCAGTCACTCAAGTCATGTCCAACTCTTTGTGATCCCGTGAACTGCAGCATGCCAGGCTTCTCTGTCTATCACCAATCCCAGAGTTTACCCAAACTCATGTCCATGGAGTTGGTGATGCCATGCAACCATCTCATCTTCTGTCGTCCCCTTCTCCTCCTGCCCTCAATCTTTCCCAGCATCAGGGTCTTTTCCAATGAGTCAGGTCTTCACATCAGGTGGCCAAAAGATTGGAGTTTCAGCTTCAACATCAGTCCTTTCAAAGAACACGCAGGACTGATCTCCTTTAGGATGGACTGGTTGGATCTCCTGGCAGTTCAAGGAACTCTCAAGAGTCCTCTCCAACACCACAGTTCAAAAGTATCAATTCTTTGGTGCTCAGTTTTCTTTCTAGTGCAACTTTCACATCCATACATGACCACTGGAAAAACAATAGCCTTGACTAGATGGACCTTTGTCATCAAAGTAATGTCTGCTGTTTAATATGCTGCCTAGGTTGGTCACAACATTCTTTCCAAGGAGTAAGCATCTTTTAATTTCATGGCTGCACTCACCATCTGCAGTGATTTTGGAGCCCAGAAAAATAAAGTTTGTCACTGTTTCCACTGTTTCCCCATCTATTTCCCATGAAGTGATAGGACTGGATGCCATGATCTTCGTTTTCTGAATGTTGAGCTTTAAGCCAACTTTTTCACTGTCCTCTTTCTCTTTCATCAAGAGGCTTTTTAGTTCTTCTTCACTTTCTGCCATAAGGGTAGTGTCATATGCATATCTGAGGTTATTGTTATTTCTCCAGGCAATCTTGATTTCAACTTGTGCTTCATCCAGCCCAGTGTTTCTCATGATGTACTCTGCATATAAGTTAAATAAGCAGGGTGACAATATACAGCCTTGACATACTCCTTTTCCTATTTGGAACCAGTCTGTTGTTCCATGTCCAGTTCGAACTGTTGCTTCCTGACCTGCATACAGGTCTCAAGAGGCAGGTCAGGTGGTCTGGTATTCCCATCTCTTTCAGAATTTTCCACAGTTTATTGTGATCCACACAATCAAAGCTTTGGCATAGTCAATAAAGTAGAAATAGCTGTTTTTCTGGAACCCTCTTGGTTGTTTTTGATGATTCAGCAGATGTTGGCAATTTGATCTTTGATTCCTCTGCCTTTTCTAAATCCAGCTTGAACAGCTAGAAGTTCAAGGTTCACATTCTGCTGAAGCCTGGCTTGGAGAATTTTGAGCATTACTTACTAGCATGTGAGATGAGTGTAATTGTGCAGTAGTTTGAGCATTCTTTGGCATTGCCTTTCTTTGGAATTGGAATGAAAACTGACCTTTTCCAGTCCTGTGGCCACTGCTGAGTTTTCCAAATTTGCTGGCATATTGAGTGCAGCACTGTCAGAGCAGCATCTTTAGGATTTGAAATAGCTCAACTGGAGTTCCATTGCATCCACTAGCTTTGTTTGTAGTGATGTTTCCTAAGGCCCACTTGACTTCACATTCCAGGTTATCTGGCTCTAGGTGAGTGATCACACCATCATGATTATCTGGGTTGTGAAGATCTTTTTTTTGTACAGTTCTTCTGTGTATTCTTGCCATCTCTTCTTAATATCTTCTGCTTCTGTTAGGTCCATACCATTTCTGACCTTTATTGAGCCCATCTTTGCATGAAATGTTCCCCTTGTATCTCTAATTTTCTTGAAGAGATCTCTAGTCTTTCTATTGTTTTCCTATATTTCTTTGCAATGATCACTGAGGAAGGGTTTCTTATCTCTCCTTGCTATTCCTTGGAACTCTGCATTCAAATGGAATTATCCCTCCTTTTCTCCTTTGCTTTTTGCTTCTCTTCTTTTCACAGCTATTTGTAAGGTCTCCTCAGACAGCCAGTTTGCTTTTTCACATTTCTGTTTCTTCAACTGTGAGTATCACAATAAACTGTGGGGAATTCTGAAAATCATGGGAATACCAAGCCACCTGACCTGCCTCTTGAGTAATCTGTATGCAGGTCAGGAAGCTACAGTTAGAACTGGACACGGAACAACAGACTGGTTTCAAATGGGAAAAGGAGTATGTCAAAGCTGAATATTGTCACCCTGCTTATTTAACTTATATGCAGAGTACATCAAGACAAATGCTGGGCTGGATAAAGCACAAGTTGAAATCAAGATTGCCTGAAGAAATATCAATAACTTCAGATATGCAGATGACACCACCCTTATGGCAGAGAGTGAAGAAGAACTAAAGAGCCTCTTGATGAAAGTGAAAAAGGACAGTGAAAAACTTGGTTTAAAGCTTAACATTCAGAAAACGAAGATCATGGCATCTGGTCCCATTACTTTATGGCAAATACATGGGGAAAGAGTGGAAACAGTGGCAGATTTTATTTCTTTGGGCTCCAAAATCACTGCAGATGGTGAGTGCAGCCATGAAATTAAAAGACGCTTACTCCCTGAAAGAAAAGTTATGACCAAACTAGATAGCATATTAAAAAGCAGAGACACTACTTTGCCAACAAAGGTCCATCTAGTCAAAGCTATTGTTTATCCAGCAGTCATGTATGGATGTGAGAGTTAGACCAGAAAGAAAGATGAACACTGAAGAATTGATGCTTTTGAACTGTGGTGTTGGAGAAGACTCTTGAGAGTCCCTTGGGCTGAAAGGAGATCCAGCCAGTACATCCTAAAGGAAATCAGTCCTGAATCTTCATTGGAAGGACTGATGTTGAAACTGAAACCCCAATACTTTGGCCACCTGATGCGAAGAGCTGATTCATTTGAAAAGAGCCTGATGCTGGGAAAGATTGAAGGTTGGTGGAGATGGGGACCACAGAGGATGAGTTGGTTGGATGGCATCACTTACTCAATTGGCATGAGCTTGTGTAAACTACAGGAGTGGGTGATGGACAGGGAGGCCTGATGTGCTGCAGTCCATGGGGTCACAAAGAGTTGGACATGACTGAATTACTGAACTGAACTGAACCAAGTCATATTTTATTCTGACTTTACTAGAAGAAAAGCTTTCTCATCAGGGATTTTATTACCTATAAAACAAGTGTCTGTGGTTTGTAGAATAAGAATTCCATTTTGATGTTGTTTGTCTTATACTATAGCAACCCGTTTATATCAGTATATAATTTCTTTACATTTCCCTCCCAGTGCCAAGAATACATCTTCCTGTTTTAGTGACTTTCTTGATCATAATGTTTAAATTTATTTTATTTTTAATTATAGAATTACTTTGCAATATTGTGATGCTTCTTTTTCTTCTTTTGCTATACATCAACATGAATTAGTCATAGGTTTACATATGTCCCCTCCCTTCTGTACCCCCCCTCACTTCCTTCCTCCTTCCACCCTCTAGGTTGTCACAGAGCACTGGCTTCAGGTTCCCCGCATCGTGCAGAAAACTCCCACTGGCTATCTATTTTACATATGGTAATATGTATGTTTCAATGCTATTTCAAACCACCCCACCCTGTCCTTCCCCTACTGTGTCCAAAAGTCTGTTTCCTCTCCTTCCCCCACTGTGTTCAAAACACTGTGTCTGTGTTTCTCTGCTGCCCTGCATATGATCGTCAGTACCATCTTTCTAGATTCCATATATATGCATTGCTACTGCTACTGCTAAGTCACTTCAGTCGTGTCCGACTCTGTGCTACCCCATGGTCGGCAGGCCACCAAGCTCCCCCCGTCCCTGGGATTCTCCAGGCAAGAACACTGGAGTGGGTTGCCATTTCCTTCTCCAATGTATGAAAGTGAAAAGTGAAAGTGAAGTCACTCAGTCGTGTCCGACTCTTAGCGACCCCATGGACTACAGCCTACCAGGCTCCTCCATCCATGGGGTTTTCCAGGCAAGAGTACTGGAGTGGGGTGCCATTGCCTTCTAGTGGTATTTGTCTTTCTCTTCTGACTTACTTCACCTGTATAATGGGCTCTAGGTATATCCATCTCATTAGAACTGACTCAAACCTGTTCCTGTTTATTTATCTCCCACATTGCAGGCAGAGTCTTCACCATCTGAACCACAAGGGAAGCCTCCTTCTGATAGCTGAGTAATATTCTATTGTATATATGCACCACAACTTCCTTATCCATTCATCTGTCCATAGACATCCAGGTTGTTTCCATGTCCTGGTTATTGTAAATAGTGTTACAATGAACATTGGGGTACCTGTGTCTTTTTCAATTATGGCTTCAATCATGCCCAGTTGTGGGACTGCTGGATCATATGGTAGTTTTATTTCTAGTTTTTTAAGCAATCACCATGCTGTTCTCCATAGTGGCTATACCAATTTGCATTCCCACCAAAAGTGTAAGAGGGTCCCCTTTCCTCCATACCCTCTCCAGCACTTATTGTTTGTGACTGTAATGGTTTTGATGATGCCTAAAGTCAGATTGTATCTTCTTTTTAATATTAAATTTTGTAGGGAAACTTTAAAAAATGGGATTTCTCATATGGTGGTTTTTTGGGTGGGAAGTAGGAAGGAGATTCAAGAGGGAGAGGGCAAATATACACCTATGGTTAATTTATGCTGATCTATCACAGAAATCAAACCAATATTGTAAAGCAATTATTAATCAATTAAAAATAAATTATTTTTTAAAAATGGGATTCTTTAAAAAATAAGAGCCAAAGAGCTGACAGATAACTTACCTCAAATGACACTAAGGGGGATTAGACAAAGAACTATTTTTGGTAGTCATTAAAGGCCACAGCAAAGACAATTGATTAATGATCACAGTCAACCTGGAGGAAGAATCTCTAGGGATAAATTTAAGGTCTCTCTAGTTGGTCCCATTTTTTTCCAACAAAAATGAAACCAGTGCTGGATGAACTATTTTTCATTAATTTTGCATAAAACACACAACAAAAAGGGATCCATAAACATGAGATGAGACTCAGAATTCCCAGCAGTTTCAAACTGGACCAGTTTTTTATTTCAGGATGAACTAAAGAGGCAAACCCAAGTGGTGTAGTGGTAGAGAATCCTGCCAAAGCAGGAGACGTGGGTTCTCTCTCTGGGTTGGAAAGATCCTGTAGAGAAGGAAATGGCAACTCATTCCAGTATTTGTGTCTGGAAAATTCCATGGGCAGAGGAGGTTGGTGGGATACGGTCTATGGGTCACAAAGAGTTGGACAGGACTGAGCACAAAGCACATGCACAGGGGCAAAGCAAAAAAGCTTTCCTTCTAAAAATAAGCTATATAGGTTCAAGCTGGGGGAAAAGTGGGTTGGCAGTTCACATGGAAAAAACTTGAGTGTTTCAGTCTCAAAATGGTCTATGCAGCTATGAAAGAAGCTAATGCAATCTTAGGCTGTACTAAATAGCATGTGATACTTATCTTAGAGAGGTAAAAATCCCATTATACTTTGCATTAATGAGACCACAGTTTACTAGGAACATCATTTGGATTCACTGACACATTATTGCACCTAGGTTAGTGAAGGCACTAATAAACTTGTAACAGTTAAAATAAATGAAAATGTTTGACAGGAAAAGGAGAAATGAGAGGGGACATGAGACTCGTCAGCAAGTATGTGAAGGGTTTATGAGCAGCAGATGAATTGAGCTTACTTTGTGTTGCCTCAGAGTTAAAAGCAAAGAGGAACTACAAATAGGCATAGTTTGGCTCTGTAAAAAGGAGAGCTTTCTAAATAATCTGATTTTATGAACAGGAAAATAGGCTGCCTCCGGAGAATATACATCACCATTTCTAGAAGTATTTAAATGGAGGTGGGCTCTATCCAGCTCTGTCAGGTTACACAGAAGCCAGCCAGGGTAGATGAATCCTATTACCTCTCTAAAGAGCCACCTTTCCAGTGCCTTCCTGACCACTCTACTCATGACTGACCCTTTTCTTGTTCAAAGCTTGTCAGCATTAACTGTCTGTTCTACTTCTTTAACGTTACACTTGAGCATTGTTGTGGAATATCACTATCCCATTTCTTCCCTGTCATCAGATTCTAATTCTGCTACATTGACTATGCTAAAGCCTCTGACTGTGTAGATCACAATATACTGTGGAAAATTCTTAAAGAGATGGGAATACCAGACCACCTGACCTGCCTCCCGAGAAACCTGTATGCAGGTCAAGAAGAACTGGACATGGAACAACAGACTGGTTCCAAATTGGGAAAGGAGTACGTCAAGGCTGTATATTGTCACCCTGCTTATTTAACTTATATGTAGAGTGTATCATGAGAAATGCTGGGCTGGAAGAAACACAAGCTGGAATCAAGATTGATGGGAGAAATATCAATAACCTCAGATATGCAGATGACACCACCCTCATGGCAGAAAGTGAAGAGGAACTAAAAAGCCTCTTGATGAAGGTGAAAGAGGAGAGTGAAAAAGTTGCCTTAAAACTCAACATTCAAAAAATAAAGATCATGTTATCAGATCCCATCACTTCATGGCAAATAGAAGGGGAAACAGTGACAGACTTTATTTTTTGGGGCTCCAAAATCACTGCAGATGCTGAGTGCAGCCATGAAATTAAAAGATGCTTGCTCCTTTGAAGAATAGCTATGACCAACCTAGGCAGCATATTAAAAAGCAGAGATATTACTTTGCTGACAAAGGTCCATATAGTCAAGGATATGGTTTTTCCAGTAGTCATGTATGGATATGAGAGTTGGACCATTAAGAAGGCTAAGTGCTGAAGAATTGAACTGTGGTGTTGGAGAAAACTCTTGAGAGTCTGTTGGACAGCAAGGAGATCAAACCAATCAAACCTAAAGGAAATCAGCCCTGAATATTTGTTGGAAGGACTGATGCTGAAGCTGAAGCTCCATTTCTTTGGCCATCTGATGTGAAGAACCAAATTACTGGAAAAGACCCTGGTGCTGGGAAAGATTGAAGGTGGGAAGAGAAGGGGACGACAGAAGATGAGATTGTTGGATGGCATCACTGACTCAATGGACAAGAGTTTCAGCAAGCTCTGGCAGATGGTGAAGGACAGGAAAGCTTTGCGTGCTGCAGTCCATGGGGTTGCAAAGAGTTAGACACAGCTGAGTGACTGAACGACAACAACAAATCAGATTCCTGGGGGTTGGGGACTACATCTTACACTTTCATAAACCCTTGGTGATCAGCTCTGTCTCTACTCATGAGAGTTAGTGAGTGATTAATTGAGTAATGATTCACAAAAGGCAATGTTGGTTATTAACAAAAGTAAGGACCTAAGCCTTGATCTGATGTAGCCTGGGAAGCTATTGTGCTGTATTTCTTATTTTTTATACTGACTTAAACTGACTATGGGCTTCCCTGGTAGCTCAGCTGGTAAAGAATCTATGTGCAATGCAAGAGACCCACGTCTGATTCCTGGGTCAGGAAGATCCCCTGGAGAAGGGATAGGCTACCCACTCTAGTATTCTTGTCTGGAGAATCCCCATGGAGAGAGGAGCCTGGTGGGTTACAGTCCACAGGTCTACAAAGAGTCAGACACAACTGAGCGACTAAGCACAGCACAGCACAAGTTGACTACAGAGCAGAAAACATCAGCCACCTAATTGTTCATTCATTGTGCAAACTCTGACCCCGTGTCTGTGCTCATGGCAGACATTTGCCTTTAATGCCACGTTTAGGACTTTTTCTCTCTTTTGGAAAGTAATTTATTTTAAAATAATTTACTTAGAAATAATTTCAAAGTTATAGAAAAGTTTTCAGAAAAGTACAAAGAGCTCCTTTACCTTCACACAGACACCTACACTGTTAATATTTTATTGCATTTGCTTATTTCCTGTTCTTTCTGTCATATATAATAGATATGTAATAGATATATATATATTCATAATTTATATTTACCTATTATCATTAGTCTTTTCCTGAATCTTTTGAGAGCAGTCACAGACATCAAAACTCATCACCCTAAAACATTTCAGTATGTATTTCCCCAAATAAGAACACTTTGCTGATAACCAGAACAGCTTCCAAGTAATCAATCCTGGCATATCACCACTATGCGATTCAGATCTCATTCAAAATTTGCTAACTTTCTCAGTAATGTCTCTTTATCTTTTGCTCCAGGATCTTATTCAGGAGTGAATGTTTCATTTCATTGTCAAGCTTCCTTAGCCTCTGTCAAGTAAGGGCATTTCTTCTGTTCTTCCTTCTGTTTCAAATCCCTGACATTTTTAAAGAGGACAGACCTTACATTTTATAGGATGACTCTCAAGCGAGGGTCATCGGACATTTCCTTATGATCTATCTCAGGTCTACATTTTCAGCAGGAACAACATTGATATGCTATGCAATACCTTCAAAGTGAGTCAAACCAGGAGCTATGTGATGTGATATGCACTCATCTCAACACTGACCAATGACCATGTTAATTCTAATCACTAGGTCAAGCTGGTGCCTGACTGGCTTCACTACCTTGTATTTAGCAACTTGCAACTGATCAGAATTTTCTGGAGAGATTATTCCAAAATTGGCATTTCCATGGTGGCTCAGATACTAAAGAATCTGCCTGCAATGTGGGAGGCCCAGGTTTAGTCCCTGGGTTGGGAAGATCCCCTGGAGAAGGAAATGGCAACCCACTCCAGTATTCTAGCTCGGAGAATTTCATGGACAGAGGAGCCTGGCAGGCTACAGTCAGTCCATGGGGGTTGCAAAGAGTCAGACATGACTGAGCAACTAACACTTTCATTTTCATTCCAAAATTATACCAATATTTGATATTCATAAAACCTTGATCCACCAGCCTTAGGATCCACTGAAGACTCCTGCCAGAAGCAACCACCTCTCTGATGTTGCCAAATGAAAAGTCTGTATCTCCATCACTACTTCTACATATATTAGATGACATTCAACTTTAAAAAAGAGCTTTTTTTTCCTCATTCATTCATTTATTTTTGGCTTCCTATTGTATTCAATGACTTGTGATACATTACTATTGTTATCTCTTTTGATGCTCAAATTGTCCCCATTTAGCCAGTCCTTTTAGGCTGGCTTCCTATGCCCTTGGGACATTTTGTTATCATTTGTTTTCTTACTTTTTGGCCCAGTAAGAAGTTCCAGGCTCATCTTATATGGTGCTATAGCTCTAGAATTAAATCGGCAATTTCTCCACGAAGGATTGGTTCTTTTCAGTGGAGGATGGTTTTGAGAATCCAAGATGTAGATACTATTGTGCTCATTGATTCTGGCCCCTCTCATTCAAAGAGCTAAGCACGCACACACACATGTGTATATTTCATGCACATATACATCTGTAACTGCTCTATTTTTTATTCTCAAAACATGTATTTGCTTAATCAACTTTTTTGGTCAGTGTAATCAATCCCCAAACTTTGTCAACTGTCTCCTCTGCCCATCACTTCTGCATCTGCCCTCAACTATTCCACATGCAGGGATTCTGGACATATAGAAACATGCCTCCACATCCCTCTCCAACCCTCATCACCACCCTACATCCTCAGCCTGTACTGACTCCTCTTGTGTTGGGAAGAGAAGGGATAATGGGAAGAGAGAGAAAAGCAATGGAAGGGAAGATAGGACTTAGATCACTTTACTACTCAAAATGTAAAAATTTTAAGTGAATATGCCACAGAGAAATAAATTCAAAAGATGGCTAACTCTAATTCTAGAGCACATGCTATTTAAATATTAAAGTTTAATGCTACTTTTTAGAAGAAAAATGAATACAGAAATTGTTTATCATTTTACTAAAACTGAAACACTCTGAGTTCTGCTCTTCACACCATGGTGAAAATTTGAGTCAATTCATTTATAAAATTTCTATCACCAGAACAAGGCATTACTTAAGATTAATTAAGCTTTTAAAAACTAATTTATTATTAAATAGAAAAAACTGATTAGTATTCTAATTCTTTTTCTCTGTTAGGTAGTTTTGGGTCTACATTTGAAAGCAGCTATCAAAACAAACAGCAGCATAGCTTCCCAGTTTCTTTGTTTGTTTTTCCTGACTTACTTTTTAGAAATCTATTCTGTTAGGGAGTCAGGTAGGGAAGAAAGGAAGGAAGGATGGAGTGGGTAAAGATATCTTTGAGAAATCTACACTACTTAGCTAAAAGTTATTTTCAGATTGCTCCATAATGCTACTTTTAAGGGAATGCATTCTCTTTGTTGTGAGAAATGAAATATTTCCTGCCATTATCAGTAAACAATGATGCCACAGTCATTAGCACCACATATGACGAGCTGGTCAGCCTGAGGAAACCCATGAAGGAAAAGAGTATCTGCCATCAAGCAGCCATCAGATTGCAGCCACTCCCTATGGTGAGCCCCAAGGAACCTCAGGATGTGAAAACACATTGGCCCCAGATAGCTGAGGGGCATATCAAAAGAATGATTTCAGTGAGCCCAGACTCTTGCATCTTTCCATACTTAGAAAAGCACTTAATTTCTTAACTTGAGATGTCAGGTTTTCCTTAATTAACAATAATATTTTCATGTGCCTATAACCTGCCCCTTGTTGCAAAGCTTAGATATAAGCTACCCCACCCCCACTGCCTCCTCAGAGGATTTCTGTCAGGGTTGCTTGAGATGCTGCCTTCCAGGCTTAAGTCCTAAAAATTTTCACTGAATAAAACTCCACTTTCAACTTGGAGGTTGTGAATATTTTATTTTTTTAAGTCCGAAGTTACTAGATTTCCTCACTGTTTTTCTAATTTTGATTTGGAAGTTAATCTTATAAAGACTTTTTTTTTTCCCCTCCTCATGAACATTCCTCCCTATGTGTGGTTGCAAAGCCCTAAACAAGTTAAAGTTTTATGAAGACCTACAAGACCTTTCAGAACTGACACCCAAAAAAGATATCCTTTTCGTTATAGGGGACTGGAATGCAAAAGCAGGAAGTCAAGAAACACCTGGAGTAACAGGCAAATTTGGCCTTGGAATGTGGAATGAAGCAGGGCAAAGGCTAATGGAGTTTTGCCAAGAAAATGCACTGGTCATAGCAAACACCCTCTTCCAACAACACAAGAGAAGACTCTACACATGGACATCACCAGATGGTCAACATCAAAATCAGATTGATTATATTCTTTGCAGCCAAAGATGGAGAAGCTCTATACAGTCAACAAAAACATGACCAGGAGCTGACTGTGGCTCAGATCATGAACTCCTTATTACCAAATTCAGACTCAAATTGAAGAAAGTAGGGAAAACTGCTAGACCCTTCAGGTATGACTTAAATCAAACCCTTATGATTATACAGTGGAAGTGAGAAATAGATTTAAAGGCCTAGATCTGATAGATAGAGTGCCTGATGAACTATGGATGGAGTTTTGTGACATTGTACAGGAGACAGGGATGAAGACTATCCCCATAGAAAAGAAATGCAAAAAAGCAAAATGGCTGTTGGGGAGGCCTTACAAATATCTGTGAAAAGAAGAGAAGTGAAAAGCAAAGGAGAAAAGGAAAGATATAAGCGTCTGAGTGCAGAGTTCCAAAGAATAGCAAGAAGAGATAAGAAAGCTTTCTTCAGCGATCAATGCAAAGAAATAGAGGAAAACAATAGAATGGGAAAGACTAGAGATCTCTTCAAGAAAATTAGAGATACCAAGGGAACATTTCATGCAAGGATGGGCTCGATAAAGGATAGAAATCGTCTGGACCTAACAGAAGCAGAAGATATTAAGAAGAGGTGGCAAGAATACACGGAAGAACTGTACAAAAAAGATCTTCACGACCCAGATAATCATGATGATGTGATCACTAATCTAGAGCCAGACATCTTGGAAAGTGAAGTCAAGTGGGCCTTAGAAAGCATCACTACAAACAAAGCTAGTGGAGGTGATGGAATTCCAGTTGAGCTGTTTCAAATCCTGAAAGATGATGCTGTGAAAGTGCTGCACTCAATATGCCAGCAAATTTGGAAAACTCAGCAGTGGCCACAGGACTGGAAAAGATCAGTTTTCATTCCAATTCCAAAGAAAGGTAATGCAAAAGAATGCTCTACCGCATTCTTGGACTCAAACTACCGCACAATTGCACTCATCTCACATGCTAGTAAAGTAATGCTCAAAATTCTCCAAGCCAGTCTTCAGCAATATGTGAACTGTGAACTCCCTGATGTTCAAGCTGGTTTTAGAAAAGGCAGAGGAACCAGAGATCAAATTGCCAACATCCGCTGGATCATGGAAAAAGCAAGAAAGTTCCAGAAAAACATCTATTTTGCTTTATTGACTATGCCAAAGCCTTTGACTGTGTAGATCACAATAAACCATGGAAAATTCTGAAAGAGATGGGAATACCAGACCACCTGACCTGCCTCTTGAGAAATCTGTATGCAGGTCAGGAAGCAACAGTTCGAACTGGACATGGAACAACAGACTGGTTCCAAATAGGAAAAGGAGTACGTCAAGGCTGTATATTGTCACCCTGCTTATTTAACTTATATGTAGAGTATATCATGAGAAATGCTGGGCTGGAAGAAACACAAGCTGGAATCAAGACTGCCAGGAGAAATATCAATAACCTCAGATATGCAGATGACACCACTGTTATGGCAGAAAGTGAAGAGGAACTAAAAGCCTCTTGATGAAAGAGAAAGAGGAGAGTGAAAAAGTTGGCTTAAAACTCAACATTCAGAAAACGAAGATCATGGCATCCGGTCCCATCACTTCATGGGAAATAGATGGGGAAACAGTGGAAACAGTGTCAGACTTTATTTCTTGGGGCTCCAAAATCACTGCAGATGGTGACTGCAGCCATGAAATTAAAAGACGCTTACTCCTTGGAAGAAAAGTTATGACCAACCTAGATAGCATATTCAAAAGCAGAGACATTACTTTGCCAACAAAGGTCCGTCTAGTCAAGGCTATGGTTTTTCCTGCAGTCATGTATGGATGTGAGAGTTTGACTGTGAAGAAGGCTGAGCGCCGAAGAATTGATGCTTTTGAACTGTGGTGTTGGAGAAGACTCTTGAGAGTCCCTTGGACTGCAAGGAGAACCAACCAGTCCATTCTGAAGGAGATCAGCCCTGGAATTTCTTTGGAGGGAATGATGCTGAAGCTGAAACTCCAGTAGTTTGGCCACCTCATGCGAAGAGTTGACTCATTGGAAAAGACTCTGATGCTGGGAGGGATTGAGGGCAGGAGGAGAAGGGGACGACTGAGGATGAGATGGCTATATGGCATCACAGACTTGATGGACGTGTGTCTGAGTGAACTCCAGGAGTTGGTGATGGACAGGGAGGCCTGGCGTGCCTCCTCATGGGGTTGCAAAGAGTCGGACATGACTGAGCAACTGAACTGAACTGAACTGAACTGATGCATTTGATATTCGTTTCCAAGTCTCCATTTTGGTTATAAATTACTACTCTTTTGGAAATCTTTTAGACATGTGATTTATTTTAGGCATTTACTCTTCACTAAGATTTATTTGGTACTAAGCAGCTAGGTCTGTGAATTGAGAATTTAGAAACTTTTGAAACAAATGTATTCTATTTTCTCCTCGTTTATCTTACCTCTCTTTTTGTTAACACAATTAAAATCTGATTTCATTGTGAAGAAGTGAAGGGCACCAGTTGGAAAAACAAACAAACAAACAATGATTTTATCTTGGCAGAAGACAAAAATATCTTCCCTTTTTTGGTGGTAGGAAAACCACAGCGACGGCCCAGGGCACTTCTAACAAGTCAAGGTTTTTAAGCGATTCATGCCAAGCAGCACTGCCATGCAATATCATGACCTGGTTCTCGAACAACTTGTGCACCTTGACAAATGACATCAGAAGAAAACATAAGGCAAATTCTGGCACTACAGTTGGACTGAGCACTAACTGGAGCCTCCTGTAAAGCAATTTACGAATCATCCCTGAGCAGAACGATTACCGATCTATTTTCAAGGACTAGAGGAAAACACAAAGCAGAGTGTTTAATCAGCTTGACTGCCACCAATGGAAACTGCGACGTGCAAGTCAATTGAGGGTGGCCAGTCAGGTCCTTGGGAAACAATCAGCTAAATGATAATCAAAGTTATTAGATTTGCCTGGTAAAAATGTGTAGTATAAAGCACCTACTTAATTATGCAAGCTGCTCTAATAACATCTGGATGTTCCTGGTTGCCATTCAGGTTTCCAAGTCAGTTACAACTATTAATAATGAGTTTTTGTTTTGTTTTAAATAAGCAAGGTTTAATTTGTCTTAAAAACATTCATGGTTGTTTGCTTTCTTTAACCTGCTATCAGGGCAAGCAAACCTACGGTTTGGATTTGTGCCATGTTTTAGAAGCAGGGATTATCAGCTGAGATGCCGTTCCAAACAGAATTTTCTGCAGATGCGAGGGTCCACTGTGAATATTACTTCACAAGTAAAGTAGAAACCAATACAGAGGTAGACCTGGAGATGCTAAACTTACCCTCTAATGTTTTCTTTGTGAAGCTTTCTGTAAGATTTAACAGAAATTATCTAGAGACTTCCCTGGTGCTCCAGTGGTTAAGAATCCACCTTCCAATGCAGGGGTCACAGATTCGATCCCTAGTCAGGGAACTAAGATCCTACACGCCATGGGGCAACTAAGTACAGCCAAAAATAAATAATCTAAACAGACTACTGGAAAAAAGTATTCTCACTGACAAATTAATCGTATCTTCAATATAATTAAAATTATTCTATGGCATTTTGGGGACTTTGATTTAAGATGAAAAAGAATGATAAATGGCAGGTAAATGACAGGTATCTTTTAACCTTGGAGAATATTTTATCATGTAATAACTTGAATTTTTCTTTTTGAGATGAAGGCATTATAGTCTTGCTGTTTTGCAGCTACTACACATGAGTAACTCTCACTTATGAGTCACTGGGCAAAAAGTTCCAAAGAAATCCCACTGGCGTCAGTGAAATAAAGTCAATCCGGTCGCATGCCATGCATAAGAAGGGCGTAATGAGGTCTTTGCTGATTAAAGGAATATTTTATTGCACTTGATGGGCATCTGGCTGTATCTACTGACACAAGGTAAGAGAATATTTACCTGAACTACAAAAAGAAATGAAATGTACACCTTGAGGCAAGGGCAATGAATTCCACAGACAATGCCCTCCATTGTCATTATATGCAAAATGATGAGTGAGTGCCCCAGTACTGAAGTTTGCTACACAGGGAAGGATTACCATCTGGTCAGTAGGTGGTGCTGAAACCACAGCAAAAGGAAAAAGAGTCCTGGCTTTCTGTCTCTCCTGCTCCTGTCAGCAATTTTCTGTATGTTTCCAAATTCCTCTGTTTAAAGCCTGCATCTTGGGAAAGAGGCAATGATTCTCATAGTTTAAAGTGGTATTTCTTTTTTGCTCACAGATATGAGAGAAGGTCACTGAAGAGCATGTGTGCATGCATGTCAAACTGCTTCAGTTGTGTCTGACTCTTTGCAGCTCCATGGAGTGTAGCTCACCAGGCTCCTCTGTCCACGGACTGCAGCTCCAGGCAACAATACTGGGGTGGGATGCCATGCCCTTCTCCAGGGGATCTTCCCCATTCAGGGACAGAACCTGTATCTCTTATGTCTCCTGCACTGGCAGGTGGGTTCCTTACCACATTGCCACTTAGGAAGCCTTGACGAGCATGTGATGCTTAAAAAGGAGAGTACGATTATCTTAGGGACATGGTTAAGCCCTGGCCTCTACGTGGTACAGGAAGGACGGGTGTACTGTATAAAGCTTTCTGCAAAACACAATCAAATCAGTCCACCCATGCTATCATCTGGGTCACTACTGACCCAGTAGTCACTAGCTTGTTTGGAGGTTTATCTATAATTCTAAGTGAACTTTTTTTCTGAAACCCTTCAGGATGGACAAGTATCAATAGGTCCCAGGTCTCTGCAACTGCTGAGACCTGTGTGCTTGGCAGGTAAGACACCCTGAACTGAGCTAACAGATTCCTTTCCCCGTTGCATTGGCTGCTTTGAAGTGTGATCTGTATACATATTCAATGCAATTTAAAGAAAGAAGAGGGAAAAAGAGGAGTCCTCGATGAAGATTTTTATTACTGCTCTTCGTTGGAGGAGAAACAGGCAACTAGCTGGCAAACATAGACCTGCTGGGAAGAATTCATTTCCAGGGCAGATTTTGAGGGTCACTGCACATTTAGTTCAATCCTCCACACCAGAGATAGGGAAACTTTCCTTTCTATTGAGAGCTGCTGACCCAAAGAGGAAAAGAAAATCAATTGAGGGTCAGAGAAGTAGAAAGCAACTTAATTTAGCTTATTTTCAGAGAGATGTTACACCTTTTCATGTCTTTTCTATTAGGTACAGGGGACATAAAAGTCTAATGTGCGTGCGTACTCAGACATGTCCGATTCTTTCAGACTCCAAGGACTGTAGCCTGCCAGACTCCTCTGTCCATGGAATTCTCCAAGCAAGAATACTGGAGTGGGTTGCCATTCATTTCTCCAGGGGATATTCCTGATCCAGAGATTGAACCCACATCTCTAATGTGGGTCTCTCCTGCAGTGGCAGGTGGGTTGTTTGCTACCACGTCAGCAAATGTTTATAAAATTCTAAAGGTACATCAAATAATTTAAAATTTATATCCAATATCTATAAAAGATAGGGGAGTTGAAAAAGAACAGGAAGGCAAGGAAATGGATAAAAGATCAAAATGCAGAAAAAGAGAGCAAGAGAGAGATAGGCAGAGAATGGTGGAGTTGCCTGCTCCACAAACACCAACAACGCCCTGTGTTGAAGAAAAAAGACAGACACCAAGAGGAAGGCAGGCAGAGGCAAAGACATTTTCAAGAAGTGAAAAAGCAGTCTTTTGGGGAGCAACAAACATCCTGTGATGTGGTTTTTTAGGCTATCAGCATAGAAAACCTCTGTTGGGCAAGCTGCATCTTTGTAAATATAGTCATTTACAGAGAAGTTGTGGAAGGGATGGCAATCCACTCCAGCACTCTTGCCTGGAAAATCCCATGGACAGAGGAGCCTGATAGGCTACAGTCCATGGGGTTGCAAAGAGTCCGACAGGACTGAGCGACTTCTTTCACTTTCACTTTCACTTGTGGAAGGGAGAAAAATCTCCGACTCCAAATGTGTCTCTTTGACATGAAGATTAATTTAGGCTGATTCTTTCTAAGAAATGGAAGATTCAGAAAGTCTTTCTTTTTTTTTTTAAATATGGTTACTTAAACTTTTTTTTTTTTTTATTGGCTACAGCATGCAGGATCTTAGTTCCCCAAAAAGGGATCTAACCCATGCACCCTGCAATGAAAGTGGGGATTCTTAACCATTGGACCACCAGGGAAGTTTCAGAAAGTCTTTCTTTTTTATCTCTCCCTGAGCTTCCTAAAGCATTTAGATAGAGGGCCTGTTTCCAGAATTGAGCCATAATTAGAGATTGGTGCCAAGAATATGAGTTAGCTGTGGTGGGGGAAACTTGGTCCAGCCTAGACCTCAGAGTCCACTCTGTGTACCAGAGTCTCTGCCTAGCCCAGCAAACATCTGGGTACCAGACATTTGCTTTTCAATTTCTGGGTCCACTGCCTTCTTCAAGTCACAGACTAGTACCACCAACATTCTCTCTAGTTCTTACCTAAAGATGGTCTTAATCATTTGGGGGGAATTATTCAGTTTTCCTGGATCTGTCCTATGCATACATATTGGAGGAGGAAATGGCAACCCACTCCAGCATTCTTGCCTGGAAAATTCCATGGACAAGAGGAGCCTGGCAGGCTCCATGGGGTCACAAAAAGTCAGACATGACTGAGTGACTGAGCATGCATGCTCCCGTGTATATTTGTTGTTAAACTTTTGTTTGATTTTTCTCCTGTTAATCTGTCTCATATCAATTTAATTCTTAGACCAGATGGAAGAATGTGAAAGCACAGAGGAAAACGTCTTCCTCCCCTAAAGCTGCATCTTGCTACTTCCACCTAAAGGTGCCTGGAATTTAAGTCAGAGTTCAAGTCTGAACCGAAGTCCCAAATTTTCTACATCTTCACTGAATATCCTCTACAATGACAACTGGGTATTGTCATGATCATTACATGAAGCACTGTAGTTTTAATACCATGTAAATATATTGTGCTTTGATCAGCATTAAAAATTAGTGAGATATTTTAGAAAGGGATCTATTAAGGGTAAAAATAGAACTTGCTTTCTGGCTAGGTTTTGGTAAAAAAAAAAAAAAAAGTAAAAAAATTAACTACTTCCTCATTCCAGAAACATGTTATCTACTTGAATTAAAACTAACAAAAAAAAAAACCTCCCTAGAAGTATGTGTATGTGTGTGTGCACATGTATGCATGCATGTGTTCAAATGTCCACTCCTTAAATCTTTTTAAAACTTTACAAGAAATGCCCTCATTTCCTAGAATATCCATTAGAATCTAACAGCTCCTTATTGGTAGGGAAGATAGTATGACAAGACCAGAGCACAGGTTATAACAAATACAAACATACTATTTGTATGACTCATGCCAAGTTCCAAGGGTGTCTTTCTGGGCTGCAGTGCAAAAGAGTGAGCAGAGTTTTGCAAATTGCTGCAGCATCAAATAGACCAAAACTCTCAGTGAGATAAATATGAAAAATCCATTCATTCATTCATCCAAGCAAGCAAGATATACAAGGTACATGCCCTTTGCATTTGTAGATCATTTCTGCAGTTGACAAACAGTTTCTCACCCATTTCCATAGCTTTCTCGAGCTTTAACTTAGACTCCATGGGGAGTTATTTCTGGATTAGGCAGAAAAGCAAACAAGCTCAGAGAGATCGTCTTGCATTTGGCCACTATACCAGGACCCATTGCTTTCCTTAATTCTAGACAGACAGCATTATTTCCACCATGAACAGTGTTACCTGGTGCAACTTGGCAGCCAATAGAATACCCTGCCATTTCCTCCCAGACTGGAAGCCCCCATACAAAGCAGGAGGACCAGAATCAAGCTGGATGCTCAGTTCACTGGAGATATGCCCAATCCCAGAGCTTGCCTCAGAAGTGGCAGCTGGGGATTATTTCTCACAGAATAAATACCATTCTTGGGTGATTCTTTGATGTTGACAATGGCTTCCATGGTGGCTCAGTGGTGAAGAACCCGCCTGCCAGTGCAGGAGATGTGGGTTTGATCTCTGTGTCAAGCAGATCGCCTGGAGAAGGGAATGGCAACCCACTCCAGTAATCTTGCCTGGAAAATTCCATGGACAGAGGAGCCTGCAGGACTATACAGCCCATGGGGTCACAGTGCTGACATAGATTTTGCTAAAAATGTCAGCATGGTGAAATATATAAAAGTCTCTATTTACTGTTTTAAAAACCTGGTTTCTAGGTTTGGCCATATGACGCACATTGGGGATGTAACCATCAAGAAGTCATTTGACATCTGAGCTATAGTTTTCTCATTTACAATTTGGAAGTGATGGTACTTGGCATCCCAGGATGACTATGAAATTCAAACTGGGTTAATGGGATTTTCACATGCTTTATAAACCATAAAGTGCTACCCAAGTGTGAGATACTATTATTACCATTCCTATTGACACCGAGGGTTTCCCTCGTAGCTCAGTTGATAAAGAATCCGCCTGCAATGCAGGAGACCCTGGTTCAATTCCTGGGTCAGGAAAACCCGCTGGAGAAGGGATAGGCTATCCAATCCAGTATTCTCGGCCTTCCCTTGTGGCTCAGCTGTAAAGAATCCACCTGCAATGTGGAAGACCTGGGTTCAATTCCTGGGTCGGGAAGATCCCCTGGAGAAGGGAAAGGTTACCCACTCCAGTATTCTGGCCTAGAAAATTCCATGGACTATACAGTCCATGGGGTCGCAAAGAGTCCGACACAACTGAGTGACCTTCACTTTCACTTATTGACATGGAAGATTTGCTTGGGGATAAAAGGAAAAGGAGAGAGCTATATTGAGGATAAAAAGAGGATAACATTCTAAAGTAAAGAGCTCACTGTTCTAAGTCATAGTTCCAAGACAGCTGTTGGCTGCTTAATAAAATCCAGTGAAGATGACAAAGTAATTTCTGGTTCAAGCATGAATGCTCAAGTACAGGCATTTATGTTCAACTGCCAGATGCTTCAAGCTAGCAGCTAAATCCGAAGATACCAAAGACACTTCATGCACCAACAATATCCTGGCCTCTCAAGTCAGAGCAATGCAGAAAGGTACATCCCCAAAGCATAGAATATCACTGGAAAATTACCCAGGAGGAGGAGAGGCTGTGTAACTGATGTGGAAGATGGCAAATTCCACAAGAATCACTAAACTACTGGTTAGAAGAGGAAGTAAAATATAAATAGAAAAAAAGCAGGATCTAGAGTTTGGGAGATAAGAGAGATACCTTTACTATTTATGCAGATGACTACCCTCCTTGATACTGGAAGATGTTACACTCATTTATGATTTTTGGAAATCTGTCAATGGAAGATTTAAAGTTGGTGGTTTAAAAGAGAATGTTTAAATATTTACCTGTATTCTCTAACCAAAAGTTAAGGTTGTACTGCGTTTATCCAGGTGGTAAGTAATGTGCTTATTAGACATTTTCCTTTTTTAAAAATAAATCTGCTGGATAATTTATATGGGGAGAAAAAAAAAAGAAGTAGACTTCCTCTGATGCGTAGTTCTTGTTGACTGGAATTATCACTTCGGGTTCTTGGTGAAAAGCTGCTGATACTACGATGGCCATATCACCATTCTTAAACATCATTATCATCATCATCATTTCAGCTTACATATATTGTGGGAGGTGTTTACATAATTTCAAAGGTTATATTTACCATGTGCCAGGACCTGTGCTGAACACCTGCATTTATGACTTCATCAAAATGTAAGCATTGTGAAGACAGGGAACATGTCTTTTTCGTTCAGCATAGATGCTTTATACATAGCATTTGTTGTTGTTTAATCGCAGAGTCATGTTCTGCTCTTTTGGGACCACATGGACTGTAGGCCGCCAGGCTTCTAGGTCCATGGGATTTCCCAGGCAAGAATATTGAAGTGGGTTGTCATTCCCTTCTCCAGGGGATCTTCCCGACCCAGGGATGGAACCTGCATCTCCTGTACTACAGGCAGGTCTTTACCACTGAGTCGCCTGGGAAATCCCAAACGTAGCATGCTGCTGCTGCTGCTACTAAGTCACTTCAGTCGTGTTCGACTCTGTGCGACCCATGGACGGCAGCCCACCAGGCTCCCCCGTCCCTGGGATTCTCCAGGCAAGAACACTGGGGTGGGTTGCCATTTCCTTCTCCAGTGCATGAAAGTGAAAAGTGAAAGTGAAGTCGCTCAGTCATGTCTGATACTCCTATCAACCCCATGGACTGCAGCCCACCAGGCTCCTCCGTCCATGGGATTTTCCAGGCAAGTTAATGACAAAATACATGCTTGATAAATATCTCGAGAATGAATGAATCACTAGCAGTTAAACCTCACTGCTCTCATGATAAGTATCATTATTATCACCATTTAATAGACAATGAACCTGAGGTTTAAAAAGGTTACATATATTTCCAAGGACACAGATATAGTCAGAGGGAGAAAACAGGTATTCCAACCCTGAGTTTGGTTGACTGGAAAGCCCTATATGCTGTATTTCCATTCCAACATGACTGCAGCTTCCTGCTTGCTTTAATTTATTTTGAAAGAGGTGTTTGGGTGGCTGCCAATGTTTAGGTATAAATGAGCTTTGCCTAATTCTCTTTTTGTCTTGATAGAATGTGACATGATGTGTTGGAACTAGAGATAGCTGCAGGAGTCAAGTCACAAGGAGGAGGAAGAAGAAAAGAGAATCCAACAGAGCCCAGTGTGATGAGATGAGAAAAGGATTCAAGAGAAGAATGAGAAGCATCAGCTACTGGGAAAGCCAGAAAGGAATCATTATACTTTATTGTCAAATGCTCCGAAAGGTAGTCGTCTGGGTTATTTATGGAAACTGGCTCCATAAATGAAGGCTTAAGCTCAAGAGAAGGAAAAATATGTGGCTATAAAACATTTCTAAGTTAACAAAAATCATTTCCACCTATCATATATTGAAAAAAATTGGACCTCTTGAATAAAAGGCAATTCTGTTTACAGATTAAAAATGTGGACAGTCAGTGGAGCCAGACTTCCTGAGTTTTAATTCTAATTCAATTACTTACTGTGTTGATCCTAGGAAAATTATTTCATTCCTCAGAGCTTCAGTTGCTTCAGATTTAATAGGAATAAGAACAGATACCTCATACTTTGAGGATTAAGTGAGCAAATTAATATAAAGTTTTTAAAACTGAGCTTACCACATAATAACTGTTCACTATTACTAAGAATCTAGCAGAAACAATGATGCCTCCATATTTCATTCTGAAATGCTGAAATCCTTGCGATGGCCAACAATGCCCTATCTCACCTCAACTGATACTTTAATTTAAGACAGAAATCTGAAGAACCAATTGACATGTACACACTGCAGTGAGGGAGATCTGGGTTCAATCCCTGGATTGGGAAGATCCCCTAGGAGGGTACAGCAACCCACTCTAGTATTCTTGCCTAGAGAATTCCCAAGGACTGAGCAGCCTGGCAGACTACAGTCCATGGGGTCGCAAAGAGCTGGACATGACTGAGCGACTAAGCATAAACAATCACCAAGGACCTAGTGTATAGAACATGAGAAAAGAGAGAGAGAAAAAAAGAAGCTGAGCTGTGGAATAAGAAATATCTAGATGCAAATTTTAGCTCTACCAGTTATAGGTGACTGATTATGGGTAGGTCACTTGACTTGTAAGTCAGTTAATTTCCTAACTTCACTAGCTCCATGGCTGCATGTAATACGACTAAATCAAGCCAAGTGTGTGATACAAACTATCTATCTCTCATCATCAACATCCTCATCACTGAGCTTATTTGTGCCTGGTTTCCATGTATTGTAACTGTAAGAACTTTCACAAGAAAATCAGCTTCTCTAACCTGCAGAGATTGAGGTGGGGTAGAGAAAACTTTAATGAGAGAAAGATGTCATAAATCTCCAAAGCAACGCTGTGGGTCTCTAAGTCCTGACAAAACTGCTCCTACTTTACACGGAAGCAAAAGAGGAAACAAATTGACAGCAACTAAAAATGATAACAGATGCTCAAAACAATTTGCTGCCAGTGAAAGTATCATAAGGAAATTATCGTTGTACATAGACATTTCTTTGCCAGAACAGTGTACAAACATCCAGATAAATAGCACAGGTGCTGTCTTGTTCACTTGCCAGGGCAACGCACCAAGTTTGAAGATGTTCCCCAGAATGACATCAAGTCAAGAGATTCTCATGCTTGCTGTATTCACATTTCAGGACCTCCATTAACTCTCCGGACATCATCAGACACTGTGAAAAATGCTGAAGACAGGACAATATGACCCTGAGCTGAGAAGATTAATAACCGGTGAATAAACTAAACTAGCTCACTGATAGCTTGCTATGCTGATTTCTACAGCTATCTTAATGGATTATTTGAGTAATTTATGGACCACAGCAAAAAAATATACTTTACTGAGGGACATGAAAGGTCTGAGCAAAGCTTAGGTGAGTGGTATCTTTAGCTTTTAAATACAGAACCTTTACAAACCTTTGTTTTCCTCTCTTGTCCTCTATTTCATACTTTTCCAGAGGTCAGAAATCACACAAGGACTAAGGGTTGCTTTTGAAAGCATCAGCACAAACTCCCAAGGAAACTGTGAGGCTGCTCGCCTCACAGGGACACCCAAAGTATACAGCTTGTCTTTGCTTCTTGATGAGTCTGGCTAATGGTTTGTCAATTTTATTTATTTTTGCATTTATTTCTGCCCTAATTTTAAGATTTCTTTCCTTCTACTATGGAGAACAGTGTGGAGATTCATGAAAACCAGAATTGAAAGAGACACATGTACCCCAATGTTCATCGCAGCACTGTTTATAATAGCCAGGACATGGAAACAACCTAGATGTCCATCAGCAGATGAATGGATAAGAAAGTTGTGGTACATATACACAATGGAGTATTACTCAGCCGTTAAAAGAATTCATTTGAATCAGTTCTGATGAGATGGATGAAACTGGAGCCGATTATACAGAGTGAAGTAAGCCAGAAAGAAAAACACCAATACAGTATACTAACACATATATATGGAATTTAGGAAGATGGAATGACATTCTAACATGTATACTATCATGTGAATTGAATCGCCAGTCTATGTCTGACGCAGGATGCAGCATGCTTGGGGTTTCATGTTTGGGAATGCATGTAAGAATTAAAGATTTTAAAATTTAAAAATAAAAAATAAAAACAAAAAAAAAAAACAAAGTATACAGCTTGACTTTGTACAGGTGATACACACGAGAAGACAGGGTGCTGAACTTCTGAGGGAATTTGACTCTTCAACAGGGGTCATAGAGTTGCCTAGTAATTAAGAGAGCTGGATTCCAACTTGGAGATAGACCTGAGAAGTGTTAGTTACTCATTCGTGTCCAACTCTGTGACTCCAAGGACTATAGTCCACTAGGCTACTCTGTTGATGGAATTCTCCAGGCAAAAATATTGGAGTGGGTAGCCATTCCCTTCTCCAGGGGATATTTCTGACCCTGGGTTCAAAGACATGGAGGCAGATTCTTTACCATCTGAACCACCAGGAAAGCCAGATAGACTTACATGATGCTAAACTTAGATTTAGGTTCTTCATCATGTTAGTAGCTGACTGTAACATACACTCAATCCCTATTTCTTTTATAAAGTGCAGGCTAAATGATCACGGTTATATAGACAACCTAAGAACAGTAGTAACATTTGGTCTCTATTCCCTAATAATTCAATGTTTGTCCCCTACTGTCAACATTGAGGTAGTGTCCTGCACTAGCTTACACACTAGGAACCACAAGGCTTGGGCCTCTGGTCTGTATACTGTTCTTAAATAAATTAGGTACATTACATAGGTCTTGATTTCACAGGGCTTTCCTTTTCCATGCTATCTCAATATAGAGAGCTGGTCAAAAATAATTTATATACTGGGATGATTTTATAAAAATATAATAATGAAAAAGCAACAAAAAATAATCACTATGATTATATGTCAGTTACGGTGCTAGCTTCTCTCCCTAAATGACCTCTTTTCCTCTTCATAGTAACTCTATTGGGATTCTGGGACCTAGCTAAAATCTCTTTCAACAACAGTACAGTTCTTTAAGGTATAAACTATAAGGATAGAGAGAAAGGTTGGGAGTTTTAACTATTGAAAATGGGGATGTTGGGAAACCACTGAATGGTGAACAGACATGAAGCCTGACTCTTAGCTGCCTCTGGGGAAATAGAAAGACTAGACTGACTTTTTCAGTTTTATGGGTTTTTATTTTATGTTGTTTTTAAAATTATTATTATTTTTTAGGCTTTACCATGCAGCATGCAGGACCTTAGTTCCCTGACCAGGCATCAAACCAATGCCACCAGATTTGGAAGCATGGAGTCTTAACCACGGGGCCTCCAGGGAAGTCCCCTGACTTATTCTTTAGAATATCCCCCCAAAGATCCAGGAAGTGGTGACCTCAGCTGCCACTGGAAGTACAGGTGATGGAACACTGGATCGCTGTTACTTAGAATGAGTTAAATCCTCAGATACTTTCCCTTATTCCACGCATCCAGGTGACTAGCTTCCTTACCCAGAAGGATGCTGAGATTTTTATTTTCTAAGAAGATAACAGAGGAAAGTTTCTGAGCCAGAGGATACCAGATTCAAATGAGGGTAGCAAGGATTTTTGTGAATATCTCTCATGAATGTTGAGGTTCTCAGCTCCCTTCCTCAACATGGCTCCCCAAAGACTGGTAGAGAGATGTCTGTTTTAGGCATTTCCTTTTAAATTTCCTGGACCCTCATGTTTTAGTGCCTCAGTCTTCCATGTGACTCAACAACTGAGAATCACTAGACATCTGAGGACAGTTTCTAACATAAAAGATCAAGCTGAAGACAAGTAAAGAAAATCTGTCATTAACATTTTTAGAGAAACAAGAGATACTGAACTTATGCAGAGACATATCCCCTACCCAACGTCACAAACGAGGAACATTCAGAGACTAAAATAGGGCTGCTAGAAATTTAAGTCATGGTAATTGAGTGGTAAAGGGTAACTGGTTAAAGACATGTCCTACAGGCTGGCCTCCAGAAAAAGAGGAAGCTTTCTGCCCAGCTCCATGGATACTACCCATGGCCCAGTGTTTCAGGCAATTAATCACAGTCAACTCAACATGTGGTCTCTAGTCCCCAGTAATTCAGTGTTCTTCCCCAGCTGTGAACACTGAGGTGGTGTCCTGCGCCAGCTAACACACTAGGAACCACAAGGCTTGACCTTTAGTACGTAGATTGTGCAAAGAAAGAAACCGTGCTATCAAAATCATGCCGTTCTTTTTCATACTACTGCTCCATATATAACCCTGGAGAAAAAAATTAAAACAGAAAACAAAATTTTGTCAGGTGGACACTTACACCTATTTCAAAGGTGAGGAAACTGAGGCTCAGAAAGACACACAATTTGTAAGTAGCAAAGGGGAAACTTTAACCTGGGTCTGTGGGTGTTCTTAACTAGGGCTGTATACCTAGCTGCTTCCAGGAGGGAAGAGACCCATCATTCTGCAGACAGTCTTTTATGTGTCAGGCTGTAGGCCAAGTGCTCTGTATAGTGTACCTCACTCAGGCTCACAATACCTTGGAGTGGTAGACATTACTCTCATTCTGCAAAGGCAGAATTGGAAGTTTCAAGAGAAAGCAGTAAGATCAGGATTTGAAGTCAGGTTTCAAAGCCCATGATAAGAAGCCCATAGCACACGTATTTTAACCCTCTTCATCACATTGAATAATTTGGGGACACTGTCGATCTTTATATAGGATTCCTAAAGTTTTCTCAATGTAAGCTCTGCCTTTTGGCTTGCTGTTATTGAGTCTCAAAAATTCAATTCATGTGTTTGTTTTCTTTGGAGGACCCATGCCACGTAAAACGTTACCTGACAGATTTCTCATTCTGCCACAGAACCTTCTTTGAGGAGAATGGCAGTTTTCTGCTTGACTCACTATGTCTCCAAACACAGATTTTGTTGTGATGCATCTGCATTTTCCCTATATTGACAACAGAAAAGGATCTTAATGCAGACAGGAAACTGTCCAAACTTGATGTAAGATCACCCTTCTCAAGAATTCACAGCTCTCGGCTCCTAGTAGGAGTCATTATCTCAAATATGGAGAGACACATATTCTCTCCATGGCTGAACAGTACGTGATGGTTAATCTATGGCTCAGGGACTTTCCTCCAAGAATCCACAGGAGGAGTATACCACGGACACGTTGTCAACCCCAGCTGGTAACATTCCAGTTACCCAACATTACAAGGATCAGTTCTAGCTTATCTGTTGTCCCAGTCTATTAATAGCACCTTGTTCTTCCTACTTTGGAGGAAAAACTACATAATAACCTACTGATAATTCACTGTTACTCTCCTTCCAGTATGCTGGCACTGAGTCAATTGCATCGCCTACTCTTTTCTTGCTCCCATGCCAACATATATGTTACCAAGCCAATCCTTTGTAATGGAGATGGATAAGGCAGTATTTCAGTATTCTCGTTTTCCAGCAGGTATCAGCCAAAACACAAGCATGAATTTTCCTAACCTAATGTATTGTTCTACATACTGCTTCAAAAATAAAATAAAGCTGACTTTAGTTCTGAGGTGTTTTAAATTAAACCAGGTTATAAGACAAATGACAGCAAAGTTTTCGTTAGCCCTTCTAGATTTGCAGGGGCAGATCCAGGTGACACCTGTGGAAGGTATTGATTAAAAGGAGCTGATATCCATCTTTCCAAGCACAGAATAATCCTCTGGCTTTACAGAAATGATGGCAATCTTACAGAGAAGGTTAATCAGATACATGAGAAATCATACCTGCTCCCTGATAAAGTACAAATCACTCAGAGATCAATCACAGACCCCAGCTACCCACACTGTCCCTGAAAAAACAGAATTCAAGGCAGACGGATACTGTTTTGTTCGAGACCTAGTACAAAGGGAGACATTCTGCATGTTTGAACAGTTTTCCCTGCTGAGAGCACTGATTTGTGGGTTCTATAATATTAATACATGCACTACGGTAAACAACATAAATATAAGAAGTAGATATAAAGTACTGAGTTACTTTTTCTGAGAAGAGAGTGACTAATCTCTCAGACCTCAGCACTGCTACAGAAACACTGCTGGATTCTTGGCACAGTCTTAGGGAACCTTAGTAAGACACAAAGTTAAGCATCTTGAGACACTACTCGAGTCACTGTAGTGAAGGTGATGGGGGGCAGGCAGTGAAAGGAATACGAGCACAATGTTACTGACACTTAAAGGTGTAAGCAAGCAAGCAAGCGTTAGTCGCTCAGTCGTGCCCGACTCTTTGTGATCCTATGGACTGCAGTCCACCAGGCTCCTCTGTCCATGAGATTTTCCAGGCAAGGATACTGGAGTGGGTTGCCATTTCCTTCTCCAGGGGATCTTCCCAACCCAGGGATCAAACGCGGTTCTCCTGCACTGCAGGCAGATTCTTTACCGACTGAGCTACAAGGGAAGCCCCATTTAAAGGTGAGTCCCTACTAAATGCAGGGTCTGTTCCACGCTTTACAGAGAGAATTTGATTCCTTACAACAGAGGGGCTTTCCATTTTATACAAAAGAGACTAACACTCCTTAAGATTCATTTTTTTCTAGGTCAGAGACCTGTTCAGAAAGGTTGGAGTTGGTATATGAAACCAGGCTGTCAGATACCAAAGCCCTAATTCCTTTTGCTATGCTCCACCGACAACCTCTATTTTTTCCTTTGGTCTGTTGCTTATTAATTTCCTTAGCCATTGTTTTAATAACAAGAATTTGCTGAGCTCCTTTGGGAGGCAGCATGATGGAGCAGAGGGAAGAAGAGACTACTGGGTGTCAGATTGGATATGTAATTTCTCCTTTCTGGTTTCCTCTGCAAAAAGAAGGGGCTAGAAGAGATGATCTCATCTCTTCCAAAGCCCTCAAAGGGTTCTTCCAAATGGGCCAATTCATGAATAGACTGTAAAACAATGATGATTCTAATAAGCTACAAAGAGACCCTTCATGAACGCGGTCTGCGCCTTCATTTGTCCACTCAGTCGCTTATTCATTCATTCATAGTTTCAGAACATCAGCTATGTGCAGGTGAGTGCTAAAGACTACGGGTAAAGGTCAGCAGTCCTGATCCTCACGAAGCTTGCATTCTAGTTAGGGTGATGGATAATGGATATATAAGCAAAAGTGAAAAGCATGTTTAGATGCTGAAAATGTTGTGAGAGAAATGAACATGGTACTACGATAGAGAATAACAGGAAGAAACGTCTTCTGATAAGATGGTTAGAAGAGATCCTTGAAGGAGATCTGAGACCTAAGGGATGACAAGGAATCAGTCACAAAATGGAGTAAGGAAGCAGTGGGAAGGAGGAGAATTTTATGGTGAAGAGAAAAATTATCCAAATATCTCATATTATTATAATGGTTACATGGAAGGCAAAGACAACCATCAAAGCCCACTGCAAACAAAAAGAAGAGCAATAGAACATGCGTAAATACATAAGTAAATAAGACGGATGCACCTCATTTTTTAGATGAGGAAACTGAAGCTCAGAGAGACGATGAATTTCTCACCTAGGCTGAGAAACTAAATGGACTAAAGTTAAGGCTATTTAATTAAGCCCACTGGGAGCAGACATGCACCATGGCGCTTAAAGCTTGCCTTGGTCATCATAACTGGTGGGATTTATATTGTCCAGAGCTCAACACACAAGTTCTTCTGTGTCACAGCAAGGTGGCCTCAGGGCATCAATTCAACCCAATGATGCAGCCAGAAATGCTAGCTCTGGCTCCAGGCTGGGTTAGAGGGTTTCACAGGAGATTTCTCTAGAGGCTTGAAACTTCAAACTGCTGATCTATACCATAGTGACAATAATAATGACATCTAATATTTATTATGGGGCTTCCCTGGTGGCTCAGATGGTAAAGAATCAGCCTGCAAAGCAGGAGACCTGGGTTCAATCCCTGGGTCAGGAAGATCCCCAGAGAAGGGAATGGTAACCCACTCCAGTATTCTTGCCTGGAAAATTCCATGGACAGAGACGCCTGGTGGGCTACCATCCAAGGGGTTGTGACGAGTTGGACACAACTGAGCAACTAACACTTTCACTTTCAGTTTTTATTCTGTGTCTACCACATGGACAGGTACTGTATTGAGCACTTGAAAGAACTGTCATTTACTTTCCTTATCTTTATGAGGTAGGTACCATTTTTATTTTCATTGTATGCTTATCTCACTCAGTCTCAGCGACAGTACAGCGTAAAGGAAACTACAGTGGACATTTTGTTTTAAGATTGGATTCTGACTGAGATTGCTAGTTAGTTGTTGGGTATCTGAAACATGCCACACTACCTTTCTGAACCTTGGTTTCCTTATAAAATGGAAAATAAAACTAGTTTCCATTTGCCTCACTCAGTAAAGATGGTGTAAGTTCTGTGAAGTGGTGTATGTTAAGTGAAGTGACCAGTATTATTTCCTGTAGATACTGAGTCATCTCTTTGTTTATTTGAGTAAAATATTAATGATGATTGAGATAGAAAACAGCCCAAACTAAACTGAGTAAGCCTATAAATGCAGTTTGTCTGCAGGACCCAATGGGCATGGATCTAAGAGATATGAAGTTAACTAAAGGGCTAATGAAGGATAATGGTTGGCCCCTTCCCTCCTCAGAGCAGTTGTTTCAGAGTTATTTGAGATGCTCTTTCCCTTGCTTAAAGTCCTAAGAATGTCCGCCCAATAAAACATAACTCTCTATATCTGTGTCTCTATTCCTGTCCTTCAGATAGGTTCATCAGTTCCATCTTCCTAGATTTCATATAGATGCATTAATATACTAGACTTGTTTTTCTCTTCCTGACTTACTTTACTCTGTCTGACAGGCTATGGAGGTGTGGACACAGCTGGGTAGGGAGAGGGTGAGATGAATCGGGGGAGTAGCACTGACGTACACACTACCATGTGTGCAGCCGCGAGCTAGTGGGAAGCTGCTGTGAGCACAGGGAGCTCCGCTCGGTGCTCTGTGAACACCTAGGGGGTGAGAAGCGGGAGGGAGGCTCAAGAGGGAGAAGATACATGTATCCTCACAGCTGATTTGCACTGATGTACAGTAGAACCAGACAACACTGCAAAGAAATTATCCTCCAATTAAAAATTAAGAAAAAATAACTTGTAACTTCAAAAAAAGGAGAATTGTTGGGCAGGAAGGCAGAGGGGTGGATCAGGATAGGGGCACATAAGTAGATTTGAGTTTCTGGTAATCATCTAGCTCTTAAGTTGATCATGGGCCTACATATATTAATTATTTTAATTCTATAATAAGAAAAAATTAAAGAAGAATGATAAACATCCAAGGGGAAATAAGGGCCCATCATTATCTGCTGTCAATTAGCTGGGAGTTATTTTTTCACTGAAAAATGAACTATCCTCATCTTGTTGATTTATCAAAATTTACTGAATAGTATGCTTGGCATTAGCACTTCAGAAATGAACAGTAATCAAGTGGGAGTCGTAAACAGACTGCTGCAAAAATGTGATAGGCGAAACAAGACAGATGCGCACAGAGAAATGTGGGAGGAGATCAAGGCAGTAATAAGGGAAACTCTCCATGGGTGGGGCTGTGACCAGATGAACCAGCGCACTCAGGAGGGGGTGCTAGAGCCCAGGCAGACGAGACAGTGAGCTGGCACGGCAGAAATGCTTTATCTGTGAAGCCAGCTATGCAGAGGTGCATGAGATGTTCGCAGCGCATGGCGCATCGGCCAGGTGCGGGAGCTCTCAACTGGTGGCCTGCGAATAGCAGTCAGAGAGAAGGCAGCAAATCTCGGAACACTGACGTGTGCTAATGAGTGTAAACATGATATCTGATTTAGTCTTCCCAATAATCCTGTGTAGTAGGCTCAGTTATACCCATTTCACAAGGTCACCCTGAACAGCTTGGAAGTGATAATGTTAGCATTTGAACCTGATCTGTCTTTCTGCAAAGCCTGTATTTATCACCCTATAATATATTAGCAGATAAGGAAAGAGATGGACCATATTGGATATTCCAAAGAACTTCTCTACCCAGTTATGCTGCTTTTGATATTTAGCATGGCGTCATAGGAATGGAGAGGAACTGGCCAAGAGTCTCCAGAGCCACAGTGCATGGAAGATGTGGTGAGAGTACTTCTCCAACCACGTTTCCAGGAGCAGAGTTGAGGACTGTGATCACAGTAGAAACTGGATCAGGAGAAGCACCTACGTAGCTGAAAATCATAAAGCTGGTGATACCTAAGAATGTGTCAAGCTCCAGGAATTACATGATTCCCAGATATCAGAGCTGGTAAACTTATCATTCCCTTCTCTTTTTCTTTCTTTCTTTGTCTGAGTGCAAAAGAGATCAAAACTTAATTTTTTCCTTTTAAAATAAAGATATAATTCACACACATAAAATCCTTCTTTTAAAGTATACAATTCAGTGGTTTTTGGATATTTACTTTCCGTGTAATCATCACTACTTTCTAATTCCATAAAGTTCTATGACCTCAACTAGCAAAACAAAAAACTGAACCTATTAAGAGTCCGTCTCAATTCTCCCATCTGCCCATCTCCTGGCAAAGGCTAATCTACATTTGGTTTCCAAGAATGTGCTTGTTCTTGACATTTCATAGAAATGGCATAATATAATATATAACCATTTTTTGTCAGTTCTTTAACTTAGCATCATATTTTCAAGACCAACCCATGTATCAGCATTTCATCTCTTTTTTTACAGATGAATAATTAATGTATGTTCAGTTCAGTTCAGTCGCTCAGTCTCCGACTCTTAGAGACCCCATGAACTGCAGCACGCCAGGACTCCTTGTCAATCACCAACTCCTGGAGTTTACTCAAACTCATGTCCATCTAGTCAGTGATGCCATCCAACCATCTCATCTTCTGTTGTCCCCTTCTCTTCGTGCCTTCAATATTTCCCAGCACTGGGGTCTTTTCAAATGAGTCAGCTCTTTGCATCAGGTGGCCAAAGTACTGGAGTTTCAGCTTCAAATTCAGTCCTTCCAATGAACACCCAGGACTGGTCTCCTTTAGAATGGACTGGTTGGATCTCCTTCCAGTCCAAGGGATCTCAAGAGTCTTCTCTAACACCACAGTTCAAAAGCATCAATTCTTTGATGCTCAGCTTTCTTTATAGTCCAACTCTCACATCCATACATGACTACTGGAAAAACCATAGCTTTGACTAGATGGACCTTGGTTGGTAAAGTAATGTCTCTGCTTTTTAATATGCTCTCTAGGTTGGTCATAATTTTCCTTCCAAGGATATACGTCTTTTAATTTCATGGCTGCAGTCACCATCTGCAGTGATTTTGGAGCCCCCCAAAATGAATTCTGCCACTGTTTCCACTGTTGCCCCATCTATTTTCCATGAAGTGATGGGACCAGATGCCATGATCTTTGTTTTCTGAATGTTGAGCTTTAAGCCAACTTTTTCACTGTCCTCTTTCACTTTCATCAAGAGGCTCTTTAGTTCTTATTCACTTTCTGCCATAAGGGTGGTGTCATCTGAATATCTGAGGTTATTGATATTTCTCCCAGCAATCTTGATTACAGCTTGTGCTTCACTGAGTCCAGCGTTTCTCATGATGTACTCTGCATATAAGTTAAATAAGAAGGGTGACAATATACAGCCTTGACGTGCTCCTTTTCCTATTTGGAACCAGTCTGTTGTTCCATGTCCAGTTCTAACTGTTGCTTTCTGACCTGCATACAGATTTCTCAAGAGGCAGGTCAGGTGGTCTGGTACTCGCATCTCTTGAAGAATTTTCCACTGTTTATTGTGGTCCACACAGTCAAAGGCTTTGGCATAGTCAATAAAGCAGAAAGAGATATTTTTCTGGAACTCTCTTGCTTTTTCAATGATCCGATGGATGCTAGCAATTTGATCTCTGGTTCCTCTGCTTTTTCTAAATCCAGCTTGAATATCTGGAAGTTCACAGTTCATGTACTGTTCAAGCCTGGCTTGGAGAATTTTGAGCATTACTTTACTAGTGTGTGAGATGAGTGCAACTGTGTGGTAGTTTGAGCATTCTTTGGCATTGTCTTTCTTTGGGATTGGAATGAAAACTGACCTTTTCCAGTCCTGCGGCCACTGCTTTTTCCAAATTTGCTGGCATATTGAGTGCAGCAGTTTCATAACGTCATCTTTTAGGATTTGAAATAACAACTCTAATTTCATCACCTAGTGAGTAATTATCCATTGTCTACATAGACCACTGACTGGATAGATCACACATGATTGGCATGTGGATTGTTTCCACTTTTGGTCATGGCAAATAATACTGCTATGAACATTCATATACAAGTTTGCACTGCTTTCTGATATATTTAAACAGGGCTCAGTCTCAAAGTCAGTATATATAACAAAACTTTTATATGCTGAAAAGTGCCCTGAAGAGTCCCACAGGAAGGCACTAGGCTTGGAATCAATACATTATGCACATGAGCCACTTTGCTAGGCAGCTCTGTCTTTGGCTCTGAGCCTGCTGATGTGGCTGGCTTGTGTTTGGTGGCCAGATGATCATATTTTCAGAAGTATATGAAGACTGAGACACTGTGAAGCTAGGGTTCTTTCAGATCCCAGGCTCATGGCCACTCGTGGATGGAGTGGTTGATAAAACTGCCTACACCACTTAATTTCTAATTTTTCTTTCAGGCATTATAACCTGAATTAATACAGAATAAATGTTTATACAATGCAAATCTCCTGTTCAAGGAAGATTTCATCTCTTCTCTGAAAGCCTGAGTGACAGTACCTCTGGATAGATTTTTCTTTTGTTGTTGAGTGAAAAAGAAATTGGCCTTAACTCTCTCTATTCAGGGCTCTTCATTTTACAGGTGAGAAAACAAGAGTCTGAGGCAGTATGATCCACATGGTGTCACACAAGGGGCTGGTAACTAAGCTGGACCCAGAACCCAAGTGGGCAGGACCTCACTCACTGTTCTTTCCACTGGAAGGCAATCATTCCCATATTCACAAAATTTAGACAAAGTTGGTTATATACCGTCTCGAGTTTTTTTTTTTAACTATTCACAATCTTTATAAGCCCCCACACTGTCTACTGTTTTCTTTTTTCTCCTCTCTCTCTCTCTTTTTTTTTTTTTTGGTGGTAAAGCTGAACGCTAATTCCACTCTCCTCAATCCCCAGACAGACGGGTTCCACAAAGACACGTTAGCCAAGGGAAAGAGCTATTTTGTCTATAATTTATGGCTTTTCCTTTACACAGAGAGCTTTCCCAAACAGATCAGCACATTAAAGATTTTGGCTGGAAGATAGCACCCCAATTTTCTAGAGTTAAAGCTTAGCACAAATTCTGTCATTCAAACACAGTAGTCAAATCAATTAGAAACATTCATGGAAATGAGCTTGTAGGTATTTCATGACCACTACTTTATTACCATTAATCCACATTCTCCCCATCTCTATGACAATTGACAAGAACCCCCAGTCAGCAGCTAGAGAAAGAAGAGTCTTTTTAAAGACAGGAGTAATTTGTTTCCCAGTGAGAGGTGATAACCTGCCTCAATTTGCTTCAGATTTCTCAAAGATAATGACTTCTGTTTTCTTGTCCCAATTAACTACTGGCCACTCCTGAGAAGACCCCGTCCATTCAGACAACCAAGTTTCTATTTCCACTGATAACCTCCTGGTAGAGATATGGGAGTGAAATGCAGATGTGGAGTAGAATAATGCACAGAATTATAAACAGAATGATTTGAAACATTCCCTCTTCCAACTATCTTTTTCTCTTAGCCCTATCATGGTCACTTTGTATCCACTTACTAATGTAACAGATGAAAATAATCAAAAGGCTGATCTTTCTCTCAGAGTCATGGACCCACTTAGTATTGCATGTCAAATGTTCACAGAGGTCCTGATGATATCACCACTGTGTGATTTAGAGATATGAGACAATGAGGGATAATGAGGTCTGGGAGCAATTTACAGAATACATGCCTCCCCTCTAAAAGCATTCCAATTCAAAAGTTTTAAATACTCTCACAACCAAAGAAAACTGAGTGTGCGGATTCAAGTAAAATCAGCCATGCGAGCTGCTGCTGCTGCTGCTGCTGCTAAGCCACTTCAGCCGTGTCCAACTCTGTGCGACCCCACAGACAGCAGCCCACCAGGCTCCCCCATCCCTGGGATTCTCCAGGCAGGAACACTGGAGTGGGTTGCCATTTTCTTCTCCCAATTCATGAAAGTGAGAAGTGCAAGTGAAGTCACTCAGTTGTGTCTGACTCTTAGCGACCCCATGGACTACAGCCCACCAGGCTCCTCCGTCCGTGGGATTCTCCAGGCAAGAGTACTGGAGTGGGCTGCCATTGCCTTCTCCGAGCCATGAGAGCTACCAGTTTGCAAACTCTGGTCTATAGCTGACGTTTAAAGACCCTTAATGTTTCTTAAGAGTCCTCTCTTCTCTCCTCCCCTAACCTCACTCTTTCTAATCCAGTGGTGAACCTGGGAAAAATCAGTGAAGAATTTCTGGGTCTGCATTACCTTCTCCTGCAACCACATACAGTGGTCTGATCCTCCGCATCATAAGGTTCATAATGACTGACCTGAGGCGGTGCCATGGTACCAGTCTACCCAGTTTGCAGTTCCGCCTTAGGAAGCCCACCAATGCTATGTACCCAGTCGCTTTCTTACCTACCAGTTGTATGAATTACAAAGTTGACATCTGATTGCCATCTGCCTGAATGCCTTGGCTTACCTCTTGAAGGGTTCAAAACTCAAGCAATGAACAGAGGTATTGTTTATGCAACAGCCTCAAATTCAACACGTAGGTAAGAGAAAATCAATTTTTATAGGACTCTTTTAAGAATAAACTATTCATAATTAGCAGAATAACCTTTTCAACCCATACTGCATTTGTGATTATGGATAAATTCATGCTGGGAGGAAAAACAAAAACAGAAAGACTTTGCCATAAGAAAATAATGTCACCATGACAGAATTCAACCTAGCGGCAATATTTTTGCTCAGGGGTGGGAAGCACAGGGCAGAAATAAATTTTTCAAACTATAAAATCATAGACTGATAACATTTCAGAATTGGGAGGTTCATACGGATCAGTGTTTACAAAGTCACTGAAGCAGGTTACAAAAATGTTAAAACAACTGGGAAATGCCTTTTGCAGGCCACCTAGACCACACACTCCTATCTGTTGCATGAATTCTTTCTGCAGTGTTACCCTGGAGTAGATGTCCAGTCTGGAAATGAACCTCATTGATAATTTTTAAAAAAATCATTTGTTTCATCTTCATGGTCTAATTATTTGAAACTTTTTCCTTTTATTGAACACAAATAATATCCTCTGTTACATTTATTACCTATTTAGGGACTGCCCTTTGATACCACATAGAGTTTGACAGTTCTTGAAATGTTCCTTTCCACCCTCCCTAACTCCTCTTCTTTGGCTTAACATCCTTCAGCTATGTCTCCTATCATTTGCTCAGTTGTCTTTCTCTAGGCTGATTTTAAATTTTAATGTCAGTCTGAAAAAACCCACAGTTGTCCTCAAGTTTTATTTTCACTGGGGCTACTGTAGAGTTTAAGAATTTTGGTTTCCTCTCTTGTTTTGGGTTCTCCATTAAGTTATAGATATAATTTGCTTTTTTTCTAAAGCACAGAATATTGTTAACTCACCAGTAATCTTACAGTCAGCAAGACCTTTAACACACAGCTTGACCCTAAACTTTTACTCTTTCAACTTTACTTTTGGAGCCAAGTACAAACCTTTACGGTTGCCAGTATTAAAATTAATCTTGTTACATTTGGTTCCCATGTTATCTTTTAAATACTGGTTCTGTCATTTCATCTATTCCCTCATGGTTCATGTGATCAGAAAATGTATTCAGCATATTATGAGTAACGTCATGTGTCACTGATAAGAAATTTCAATAGGGAAAGGTTGAGGAAAGAGGGCAGAGGGATAGTTCAGGACCTCCCTTCCAGGCTGACGTGAATGCCCTAATCAAAATTTTTGGGTGAGACATTTCAACCAGTCGTCCAAACGATCCTCCTGTCTTCTCTCTCCATCTTGCCTGCATATGTAACACAAGGGAGTTTTTTTAAAGGTGTCTCCCTGATGCTATTTTGACTAGCAGGAGAAAGGAACATATTTATAAGAGAAAAAAAAAAGGTTAGTATTTATTTCTCATTTGAAAATCTATGCTGGCAGAAAGTTATTAATGACAAAAGAAGTTATGGGACGACGTGTATAGTGTAATCTTTTGATAACAAGAATGTTTATTTATAGGTCTGAAGACAGACACACACATAGGGACTTTCCTGGTGGCACAGCGGCTAAGTCTCTGTGCTCCCAATGCAGCGGGCCTGGGTTCAGTCCTCGTCAGTGAACTAGATCCCACAGGCCACATCTAAAGATTTCACTTGCTGCAACTAAGAGCCAGCACAGCCAAGTAAATAAATAATAAATAAATATACACACAGAGACATACACATACATGCATACATACGCATACATCTATTACATATATATAGGTATGCCTGGATGTAATTCTGGAAGACAACATAAAAACTTATGCAGCTCTCTCTGAATAATGAGATTGTCTTTTTCCTAATATTTCTATAAATAATATGGATTATCACCTACTTTAAAGGTAATTAAAAAAATCCTATGTTGGTGATAATAGCTTTTCTTTCTAAATTTTCTTAGAAGATGCAAAATTTCCCCTGAAGTTGGTGTCAAGATCATTTAGGTACAATTGATAGAACCTGTTTTCTTTGATTTAAGAAAGAAAAATCAAAATATTTTTCTCTTTACGGTCCACAGTTGCTGAAATGGGATCAATAGTGTTTCAGGGACTGCTTCTTAAGAAGTGCTCTCATCTTCTCTTTCACATGTATTTTTCCTGAATGTGCTGAGGATTTCCATTCCTCTCATACATTAGATAAGTGTTTTCTGCCTGTAATTACCTTTACATTTTTTAACCTGCTGAACTCTGATTCATTTTTTAATTCCCAGTTCAGTGATCACCTTTACCCTAGTTAGTCACTCACTCCACTTTTTTATTCCTTCCACAGTCTGAACACAGTCTATTTCTTGGCTCTTGTTAATAGTATCCACCCTTAGACTGTGAGCTCCTAGGTTTTTGACTTTTGATGTATGTAGGCATTCTTTGGGGAACTTACTAAAAATGAAAATTTCTGGGTTGCACCCCTGGAGGGTTTTGTTCATCAGGACAGGGCTCCAGGAATGTGCATTTATTAAAAACAAAACTCTAGGCAATTCTATTGCTTGTGGTCCAAGGCCCACAGTGTCTTACAGGGGGAGAGATGGCTACATCTTTTACACCTTTTGACTATTTCCTCATATCCGGACTGCATCAGTTCAGTTCAGTTCAGTTCAGTTCAGTTCAATTCAGTCGCTCAGTCGTGTACGACTCTTTGCCACCCCATGAACTGCAGCACGCCAGGCCTCCCTGTCCATCAACAACTCCCAGAGTTCACTGAGACTCACATCCATCGAGTCAGTGATGCCATCCAGCCATCTCATCCTCTGTCGTCCCCTTCTCCTCCTGCCCCCAATCCCTCCCAACATCAGAGTCTGTTCCAATGAGTCACCTCTTCGCGTGAGGTGGCCAAAGTACTGGAGTTTCAGCTTTAGCATCATTCCTTCCAAAGAACACCCAGGACTGATCTCCTTTAGAATGGACTGTTTGGATCTCCTTGCAGTCCAAGGGACTCTCAAGACTCTTCTCCAACACCACAGTTCAAAAGCATCAATTCTTCAGTGCTCAGCTTTCTTCACAGTCCAACTCTCACATCCAGACTGCATCAGTGTTTCTATATCGTCTATACTGGTTTTTATAATTGTTTCTTTTGTCTTAAGCATCAAAACGTATTAGTACAAATAGCATTGTGACCATGTGACCAGATGTTTTACTTATGCTGTGGGCAAAGGCAGTAGAGGCAGATACATATTACATCAGAGGAGATGTGGGCTAGGCTTATAAGAGTATACGTGGAAGAGAAGGCACTTCTGATTGCACCCTTAGGATCCTACTGTTTCAGGTAGCCAAGCTTTACTTATATTTCTAAGCAGTTCTACTGCTGAAAAGAGAGAAAGGTGAGGGGGAGTTAACATGATAATAGGTGACATGGTTTCCAGTTCAGGAAATTTTCAAAGCAGATGTTGCTAATCTTCACTTAACAACATGTCTTGCACACTGATTATAGAACTGCTATAAGGCCATGTAAGAAGCCCCCATTGCTCTAAATGTTCTGCTTACATTTCTTCTCCCATAACCAGTAACCTACTTTCAGCTCTTCAAATGGCTGCATAAAAGAGACAACCATTTTAACCTTTTAGAAATGGATCTCGCTAGAGTAAATCAGAGAGAGTTGATGGAAATGTTAATTAACTTGCTTTCATCTTGGTCAGGTTCTGTATTTAACCTGAAGGCCCACACAGTCTTTCCGAGGGCTTTCTTAGATTTGATTGCGGATGACAGCCAGAGAAATTCAATCATGGTTTGGTGAGGTGACAAGTTTGGGAGGGCACTATTCCTCCTGCTTCTGGCACAGAAAACAGATGCCAAGAAAGGAAGGTAAGTGAGAGTCACTTATGAATTATTCTGATATATCTCTTTTCTGGTTCAAGGTTTGTAATAGACAGAATTTTCCTTTTCAAAGTTGGGAACCAACTCCTGGATTCCCCCATGGGGCTGCCTTTAAAATACAAGGAGAAGGATGAATTGAAACACACACACACACACACACACACACACACACACACACACACCCTCTGCTTATGAGGGAATCATGTCCATAATAAAGCCAGTCTACATGACAAAACATCATTGTCAAACCCCACAGGAAGCTCTGATATTTAGGAACAGAAAATAAAAGTGCTTAATGTTACTTTCCTTCTTATTTATAACACAATTAGTCGCTTAATCCATTTAGCATTAAATCCATTTCAGCATTGGACATTATAAAACAGTAAACTCAGTATAGGTGAAAACAAACCACATGGACTCTGCAACATTTTATGACTAAAAAAATCTCAACATAAACCATTTCTTTCCTTCAGTAGGGGGCTAGCTCTGCGGCAAGATGGAAGAGGACAGATGTAACTTTAAAAGATGTACATGAGAAAGAGAGGGATTTTTATTTATGTATTTGAAAAATATACAACTTTAATAACGCTGGGCATGTGTTCAGAAGTGGTGGCAGAGGTAGGTCAGAGATCTATGCTTTTTAATATCCACCTCCTCTCAAGTAAGGGTTTTATCTCATTAATAGCTAAGTCATACTGATTGTAAAACAGCCGAAATGAGGCAATTAGTATGGACTGTGACAGCCGTGAAGAATGAAACATGTGAAGTTTTCGGTGCAAGCCAGATGGATATCTTCAATATACTTATTATTATCTGCTTGTGGTAATAAGTTCAATTAAACTGGATCAGTACAACACAAGTCTCTTTGAATTGCTGGAAAAGAAATTAATTATGTGCTTCACATTTAATGAAGCCAAAGAGTCATATTCTGTTTGCATTCTTTGTTTTGTTTATTTTGATTGGTAAGCACTCACTAGGAAATAAACCATTCATTTCATTCTACAGTAGTGGGTTTTTTTTCTCCCTTAAAAGAAAATACTTGGATCAAGCGGGTTAAATATCACTAGTAACAAGGTTTTCTCTATTCTACAATGTCTAGGAGAGAAGGAGAAAATAAGATGTATTCTCTGGGTGATTTTGACTATAATACCTGACCATGTACAGGAATTCTGACCTGAGGGCTTTTTTAAAAAATTTCATTACAGAGATCACTCATGTAAAACTATAAAAAAATGATTACCAATACTCATATTCCCATTTATAGAATTAACAGTCTTTAACATTTTCCCCATACACCTCTAGCCTTTTTTCCCCTCTAAATATACATTAAGCATTTACCCCCAAGTAAAATATTATCAATACAGCTAAAGTCCTTTAATATAACCTTACTCCAGATCTCCTTCCTCACAAATTAAAATCACAAGTTAGCACTTACGCTGAGCATTGTATTTTTATGTTTAAACATTTCATGGTATTATTTTTATTACTAATTCTCTATTAAATCATGCTATATACAGTATATAAAATACATTATATGAAATACTACCATATGTATTATTCTTTAATTTGCCTGCATGTTTTTTGTCAACATAATGTACAAACAACGTAATGAACATTTTTGCAAGTCCATCTCAGAATACGTATAATTTCCTCTAGAGTAAATATCTCAAATAGAATTGCTGGGCCAATTTTCCTTGTTCATATCAGTGTCTATTCCAGGTCACATTCCTACTTAAACTATGTGAGTACTATTTTCCTTCCATTCCTACTAACGAATTATTTGGTTAGATGTCTAGCTTTTGGCAATCTTATATGTAAAGCCGTATCACACTGGTACTTTAATTTGCATTTCCCTAATTACTAATGTGCTTAGTCACTCAGTCGTGTCTGACTCTTTGTGACCCATTGGACTGCAGCCTGCCAGCTCCTCTGTACATGAAAATTTCCAGCCAAGAATACTGGAGTGCCTTCCCTTTTCCAGGGAATCTTCCCAGCCCAGGGATTGAACCTGTGTCTCCTGAATTACAGGCAGATTCTTTATCTGCTGAGCCATCGGGGAAGCCCTAATTATTAATGAGGCTGACAATTTTTCAAAATCTTGTTAGTCCACACTATGCATTTTATATTAAAGGCAAGAACATGAAAGCTGCCTTCAGCATGAGGCCTTCTTAGGGAAGGGCAGGGTTGGCATAGAGAAGCACAATAGTTAAGGAATTATGACTTTCCTCTAGACCAAAAGTGGAAAAATGATGGGCAGGATGGATTCAGGGTAGACTGCCCTGGCACACAGTCTTAATACATTTAAATCTCAGCATTATAAAAGGAGAAAAGCTCTTTTACAGAGAGGATCAGGCAAAGAATGATTATATCCATGATTGATATTGCTAAAGGCACTTTATTTGCTAAATCTATGTGGCCTTCATTAGGGCTCATAAGAATCTCAGGGGAAGTAATTATGCTCTGTTTCATAAAAATCTGGGCTTCATTATTTGGCAGAAAAAGAGTTCTAGGTTACGTCATGGTCAGTGAACAGAGGAAGCGTAAGAGCCCAATCACCCACCCTTTCTTTAGGCTTTTGCTAGTTGAGTTGTGAAGTGAAAGTAAAAGTCCCTCAGTCGTGTCCGACTATTTGCAACCCCATGGGTATAGTCTATGGAATTCTCCAGGTCAGAATACTGGAGTCAGTAGCCTTTTCCAGGGAATTTTCCCAACCCAGGAATTGAACCCAGGTTTCCTGCATTGCAGGCAGATTTTTTACCAGCTGAGGTACAAGGGAAACCCAGGAGTACTGGAGTGGGTAGCTTATCCCTTCTCCAGTGGATCTTCCTGACCTAGGAACTGAACTGGGGTCTCCTGCACTACAGGCAGACTCTTTAGAACTGAGCTATCAGGGAAGTCCCACTATTTGAGTTAGCTGCTGCAAACTCTAGAGTGGTAGGTCTTCTCAGATCTAATAGGATCGAGTACTGAAATGTTCTGACCACTGTTCTACCAGGGGATCTAATGTAATTAGCATTCTGCACTTCTAACAACAAACTTTTCCTTCCTACTCTAAATGCCTTGGGTCAGAATTTGTGCTAATCCTATTAGAAAGACCCTTAATTATTGCCTCTAAATAATTGGTTCCAGTGGAAGACATCTAATTAGGTAGAAATGTATTCTGTTATAAGGGCCCAACATTAAGAGCTTTTGTTATGTGTTAGTAGCAAAATGTCATTGCTGATTACTGATTTCTGATTGATCCCCAGTCAAATATGGAAAAAGCCTTGAATAATTTTACATAGAAGATGTGGGCTGCTTCAAACTTATTTTCAAAAAAAGTTCCAATTGAAAAGACTGCATTATCGTGTCAGTCATGCCATGCATGGAGAGGCTGATATTTTTCAATTTCCTACAGTTAAAACAGAGGAACAATTTTAAATAATGCACTGTAATAATGTTGTAGAAACTCCTTGGTATTGGTAAGAAAATTCCTTTTTTCTGCAATCTGTATTATTGGATAGCATCTTGTCTTCTAAATATAAACAAACACTTGATGGAATGGACAATGAGCACTAATTCTGGCAAGGGGACAAATAATTAAATGTTCAGGAAGCCAAAGAACACTTTCACTTTGCAGGATTAGAGAATGAGGACACAAACTAATTCTGTATTAGGAGCATATGTGGTCTTAGTTAAATACTACTAAGAACCCTTTTTCAGAGTGCACCTGATCTGAGCTCCCTGCTACATATAGCAAATTTCCAGGGATATCTAATTTTACACATGACACATGCTAGTAAAGTAATGTTCAAAATTCTCCAAGCCAGGCTTCAGCAATACGTGAACTGTGAACTTCCTGATGTTCAAGCTGGTTTTAGAAAAGGCAGAGGAACCAGAGATCAAATTGCCAACATCTGCTGGATCATCAAAAAAGCAAGAGAGTTCCAGAAAAACATCTATTTCTGCTTTATTGACTATGCCAAAGCCTTTGACTGTGTGGATCACAATCAACTGTGGAAAATTCTGAAAGAGATGGGAATACCAGACCACCTGATTTGCCTCTTGAGAAACCTATATGCAGGTCAGGAAGCAACAGTTTGAACTGGACATGGAACAACAGACTGGTTCCAAATAGGAAGAGGAGTACGTCAAGGCTGTATATTGTCACCCTGCTTATTTAACTTCTATGAAGAGTACATCATGAGAAATGCTGGGCTGGAAGAAGCACAAGTTGGAATCAAGATTGCCGGGAGAAATATCAATAACCTCAGTAAGGCAGATGATACCACCTTTATGGTAGAAAGTAAAGAGGAACTAAAAGCCTCTTGATGAAAGTGAAAGAGGAGAGTGAAAAAGTTGGCTTAAAGCTCAACAATCAGAAGATCATGGCATCTGGTCCCATCATTTCATGGGGAATAGATGGGGAAACAGTGGCAGACTTTATTTTTTGGGGGCTCCAAAATCACTGCAGATGGTGACTGCAGCCATGAAATTAAAAGACGTTTACTCCTTGGAAGAAAAATAAACTCAAAATGGATTAAAGATCTAAATGTAAGATCAGAAACTATAAAACTCCTAGAGGAGAACATAGGCAAAACACTCTCAGACATAAATCACAGCAGGATCCTCTATGAGCCACCTCCCAGAATGCTGGAAATAAAAGCAAAAATAAACAAATGGGATCTAATTAAAATTAAAAGCTTCTGCACAACAAAGGAAAATATAAGCAAGGTGAAAACACAGCCTTCGGAATGGGAGAAAATAATAGCAAATGAAGCAATTGACAAACAACTAATCTCAAAAATATACAAGCAACTTATGCAGCTCAATTCCAGAAAAATAAACGACCCAATCAAAAATGGGCCAAAGAACTAAATAGACATTTCTCCAAAGAAGACATACGGATGGCTAACAAACACATGAAAAGATGCTCAACATCACTCATTATTAGAGAAATGCAAATCAAAACCACAATGAGGTACCACTTCACACCAGTCAGAATGGCTGCGATCCAAAAATCTGCAAGCAATAAATGCTGGAGAGCGTGTGGAGAAAAGGGAACCCTCCTACACTGTTGGTGGGAATGCAAACTAGTACAGCCACTATGGAGAACAGTGTGGAGATTCCTGAAAAAATTGCAAATAGAACTACCTTATGACCCAGCAATCCCACTGCTGGGCATACACACCGAGGAAACCAGAATTGAAAGAGACACATGTACCCCAATGTTCATCGCAGCACTGTTTATAATAGCCAGGACATGGAAACAACCTAGATGTCCATCAGCAGATGAATGGATAAGAAAGTTGTGGTACATATACACAATGGAGTATTACTCAGCCGTTAAAAGAATTCATTTGAATCAGTTCTGATGAGATGGATGAAACTGGAGCCAATTATACAGAGTGAAGTAAGCCAGAAAGAAAAACACCAATACAGTATACTAACACATATATATGGAATTTAGGAAGATGGCAATGACGACCCTGTATGCAAGACAGGAAAAGACACAGATGTGTATAACGGACTTTTGGACTCAGAGGAGAGGGAGAGGTGGGATGATTTGGGAGAATGGGAATTCTAACATGTATACTATCATGTAGAATTGAATCGCCAGTCCATGTCTGACGTAGGGTGCAGCATGCTTGGGGCTGGTGCATGCGGATGACCCAGAGAGAAGGGGAGGTTCATGTTTCTTAAAGACTTTAAAAGTTAAAAAATTAAAAAAAAATAATTAAAAGCAAAAAAAAAAAAAAGCAGAGACATTACTTTGCCAACAAAAAAAATAAAATAAAATAAAATCAGGTTTCAGGATGGGGAGCAACACGTGTATACCTGTGGCAGATTCATGTTGAAGTATGGCAAAACCAATACAATATTGTACAGTAATTAACCTCCAATTAAAATAAATAAATTTATATTAAGAAAAAATAAAAAAAAAAGAAAAGTTATGACCAACCTAGATAGCATATTCAAAAGCAGAGACATTACTTTGCCAGCAAAAGTTCCTTCTAGTCAAGGCTATGGTTTTTCCAGTGGTCATGGATGGATGTGAGAGTTGGACTGCGAAGAAAGCTGAGCACTGAAGAATTGATGCTTTTGAACTGTGGTGTTAGAGAAGACTCTTGAGAGTCCCTTGGACTGCAAGGAGATCCAACCAGTCCATTCTGAAGGAGATCAGCCCTGGGATTTCTTTGGAAGGAATGATGCCAAAGCTGAAGCTCCAGTACTTTGGCCACCTCATGCGAAGAGTTGACTCATTGGAAAAGACTCTGATGCTGGGAGGGATTGGGGGCAGGAGGGGAAGGGGACAACAGAGGATGAGATGGCTGGATGGCATCACTGACTCGATGGACGTGAGTCTGAGTGAACTCTGGGAGTTGTTGATGGACAGGGAGGCCTGGCGTGCTGCGATTCATGGGGTTGCAAAGAGTCGGACATGACTGAGTGACTGAACTGAACTGAACTGAATGTTTATGTTTCACTGACAACCAAGGAGGACTTCCCTGGTGGCTCAGAGGGTTAAGTGACTGCCTTCAATGCGGGAGACCTGGGTTTGATCCCTGGGTGGGGAAGCTCCCCTGGAGAAGGAAATGGCACCAAGAGGGGCGGGGTAGGGTAGGAGGTTGGAGAGAAGTTCAAGAAGGAGGGGACATATGTATACCTGTGGCCGATTCATGTTGATAAACGGGAGAAATCAATACAATATTGTAAATGAATTATCCTCCAATTAAAAATGAATAAATTTAAGAAAAAAGAACGCCTTTTTCTAACAAAGATAAAGTACAAATTTACTTTTTCTTAAAATACAAGTAATTGTGTGCACTGAATAAAAATTGAAATAAAATAAATATATTTACATATTAAATTTTTTAAAAATTTAAATGAAATTTATTTGCTAAGAAACATTTAAAAACCCATATGAAATCAGTATAAAATTTGTATAGAGAGCAACCAAAACTAAAAATAGGGCTACCATATGACCCTGCAACCCTTCTCCTGGGCATATATCTGGAGAAAAACATGGTCTCAAAAGATACATGCACCCCAATGTTGACTGCAGCACAGTCTGCAATAGTCAAGGCATGGAATCAACCTCTGTCAATCCACTGACAGAGTACTGGATAAAGGAGATGTGATAAATATGTATAACGGGATATCACTCAGCCATTAAAAAGAACAAAACAATGCAACTTGCAGCAACATGGATGGACCTAGAGACTGTCATACTGAGTGAAGTAAGTCAGACACAGAAGGAGAGATATCATATGGCGTCCCTGATATGCAGCATCTAAAAATAAATGATAGAAATAAACTTATTTATAAAACAGACTCACAGACTTAACGAATTTATGGTCGCCAGGGTGGTAGGACTGAGCGACTTCACTTTCACTTTTCACTTTCATGCATTGGAGAAGGAAATGGCAACCTATTCTAGTGTTCTTGCCTGGAGAATCCCAGGGATGGGGGAGCCTGGTGGGCTGCCGTCTATGGGGTCACACAGAGTCGGACACGACTGAAGCGACTTAGCAGCAGCAGCAGCAGCAGCAGCAGCAGCAGCAGGGTGGAAGGATGGGGAAGGGACAGTTAAGGAGTTTGGGCTCAGTATGTATACACTGCTATATTTAAAATGGATAATTAATAAGGTCCTACCATATAATACAGGGAATTCTATTCAATGTTATATAGCAGCCTGGATGGGAGAGGAGCTTGGCGGAGACTAGACATATGCTTGTGCGTTGCTGAGTCCCTTTGCTGTCCACCTGAAACCATCACAACATTGTTAATCAGCTATACTCTAACATAAAATAAAAAGTTAAAAAAAGAGAAAGGATTAGAAAGTTTATTTTTTTCTGTAAAAAACTGAGTAGCAAATACTTCAGGCTTTGCTGGTCAAGAGGCAAAACTGAGGATAGCTATACATTACATGGTCTCCCCTCGTGGCTCAGATGGTAAAGAATCTGCCTGCAATGCAATAGAGGCGGGTTCGATCCCTGGATCAGGAAGATCCCCTGGAGAAGGGAAGGGTAACTCACTCCAGTATTCTTGCCTGGAGAATCCCACGGACAGAGGAGTCTGGTGGCCTATTACATGGTCTCTGTCTTGACTATTCGACTCTGCTGTTGTACAGACCCAACCATCATCAATAATGTAAACAAGCGACATGGCTGTATCTCACTAAAATCTGATTTATGCACACTGAAATAAGAACTTCATAAAAATTTCTACATATCTGAAAGTATTCTTACCTTTTGATTTCTTTTCAACCAGCAAAACACAGGGAAGCCATTCTTAGCTACTGCATTATACAAAAATAGATGGCTAGCTGAATTTGGCCCATAGGCCATAGTTTGCCAGTGACTGAAAATTCAGTCTTTTTAGACTCTGGTGTGTATGAGGACCAAGTGGGGTGTTTATTAAAAATGTATGGTTTTCACATCTCATCCTCAAAGATTTAGATTTGTTATGTTAAGGGTGAGGCAGTAGGGATATGCATTTCTATTAAGCATTCCACTGAATTTTCACTTAGTTGGTAGCATGTTCAAAGTTCTTTGATGTAGGATAGAGCTTCAGATGGTAAAGAATCTGCCTGCAATGCAGGAGAACTGGTTTCAATCCCTGGGTTGGGAATATCCCCTGGTGAAGGGAATGGCAACCCACTCCAGTAGCTTGCCTGGAGAACTCCATAGACAGAGGAGCCTGGCGGGCTACAGTCTATGGGGTCACAAAGAGTTGGACATGACTAAGTGACTAACACTTTCACTTTCTTTCACTTTCAGGGGTCCTCAAAGTATGGTCTGGAACCACCAGCCAGAGAGTTAGTTACTCAAGGTCACTTTGGATGTAGTTCAGCTAGATAACAGCACAGCTTACAGCCCTGCATTTCATTTTGAGCCTGGGAGGTGATCAATAAGATCTAGGGTAGCTATTACCATAGTTATCTTGCTGAACTACATCCAAGACAAACAGAAGTCACTCTTCTTGAGGATTGCTACTTAAAAATACCTGTCATAGGAAGCCTGTACAATAAAGACACTGCCTCATGCATGTGAGTTAAATGGCATGCCTTTAACTCTGCTCTAGAGATAAAAATGAATTAGTAAGTACAGTACTGCATGGAAATGTAGCCTGCCTTCCATCTAGTTCTTAATGATGTTCACAATCGCTAAAGCACATCTTCCATGAAAGGTCAAATATGATGCTTTCTGTTAGGATTCAGAGGTCTGACTTGAGAACCGTTCTTGCTTAAAATAAAACAGTGACTCAAAATTCCAAATAGACGCTAACTAGCTAAAAAAAGAAAAAAATCAGTCAAATTTAGAAATTCAGATGATGGGATGATAATCAAGAGCCCCCTGGGCACCTGTCAGAATTCTGCGGTTTGGAAGCCCGCTCATGCATAATCTGAATATTTATCCATTTTGGGGTCGTCTGCTAGAGATTTATTTTAAACCTGCTGTACCTGCTGCAGTGGATCTATTCCCTTCTCCCCTTTTCCCCTGCCGGCTTTACTTACTATCCCTATGCTTGACAGTATCTTCAGCTTCTCTCCAAAAAACTGGTGTAGGGGGATGGAAGAGAATTGGATCTTAAAAGCATTGCTAATGACAGAATTATTGCAAAAAGGTTAGAGAAGATGTTGTCTGATGCCTGACCTTCATAGTGTTTTAATCCCAGACACTGGAGGAGATCAAAACGAATATAAGCACATTTTAAGGTTAGAGCATAACTTCTCTGATAAATCAGTCCCTTTGTGGATCTCTAAATTGAATTAAGATACAGCGCTCCATCACATTTCGGGCTATTTTGCTACATTTACATTAAAGGTGTAGGGCTCAAGCATTTTGATGTGTGATTCAAGACCTGGCACAGTTCATGTGGAGTTCAGAACGGTTTTCTCTGCCTTTATCGTGCTTTATGAAGCAGATTTCTAAATTGTATTTCTCCGTTTATGTTAATGTCCTTCTCAGCGACCTGGCAGTCTGGGTGCCCCTCTGCGCGCGCGTGCGCGCGAACACACACACACACACACACACACACACACACACACACGCATACTTCCCATTAATGCAAATGGGACTCAGAATCAAGCAACAGGAAACAAATATACTCTGAAACATCTGACCTTACCCAAGTCACAGGGTTAACGCCTGTGAACATATTAACCAAATAAAGCTCATTTTCTTTTTTTCCCCATCTCACTTGGGAGAAAATATTAAGAATCGGAGGGGACTTCCCTGTTGGTACAGTGGTTGAGGAGCCTCCTGCCAATGTGGGGGACATGGGTTAGATTCCTGGTCCAGGAAGATTCCACATGCCTAGGAGCAACTAAGCCCATGAGGCACAACTACTGAGCCCGTCAGCTGCAACTACTTGGCTCATGCGCCTAGAGCCCGTGCTCCCCAGCAAGAGAAACCACCGCAATGAGGAGCTAGAGTGCTGCAAACAGGCACACCCCTCCACTCGCTGCAGCTAGAGAAAGCCTGCACTGCAACGGAGACCCGGTACAGCCAAAAATAGAGCAATAAATACCTACACAAAACGAAACAGAAAATTAGATGGCCTCTCTGGGAAAAGTGACTACAGTTGAACACCCACAGCCACGCCTGGAAAGAACTCTACTTTGAAACAAAGGAATTCACCCACGATCAGGTGGGGGACATGCTACTTTGACCGCACAGTTTCTGCCTCCAGATCTCTGCTTTCCTCTTTCCACAGGCCACCGGGCTCTTTTGGACCTGCCCTTCCTTCCTCCTTCTCCATCTATTACACAATCTCAGGGCTCATTTGCCTCAGCATAACATGTCTCCACACAGGCAGGTGTGTACTGACCCTGTTACATGTCCCTCTCTATCCTTTCCCTTAAAGTCCATTAAAACTCTCTTATGTTTTAGTATGGAAATGGAAAACTGGCACTAATCATATCTTCCAGTCTTTGTGTACCACCTTCATAACCTTTTGTACATCCTTTTATAATAATACAAACAATATTTCTTTAGAAATATAAATATATTTTAAAAGGAGTTTTTAAAAAATCACTGCCATTAATGAAAAAGTAACATTTTTCTAATACACGTGGAAAGATATATATATATATATATATATATAGTTAGTAAAAGTAAACAAAAAATATTAACTCTGAATTGTCTAAAATAATCTTTTATACCATACATGGGGAAATCATTGTTTAACATGTTAACTGGAAGGCAAGAATTGAAGTGTTAAGTTTCTTAACATAGGTAGAAGTTACTACTCAACAACATTTATATCCACCCAAATAAGGAGGCGATCATGGCATATCTTGGCATATCATTGGTGTATCGCTAAGCTTTGCACCATAATTCAGTATAAGCAGAGCAGCAGGGCAGTCTCTGCATGCCTGTGAATGGTTTTACCTTGGGACTGGCGGTACTGCTGGAAGAGGAACTCTAATGAGAAAGAGAGGAACTTCTGCCAACTATTTTGAGAGCTGAAGAAGTCAAGGCTTATAGGATGGATGCCAACCAAACACAGGGCATAATTTATTTCTACATGTGAAAAAAAAAAACCAGTTTTAACAATATATAGAGCATATATATGGCGCCTGTGCTTAGGTAAACATAGACTTATGTCTGATTCTTGGACTTACAGTTTTCTATCTGCACAGACAAGTATGTTTATGATAAAAAGACTTCCCTAAATGGCAGTATTTTTCAAACTTATAATGATTCCAAAGTATGTAATTAGGTAATTTTTAGCTTTCTTCATTAAATTAAAATAGAGTCAAACATTCTTTCTGGGATATTTTTACTTGCCTTAGGCTATCTTACTTCATAGCTAATCAGGTCTTAGCTATGCTATTAATCATCTCTGAAACCTTGGGGTTCCTCCTGGTTCTAGGTTATCACTAATTTTCCTTTGTAATTGAGAAAGCTATACATTAGTGAAGACACTAGCTGAAATTTTGCTATGCCAGTATTATCTAAACTTTTTTTCTTTGCCCTATAAAACAGAGTGAACACACAGTCAGTCACATACCTATGCTATTGCTCCGAATGAATAATTAATAGATTGAAATAGTTGAGTCAATATAAGCACAGATTTATGTCTGACTCTTGGACTTACAGTTTTCTATCTACATAGACAAGTATGTTTATGATAAAAAGGCTTCCCTAAATGGCAGTACTTTTCAAATTTCTAATGATTCCAAAATATGTAATTAGATAGTTTTTAGCTTTCTTTGTTAAAACAGAGGCAAATATTCTTTCTGGGATATTTTTCTTTGCCTTAGGTTATCTTATTTCACAGAGGGAGTTACAAATGGGCAAGGGAGAAATAATAAATACACTGTAACACATCCATATCTATTATGGAGAAACAGGAAAAATGAATAAGATTTCCTGGCACAGTAGAAAGAACCAGCAAGAATGCAAAAGCAGGATTCCAGGGTTCACATCTGCTATTGGTGACCTTGAGAAACTCGCCAACCTGAGCTTTATCTTCCTCAGTCAGATCATGGCCAAGATCCCTTCAATTCAAAAATTCTTTGATTTGGCAGCCAGATATAAAGTGACAGAAATGCAAATGAAATGTAAATTAAAACCTCATCTTCACAATTCTTACTTGGTACTTTCAGCACATCCCATCAAACTGGTGTTCTGTCATCTACTATAAAGCACCCAGGTGAAGGAATGTGGAAAATTTTATTTCCTTAAAACCGGCAGGGTTGGCTGGGTGACTAAAGCAAAGCGCAGAGGTGGCCAAAGCCCTTTATGAGTACAATAATCCATATCCATGCCTCTGAATAACCAAGGCAGCTCTTTTAAAAATCTCCAATGTCATTGTTTAAACAATGTTAGCTAAAAATAGTATTTGAGCCATGGGTTTTTAATTTGTTAGCATGGTGTTCCTAGACATGAATTTCAAATCTATAGAGACTTGAAGAAATTTAATTAAAGGATTGAAGATAACATTAGTTAGAATACTATAATAGATACAATGGCAGTGATTCTCAAAATTGTATTGGATGATTCCGAAATAAGATAGCCTTTCTGTCATATTCACGACTGACAGTTCTCTAAGAACTGTTAATCATACCATGTTTGCCTTGATGGATTAATTTAGCAACACAGTGATATCTGTACATATTAATATGAAGGATGCCACTTCAATAGGTTACATTACTTGAAATGGCAACACACGTATCAATCTACGTGTTCTCTGGGCTGCTGCTGCTAAGTCACTTCAGTTGTGTCTGACTCTGTGCGACCCCATAGACAGAAGCCCACCAGGCTCCCCTGTCCCTGGGATTCTCCAGGCAAGAACACTGGAGTAGGTTGCCATTTCCTGCTCCAATGCATGAAAGTGAAAAGGGAAAGTGTAGTCACTCAGTCGTGTCCGACTCTTAGCGACCCCATGGACTGCAGCCCACCAGGCTTCTCCACCCATGGGATCTTCCAGGCAAGAGAACTGGAGTAGGGTGCCACTGCCTTCTCTGGTTCTCTGGGTTAGTCATTACCTTTTACTACAAGGTTTCCAGTACTGCTCGCAGTTCCAAAATGGTTAGTGGCTATGCAGGTGTAACTTCCAGCATCTGATTTAGTCACATTGATGATTCTGAGGCTTCCATCTTCAGAAATGGTAATTCTGAAATTAAAGCAGATAAACCCCAAATGGTAAGTTTACTTCATATGACCAAATGGAAAATATTTCTATCATCCTGTCACTTTCAAACTATTAAATCATGGTTATATCACTTGACAGCCTCATCTTTATTTATGATATTTACCTACATACAGATAAATATAATTAGGATGTGTGCTTTATTTAGTAATTCTATTACTTTAATTGCTAATATGGTTTCAATGTTCTGTTGGGATAACTGCTAGAAATATGAGACAGGATGTAACCATTCTCTCTCTTTGGCAGCTATAACCACATTATCCAAAAGGAAAGCTTATTGTAGATTACCGTTCATCATTAAACTGCTGAAGAATAAGAAAGAAAAATCCTTGATGGGCCACGTTATGCATTTTCATTGAAAATGTTTTCTTCCTTCTTGAGAGGCTTAAATTAAATGAGTTATTATTAAGCTTACTTCTTCCTGAAATATGTCAGACAATACACTTTTAATGAGATGCAAGAGCTGAAGTAAAAAAAAATTAAAATATTCCACAACATGGTATGACTTTGGCAGAATGGCAAATGTGGATGGCGCATCTCAGGGCCCGCAATTAGGGACAAATATCTACCACCAGGTGGGAAGGAAGAACTTCCACTGACAGACACAAAACTGGAAAAGGGGGACTGGAGGGAAGCCTGTTTGCAACATGACTATAGCAGAAGGGAAGGGTATGCAGATGAACAAGGTGTACAGCTTGCCTTAGAGGATAGTTGGAGAAATAAGAAATGTACACAGATGGCTTATTCAAGGTAAATGTCTGTTGAATATTTACTGCATCTTTCAAATCTACCCATTCTTGTCTATCTCCTTGGCTCCCCCTTTCTCACCCAGCCTAACACAACAGTCTCTTAAATGATCTGGCTATTTCTACTCCTGCCTCTCAAGTGCATCCTTCAGTCAGTGGCCAGGCGATCTTTTAAAGTGCAAATTACGTCACCCCCCAGGCTTACAGATCCTTCTTCAGCTCCACTTTGCACTCAGAACAAATTCTTTCCCAGAACCTATAACGGCCTGAGGAATCTGGCCTTTGCCCTTCTCCTGACTTAGCCCTTCTCATTTCATCTTAATCTTTCTATCCTTCAGTGAGGTCTAGACACACAGGTCTTCTGTAGGTTCCTAAAGCATCTGACCCTCTTCCTGCCTCGGGACTTTCTGTAGTATTTGCTCTCTGTCTGCCTTGACATCAGGACACAGCTATCACCTTCACACTCTCCCGAGACCTCAACTTGTGGATAGTTGTTCCTTATAGACTTTCCCTGGCTTACATTTCTAAATGGATTTCCCTTTTCCTGTTAATCTCGTTTCTGCAGCCACTTTATTTCTTCCCATTCAACTCAATCCAGAAGTTTTCTTTACCTGTTAACCCTCCTATCAGATGGAACATTAGCTTCCCTGAATGCAGGGACTCTGTTTTAGAACTTAATCTCCTGGATCTAGAACATAATAGATGCCCTGTGAGCATCTCTTAAGTGATCGAGCAAACTGGTCCCAGAGGAAGAGCTAAAAATCCTATAGCATGATTTTCAAATAAGATGTATTTGCTTTTGATGCTAAACAGTAAACAACAGTAGTAACCAAGTACACAGTGATTATGCACACTATACTGGAGGGCTTTCATTTTTAATTTATCTTTATGATGATTTAGAATTCATTCCTTGTATTTAAAGGGAATATTTAACAGAGAAACAAACATTTGTGTAAAAAATGCAAATAAAAGAAAAAAATCAATACTGTTATTGGAATTCAGAATGGCTAAAGCACTTGGCACCAGTACCAGCCTTAACAGAGTCCTTCAGAAAAGAACTAGGATGAACACAGCTTTATTTAATAGAACTTTTGGCTAAACATTTTAAAATCATGAGATTTAGTTACACTGGGTTGCAAATGTGGTACATTTTTCATGAAGGTGCTTAGGAATGGAGTGTTGACCACCTTCTTGATGACCCATTCCAGGTTCTAAGATTCAGGCTGAGGACATGGTGTGAAGGTTTGAGAACTCTACCAAGGATGCTGGTATCAGAGGATGGCTAATCAAATTCCAGATCTGTCAGTTCTGGCTGTGTGACCCGAGGCAATTTGCTTAACTTGTTAAGTTTTAGCATCCTCATCTATAAAATAGAGCTCATAACAGCAATCTTATAGGATGGCAGGAAAAATTATGTAAGAGGGTCAGAGAGATCCTTGGTATTTATTAGGGATAATAAAAAAGTAATTCTCTTTTATCTTTAAAATTGTTCTGTTATTTAATAATTGGTACAGATGGGGCAAATGGAACACAGTTATCTTAATATACTTAAAACAGTAATTAAATCAGCCTGCTTCGTGCAATTCACTGTCACATCAGACGATCTGAAGTCAATGTACAAATGACCTGGGTCATCCCAAATCAATGTACAGGAAACAGACAAGAAGGCCCTTTGTTCATTTACACCATAGACACACACATAACTGTTTGCTCAATAAAAAACATATGATACCCTATTAGCCAAAGAGCAGATGTAAATACTCACAAAAATAGAGTAGTGATTAAATCCTAATTACCTCGATAATCACAAAAATAGCATTAAAGGAATTAATCATGTTCCCATTTACAAAATAATTGGCTGGAAATTGTGAAATGCTGGCATACTAGAACTCAATAAAGAAGGTGACATTTGTGGTTTGGATGTGGAATCATCTCCCATGAAGTAATACAGGCCTTTGCTGTTGTTCAGCTGCTAAGCTGTGTTCAGCTCTTTGCGATCCCATGGACTGCAGCACACCAGGCTTCCCTGTTCTTCACCATCTCCTAGAGTTTGTGCAAACTCATGTCCATTGAGTTGGTGATGCCTTCCAATCATCTCATCATCTGTCGCTCCCTTCTCCTCCATAGGCCTAGGATGTATTAAACACTCTGAGGGGTGATCTGACTCTTCTGAAGCACTAAAGGGCTACTCATAATTTATACTTTTAAAATTCTCCAGATCTAAAAGGCTTGCATCGCACTGCATACTGTATAATGCCAAAGGATATAAATAAGGAAACAAATAAAGGATTTGCCATCAGATGACCTGGGTTCTAGCTTTGACCCTGATACTTGTGAGGAATATGACCTGACCAAAATACTTACGCTCCAAGACAAGGTTTCTCGACCTCAGCACTACTGATGTTCTGGACCAGAGAAGTCTTTGTCACAGGGAGGATATTTAAGGGCATCCTTGTCCCTTACCCACTGTACTTCATTGGCTATGCCTGTCCTCCCAAATCATGACAATCAAAAATATCTCCCAAATAATCTCTGGACACATCCACCCCCAGCGAAGAGCCACTGGTCTCCATCAGTCGTTATTTTTTTAATTGCATAGGACATTATGATGGCTATCTGCTACAATAGATCAGATATGTGAGAGTTTCTTTTAACTTTAAAGAGCTGTACACATGTTTTTCTGAGCATTACTTGCATCCTGACATTCCTAATTTTGATATTTTCATTGCACAAAAGGTATTTAACATATAGTTGCTATTCAGCTGCAGGACCCAGCTGGTTCTTCATTTCTCTCCCAATGCTCTGCTTTCCCTTTATTCTCAAAACATCCCTGTCCAATTTTCTAGGAGCCTTATGATATGAGAAAGTAATTTTTCAAAGAACAGTCCTGTCCATCTTTAAGAGTTCATCTCCTGACACCAGTTTAATTCTAATCTTCCCATTGTTTTCCACAGTGTTGAGTAGAGACCTAAGCCTCTGATGCTAGAGTTCCAGACAATGGAGAAGGCCAGGGAGGGGGAATTTGTAGAATTTGTAATTTTTAGTGCCTGTCATTAAATCTCATCATACTTCTGGGACTGCTCATTCTTCCTAGGGATAATCCAATTGCAGGTTCAATATGAAATTGGGAGAACTGCTCTTTTGGGAAATTCAACCACTTCCTTATGTGAGCAATGCAGTGTAGTGAATAAAAACATATGTTCTGGAACTAAGTTGTCTAGACTCAAATCAGGCTTGTACCAGTTATGAGCTGTGTGACTTTGGGTAAGTTAGTTCTTCTGAACCTAAATTTTTTATTTGAGATAATGGAATAATAAAAGTAACTATATTCATGGTTTGCTGTAAAGATATGCAATGCTCAGAACAGTACACGGCACACAAAATGCACCACATAAGTGCACGCATTTGCCAAATGTGCTATTAGCTAAAGCTCTGTCCCCTCCTACAGATCCCTTGTTTCAAACATTAATACAGGACTCTGTTAAGGCTAAGACTACTCTCAAGTCATTCTTGAGTAGTCATTCCTCACCCCTCGGAAGCCCAGCAACACAGCAGTATGCTTAATGAAGGATACAGGTGACAACAAACAGTCCTGGAAGGGGATGAAAAACCGGACTCATAAATATCTATTGTAAACCTCCTGCGTACCAAAACCTCTACAGATCAGGAGGACTTTATATTGAAAGTCCTCACATCCCACACCATGTGTCACGTGGGATCTCAGTTCCCCAAGCAGGGATCGAATCTGTGTCCCCTATATTGGAAGTATCGAGTCTTAACCACTGGACCACCAGGGAAGTGCAATCAGGAGGACTTTAGATGACTATATAGCTAGAAATAGTGGTTACAAAGCTAGAAATTGGGAGAAGGCATTGGCACCCCCACTCCAGTACTCTTGCCTGGAAAATCCCATGGATGGAGGAACCTGGTAGGCTGCAGTCCATGGGGTGGCTAAGAGTCGGACACTACTGAAGCGACTTAGCAGCAGCAGCAGCAGCAGCTAGAATTTGACTGCTTTGATCTCCCTGGACTGCAAGGACATCAAACAAGTCAATCCTAAAGGAAATCAAGCCTGACTATTCATTGGAAGGACTGATGTTGAAGATGAAGCTCCAATACTGTGGCCACCTGATGCAAAGAGCTGCCTCACTGGAAAAGATCCTGATGCTGGCAAAGATTGAGGGCAGGAGGAAAAGGGGGCAGCAGAGGATGAGATGGCTGGATGATGTCACTGACTCAATCGGCATGAGTTTGAGCCAACTCTGGGAGATAGTGAAGGACAAGGAAGCCTGGTGTGCTACAGTCCATGGGGTCACAAAGAATCAGACACAACTTAACAAAATGAACAACTAATATTTAGATACTTGCTTCCCTTCCACATGGATCCTATACCAACCTGTTTTTCAGTGAATATTTCTACAGTCATGTTTGTTCCATTAATAAAGTGCCTCATTCTAGTCTAAAAATGGTTTTATTTCCACATTTGTTTCTCAAACAGGTTTCAAAGTTTCCACTTCATCTTAATTCCCCCATTTCAGACTACGGACTAACCTGCAGCTATTAGCTTGAGATTGAACTTTGAGCTCCTCCTAATACTCATGCATAGTGATGGAGTTAGATTAAAAAAAAACTGAAAATGTAAATCTGCTTCTGGCTTAGAACAGAAGGTTTAGCCTTGACCAACCTGTAGGCTCTTTTTAAAACATTGACAGTATCAGAGAAAAGTCGAAGATGATAAAGCAGCAAGTAGTAAAAAATAAAGGTATGACACAGGACTTAATTTTCTCTATATGAGACGAGGTCATCTAATTCACAACACAGTAAATTACCTATCGCATAGAGAAGCAGTTGTTGCCCCAGTGTCATTTGGAGACTGCAGATCCATAGGGTATGGGAGCGTATCTGGAATTATGAGACAAATTGAATCTCTCTTTCTCAATATGAGGCTCTGGGTTACAGCCACTGAAGAGCTGACCTTGTCAGTCCTATAAATCAAAACCAGTCTGGGGACACTGGACCTTTAAAAATGCTGATCTTTTCTCTTTTGGGGCTCTGGTAACAGATGACAAAAGCTGCCAACTCCACAATATTCTATCACCCTACAGAGGAGGGTTATTCCAAAATGGCCACCTATGATTTTCTGGGTTGTTCTCCACGGAAGCCCGACTGCTGGGGACACAGGCAGCATGTCCTCACCTGCCCCTGAGTCATAAGGAGACACTTCCCTTAAAAGTCAATCCCATGAAAGTACAAATTCTCCCCTTCTGCAAAGGGAGGAATTATGAATTAATAACTTCCTTTCAACAAATGAAGTATCAAACTGTTCAGTTAAATTAAATATTATCTTTCATATTGTTAGACCAGGGAAAACATAACTCACTTAGAAATCACACATAGTTAAAAAAAAAATTCAGAGAGTATAGGAGGTTTCTTCTTTCTTTTATATGCGAGGAGTTCCAGAAAACATGTTTGGAAGTTGAAAGCCCGAGCACGAAAGAATAGGCTTACACATTACAAGCGGAGTGAACACTCCTGGGGGGCTGAAATATATTATAAAACTTTAACAGAAGTATTGTACATCTTAGCTCAAGCAAACTGACAGGATGGTGGAGCTATCACAGGACCCCTGGTCCCAGGAACCACAAGTGATGCCCTAGAATGAGAAAGAACTGCCTAGCCACAAGCCTGTTTGCTTCAGTCAGCACAGAATTTTCTCTTTCTTTTTTTAGTTTCTATTGGAGCATTATTGTTGTGCAGTGTTGTGTTAGTTTCTACTGGACAGCAAAGTCAATGAGCTACACGTATACCTGCACCCCCTCTTTTTTGAATCCCCTTCCCATTTAGGTCCGTACATAGCATTAAGTACAGTTCCCAGCACTATATAGTAGGCTCTCATCAGTTATCCGTTTTATATATTGCAGCGTGTATATGTCAATCCCAATTTTCCAATTCATCCTACCCTCCCTTCCTCCCCCCGGTGTCCACACGTTTATTCTCTGGATCTCTGTCTCTATTTCTGCTTTGCAAAGATGCCCATCTGTACCATTTTCTAGATTTCACATAGATGCATTAATATATGATATTTGCTTTTCTCTTTCTGACTTACTTCATTCTGTAGAACAATCCCTGAGGCAGAAAAACAAATAAGACTTGCAGAATTTTCTTTTAAACCAAATAATTGGGTGATTTCATACAAAACCCCATTCCTGGCTCATTATGGCAAATGGGAAGATGGGGGGAGTCCTGCAACACATCTCAGGGCACCAACGGGCCACTGGGATGGAGAAGAAACTGCTTAAGTAGTTGGTGGGCTTTCTTGCTCTTGCCATGCCTGGCTTGAACAGTTAATTCATGCCACTTCCTCACTCCTGTGGCCTTTGGAGAATACTTTAAGCTGTGTCCCTGTTCTGAGCCAATGGGACAGGGCTTGAGGCAGCCTTTAGGCTTAAGATCAACTTCTCTACCTCTTGGTCTTCCCCCACCCCAGACATCCCACACAGAACAACGGGAGGATGAGGAGAAATTGGGCTTTATGTTCATTTTCTAGAACTGCCATAGCAAAGTATCAAGAATCAGGTGACTTAAAACCAGAGGAGTGACTGTCCGCGGTTCTGAGAGCAGAGGTCTAAAATCAAGGTGCTGGGAGAGCTGGTTGTTTCTGGAGGCTTTGAAGGAGATGCCTTCCTGCCTCTCTTATTCCTGGTGACAGCCAGTAGTCCCTCGTGCTCCTTGGCTGACAGATGCATCACGCTAAGTCTCTGACTCCGCCGTCACGGGTGGCTCTTCCCGTGTGTCTCCTCACAGCACCTTTTCTCTGCACATGTGTCTGTACCCACATTTTCTTCTTCTTACAAGGACATGAGTCACTGGATTAGGGTCCATCCTAAACCTGTATGACTTCATTTTAACTTCAGGTAGACATGAATTTAAGGGATATCCTTCAACCAACAGTGTCAAGAGCAGAAACCCACCAGAGTTGTTGGTCTGGGTAGGGCAAGTGGCTTCAGGGCCTACTCTGTAGCCATCAGAGGATGGGAAGAAGGGGTGATGTGGGGGAGTGGACTTGCTCCTCTGGGCACAGAACCATCACACGTAGTCCCCAGTGCATCCACTTCCCTTCTCCATGGCCTGGCCCTTCTTCCCAATAGTAGTTACAGAGACTTGAAATTATTGCTCTTTATTTGATGGTGGGATGGTATCACTGACTCAATGGACATGAGTTTGAGCAAACTCTGGGAGATAGTGAAGAACAGGGAAGCCTGTCATGCTGCAGTCCATGGGGTCACAAAGAGTCAGACATGACTTAGCAACTGAACATCAACAACCTCTGCTACCACCCTGGAGTCAGCCAATGACATCCCTTCCCTGATTAGGGCATTAACTTCTTACTGGGGCCTCTGCTCACCTGCACCTTTACAATCAATCCACAACACAACATCCAGCCAGCTCCTTAAAAAAAAAAAAAAAGGCAAATTACATCACTTTTCTGATCAAACCATACTATGGCTCCCCTGAGGGCATTCAAAGCAAGAGAAGTAAATATTCTCAGCAATACACAAGGCCTTCATTTTCTGCTACATCCATCTCCACATTACTTCTTGGCTCTCACCTATTACTTTCTCATAACTCTTCCGTATCCAACCAGGCTAACTTTCCTGTTTCTAGAAATACTCAGCATGTCATATATTAAACTCTTGCATGGATTGCTGGCTCTATCTGTAGCTCTCTTCCCTAAATACCCACAAGGTAAACTCCTTGGGGTCGAAAAGAGCTGGACACTACTTAGCGAATGAACACAGCAGCAAAGGTAGTAAACTAATAATCAAAAGTGAAGTCTGAAGGACAGTTTTATGTGGTAATGGATAATATGGAAAAGTCCAACAGGAAAACAAAAATTAAGTCTGAACAGCGATTTCAATTTCTTCTTTAGTTAACCAGGTTTATTTGTTGGAATCAAGAAGCTCTTCCAGTCTATACTTTCTTTGTTGTCTAGACAATTAATTAATATTAATTTTGATATTAAAATTATGGTCAAAATTAGGCAGAGGGGATCTCTACCAAAATGGTGCCCTGAGGCTTTCTAAGTAGTTCTGCATAGAACTGGAATTTCTGTAGAAAGGCCTTATCTTTACTTGCCTTTGAGGCAATAGCAATACCAAAGAGTTTTGAAATACAACACTCATGAAGTACTAAAAACTTTGAGGGAGTGGAGAGGTGGCCAGGAAGAGACAAAGATTTGTATATTCAACCTATCAACAGCAGAATCAGCCTGTGACCAACAGAGCTGAAGACATATGGGCTCAGAGCTGTCCCTGAATTTGTGCCAGGTTAGAAACAGGAAAAGCCTGGCAGGTTAACTGGCATCGGTGTGCCGCAGACATCAGCTAAAAACACCAAAACTTTGTTTTGAAGGGAAAAAAAAAATTAGGACTTGGTGAGTTTGAACCTGGCTATCTAATAAAAGTCAAAAGATATTTTAACTTTTGTGATGGTTAATTTTATGTGTCAGTTTGACTGGGCTAAGGGATATTAAGACGGCTGGTAAAACATTATTTCTGAGTGTGTCTGGAAGGGTGTTTCTGGGAAACATTAGAATCTGAGTCAGCAGACAGAATGAAGGTTGCCTTCACCCATATGGATGGCCATCATCCAATCCCCTGAGGGCTGAGGAAACAAAAAGGCGCAGGAAGGCAGAATCGATTCTTTATGTGAAGTGGGACAACCCTGTTCTCCTGACCTTAGACATTAGTGCTCCTGCTTTTTGGACTTTAAGACTCAGACTGTGATTTATACCATTGACTCCCCTCATCTCCAGGCCTTGGAACTCACTCTGCACACCACCACTAGCTTTCCTGGTTCTCCAGCTTGCAAATAGCAGATCATGGGATCTCCTGCCTCCATAAACATGTGAGCCAATTCCTATAATAAATCTTCTATTATATATCCTCTCAGTTCTGTTTTCCTGGAGAACTTGAATACAACTTTAACTGAAGTTTGCTTGATAGTATAAATTTCCAGAAATACATAGAAATTCTCAGCCTGACTGGGAAAGAGTGAATTCTCCTGATTTATATAAATACTGTTTCATAGTAATGTACAGCTTATAAAGAGTCAGTGGATAGCTGTAGAAGATGGCTTTGCTTCCCATCTTAAGAAAGAAGTATGTTTTGGATGACAAATGTAAGTGAAGGTCGGTGAGAAGAGACTTAGTCCAAGGGTGATTTCAGGCCAACCTGTCACTAGTCTTTCCGTGTAGTGTCCAAGGCAGCATTGGCATTGTGGTATTGCACAGACACCCTGGTGATAAAGTTCCCTTAGAGATAATTTGCTTTCTGTCATCAGATTTGAGTTTAATAAACCCCTGAACAACCTGTGTATTTCTGCCTGCAGAACAACCAGCAGTTCAGAGCCTGTTGCCCTTGCCTGCAGCAGCACTTGGAAGAGAAAATAAAATCATGTTTGTTTAACCTGGTTTGACCTGGGTCTAACTTTCTCTGAACAACAGTTTTCAAAGCTTCATAAAATAACCTGGAAGGAAGTACTGCCCAGGGCAAGATGAGTATTTAATATCGTAAAGTTCATTTTGATTATTCTTTGTGACATGGTGCTTGAATGAACGCAGGAAATATATTTCTTGAACAGGTAAAACTTTGCAATTTTATACATTACAAATAACACTAAAAATACCATATCTTGCAAAGAAAGAAATAAATTAAAGGACATGTTTTATTGAAAATTTGTTTCTTAAATTGCTATCTTTTCTTGAGGCAGGACTTCTCTGTGTCTCTATTAATATAATACTTAGAATTCCTTTCTTCCACTTTCCTATGACCTGAGATACTTTCAAATAAACCTATAAGGCACTAGGAAGATAAATGAGGTGGGGACAGGAAGGTAATATAATATTTTATTTTCTATACTTCTATATATTTTAATCAAAGCATCATAATAAGTAATGCTAATTTTATAATGAGAAAAATGTATTATTAAACTACAAGGCACTCAGGAAGTTTTATATAACAAACTCTTAGGACATTAGAGTAGTTTAATAACCAAGTTTTAAGCTCAACATTCAGAAAACTAAGATCATGGCATCCAGTCCCATCACTTCATGGCAAATAGATGGGGAAATAGTGGAAATAGTGTCAGACTTTATTTTTTGGGGCTCCAAAATCACTGCAGATGGTGACTGCAATCATGAAATTAAAAGACTCTTACTCTTTGGAAGGAAAGTTATGACTAACCTAGATAGCATATTCAAAAGCAAGGAGATTACTTTGCCAACAAAGGTCCGTCTAGTCAAGGCTATGGTTTTTCCTGTGGTCATGGATGGAAGTGAGAGTTGGACTGTGAAGAAGCCTAAGTGCTGAAGAATTGATGCTTCTGTGGAGAAGACTCTTGACAGTCCCTTGGACTACAAGGAGATCCAACCAGTCCTTTCTAAAGATCAGCCTTGGGTGTTCTTTGGAAGGAATGATGCTGAAGCTGAAACTCCAATACTTTGGCCACCTCATTCGAAGAATTGACTCATTGGAAAAGACTCTGATGCTGGGAGGGATTGGGGGCAGGAGGAGAAGGGGACGACAGAGAATGAGATGGCTGGATGGCATTACCGACTCGATGGACATGAGTCTGAGTGAACTCCGGGAGATGGTGATGGACAGGGAGGCCTGGCGTGCTGCAGTTCATGGGGTCGCAAAGAATCGGACACGACTGAGCGACTGAACTGAACTAAGTGAGTACTAGTTGTCTTTAGAAATAATTGGAAATAAAAGAGAAGCTATGTATAGAAACAGACCAAAAGACGCAGAGGAATGTCTTTAAATACATACTCAGTTGAGTGTTGGGCAGGACAAGGAGGAGAAAGCACCTACAACATACTATTGGGTGCTGCTGGATGCTTGTATTAATACATCACATTTAATCTGCATGACAATCCTGAGAAGCATTATTATTCTAATTTTTCATTTGAGCAAAAACGAAATCCAGAAAAGTGAATTAAATGTCCAAGGTTAATGTAATTAGTAAAGGAAGGAGTAGGTTTTCTAACTCCGATCTCATTACAAAGTCCGCACTCTCTACCAAGCCATTCTGTGGTGCTGGAGAGCTCAGGAAAGAAACAAAATAAGAAACAAAAAACATCATTACCCCATGTGGGGGGTTTTCCTTAAACTTGCCATTAGATCTTTTATTATAGTTAAATACTTTTTTTTTGGATTTTACTTGCTAAAATTCCTTTTTCTAATACTGAGAAATTTGTGTTCACATTATTCTCTTAAAGCAGAGACAAAAGAGAAGAAAACTTACAAACATAATGAAGTTGTATTCACAGAAGATTCCTTTACCTTGAAGTGCCTAAAATGCCTGGACGACAATGTTAATTATTAATCAGAAAGGGAGGCTCACTGTATAGATTATGAAATTTGGTAAGGAGAGGAGGCTTTTACAACACAAAGAGCTATACTGGCTATGCTGGAAAAAAATGTTTTAATTCGATATGTACCCAATTTTCAACTCTTTGGGAATTGCAGGATCATGGTTTATGTGTTTCAAACCCCCACCCCAGGTCCCTGTAATATTGCTAAGAGAAGAAATCAAAGTGGAGTTTCCTAGTTCCTGCAAAAATCACAATAGAACACCACTGTCAGGGCCCAGCTAAAATTTCCACACCACCACCTGCCCTGCACACCAGCAGCATCTATTTCCGCCTCCTGCAGAAGGACATCAGCTCCTAACTGGATCGCCATCGTGATCATATAATCCACACTTTCCCAAACTCCCTGGCATGCTCCCAGTTTCATATGTATCAGCAGATGGCTTGAATCCTTGCCCCGATATATATTAGACACGTGACTTGGGACAGTCTCTTAGCTTCTCTGGGCTCCAGTCTGCCATCTCTAAAATAATAATAAACATGGACTTTCCTGGTGGTCCAGTGGCTAAGATTCCATGCTCCCAATGCAGGGGCCCGGGTTTGATCCCTGGTCAGGGAACTAGATTCCGCATGCTGCAAGTAAGAGTGTGCAAGTTGCAAGTAAAGATCCCCATGTGCTGCAACTAAGACCTGGGGTAGCCAAATAAATTATAAATAAAAATTAAAATAAAACAATTACTTTATCTCCATTTTATATGATTTGTGAGAAGGCTATATGTAAAAATAAGCATGGAACATTTATAACTGTGGTGTTTCATTGTAAACACCTAATAAATGTTAGCTGCAATGATCACTTTTACTATTATTATTTTCTGTATCATTATTATAATTAATAGTCACAATATTTTCTTTAAATGGCTCAAAGTTTAACATGAAAGTAATTAAATAAGGCAAACTTTATATCACTACTATAAATAGAAGTCATCAATAGATGTTAGCCATAAAAATAAACGTGATAAAAACATAGCTAAGTTATCACGTTCCAGCTGGGTTTGCTTATCCACCAGGACACTGAGCTGATGGCCTGCTTCTTCTTTGGGAAGAGAGGTATTAACCAGGATTTCAAGTGTTCAGACACAGCAGGACCAGACTGACTTTCTCCTTGATGGACTCAGGAGCGAAAGAGAAGCATGTGATTCACTGGCATTCAGTGTCCACATACTGTGTAACAGCTAAGGCAGAGTCCTTGGAGAGGGGTGAGTCTTACACTTGGCGAAACATACGTCTGTTTCAACCAGGTTCCCAGGATCAAGTTCCTTTTACAGTATTTTGACCAAGTAGGCCATCAACCTGTGTGGGGAAGGTCCCAACACTGCATATTCATGACTTTTTGATACAAATGTGGCATTTGTCATGTCCTGCCTCAATAACCCATCACACCATCTATCCAACGCGGGGCCCAAAGTCTTACACGTTTTTCTGTCTGCTTATTATTTCATGCACTGTTTTATGTACAAAGAAATACACAGAATGCATGATAATTGGATTAAAATTCACTTAGTCTTGAGAATTTTAGACACTAGGGACAATCTCTTGGATTAAAACCTTGATTTCTAACCTTTTTCTGGTGGGTAGAAGTCTCTTTAAGAACTGGAAACAAAATATAACATTCTCTCCCCATCCCCTTCTCCACCACAAACACAAGTATATACACTTATTTTTTAAAAGTTCACAGGCCTCCATGTGATGAAACTAGAGATATCAGTGTCCTGGAGTAAAAAGAGATGCCATAAAAGTTTGGGTCATCAAAGTACGTGAGCTATATTACCATTTTCTATAAAGCCCCATAAAAGGACTCTATGTGCTAAAGTTAATATTTTGGTATCCTCTTTTCCAGGGGAATTATTTGTATGTGCTCTGCACTTTCAGTTCTAGAATGGAGAAACTTCCATGAGCAACCTGAGTCTTTGCCTAAATCTTTTCTCTCAACAAATACTCAACCAAGTGCCATGTGAAAAATATACACAGGAACCTGGTAGGTTGTACTATTTTTTCCCTCCCTGGCTGGACAAGAAAGCTATTTCTTTTCAAGGAAGAGTCTTTATTCTTTTCAGACAAACCACCTAAAAAGAACTGAAAAGTCACACAGGTAATGGGTTCCAATAAATAATTCTCATGATGACAGAACATTTAAGGAATTGATATATGGGTCTGCTTCTACTTAATAGCCCAAATCTGCAAGGACCTTTTCCTGATTCCAAGGGGAAGCTGATGACAGACAAAGTGAAGAGCTTAAGAAAGGAGCAGGAAGCCCCTACAATTAAAGGTGTCTTGGGGACTGACAGAAGATATAATTTAGATATGCCAGTGTTAAGGGGAGTTTGATAAGGATATTGCAGGGGTGGGTTCTGAGGAGAACAGATCATTGTGAATCTGACCTACTTAAAGTGAAGGACACGATAATATTTGAACATACTTGAACTGAATATGTACAAAAGAGTTTTCTGACCAATCTTCCTCTAATGATAAGCACACAATAATTCTTGGAAAATTTGGTAAAGGACGCTTTTGCATAAATGTTAAACTTTAATGATGAAAGGAATATAGAAGTCCTGAAAATACTGCTAATCTCAAGCAACAAGCCAAAGGTATTATAATTATTTTCAAAGCACTCACAGTAGCAAATTATTCAAATTGATATCTCTAATCATTGAAAAAAATTAGACTGGCTAATGCTAACCCCAACAAAGAATGCTTTTTGTGTTATCTGCGTGTCCAAGATCTCAGGCAGAATTGTTAGACATGTTTGCCTTGGGGAGATGGTAAAATTCAGATAAAGAATTTACTAGAAGCTTTTTCTTGATTGTGTGCCTAGGAGCGAATAAGGCAGAGTGTGTTTGTGTGTACGTGTACATGTATGAGCTCAGTCCAAGAATAAGCAGAAGAATTATTAATAACATTTATGAGTTAGAATGATAGATGAAAAATGGATATGAATAGTAAATTCATTTTTTAAAATGAATTAATCTGAATAATAAGTGATTTAGGGATATTCGCTTTGCAGTGGTCAAATAGCAGAGGGAAACAAAGTTGAAAAGAGTACAAAACATCAGGAGGTCTGTATAATTAATCAGTGATCCTACAAAGTATGCCATAAATTAGAGCTACAGTTATACCACTGTGCTTGGGAAATAGAAAACCGGACTTCTTATATAAGCACTCAGGCTTAATGTTTAAAATCTATCTCTAGCATAATGTAAAGTGCACTTTAGGAAATTTGGTTAAAAGAGTTAATGCTTCCACTGCTGCTGTTTACAACCTAATTTGCAAGTTTTTACAGCATCTTAATAGTCATACTGCAGTTAAGAAAGAAATAAGATTGCCATTTCTGAAGATCCTGTCAAGAAATAAAACTTTAAAAGTCGCTGGAAAATAAAGTTTCTATGGATGCTAAAATTAGTTAGGAAGCATTTTCCTTTTATAAATTAAGTATAAATTTTACTTTCAAAGTATAAGTTGGGTCTTTGCAATTCTCAACTTCATTTCTTTCTACAGATGATATATTCCAAGGTATTCATTGTGCTAAATTATTTATTCCAAACATTCTGGGATTTTGCATTGTTTTTATGTTACAGGTAAAGATTTGTATAGCTTGGAAGAAAAATGTTTGCTGAATACAAATTACAATGTGCTGGGTTCCTTGCCAGCTTATGTTATGTTCAGTTCAGTCGCTTGGTCGTGTCTAACTCTTTGTGACCCCATGGACTGCAGCACACCAGCCTTCCCTGTCTATCACCAACTCCCGAAGCTTGCTCAGACTCATGTCCATCAAGTAGCTGATGCCATCAACCATCTCATCCTCTGCCATCCCCTTCTCCTCCTGCCTTGAATCTTTCCCAGCTGCAGAGTCTTTTCTAAGGAGTCAGTTCTTTGCATCAGGCGGCCAAAGTATTGGAGTTTCAGCTTCAGCATCAGTCCTTCCAATGAATATTCAGAACTGATTTCCTTTAGAATGGACTGGTTTGATCTCCTTGCAATCTAAGGGACTCTCAAGGGTCTTCTCCAAAACCACAGTTCAAAAGCATCAATTCTTCGGCAGTCAGCTTTCTTTATAGTGCAACTCTCATATCCATACATGACTACTGGAAAAATCATAGCTTTAACTAGACAGACCTTTGTTGGCAACGTAATGTCTCTGCTTTTTAATATGCTGTCTAGGTCATAGCTTTTCTCTCAAGGAGCAAGCATCCTTTAATTTCATGGCTGCAGTCACCATCTACAGTGAATATGTTATGTTACACCACTGAAATGATTCCAGGTCATTCACTAGAGTCATTTTTCTGAGAAAAAGGCATTAAGAAAGGCCAACTATGTGTGTATATACATATGTGTATGCTGGTACTGCTGCTGTTAAGTCACTTCAGTCGTGTCCAACTCTGTGCGACCCCATAGACAGCAGCCCACCAGGCTCCCCTGTCCCTGGGATTCTCCAGGCAAGAACACTGGAGTGGATTGCCATTTCCTTCTCCAATGCATGAAAGTGAAAAGTGAAAGTGAAGTCGCTCAGTCGTGTCCAACTCTTAGCGACCCCATGGACTGCAGACTACCAGGCTCCTGTGTCCATGGGATCTTCTAGGCAAAAGTACTGGAATGGGGTGCCATTGCCTTCTCCAATATATGCGTGTGTGTATATATATATACAGAAACTCAACTCAGACATATAATGGCATGTAAAATACAGTGGACTCCTTATAAAGGGGAAGAGTCTGGTTGGAACCTGCTTTTGGGTTCCTATATACACCCAGCTATTCTGTCATTTGCCCATGTAGCCTCTCAGAATAAATCCCAAATTATCAGCTTTTAAGTATTTTAGTCATCTTCCTAATTTTTGTAGCCTGACCACCTGACCTGCCTCTTGAGAAAACTGTATGCAGGTCAGGAAGCAATAGTTAGAACTGGACATGGAACAACAGACTGGTTCCAAATAGGAAAAGGAGTACGTCAAGGCTGTATATTGTCATTCTGCTTATGTAACTTATATGCAGAGTACATCATGAGAAACGCTGGGCTGGAAGAAGCACAAGCTGGAATCAAAATTGCCAGGAGAAATATCAATAACCTCAGATATGCAGATGACACCACCCTTATGGCAGAAAGTGAAGAGGAACTAAAAAGCCTCTTGATGAAAGTGAAAGAGGAGAGTGAAGATGTTGGCTTAAAGCCCAACATTCAGAAAACGAAGATCATAGCATCCAGTCCCATCACTTCATGCGAAATAGATGGGGAAACAGTAGAAACAGTATCAGACTTTATTTTTTGGGGCTCCAAAATCACTGCAGATGGTGACTGCATCCATGAAATTTAAAGACGCTTACTCCTTGGAAGGAAAGTTATGACCAACCTAGATAGCATATTCAAAAGCAGAGACATTACTTTGCCAACAAAGGTCCGTCTAGTCAAGGCTATGGTTTTTCCTGTGGTCATGTATGGATGTGAGAGTTGGACTGTGAAGAAAGCTGAGCACCGAAGAATTGATGCTTTTGAACTGTGGTGTTAGAGAAGACTCTTGAGAGTCCCTTGGACTGCAAGGAGATCCAACCAGTCCATCCTAAAGGAGTCCTGGGTGTTCATTGGAAGGACTGATGCTGAAGCTGAATCTCCAATACTTTGGCCACCTCATGCGAAGAGTTGACTCATTGGAAAAGATGGGTCCTGATGCTGGGAGGGATTGAGGGCAGGAGGAGAAGCGGATGACAGAGGATGAAATGACTGGATGGCATCACTGACTCGATGGACATGAGTTTGAGTGAACTCGGGGTGTTGGTGATGGACAGGGAGGCCTGGCGCACTGCAGTTCATGGAGTCACAAAGAGTCAGACATGACTGAGAGACTGAACTGAACTGAACCCAGGTCTCCCGCATTCCAGGCAGATGCTTTAACCTCTGAGCCACCAGGGAAGCCCGAACTGAACTGAACTGAACAACAAAATAAAGAAACACATAGCCCTTCATTCTTGGTCTGCTCTATGTTTTAGTCTACATATAATCAGGCCACAGACACTTCCTGAGCAACTGCTACGTTAAAAGGCACTGTGATAACCACTACAGGTTATTTGGAAGAAAAGAAGCAGCATTGCTGTGATGATCAAACTCTCCTGTGGAGCAGACACCCACCTGCCTGCCTAGAATCCACTTCTGTTTGCCTAGTATTAATAATAATCCCTGTTTTCCTTTGGGAAGCCATGTCTCCTTATTCTCAGAGCACAGAGTTTGGTGGTTATAATACCAACTGCTGACCATCGGGTTGTTTGTGTGACTTAGGCATGGCCAATGAGAGTATCCTATGCTCTTGGTTAAGGTCATTGGCTTAGGGGTTGGCATGTGACCTACTCTAGGCCAATCAGGGTAAATAAGTGTCATTCTAAGATACTTACTAAAACGACTGGAAAAGAGGTAAGCATTTTCTACTGGAGTTATAAAATGGAAGATGATCTGGCAAGGGTCACCTGTTATTCCTATCAGGGAATAGCTTGCCTGAGAAAAAAGCTGAGAGAAATCAAGTATTGATGATATTTCACTAGCACACAGACCAAACTCTGGAATTTTAGGATACATGAACCAGTAAATTCCCTTTGAAGGGTGGTGAAAATTTTCTAAGGCAGGACTATGGTGATAGTTGTGAAACTTACTATATTTATTAAAACTCACTGAATTTGACACTTAAGATGGATGAATTTTATGCTTTGTTAAGTATACCTCCATACAATTGCTTAAAAATCCATTATATGCCAGGTTGAGTTGGGTTTCTGTTATCTGCAATCCCAGGAGTCATGACGGATACAGTCTTACTGGCGAGAGGGTGGACAGAGAGGAAATAGTATGTGTATGGTGAGAGATGATGCATCAAATGGAGAAACACCAGATGGGGTCAGTATGGATGCTTATGCTGATTATAACTGTCCACTTCCTTATCTACCTCTTCACCAGACTCTACGCTCATGAAAGAGAGTCCTTTTTCTCTCTGTGTTCAAAACCTAGAGCAGGGATGACTCAGAGATGATATAAGCATGTTTGTTCTGTGGTGGTGGTGGTGATGGAGCTGCTGGGGAGCTCTTCTTGTGAGAAGTTGCTTGTGGAAAGACTGTGAATTCAAAATGACCTTGACTGTATGAGAGATAAGAGGAAGTATTTGGACCTTTTAGTATGTGATCAAATTTTTTTCTGACTTAAAACAAAATCAGGGCTTCTCTCATGGCTCAGAGGTAAAGAATCTGCCTGCCAATGCAGGAGACTCACGTTCAGTCTCTGGTCCGAGAAAAATCCCACACGTCATGAGGCAACTAAGCCTGTGTGCCACAGCTACTAGTCTGTGCCCTAGAGCCTGGGGCTATATGTAACAAGAGGAGCTACCGCAATGAGAAGCCTGCACACTGCAGTTAGACAGTAGCCCGCACTCTCCACAACTAGAGAAAAATCTGCATAGCAATGAAGACCCAGCACAGCCAAAATTAAAAACAATAAAATTATTTAAAAATCAAAGTTTGTAGTTAGTGCTATGTTTGTTTTCCAGAAAATTCAGATAAAAATTATTTGAGACAAAGAAGTGTGGCCCTGTCAAGTTCATCTTCCCAATTGGACAAATTCCCTGAATAAGTGTTAGAATTTTCACCTTATGTTGTCTTCCTGGGGACATGGTTCTTTGGAGAGATTATATACCCAATACATTTAGGTTGAACCTTCCACAATTTTTCTCAGCAGTTCTTTAGCTGTTTAGGAATACATTCCAAAGCATCAAATGATAGATTCAGATATTTATCTTACTTTTGAGGAAGGAGGAGAAAGAAAACATATTGTAATCAACTTCCAAGAAGCTTAAAAAGTGATTTTCTTGTGAGAAAAAAATATGTACATGCCCACAGATTCTGTACTCAGTTCAGCTGCTGACAAACCATTTTTGGAACTGTTCTTGAGATCTGTGCAGAAAAACAGCAAATGCGATCTCAACTTATTTGTTCCAGCTGATACCATCTGAGCATAAGCCCAAAGGCATGGGTTTTTGAGATAAGGCAGACTTCCCCAACTGAAAATGGGCATGGTTTAAAGACATAAGATCCACCCCACTCTTCAAAGGGAGCATAACTCTGCAACTTTTATTTGAAGTTAAATCTCATCAAAATTGTTGTCATGGTTTTTCATAAACTTCTCTGCAGCAGGTAAGTAGAAACAAAATGCCTTTCCTTTCAGAATTAAGACTTTTAGAATGTGTCCATGTACATACATAAAGAAGGCTTAGTGCCGAAGAACTGATGCTCTTGAATCAGTTCTCCTCGGACTCCTCGGACTGCAAGGAGATCAAACCAGTCAATTCTAAAGGAAATCAACCCTGAATATTCACTGGAAAGACTGATGTTGAAGCTGAAACTCCAATAATTTGGCCACCTGTTGGGAAGAGCCAACTCACTGGAAAAGACCCTGATGCTGGGAAAGACTGAAGGCAAGAGGAGGAGGGGGTGCCAGAGGATGAGATAGTTGGATAGCATCACTGACTCAATGGACATGCATTTGAGCAAATTCCAAGAGATGGTGAAAGACAGGAAATCCTGGCATGCTACAGTCCCTGAGTCAGATTTAGACACAACTTCGTGACTGAATAACAACAATGACATACATACAAAGTTTGACTGAAGTCACCACTCACTTATTGCCTAATCATGGGCATTTGACTTGTACAGTTTCCTTTTCTGAAAAACATTGGGGTTGGATTTAGTGTTTCCTGGCTTGGAAAGTTCATAATTGTGTCACCAGTCAATATTGTAGAAGATTCAGACACTTCAGTGAAAAGAGATTTGGCTCATTGAAACAATCTGCCTATGCAGAGGACATAAACTCTTTTATTTTACATGGTTTAAACTAAATTCAAAACATCACTTGTTTACAGGAAAGCCTTCCAAACACCATGTCCAACTTGGATTTACACCAGCTGTTAATGATAAGAAAATAAAGTTAACTGGAAAATTGCACTTTCCAAATAATGAAAAGCCAATTTAAAAAAATGTTTATATTATCTGGGTTACTTCTTCTTTCCTTTTTTCCTCTCTCTTTTCTGTCTTAACATTCATTCATTGTCTATGTGTGATTACTAATCCTAATAGGTTCTTGGGCAATAAATGTGAATAGGAAATAGTCCCTGCCTTCAAGAAACTCACAGGCTGGTGAAAAATAAAAATTTCATCACCATCACCATCCATAAATAATGGATTAGACAGTGTGGTTTCTTTCTTGAAGGGGATATATGTATATGAAGGCTATACTGAGAACATTTGACAGAAGTCCTAAGAGGGAATTAATTGAGAAAGTTCTTTCATGGTGATAAACTGATTTTTAAAGGGCTTGTAGAAATTAAATACACACATGCAAAGCATGGACGTGACAACAGAACCTGATAGCCAGGCATTAACTCTGAGGCATAAAGAGAGCTGGATGACTCAGCAAGGGACCAGGTCACAAAGCCTGTATGTAGCCTTGCAACAAAGAATTTATCCTGGGGAAAAGGACTTGAAGCATGAGAGGGATACCATTATATCTGTATTTTTCAAAGATCATGTGAGTGAGTGAGTAAGGAGAATGAAGCTGAGTACAAGATGGAAGCCAGAGAAACCAGGCCGAAAGCCCCTGCAAGAGTCCAGGTGTATGCTGCCCAAGAGACAGCCGCTAAGCCTATGTAGTTACTTACATTTAAATTAATTAAATTTAAATTCAGCTCCTCGTTTGCCTTACCCGCCTTGAGAGTGGTCAGTAGACACATGTGGTGAGTAGCTGACATATTGGAATAGTGCAGATACAGAAAAACTCCATCATTACCGAAAATGCTATTGGGCAGTGCTGAACTAGACCAGAGATGAAGAGGCTCTAAACTAGGCAGCTGTGGCCAGGATGACCAAAAACAGCATGGGGGGGAATATTTCCTAGGATAATTAAATGAATAATATGAGGTGAATATGAGGTGAAGCAGGGCTTCCCAGATGGTAAAGAATCCACCTACCAATGCAGGAGTGACGGGAGATGTGGGTTCAATCCCAGGGCTGGGGAGATCTCCTGAAGGAGAAAATGGCTCTCCATTCTAGTATTCTTGCCTGAGAAATCCCACAGACAGAGGAACCTGGGGAGCTAGAGTCCATGGGGTCACAAAAGAGTTGGATACAACTGAGCAATTGAGCACACACACGTGAGAAGGGGCACGGATAAAGATGCAGACACTATTGATTGCGGTGAGACAAAGGATACAGGAAGACGTCTAGTATGGCATTGATGACCTGCTGCATTTGGCTTATTAATCATGACCATGCAGGTAGAAGATGACGCTTAAGATAATGCCTTAATTCTACAATTACACTTTATAAATATGATGTCCTTTAACAGAATCAATGAACATTGGAATTGGGAGGCACCATTCAGTTTATAGACCAGAAAACACAGGGAGACCACTGTCTCATTCACTGTGATCTCCTTGGTCCCTATCCTGCCTGATGTGTTGAGAAGCATAAATAAAGTCACTGTGAATGGATGGATTAAGGAGGCCCAGACATGACATGAAGTAGTGTCTAAGGTAGAACAATCACAGTTCCTGAAGTGAGGAACATGGTTAAATTCCCAGTCGTTGTTATGAATTAGATGTTGAATCATAGATAACTTATAAGTTTTCTCAATCATGGTTTCCTCTTCTATAAATGAAGCATTGGGTCACTGCAAGTATTAAAAAATAATTTACAAAATATTGCTTTGAAAACTATGAAGTCCTTCACTTGCAGAAGATTGTTGTTTATTATCATTATCCAGGCTTATCTAGCTCCTTATGCAAAGTTTGGTTGTGGATCAACCATAACAACACTGTTATATCTGAACGCTTCTAAGTAATGCAGAATCTCAAGTCTGCAGCCTAGATGTTCTATATCACAATCTTTATTTTAATAAAACTCCTAGATATTTTGCATGCTTGTTAAAGTCAGAGAAACAATGAACTATTTATCAGCAGACTTGGCAATTTCAATTCAAGTCTCCTGATTCTTATAAGACGGTGAATGAACAGTCAACACACTTAGTAAGCCAATTTGGTGGGAAATGAATCTAATTTGAAGTGTGATTTACTCACATTGGATGTTCATAATTGAGGGCCCTAGAAAAATCAGTAGGCAACAGTCTAATTTTCTTAGGTAGATGCCATCTTGGCCAAACTTCTCCAGTGAGATTGTTAATTACTTGGATGAAGACAGGGGAGATGTACTAACTGCTTCTCCAGATGACACAAAGGTAAGGAGGAGAGCTCCCATATTGTTTATCAGTCAGGGTACAATCAGAAGGCAGCAACCACACTGTGCATAGCAGAATTAAACTCCTAAATGATCTCCACCATCTGGAATGCTAGGCTGAAAACGATAATAAATGGCGTTTAATAGAGACAATTATAAATGTCTCTGTGAAGGTTTCATAGTGAACTGAGAACTTCCAGACATTGAAGCTGGATTTAGAAAAGGCAGAGGACCACAGATCAAATTTCAGCATCTGTTGGATCATTAAAAAGCATGAGTTCCAGAAAAACATCTACTTCTGCTTTATTGACTATGCCAAAGCCTTTGACTATGTGGATCACAACCACAGGAGGAGAAGGGGAGGACCAAAGATGAGAGAGTTGGATGGCATTACTGACCTGATGGACATGAGTTTGAGCAAGCTCTGTAGTTGGTGATGGACAGGGAAGACTGGCGTGCTGCAGTCCATGGGGTCACAAAGAGTCAGACATGACTAAGTGACTGAACTGAACTGAACTATGAAGGTTCAAAAATATTAAAAATGCAAATATGATGTTCTTTTATTCATTAAATATATAGGCAAAAAGAACACACTCTGTGTCATGCAATGTACTGGGAAAGCAATGGTGAGCCAAGCTGATGAGTTCTCTGCCCTCATGGAACTTAAATTCTTTTGGAGAAGACTATTTATCCTATGGACAACTATTCTTACATTTACTAATTTAACAAACACTGTTTGAGCATCCACTGTGAGCCCTGTTCTTCTCTGGGTACTGAATATACAGCAGTAAATAAGACAAATGATGTCACTGCTCTCCAGGAGCTGATATTTTAGTGAAAGGAGGGAGATAAGAAATAATAAAGCAGATATATGAATGCTATAATTTCATTGAGTAATATGTGGCAAGAATAAAATATAGACATTAATCTGATAGATTTGTGTGTTCCAGGAACAGAAAGGCTAGTGGGAAGGAGGAAGGGGGTAAGACATGAGTTTGGTGGCTAAGGCTTGAGCCAGGCCATGTAGTAAGAAATTTAGACCTTATTTCTAAACCAATTGGAAGGTAAATAAGCATATTCATAAATGTAAAAATTATATCATAATAGGAGAAGGAAATGGCAATCCACTCCAGTGTTATTGCCTGGAGAATCCCAGGGACAGAGGAGCCTGGTGGGCTTCTGTCTATGGGGTCACACAGAGTCAGACACAACTGAGGCGACTTAGCAGCAGCAGCAGCAGGTGCTATAATTGAGAAGCACATAGTTTTTTAAGAGTTAATGATAAGAGGGATTGAGTCTAAGCAAGTAATGATGCCACAGAGATCTGAAGCAAGAGTCAGTTAGGCAAAAACAGAAAGCAGGAGAGTGTATTCAACCTAGAGGGGAGAGAAATGATCATGGCATAGATTAGAGAAACTGAGAAAATTAATTACTAAATTTCAGGTGACCTAAACTCAGTCTGATACAACAGAATAATGAAGCTGCCAAAACTGTGAACATAATTTTGGGTTGCATGGATAGATACACAACATCCAGAATGCGGAAGTGGGTGGACCCACTCTATTTTGTTCTGATTAGACTGCAGTTGGTGCTAAGGTACCACCATTCAACAGCCCTTACAAAATGAAACTGTGTTTAGGACATTCAGTGATAGATGGGGAGAAGAGAGATGGGACTCTAAACCTCTTCAGAGGAAAATGAAAGAATGGTGTTCACCATTTCTTTGTTGTTACTTCTTTTTTTTTTTGTTACTTCTTGACTACCTAACATCTGGACTCGCCTTATAATATCACCTCCATTTTCTTTTGAGGAAGTGGTACAGTGGTAAAGAATCCACCACCACTGAGGGAGATGCAAGAGATGCAGGTTCAGTTCCTGGGTCATGAAGATACTCTGGAGGAGGAAATGGCAACCGATTCCAGTATTCTTGCTCGGAAAACTCCCATCGACAGAGGAGCGTAACGAGCTCCAGTCCATGGGGCCACAAAGAGTCACACGTGACTGAGCACACACACTTTCCCACTGGATTTGACCTGGTGGGGTTGTGGTCAGGGGCTTTCTCATCCCCTGTGGTTTGGACGGATGCTACAATGGTCACACACAACTACATTACCCTAGAATAGCAGAGCAAAGAACCTGAAGACGGTGGGGGCTTATTAAATTCAGCAGTGGCAACCTGATCAAATGACCCCCATAAAGAAACAACTTCTGCATTTCTTGTTCCCTAATCCCAGACAGGCTTCAGCAATACATGAACTGTGAAATTCCTAATGTTCAAGCTGGTTTTAGAAAAGGCAGAGGAACCAGAGATCAAATTGCCAACATCCGCTGGATCATGGAAAATGCAAGAGAATTCCAGAAAAACATCTACTTCTGCTTTGTTGACTATGCCTAAGCCTTTGACTGTGTGGATCACAATAAACTGTGGAAAATTCTGAAAGAGATGGGAATACCAAACCATCTGACCTGCCACTTGAAAACTCTGTATGCAGGTCAGGAAGCAACAGTTAGAACTGGACATGGAACAACAGACTGGTTCCAAACTGGAAAAGGAGCACATCAAGGCTGTATATTGTCACCCTGCTTATTTAACTGCTATGCAGATTACATCATGAGAAACGCTGGACTGGGAGAAACGCAAGCTGGAATCAAGATTGCCGGGAGAAATATCAATAACCTCAGATATGCAGATGACACCACCCTTATGGCAGAAAGTGAAGAGGAACTAAAAAGCCTCTTGATGAAAGTGAAAGAGGAGAGTGAAAAAGTTGGCTTAAAGCTCAACATTCAGAAAACGAAGATCATGGCATCCAGTCCCATCACTTCATGGGAAATGGATGGGGAAACAGTGGAAACAGAGGCAGACTTTGGTTTTTTGGGCTCCAAAATCACTGCAGATGGTGAGTGCAGCCATGAAATTAAAAGATGCTTACTCCTTGGAAGAAAAGTTATGACCAACCTAGATAGCATATTTAAAAGCAGAGACACTACTTTGCTGACTAAGGTCCGTCTAGTCAAGGCTATGGTTTTTCCTGTGGTCATGTATCGATGTGAGAGTTGGACTGTGAAGAAGGCTGAGCACCAAAGAATTGATGCTTTTGAACTGTGTTGTTGGATAAGACTCTTGAGAGTCCCCTAGACTGCAAGGAGATCCAACCAGTCCATTCTGAAGGAGATCAGCCCTGGGATTTCTTTGGAAGGAATGATGCTAAAGCTGAAGCTCCAGTACTTTGTCTACCTCATGCGAAGAGTTGACTCATTGGAAAAGACTCTGATGTTGGGAGGGATTGGGGGCAGGAGGAGAAGGGGACGACAGAGGATGAGATGGCTGGATGGCATCACGGACTCGATGGATATGAGTCTCAGTGAATTCTGGGAGATGATGATGGACAGGGAGGCCTGGCGTGCTGCAATTCATGGGGTGGCAAAGAGTCGGACACGACTGAGTGACTGAACTGAACTGAACTGAACCCCAGACAGCCAACGTGGGCAAATCTTCTTCTTCCATGGATTTTCTAAGTCCTTGATATACTTCCAGTAAAAATTCTTGCTTGCTTGAGTTAGCTGTTATTTTTGCTAATTGCAACCAGAGAACACTGACACATTTAGCCGTAGTGAACAAACCACTTGGGTGAAGCTGGGGACAGGAAAGCTGCTGTCTTCAGACATTCGGATGACTGTTAAAGGAAAGGAACCTCAGATTTCCTCTACACCATTCCAGGGAGCTGTTTTAAAACTCAATGATAACAACTCTATTTATGAATAAACATTTTAATAAATGAAATTCCCCTAAGGGGTACAATTCTTCATGAAAGGTCACCAGTTTCTACTAGTTAAGGTATTTCCAACAGAAGACAGCTAAACAAGTTAGGTTTTTCTTACAGGGAATTCAAGAATGAGAAAGAATGGTTGAAATGATTTTTAAGGTCCACAGATTCACTAATTTTCAAGGTTCAAAGATATTTGTCATACAACTTATATTTTTCATTGCAATTTTTTGTTATATTTTTTGCCAGCATATTGCTCCCAAGCTTAAATAGACTTTAACAGAGAAGAAAAAGGCAGTGGATTTTTATAGGAAGTACAACTGAAAACAAAAACACAAAACTTTCAAGTGTCTAATGGACTGAAAAAGTTAGGGCACACTTTCTAGGCCAACTTCCCTGTATAAAATATCTCTCAAAGGTTATCCTGTGCACCTGGTTTTATTTTCACCTCTGAAACATGACACCAAAGCTAAACCACAGCCTGGTAATTTCATTGTCTGCAATCCACATTTCAGGTATTTGAGAAAGTAATAATAGCCTTTGCTTTCCCAGCTATTATGCAGGGTAGCTTTGCAGGACTGAAAGGATGGCTGGTTTCTAATGATGTAGTTTGGTTCAGAGGTGGCCATGCTACCTTCAGCCAGAACTCAACAATATTTTAGGTAGTAGGCACTGAGACAAAAAATATATATATATATTTTATTTTTATGTAAGGTATGCTTTCAAGGTATGCCACCCTTATGGCAGAAAGTGAAGAAGAACTAAAGAGCCTCTTGATGAAAGTGAAAGAGGAGAGTGAAAAAGTTGGCTTAAAGCTCAATGTTCAGAAAACGAAGATCATGGCATCTGGTCCCATCACTTTATGGCAAATAGATGAGGAAACAGTGGAAACAGAGGCTGACTTTATTTTTCTGGGCTCCAAAATCACTGCAGATGGTGATTGAAGCCATGAAATTAAAAGATGCTTACTCCTTGGAAGGAAAATTATGACCAACCTAGATAGCATATTCAAAAGCAGAGACATTACTTTGCCAACAAAGGTCCGTCTAGTCAAGGCTATGGTTTTTCCTATGGTCATGTATGGATGTGAGAGTTGGACTGTGAAGAAAGCTGAGCACTGAAAAATCAATGCTTTTGAACTGTGATGTTGGAGAAGACTCTTGAGAGTCCCTTGGACTGCAAGGAGAACCAACCAGTCCATCCTAAAGGAGATCAGTCCTGGCTGTTCATCGGAAGGACTGATGTTGAAACTGAAACTCCAATACTTTGGCCACCTGATGCGAAGAGCTGACTCATTGGAAAAGACCCTGATGCTGGGAAAGATTGAGATTAGGAGGAGAAGGGGATGACAGAGGATGAGATGGTTGGATGGCATCACCGACTCAATGGACATGGGTTTGGGTGGACTCCAGGAGTTGGTGATGGATAGGGAGGCCTGGTGTGCTGTGGTTCTTGGGGTCGCAAAGAGTCGGACATGACTGAGTGACTGAATTCAATTGATTGATGCTCTCAAGGGTTGTCATTTTTTATAATGAAGATTTTCCTATAGTTGCTGAGCTATTCATTGTCTTATTAAATACCTTTCATATGAGGCTCTGTATCAGTTAGTTATCACTGAATAACAAATAGAACCCAAATTCAGTTGCTTAAAACACCAAGTTGCTTAAAAAACAATTTCTCATGGGTCTGTGGATCAGCTAAGTGATAGCTGGAGAGGTGGGGTGACTGGGCTATGTTTCTTTTCCTCATCCAGAAGACTGTGCTTATTTTATTTGCAGGGTAGTGACAAGCACCAAGGGAAAAGGTCTAATGTGCAACCACTTTTAAAGCATTTGCTTGCATCAATTTTACTAACATTCTACTGGCCGAAGCATAGCCAAGGACAGAGTCAAAATGGGAAGGAATTGTCAACGGGCATGAATATAGGCAAGTATAAAACAATTGGGGACAATTGCTGCAATCAATCTGCTACTGGCTTAAAGTAATACATTTATTTATAATTGGCTATTGGGAGAAAACTATTGTCAATAATATTTTTCAGATAATGAACATTTGTAGCTCATTGATTTCTCTTCCTAGGTTACTAGGAAGCTCGAAATATTCATATTTGTTTAACCAAATCACTAATAATATATACTTCTCCCTTCTTGTAAAAACTCTAACTCTGCTATTCTAAAAGTCTTATTATATATAACTTGTAAGTTACCTCAGGAATTTGTTTGTTTGTTTCAGAGAGATTGTATATAGACAAAAAGTGAAGATATGGTCATTACCCATTCAGTGTCTATAGATAATAAACTGTCTGTGGACAAGAGAAGAGAGAAAAGCTTTATTTTTTAAAGGGGCTTTAGTCATCATTACATATTACATTCTCCTAGTTCTACTATGAACCAAAGTGACAGTGCTGCGTCTCAACAAAAGTTTTTCTGGGAATTACCTCAAACCAATTTCCACTAGGGATGCAGCCTTTGACAATCTCTACAGGTTCAAAAAGAGAAGTGTTTTAAAATTCCGAACTCACACCCAAGAAGGTGACAGATGTAAAGAAAATCATCTGAAAATGAAATTCTTCATTTCATTTTAGAATATTTCTTCTAAAGATATCATGAGACTGGTTTTCAAAGGACTTTGAAGATGTCGCAGCAGTGGTTTCTTGCCCATATGATTGAGTCCGGGAAATATTACCTGAGCCTTGGTAGTGAATTTGAAATGCTGACTTGAAATATTTTCATTGAAGTTGTACCAACATTAAATAGAACTAGAAAGTTATTTAAGCTGGTTTTAACATTTTCTTATATATTTCCTCTGAACTGACAGCAAACTCTCAAAGTTGGTGAGATAAAGAATTAATAGGTGTTAAAAGCCTTTGGGGAAATTTACCCCTAGAAGACACCAGAGGATTCTGACAGATTCCAAGTCATTTTCGATGAGCTGGAGATTTCTTTGAGATCAATCAGTCACAAATCAATATGAATCCGAAAATAAAGGGTGTACAGTGCATGCATGCTCAGTTGTGTCTGACTCTTTGCATTGAGTTCTCCCAATTAAATGAAGACTGGGCTAGGTATGTATTTAATTTAATGGTAAGAAAGTGATTTATATTAAAATAATAGTTAGACTGTCTACACCAATTCTGAAACCAGGGATGCTCCTCAAAGGTTTTCACACAACAGGTTGAGAGGTATCAATGTGAAAAGGGCTATGAAAGTCACAATCAATCCAAAGAATTCATAAACACCTCACATAGACTTGAGGACTTTCTGGTTTCATCACACTGAAATATGAGTAGGTATTTATAATTTTAAAGAGCTTTTCAAAGAAACTCTATACATATTATGGATAAAAAAATATATTGCCTTCTGAAAGCTTGCTCTGAAAACATCACACAGCTCCTTATTTTTTAATACATTTCCCCCTAGAAGCTAATTGCATTGACCTAAAAGGACTTCAAAGGGTAATATTCTTTTCTTGATGTCAAAATATCGCCATAGTTTCCTTTAATGATATTTATTCCTGTGAAGGAAGAAATAGTTTATAGCTATCGTTAACTGCTTATATATTTTACTCAGTATGATCCAGAGGAAGGCTCTGGCACACATGTTGAGACCTTTGATTTCAATTAATGCCTCAGTAGTTCTAATTATGAGTATGTCTTTGTCTGTAGGTATGTGGATACCCAAAAGACTGCTGACTGTTCTGTCTCCTAGGGGCACAACTTTGTCAAACGAATTGGGCAAGAGAACTAGGCAATGCAAGGGCTTTTTTATTCTTATGCCTGTTGCTCTGGAGTTATGTAGGAATTTAGAAATTCATAAAATCTAAATTCCTAAAGTCTAGTTTTAGTTTTATCACTTGACTCATGGAATGTAAGGAATGCCTTCTCTTACCCTCTCTGCAAATGCATTGCTTCCTTATCATGTGAGGTACCTCTTTTTTTTTCAGACTTTATTTTATTTTTTTACTTTACAATATTGTATTGGTTTTGCCATACATCAACATGAATCCACCACGGGTGTTGTTGTGTTGATAAGTTGTGTCTGATTCTTTGGTGACCCCATGGACTGTAGCCCACCAGGCTCCTCTGTCCATGGGATTTCCCAGGCAAGAATATGGGAGTGGGTTACCATTTCCTTCTCCAGGGGATCTTCTCAACCCAGGGATCAAGGTCATGTCTCCTGAACTAGCGGGAGGATTCTTTACCATTGAGCCACCTGCGAAGCCCAAGGTACCTCTTAGGTGTTGTCGTTTATGAAGACTTCTCTGATTCCCCTATCCTGAGTTTCTTTCTGCCTCCCTTGCATTCTTGCATCCCACACTTTTTCTGCTTCTTAAGGGACTTCTTGCTTTCTATATTATATCATAATGCTTCCTGAGGTACACTTTATCACCACAGTTGTACTGGGGGGAGTGATGACAGAGATAATTCAAAAAATGAAGACTGTTTATGATAATGTTTAAAAGGACCACATTGCAAAGGTAGCAAGGAAGATTCAAGGCTGGCTGCCATGGGAATTCAACAGTCTGAGTTTCGCTGACGAATTTCCATGTTTCAATATCTTAGCAACCACTGATCCTTGTACTACCTACATAGTTTTGCCTTTTCTAGAAAGTCATATAATTGGAATCATACAATTTCTACTTTTTCATATTGGCTTCTTTCACTTAGTAATATATATTTCTCATTTTTCCTTGACAGCTTATTTTTTTATTCACAATGAAATATTGGCTATATTCACTATGTTGTATAACATACCCTTGTAGCTTATTTTATACATAATAGTTCGTACCTCTTAGTCCTTTATCCCTATAATGCACCAGTGGGGAGAGGAGTTTTGCATCTATATTCACGAGATACTGATCTGCACAGTCATCTCATGGCATCCATGGGAGACTGGTTCCAGGCCTGTCCATAGATGACAAAATCTACAAATGCTCAGGTCCCTTATCGTTCCTTCACATCCATGATTCTAAATCTGTGCACTCAGATGGACCATTGACCATGTAATACTGTAGTATTTATTGAAAAAATATTCACATAAGTAGACTCTCACAGTTCTATCCCAAGTTGTTCAAGTGTTGAGTGTGCTTTCTTTTCACATGTCTTTGTGTGGTTTCAGTATTAGGGTAATGCTGGCCTCAGAGAATGAATTAACAAGTATTCCCTCCATTTCTGTCTTCTGAAAGAGACTATAAGTTTATTGGTATAATTTCTTCCTGAAATGTTTTGGTGGAAGTGAACAGTAAATGCATCTAGGCAATGTGCTTTCTGTTTTGGAAGGTTATTATCGAGCCAGTATCTTTAACAGATATTCAGATTGTTGATTTCCTCTTGTGTGAATTTTTGAAGACTGTGTATTCAAGCAACAGGCTCACTTCATTTAGTTTATCAAATTTCTGGGTGCTGAGTCCAGCATGGTATTAATTACTCTTTTCCTGTCCATGGGATCTGTAGTGATACTCCTCTTTCATTCTCATATTAGTATCTTTCATTAGCATTTTCCAAATATTTCATTCTCATTCTTTTTTCTTGGTTAATCTGTAAGTTCATATTTTCAATTCTTTTAAGGATATACCTATAAGTATCACATAGTAATTTTATGTTTAATCTCTTGAGAAATCTCCATATTCTTTCCCATAGTGGTTGCATCAATTTATATTCCCACCAACAGTGCATGAGGGTTCCACTTTCCCACACTATCTTCTTTTTTTTTTGTAGTTTTAAAAAAAATTATTTATTTTTTAATTGAAGGATAATTGCTTTACAGAATTTTATTGTTTTATCAGTCATAGGTATACATATATCCTCTTCCTTTTGAACCTCCCTCTCATCTCTATTTCCCTCCCACTCCTCTAAGTTGATACAGAGCCCCTGTTTGAGTTTCCTGAGCCATACAGCAAATTCCTGTTGGCTATCTATTTTATATATGGTAATGTAAACTTCCATGTTACCCTTTCCATACATCTCACCCTCTCCTCTCATCCCCTCATGTCAATAAGTCTATTCTCTATGTCTGTTTCTCCATTGCTGCCCTGTAAATAAATTCTTCTGTACTATTTTTCTAGATTTCATATATATTTATTAGAATACAATATTTTTCTTTCTCTTTTTGACTTACTTCACTCTGTACAATAGGTTCTAGGTTCATTCACTTCATTAGAACTGACTTAAATGCATTCCTTTTTATGGTTCAGTAATATTCCATTGTGTCTATGTACCACAATTTCCTTATCCATTCAAATATCAATGGACATCTAGGTTGCTTCCATGTTCCAGCTATTGTAAATACTGCTGCAATGAACAATGGGATACATATGTCATTTTCAAATTTTGGTTTCCTCAGGGTATATGCTTAGGAGTGGGATTGCTGGGTCATATGGTGGTTTTATTCCTAGTTTTATAACAAACCTCCATACTATTTTCCATACACAGTATCTTCCATTTTGACACTTTCTTCTTGTATAGATAGCTATGCCCGGCATCCACTAGTTCTCTATCTAGCAAAGAGCATTTGAAAAGCCACCCCTCTTCCAGTCTCAGCAATATAATATTGTCAGGTTTTTACCACTAAACCTTGGAGTGAAACATGGAAGCCAGGCTTATACTGATCAGAGAATTTAACTTCTTCTGGACACAGTGATTGGTCAGGGATGATCACATGATCCAACTAGCTCAACAATCTGCAGTGAGACTTATTCTGGGATTTTCTGAACAATGATTCTCTTTCCTTCTGGAATTAAGTATCTGCAGACTTGAGGTCTGGAGTTGCTACAACTTTTTTTTTTTTCTTTGCCCAGAGGAGGAAGAGTCATCAGAGAATAGCTGAGCTTGTGTTTATTTTGTGACTTGCAAAGAGAAAAAACACCTAAGACACTCCATCTGATTGACACATGCAAATACCATTTACTATGATGTTGGCAGAGTCATGCTAACACATAAGATTTATATTAGACTTGAGTCCTAGGGAATATTTTATCTTTAAATCTGATTTTACACCTAATGTCACTCATTATGTGTGATGCTTAATTTTCAGTTCTTAGATTTTAGTGAGCACCTGGCTGTCTCCTTTGCCTACTATTTTTTAAAGATTGTTAAAACTATGGAATGTTTTATTAGACTTTTCATGGCAGATTCACCTTCATAACTAGTTTTGCTTTAGTCAATATTAAAATAAGGTTGAAGTGCTAGAGAATCAGCCCACTCTTATCTGCCACATGTTCCTTCAAAATATTCCAGGTGATAGGAAGAGGGAAAGAGACTATAGTTAAACCTAAGTTTTATAACCTACTTAATTCTTATGATAGAACTTCTTATGGTGAGAGAAAAAAGATTAGAGAACAAAAGCCAAGATTTAAAAACCTAAACAAAATTGTCCAGAGACAGAAGCTTAAAATTAGTACCAAGCAGAGAGGATAAAAACGCTAGAAAACTCCATATGGTATTGTTGTAATTACTGACTAGACCTAGATTGCGTGCCTATGAAGTTATTACATAGCAACATTAAATGCACCGAGGCTGTAGGTCTTCACTATCCATCCTAGGCATGAACAGTTCTAACTCCAATACATGATCAGCCCTCCCCCTCAGTGAAAAGAGGAGGAAGAAGTCAGGCATTGTTGGCCCTATTGATTTGGATGACACATGTTCTCTGAACCACCTAGAGGCATTCTCTGTAGACTGAATGAAATCCAAAGGTCAGAGCAAAAAAAAAAAAAAACACCTGATAAATATAATTGCAATTTCCTTGCAGCACCATATTTGATGATAAGACATTTGACACAGTGACAATTTAATATGTGGAAAAAGAGCAGACATACTGTCCATCTGTAGTAACTGATCTTCTGCAAGTTCCCACTGGGCACAGGGGGACAATGCTCATAAATAGCTTCTTCATGTAACCCAAAGGGAGAAGGTGAAAGACCTTGTTCATTTCAGTGAAGTTTCCTCTTTCTCTCTAGGAGACAAGCTGACATGATGACATCGAGCAGAAGGACCAGAGGAGGCTGGGTGATGTGTAGGCAATCAAGGTAAGATTTCTGAATGGAAACTCAATCTCCCTCAGGTCAGGTTTCTAAGTCTGCAATTATCTTGTATGACATACAAATAAATCTCCACTTCCTTACTTTGGAAAGAATTAAATCATATTTTAGAAAAGGAAAAGTGAGAATGAATGATTCTCACATTCAGAAATCTTCCATTCACTACGTATTATGGAAACTAAAAGCTGGTTCTATAGGTATCAGTTTGATCTGAGATCACTTATTGCTTAGATAAGTGGCTCTAACATTTTTATCTAGAGTCTTAGCATAGTACCTGGCACACAATATTGCTGCTGTGCTGTGCTCAGTCACTCAGTTGTGTCCAACTCTTTGCGACCCCATGGACTGCAGCCCACTAGGCTCCTCTCTCCATGGGGATTTTCCAGGCAAGAATACTGGAGTGAGTTGATATTGTTGCTAAATAATATTTAAATGAATGGACTGATGAATTAATGGCTCCACCAACCAATTAATTTCCTCCAGGTGGTCTGGAGATCTGTCATTTAAATCAGTAGACCCAACCAAGCTTGACAACTTCCCTTACCTTTAACTGAGGGAAAAGATGGTTCATGTATTACGGTCAAAACTGCAAGGCTGGAATGTATAGCAAAGATCAGGTAGATGTTGAATATGCCACTGAATATACTACTCTTAAGTTTATAGAAGTCTTGGCTGGAAATAAAACTTGGACTACCTAAGCATTTAGAAAGCTTAGAAGGCTGTGAACTAGATGAAGACAAGACACCTAGGAAGAGGGAACAGATAAATAGGAGGCCTGAACATTGGGTCCTGGGTCAGTTTGGATATTGTAGATATGAGAAGACAACATACTTAACTAAGAAGGAGTAACTACTGTATAGAAAGTAAGCCAGGGTGCTGGATTTAGGGAAAAATAAAGGATTCACCCTAGGAGGAGTGACCTATACCCATGTCCAATGCTGCAGAGAGAGACCAAGTTGAAGAATGAATACTAGTCATTAGATTTGACATTAACACTCTTGTGAAGGGTCATTAACCTTAACAAGAGTGGTTTCAGGGCAGTGTAGGAGAAGGCTTATGGTGAGGACTGTCTGGTAGGTGATGGTACCCTTCATAGAGATGGCGTATATTGGGAAGACACATTTAAGGGAAGAGTGAGATGGTGAGATCAGATCTAGATGTGGTGAGCTTGCGATCACGTGGAATATTCATACGATGGTGTGTATGCAATTTTGAAATCAGGTAACTACAAATGAACTATGGTTTTGCCACTTACTCATCTGAAAGGCTATGGGTAAGTTAGTAAATGCTGAGCAGCTTCAGTTCCTTCAAGTGTAAGAGAGCATAATAATAATGAGCTGGAAAGTTCTGGAGAGATTCACATAAAGTATACACCTAGCACGTATTAAGCATTTGACACATGCTAGCTGTTATTGTAATTATGTTGGTAGAGATGCCCTAAATATGGCTGCTCAGAAATTCCCAAAGTTATTATTATAATTCTCATCATAATCCCAGAGATTTTAAGTAGGTAATGTGAATGGCAGTGAGTTAAATAGCATTTTTTCAAGAAGATACTGAGTTGTTTAAGATTTGAAATACTTTAGGGAACTGACAAACTCATATAATGACATACGATCAAGCTGTTACAAATGAAAATGACTACAAATGAAAATAGGCTCCAGGCTTCTGTTATGAAATGATATCTACTATATAATTTTAAATAAAAAAGTCAAGCTATAAAACAGGTATGAGAGTGCCATTTAAAAAAATGTGTATACATTTAAAATCTTTAGAATAAAATCTCTATAGGGCTTTACCATTTCTAAAGCGCTTTGCCATCTGATGAAGTTTCACCAGAACACTGGAGGTATTTATTATTGAGTGCATTTTAAAGACAAGAATTTAAGTGATTTGCTCATGGAGATGGGAAAAATGGGCCACGGATTCTGTTCCCCAAATCAAGCTCTCTTCATATCAAATCAGGTCACTGCAGTAGCCTCAAGTTCTGAGAGTGTCTGGGACTGAGTTCCAAACTCACGAGAAGCTATGAGCACAGAGAGGGGAGAGGGTCCATCTACATCTGCAAAATCATGTCAGCCTTTTAGATAAGGCTGTTCTAGGAAAAACTAGTTCTTATGTTCTTTATCTTTCTTCTCTGTTTGTGAGGATTTTCGCCTCTGCTTTAAGAAGCTCCTTATTACAGAGGCAGCAGGATTTCTCTCCAGGATTTGGGGCTTCAGGCCAAGGGTACAAGCCTGGCCTTTCTGGGTTGGGTGACTTCCAGAACTCCCCAGGCATCTGTTAAAGGTTGGGAATCCCCCAGGTGTTACTTTAACTGATGTTAAATCTGTCAAGTTTCTTTTAGTTCGTTCAGTCATCAAAGTGCTCCCAGCACAAGGAACTGTGACACACGTGACTTGTTTAGGGGTTAAAATTCTGGCATTCCAAAACAAACTGCTTTCGAAAATAGTATTTAGAAGGTGAAGTCACTAGAGGCATATATTCACACATACTACGATTTTGACTCTTGCAAATAAGGATTTGCAATGAAAGAAAAAAAATGGAACTGTCATACAGAGATGAGCCATATTTGTTGTTCTGGTATATACACATGAAGGAATAAAACTTTCATTGTGGGAAGTTATAAGTACTGATTTAGTATCTGTGCATGAATGCATGCTAAGTTGCTTCAGTGATGCCCAACTCTTCGTGATCCTATGGACTGTAACCCGCCAGGCTTCTCTGCTCATGGAGATTCTCCAGGTGATAATAATGGAGTGGGTTGCCATGCCCTCCTCCAGGGGATCTTCCTGACCCAGGGATTGAATCCATATCTCCTGTGGCTCCTGCGTTGCAGGCAGATTCTTTACTGCTAAGCCATCAGGGAAGCCCCCATTTAGTATCTATTACATGCCAAATACTATGTTAAAAAGGTCAAGATACCACAATGAGCAAGGCAGGCAAGTTTGTCCTCATGAGGCTCAGTAGTCTAGTGTAGGAGTCGGACTCTAAACCAAAAATTGTGGCTTCAAATGAAAAGTGCATGAGCTCTGAGAAAAGAGATTAGACCATCTTGGGATTCAAGAAGGTCTCCATGCAGAGTTGAAATCAATTCACCCAAGAATACTAGAGTATCTATTCTTTTTCCACACCCACTAGATACTGCCAGGTGAGTTTCAATGACAGCCTAGGTCAGAGGTCCCATGCTGCCTTCAATATTCTGCCCCAGTTCCATCACTGCTGTCAGGGGAAAGGACATTTGTTTTGCTGAAAGAGGGTCTATTTCAGCCTCTCTGGGCCCAAGTGTCACACACAGACGTGGGCAAAGTAACCTGTCTGGATGTTACTAGGATGAGAACCTGCTCATCATCATAGACAGAGGCAGGTCTTACTGCTGAGCACAAGATGCTTATATAACAAGCTACTGATGCGTTAGGGGCTTCCCAAACTCTTCTGGCACGTTCAACCCCATTTTCCAAATCTCTTTCAGTGAGAATCAATGAAGCAGGGAAGTATAATGACTCAGTCTGGGAGGATACAGATGCCACAACCTGAGTCTGCACAAAGGCAGCCAAAAGTTTTCTCCCAAAGAACTTCACAGACACCAGCATCAGAACCTGAATGCTGAGCACTCACCAGCGGGGGTGGCAGCATCAGACTCCAGGGCATGCTCTCCTTCTAGAGAAAAGAATTCTCTGGAGGGCATGCATTTGTTTTAGTTCCAGGGAATCCTACCACTCTATATACTCAACAGTGCCATTAGTCCTAGCTGCTGTACCTAATCAGGTGGGTAACCTGATAAGTTGAATGCAAATACTTTTGTGAAACAAAATGTTTCAAAGTGGCCCTTAAAGGTTTTAGATACTCCAGATAGTAAGTTGTCTAGTTCAAATGGGATAAGATGTAATTACGTTTAAGAACTAAGATCAATACCCAAATGTCATTAAAGGATTACTTCTAATTGTCAGATGGTAAAAAATCCACCTGCAATGCAGGAGGCCCGAGTTCAATCCCTGGGTCGGGAAGCTCCCCTGGAGAAAGGAATGGCTACCCACTCCACATTCCTGCCTGGAGAATTCCATGGACAGAGGAGCCCAGTGACGGGTTACAGGTGGCAAAGAGTTGGACATGACTGAACAACTAACTTTCACTTTTTTCCCAAGTTTTCTAAGGCATATTTAATGAAAAAAAAAAAAACTAGAGATCTCTTCAAAAAAATTAGAGATACTGAGGGAATATTTCATGCGAAGATGGGTACCATAAAGGACAGAAATGGTATGGACCTAACAGAAGCAGAAGATATTAAGAAGAGGTGGCAAGAATACACAGAAGAACCGTACAAAAAAGATCTTCATGACACAGATAACCATGATGGTGTGATCACTCACCTAGAGCCAGACATCCTGGAATGCAATGTCAAGTAGGCCTTAGGAAGCATCACTATGAACTAAGATAGTGGAGGTGATGGAATTCCAGTGGAGCTATTTCAAATCCTAAAAGTAGATGCTGTGAAAGTGCTGCACTCAATATGCCAGCAAATTTGGAAAACACAACAGTGGCCACAGGACTGGAAAAGGTCAGTTTTCATTCCAATCCCAAAGAAAGGCAATGACAAAGAATGCTCAAACTACCGCACAGATGCACTCATCTCACACGCTAGTAAAGTAATGCTCAAAATTCTCTAAGCCAGACTTCAACAGTATGTGAACCGTGAACTTCCAGATAGTCAAGCTGGATTTAGGAAAGGCAGAGGAACCAGAGATCAAATTGCCAACATCCGCTGGATCATGGAAAAGTAAGAGAGTTCCAGAGAAATGTCTATTTCTGCTTTATTGACTATGCCAAAGCCTTTGACTGTGTGGATCACAATAAACTGTGGAAAATTCTGAAGGAGATGGGAATACCAGATCACCTGACCTGCCTCTTGAGAAACCTGTATGCAGGTCAGAAGTAACAGTTAGAACTGGACATGGAACAACAGACTGGTTCCAAATAGGAAAAGGAATATGTCAAGGCTGTATATTGTCACCCTGCTTATTTAACTTATATGCAGAGTACATCATGAGAAATGCTGGGCTGGATGTAGCATAAACTGGAATCAAGATTGATGGGAGAAATATCAGTAACCTTAATATGCAGATGACAACACCCTTAGGGCAGAAAGCAAAGAAGAACTAAAGAGCCTCTTGATGAAAGTGAAAGAGGAGAGTGAAAATGTTGTCTTAAAACTCAGCATTCAGAAAACTAAGATCATGGCATCTGGTCCCATCACTTCATGGCAAATAGATGGGGAAGCAATGGAAACAGTGACAGACTTTATTTTGGGGGGCTCCAAAATCACTGCAGATGGTGATTGCAGCCATGAAATTAAAAGATGCTTGCTCCTTGGAAGAAAAGTTATGACCAACATAGACTGCATATAAAAAGCAGACCCATTACTTTGCTAACAGAGGTCTATCTAGTCAAAGCTATGGTTTTTCCAGTAGTCATGTATGGGTGAGAGAAGTGGACCATAAAGAAAGCTGCATGCTGAAAAATTGATGCTTTTGAACTGTGGTGTTGGAGAACACTCTTGAGAGTCCCTTGGACTACAAGGAGAGCCAACCAGTCCATCCTAAAGGAAATCAGTCCGAATATTCACTGGATGGACTGATGCTGAATCTGAAACTCCAATACTTTGGCCACCTGACGGGAAGAACTGATTCATTTGAAAAGACCCTGATGCTGGGAAATATTGAAGGCAGGAAGAGAAGGGGATGACAGAGGATGAGATATTTGTATAGCATCACTGACTCAATGGATATTAGTTTGAGTAAACTCCAGGAGTTGGTGATGGACAGGAAGACCTGGCATGCTGTAGTCCATTGGGTTGCAAAGAGTCAGACACAACTGAGTGACTGAACTGAACTGAACAGAATGAGAAAAAAAAAAAGCTGCTTATAGATGATCCATCTGTTTGCTTATATCAGTTAGAGTTATGAGGTTGTAAGTAACTGAAACAGACCTTGGTTAACTTATGCAACTTTTTGGAAGGATATTAAGTAGCTCTCAAACTAGAAAAGATCCTGAACAAAAATGGCCTGGAAAGCATAGCAATTAATCATACAGTAGGTCTGCAACCTACATGTCTACAGAGGAATGGATAAAGAAGATGTTAGATATATACAATGGAATACTACTCAGCCATAAAAAAGAAGAAAATTGTGCTATTTGCAGAGAAGTGGATGGACCGAGTGAGTGTCACACAGAGTGAAGTAAGTCAGAGAGAGAGTGAATATTGTATATCAACACATATGTGTAGAATCTAGAAAAATAGTACAGACAAACCTATTTGCAAAGCAGAAATAGAGACACAGATGCTGAGAACAAATGTATGGACACCAAGAGGGTAAGAGGGTTTGGGAAAAACTGAGAGACTGGGACTGATGTATATATACTATTAAGTTTATAAAATAGATAACTGATAAGCACCTACTGAACAGCTCAGGGGGGAAAAAAAACAACAAATATCTCTGGGGATGTAGGGAACAGAATCTAAGAGGTGGTCTCCCCAGACAGCTGCCATCAAAGGACTCTGCTCTAACCCTATTCTGCCTACAGAGAAGTTCTAGTTCCTGAAAAGGAGAGGGCTTGGCTGGTTCAGCTGTGTCCATCAACATCTCCATCCACAGAGAGGGCAGAGTGCCAGGATCAACAAGCTTAGGGAGATGGCACAAATGTAAAAAGGCACTTTTTGAAAAGATATTAAACTTTTCCCCATACTATCCAAAATTCTTTCTGATATTATTTCATCTATGAATCCAGGAGAAGTAACATGTCGGCTACAATCTAGGACAAGAGGAAGCCAGACACTGAAGACTGTTCAACGTGTTTTTTGATCCAAGGAAAAGGCAAGGGCAAAGGCCCTGAGGCAGAGAAGAGCTGAATGTCTTTCACTAACGACAAATACAGTGTGATTAGAACTAACTGAAAGAGTTAGCAAAGGTACATCCCTCAAAATACAAAGACAATTTGTTGCTGAAAACGTGAGCCATCACCAGGGCCTTCAGCAAGCAGCAGCATCAAAGATCATGGATCACAGATTATCATCATAAATATAATGGAAAAGTTTGAAATATAAATGTGACATAGAGACATGCAGTGAGAACTGCTATTGGAAAACAGCACCAGCAGATCCGCTTGATGAAGGGTTGCCACAAACCTTCCGTTCATAAAAAACACAGTATCTGGCAAGTGCAATAAAACAAGGTACATCTGTACCTTGAGCAAGATGCTTAATATCACTGAGCCTCAGTTTATTTTATCCTCTTTACAGAGGATAAAATATTATGATCTAATATTATAATCTCTCATCAAAAATCCTAGGGCAAAATTGTGATTTAGAATTTAGAATTTCTAATATTAAGAAACATACTATGGCACATAGTTTATTTTAGATAATATTCCCCCAAATATTGGCACGTGACCATCCTCTCAGGTGGCGTTAGTGGTAAGAACCTGCCTGCCAATGCAGGAGACATAAGAGGTGAGGGTTCAATCCCTGAGTCGGGAAGATCTCCTGGAGAAAGGAATGGCAACTCGCTCCAGTATTCTTGCCTAGAGAATCACACAGACAGAGGTGTCTGGCAGGCTATGGTCCACAGGGTCGCAAAGAGTCAGACTCGACGGAAGTGACTTAGCACACATGCACAACCATCCAATCAATGCATGATTATTTCTGCAATTAAACATGAGATAAAAAAATAAAAAGACAAAGTCTGGAGCCTCAGTTTGGTTTTGCCATTAGATGAGTCAGCTACAAAATTGCCAAAAATAAACAAAGAAATTAGTATGAAGAAAAAGAAAGGAAAAATATCCCTCCTGTTTTCAGAGAATTTTGGATTTCAAAGATACAAATACAGGATGGTGGGTCCCTTCCTGAAGGCAGGGGTGTTCCTTGGTCCTGGCCCCAATGGATAGTCAATACACATTTGATGACTTTTCCTTCTCCATCACTTACACCCCTCCCCTGCCCCCCTGGCAACCTCCCTCCAAGTCATGATACCCAAGTAAAGCAGAGTGAACACAAAGCTCTCCTGCCCAGGATTCTTCCTATTTTATTGGCTCCACTTCCCCAGGGTCTGTGGGCTTGAACAAATGTGGAGGTTTGCAGATCACAGAGCCTGTCAGGTCTACAACATAATGGGGCCAACTGGGAGCACTCCCGACGATAAAATCCCCCAAAGAGAACAAGCCTTCCCCGAGTTTCTGGGTCAGAACCCACTCGAACAAAGTGAGCCATGAAAGCGCCTTTATATAGTAACTTGTTTAATTAAGATAACAGATGTTACTATTAGATGAGTCCTAGTGAGCCACTATTTAATTGGACACTCATTCACACGACTTGTGACTGGTAAAAACCAGTTCAAACAACCATTTCCTTTGTATGAGGGATTTTTTTTTCCCTCCCTGCAATTAAATTGAATAAACAATGCACCCAGTGCCCATCCATTTAAAAGAGACAGGTTTAATGGCACAGGAGTTTAATATGAACAATAATGTTAGAATAGAATAATTTCTTAGTTTAAAAGGCAAGTTTAATCCTCAATTTTATCTATCAGGCGCTAAGTCAGGCTAACAATCAGCTGCTCAGGAAAAACAGCTGAGAAAACCCTCACTTGGGGTGTTGTTAGACCCTCACTTGGGGTGTTGTTAGATGTGTGTTATTTATAACAGAAGAGAGGTCTGACCGTAGCTTTCATGTTCAGATTTTAATACAGTATGGAAAGAGGGATAATTTACAACCTGTCATCCATGTCAGTATGACAGAGGAAACAAAAACAAAAAGAGGGGGATGAAATGTCAGGGGATTAGCAGAACCACTAGGGAAGACACAATTCAGAGATTCTATTATTTAACCATTCGTGGGAGAATAAAAGCAACACTGTGCTAGATATCAGGAAATAGATTCCTGTCCAGGCTTCCATAGCTAGTCTCAAGAATCCCTACCTTGTTCTTCCAAACTTTCACTGACACAAAGGGACAGAGCTAGACCTAGATTTACAGACACTGTTGCCTACAGGGCTTATCATCTGGTGGGTCATCTGCACAAACCAAGTGTATGAGAATAAGTTTTTACAATACACTCTGCTTATATTTGAAAGCAAGAACATTAATTATAAGCATAAGAAAACACCATTTTACTATTTTTTTTTGGAAATGTGTGGGCTTTTTGGCCAAGTTTTATTTTCATTTTTTATAAAGAAATAGATACCATGAATACGTTACTTTTACTTAAACTCTACTGTAAGAAAAACAATAATTCAAGAGCTGTGATAAATGGCCGACTGACACTACATCTTAACATGGGGTACAAGGGTTGTGAAGATAACTGGAGGTTTCACGCCCTTGCTAAATGGGTAACTGTTTCTCACCTCTGGAAAGCTGAGTTTATAAAAATGCAGGCTGGCTGTTGTAGATCATCTAGATATCTTTTAAAATAAATCAGTAATCTGATTTACATGACATATTCCAAATTTTAATTTTAATGGTTGGAATCTAATTAAAAAATATAAGCATAATGTTGGATAATGTGTTTGCCAAAGAAAACCTTCCTGCAAGCAAGGTTCAGTGAACCTTGGCTAGATGATTTTGGAGACCTTCTCATGGTATCCTTCTGGGATTCTAAACTCTACTCTTGTTATAAAGGTTTATTCCCAAACCAAGAATGGGAAGGGGTTTCTTTAGTTTGGACACACAGTTACATGACCATGAACTTGCCAATAGTTAGTTGTGAGACCTACTGTGAGTCACCTAATCCCTGTTTTCTCATAAACATAGAACAAAAGTGCTGGTGTTGGGGAACCAGTGATCCCCGCAGGCTGGGAAGCGATGCAGGACAGCATGTTCTGGAGGGAATGTTTTCAAAGCATGCCCTGAGATTCTTATCATACACTCCTGGGCTCCCTCCCTCCACTGCTTTCCATCCCTTCTTTCTCCTATAAATGGTGTGATTAATCATTTCAAGCAACAGGAATATGTTGCAGTCCACAGGTATGCTGGGGGCGGAAACAAAACAAATTGAAAAACCACTGACCTATTGATCACTAAAGCTTATCTAACTCTAAAAGTCTCATAATCAGAGATGACACTAGTTACATGAAAAGATACGCATCCTTTAAAGAAGATCTCTGGACTCCCCCCACATAATGTTCTTATTCTTACTTGCACATGTAAATAGGAGAGAAGAATTCCAGCATTCAAATCTTTTACCTCACTTTTGAAAATTCCAATTTTCAAAGCATGAAAATGATGTTTTTATAGTAAGTTACTTTTTTTTAGATATTTAAAATAAAAATTTTTTAAGTAAAAAAGGTAAATCACTATGGGTGATTTTTTTTTTTTTACAATTTACTAAAGATTTGTTATACTTTGATCAAAATAAAAGAGTGATTGAGTCCTTTTTTTAGTTTTTCCAATCATGACTTCATTTTCCAGCACTACCAAAACAAAGGGGCTTCCCTTGTGGTTCAGCTGCAAGAATCCGTTTGCAATGTGGGAGACCTGGATTCGATCCTTGGGTTGGGAAGATCCCCTGGAGAAGGGAAAGGCTACCCACTCCAGTATTCTGGCCTGGAGAATTCCATAGACTGTATGGCCCATGGGGTCGCAAAGAATCAGATACGACTGAGCGACTTTCACTCACTCACAAAAATAAAAGAAAAAAGAATTCAAATGTAAGCTTTTTAACAAGAAAATGATTTAAAGCAAGAAGAGACATTTAGATAAGAAAACAAAACAAGAAAAAAACCCTGAAATTGACATATTTGTGATATGAAACTTTGTCTTTCAGCTTCTTTAGTTAATATTAATAAGTTGCTTTTTTTCCTTTAACTTTCTATTTTAGGCTTGCCATATATTTACCTTCTGGGCAAGGCGCATGCGCCATATTAGGCTAACTAAAGGAGTCTTCATTGTTTGCATAAAAAAATCATAGGTACTAGACCAAAAGATGGTCTTACTGGTCCAGCGGAAAAGGTGGATTGTCTTTTCAGATTTGCTTTCCCCCTCTGCTTTCTTTCTTTCTTTTCTTTCTTCCTTCTTTCTACCCTGCCTCCCACTTTTCTTTTCTGTGGGAGACACAGAAAGTGAATTCAGAGGTGACAAAGTCCTGAAGGGTATGGACTAAATATTAAATGGCAGAAATGATAAATGCTCCATCACCAGCATCATGGGTCTTGGCTTTGAGTAATTATTAGAAAGCAAATGTATGTAGTATAATAGAAGAGGGGCTAGTTTAAAGAGTTCTCAACTGCATATTACTCTTAGCTCTAAAATTCTACTACTTAGATTCAATTTTATTTTTTAATCTGTGCTCTAGTGGTCCCAATAATAAAATGGAAAAGTACAATTTCTAGTTATCTCAAAATGCTGATGTTAATAGAAAATTTAACAAAGCAGATGTGATGTTCCTGTGAGTGTTTGAAGGTAGGGGCAAAACTAAAACAAAGCAAAACAAAATCCACTTTTCTTTAGGCCGTGTTCTTGCCTTGTGACTATGGATATTTGAATGATAAAGATAGAAATGATCAGGAATTAAATACTAAGAACTTTTGAAAAATAACTCACCAATGGATTTTCATACAACAATGGAACCACAGTTCCACTGCTATATAGTCACACATACAGATGCATACATCTGTAGGCAAAGTGTATATTTCTTTGGGGCAAAGCAAACACTTTTAAGTCAATTGGTAGGGAGCTACTTGTGGCCAATATAAATACCTAGCATTCTAAAACTGTATAATATAATGATCTGAATAATATCTATGCTTTATAACCAAGTATTTACTACTCAACATACACTGCTGGATGTCAAGTTAACAAAGATGATGAAGCCTCTAAGAAACTGCTGTGTATTCTTGAACGGTGCTTGAACTTTCAGTTTCTTCACATCAGAGGAACCAGGAATAAAGTACTGTTCTTCCTTGGTTAACTGTAGGCCTGAGTCATTCATGCCTTTATTTCATATAAAAAATAGCTGGTCTGCTTTTGATTTAGTTATTCAGTTGTAATGACTAACACCCTTGTGGAAAAATATGTCAGGAAAAACTTGAGAGTATCTGTAGCTTTTATCAAGCTTTTTCCATCTTTGACATGTAGACAGGAATAGTTAAGGGTTGATGGCTCAGTGGTAAAGAACCCATCTGTCAATGCAGGAAAAGTGGGTTCCACCCCTGGGTTGAGAAGATCCTCTGGAGAAGGAAATGACAACCCACTCCAGTATTCTTGCCTGAGAAATCCCGCGGACAGAGGAGCCTGGTGGGCTACAGTCCATAGGGTCATAAAGAGTCAGACACGACTCAGCAACTAAACAACAACTGGAATAGTCCCACAAGAGATGATGGTGGTTGAGTGAGGGCACAGGAAAGGCAGATGGAAAGGAGGCAGAGTCTCTATATCCTTTGGAAGTAGAATCACCAAAATACACTAATGCGCTGGATACATGTGATGTTGGAAGAGGGAAATCAAAGACGATTTCTAGATTTCTGACTGATGGTGCAAGTAGAAGAACAGGTTTCAGGGTACATGTTGGTGGCTGGAATGAGTTCTGTCTGAGGCATGATGAGCTCAAATCATTCAGTCCTGCACTGAAGATGTACATTTGGGAGTTCTTAGTACAGATGGTGAGTTTAAAGCCATGGGAGGAGGTGGGATTATCCTGGGACAGGGTGGAAGCAGGGGAGTACAAAGTGGATGAGAAAGATGAAGATGCACTGACCAGCAAGACCCAACAGAAAGTGAAAGAGGAGGGAGAGTTTGATGATGAGGGAAAGAGCAGGGGTGACTGAAGGTGTGTGAGTCCTTGAGAAAATGACAAGGGGGAATAATTATTTTAAAGTGCGTTGTTTTTTCTTCTGAGTCAGAACATATTGAATTCACCTAAAAAAACACTTTTCTTGGTGTTAAGAGCAGGCAGTTTCATTTTTTCTGAAACAATTTTATGCATCCTTTGGAACAAACTACCTCTTTTGGAATAAAACCCTTTAGAGCAAATCAATACATGGGAAAGTCAATGTGTGCAGAAGCAACTGAAAAATATCAAAAGCACAATCCAAATCTTATCTAATTTCTGTCACATTGACCATAGGTGACAGTTCAGGCATCTCTTTTTTCTCAAGCATACAGTCCCCGCCTCCCACCATGCTCACGCTTTCACAGATGACTCTGACTCTCATTTTATCAAGATCATGGTCAAGGCCATTTTATATGGAATTCCTCAACTCCCTCTTTATACTTCCTTCTCTGTGCCCTCACCCACCCTCTCTTTCTCCCCAAAGTCAGAGAAGACAGGCACATCCTTCTTTCCCATAATAATTGATTTCAGGTCCAATACCCTCCTGTCTCCTTGAGAATATCTCCCTCTCTTACACTGTTAACTCCTTCTTTAACTTTGTGTGAGCCCCTCAGGCTATAAAGATGTCCCAGTGTCCTCCATCCTAATAAGATTCTTGCCACAAACAAGTCACTCCTCTCTCCAGTATATCTGATATTCCTCTTTTCACTATTTGACACCTGCAAAAGTCAGTTACTACATCCAACTTTATATCCAGCCAGTAGAACTTTTATTGAAAGTGTTTGTTTCAAGGTTACTTTTGACTTCATTATCTCCTCTCAAAATATAGTTTGAGGTCTTCTTTCTTTTTTAACTTTTTATTTTATATTGGAGTATAACCCATTAACAATGTTGTGACAGTCTCAACATAGACAGCAAAGGAGCTTGGCCAGACATATACGTGTGTCCATTCTCCCCCAAACTCCCTTCCCATCCAGGCTCCAACATAACATTGAGCAGAGTTCCCTGCGCACTATGTTAGGAAGGTCCTCATGCTTTAAAACCTCTCAATGATAACTGACAATGTCAAGTGCTGTCATTTACGACACCCATACTTTCTTACCAACACCCCAGTTTCCTGATTCTCCTTAGCTTTCTTATGATTTTTTTTTCCTCTTTCACACAGTTGTCACAGTTCAGAAGAATCTATCCAGAACAGATCTCTTTTGTTTTCCCATTTTTTTCTCAATGAAACTTACTCACTCTTATCACTTCAAAGAAGATAATTTATCTAGTCTTAATCTCTCCCATGAACCCTAAACTAGCATTGCCAACTCTGAACTGTGTTATGTCCCAGCAAGTAATGACATGTTGGTAAGTGTTTAACAACTGGCCCTCTATGGAAAGAATGTCCCCATGTGTACCACTTCCCATGGTGTAAATACTCCCACCATGTCAGTTTCATCAACATGACATCAGTGAATGTGGTCTAGGAAAAGATGTGTCCCACTGACTCTTAGAAGCCCATCCAAGTGGGGTCCAGGGTACCTCTGCATGTGAAGCCTTCCAAATTCAACACAATAACACTGAAGTCATCATCTACCCAAGCGGTTAGTCTACTTTCAGAGATAATAAGCGGATATTAAAAATCCCTTTTTATCACTGGTCAAAAGATGCAGTACTATTTTTGCTATATATTTTGCAGCCATTTGAGCAGGTTATCTTGCCTGGATGGAAGAACACATCCCATCGAATAACTCCTCTTACATAGAGCTGCTTCTAGCATTGCTGACTAATACACATGGTAATTTTTAGAGGTATGGAGGGTTAAATAATTTACAATAATACTGTCAATGATTTGTTTTACTTAAAAATTTAAAACGCCTATTCTAGGATATAATTATGTCTCATGTGGGTAGGACAGTTGAATTACAACATATTTATTATTCTGGGGAGAGGTGGAGGAATTGTATACATTACAACACAGACACACATGCACACACACAGCAACTTTGTTTAATAGAGTCTTTTATCCACCACCTGGATTTCTCATCAGGCAACCTATAATTCTACTATATGTACCCTCTAGGTGCCATATGTTGTAATTATACAGAGAGCCAAGTGTTGCTCTAATTAGATCATTTGGCAAAAGGGATTTAGAAACACCATGATGGATATTTACTAGTAGAGATCTAATTAACTCTGGCATATCTGTGACTGAAATATGAGGATAAAACTCCACTACAGAAATAGAGGGTCAAACATAGTACATGATACTAGACCTTCAATATTTACATAGCATCTGCACAGTCTAGCAGATTCTATTTCTAGAGATGACAAAGTTAGGAGGAACCCACATTTATCTGCCTTGTCTCTACTGAGTAGGAACAAACACTGCCTTTCTGGTTTTAATATCCAGTCACATCACTTCAGTTCTAATTGCTCTTAATTACGTGCCACTTTGGTTTGAATGTTTTCATGATCACTTAAATCCATTTGATGATGCAGAGCTATTTTCCCTGAACAAAGGCACTGCTGAGGTAGTTCAATGACTTAATTTACCTCTTCTCCAAGGGGCTTACATGGTTTTAACCCAGCCCTGAAGTCAGACAATTATGCCTCCTTTCCCCAGGAAACTAGGAAACCATGGATCTGAAGGCTGCCAATTTATTACTGAAAATATGAAATGAGTTAACAGTAAAGGTTGCTTCTGGCCAACTTATCCATATTAAAGATGTCAGCAATACTCCAGTTTGAAAAGGGAGGTAATGAAAGCAGAGTTTTATTTTTACTAATAATTGACTTGAACTTCCGTGGTGGCTCAGATGGTAAAGAATCTGCCTGCAATGTGGGAGACCTGGGTTCGATCCCTGGATTGAGAAGGTCCCACGGAGAAGGAAATGGCAACCGACTCCAGTATTCTTGCCTGGAAAAATCCCATGGATAGAGGAGTCCATGGGGTTGCAAAGAGTTGGACATGACTGAGCGACTAACACTTTCACTTACTGACTTACCATGAGACTCCATGCTCTCTTAAACTAGAGAGAAGCACCTAATGCCTATTCCCTCCTCTGACAAAGCTGGTATAGACAGAGTTTCTGGAAAAAGTGAGACATGGATTTGAACACCAGCCCTAATATTACCAAACTCTGCAACCTCAGGTAGGGTGAATACCTTCTCTGAGCTCACATTTCCTTATCTAAGAATGGGGTTCATAATAGGGCTGATCTCGTAATCTTTTTCTGAAGACTGAAAGAAAAAGTATATAAAGTGTTTAGCAGAGGGCACGGTAAAGACTGAAAAATAGCTAGGTGATATTACTACTCAAAAACGGGAGAGAAGTGATGGCCACAAGAGAACCAGGAAATACAGGAAAAGAGCCAAGGTAACCAGTATCCTGAATCCCCAGCAATTCCCAAAGCTCACGGTTTATTCATGGAGGTGCTAGTGACATAAAAGGAGATCAAAGTCTCATTTCAACTTAATAGCTAGAGATTTCAGAGCTTCTTCAGAGCCAAGCTGACTCACAGTGCTTCCGTCACGATTAGTTTATATCTGTTAACATCATTTCAAAGGGTTAATCATCTCTTGTTGAAAAGTCTGAAGCATTTCCCTACCAGTTATTCTTCCATTTCTTCCGTCTAAACTCGACTGACACCCAGTTTCCCACTTGGCTGGATCCCTCTTGACTTGCTCACGTCTGCCCCTTCATCTTGCACAGACGTGAGCCCCCATACGGAGGCCTCCTGCTTCCCCCTCTGCAGCCCTGTGTGGACCACTTTCTTTCACAACTGCTTAAACTCACTTCCTGTTGGAAGCCAATTCTGGCAGACCCTGCCTGACTCAAGAGTCTCTTCTCTGTGTATTCCCTAAGCACTGTCACCTAGCTCTGTTTGGAAGATATTATGTTAATTTGAACTTCACTGGTGGTTTCCAAGTTGTTTCATGTGTGTATATACTGTCATAATAGCTGAATTTTATAAAACTTGGGAAGTGAGTCTTGGGATTTCTATCTTCTCTCTCCTCTTTCAATTGCACAAGGCCATTTATCATTGTAAAAATCATTTTTATAATCACCAAATTGAAATAAAAAGCCCTCTGCAAAACTACAGTCAGTATAAAACCACAGATCCTCAACCTGGGATGAAGAGCTCCCATTGCTTCATTCTTTTACTTGTTTTCTAGAAATTTGGGGAAGAGGATCAGATATATACTCTCCACTCTCATTGCCCCTCACCTTTTGCGTCTTCACCTTAAAAGCTCCCCTGGCTGATTTTTCCAGGGAGTGCAAGGCTTTGGGAGCCTGAAAAGAAGTTTCCTTGAGTGAAATTTGGGAGCCACTGAAACAGAAGAGACAGCATTCAGACTTCCAACCTAATTTATTTCCTCTTCAATTTGCATTTCATGGACTCCGTAGAATTGGCCATTTTCCCTGGTGACTTAGATGGTAAAGAGTCCACCTGCAATGCAGAGTTCAACGCCTGGGTCTGGAAGATCCCCTGGAGAAGGGAATGGCAACCCACTCCAGTATTCTTGCCTGGAGAATTCCATGGACAGAGGAGCCAAAAACATGCTGTGAGATGGATGGAGGGACAGATTTTTTTTTTTTCCTGTCAAGAGTCAGATTGTAAATATTCAACGCTTTGCAGGCCAGGTGGTTTCTGTTGCATCTACTCAACCCTGTCCCACTGGGGCACAAAAGCAGCCTAGACAATTTGTTCAAGAATAGTATGGGACTGTGTCCAATAAAACTTTATTTGTAGATGCTGAAATTTGAATTTCATCTAATTTTGATATGTTGTAAAATGTGTTTCCTTTTTTATTTTTGTCTTACCATTTGAAAATGTAAAACCATTCTCAAGCTTGCAGGTTGTGCAAACACATATGGAGGACTGGCTGGATGTGGCTGAGGGGCTGTAGGTTGTCAAGCCCTGGGTAAGAGAGTTTGGGGGAGAAAGAATAGCGTGTTGAAAAGTTTGTAGCAGGAAGAATAAGGGCATTTGAAGAACTGAGAGGAGGTCCACACAGCTCAGGAAGTCAGGTTGAGGAAAGAGTAAGAAAGAACAGTGGGGACAGGACAGCGGGAGCCTGACCAGTATACAGTCTTGCTGGTTATGTGATGGACTGTCTGCTCTGAAGCTAATGGGAAACCACTAATACAGTGTCACACCTGGCTTTGCATTAAAATCACGTGCGAGAGTTCAGAGCAAATTCAGACTTCTGGGTCTCATCTCAGAATTCCTTAGAAAGAATCTTTGGGCATAGAGTGGGATTTTTAAATGTAGTTCTGTTGGTCCTAATGCAGTCAGCTCAGCAGCAATCTGCATACTGAATTTGGGGTCTACCAGGAGTCGGGTGCCGGGGTCCAGCCCCGGTGGATCCAGGGAATTCGAAGGGTGGACGGCGTTGGCGTCGAAAGACTTGTTTATTGATTGATATAAGATTAGATTAAGAAACTATAGAGTAGTAGGAAGATTAAGTGGAGGAAGAGGGCTGAATAGCTTGGTTTACGCGGAAGACCAATAAAATTCCAGACAAGGAATTTGCACCATCTACGTTGGGCCACCGGCGCCCCCTTGAATATCTAAGGGTGCCTCGCCTTAAGCTCCCTTTTGCGCGGGTCTTAACAGCCAGGGCAAGTAAGTAGACCTGGCAAGCCTCCACGCCCCAGGTGGATATTCAGCCTGAAATTAAAGTAAAGAGCAAAGAGAGGGAAAGGAAGAGAAGAAGAGAGAGAGAAAGACATGGTTGGGGGGGGGGAGAGCCAGATTCCCAAGAAACCAGGCCGAGAGACTAGTTCGAGAAACTGGTCCGAGAAGCTGGTCCCATCCTTTATTGTTCAGAAGACCTTTTATACTTTTGATAAAACACGGAGATCAATGGGTAACACAAAATTATGTAGCGTCCGCAACCCAGATTCTTTCCGTATATCATTTTGTATACAAAAGGTCTCAGGTGATTTACATTATCTTCTGGCCAAGAGGCTTGTTAACACTTTTTGGCTCTCTTCCTTAATGAATGTTAATTTTGTTTCTCCTGAAGTGTTTTTCTTTAATCAGCATCTCCTTAAAGCATTAAAGTTACATCTCTATAGAACAAAGGTGCAGTGGGTTATAACAAAGAAGGTACTTAACTCAAAGATCTAATGTTGCTAATACCAGGTCTACTACTTGTTTTTCTATATACCAACTATATCTAAAAATAAAGGATATGAAAAATTCAGCAGCAAGCATTGACTCAACAAATGAAACTTTTAATCAGTCCTATTCTAAAGATTTTGACTCTTCGGAAGCCCCTACATTCTTAGGATATTTTAAGCTTCCTGTGCCTCTTGAGGTCAGGAGGCCTCAAACAATCACATGCGCAGCTGTACCGAGTCCTGCAGGCAGGCTAGAAAGCCATCAGAGGGTTTTTTGGATTGAAACACTCTTTCAAATGCAGAAGACTATAGCCCTGAATTGACTTTTTCCAGAGAATGTCAGCAGAGTGGAAAAGCAGAGCACAAAAACCGGCAGATTTTTGTTGGGGTACATGCTTAGGAATTTCCAGAGGGTCCCTGAAGTCTGAGCACGCCTTGTGTATGTCAGTTTCCTTCCTCATGACCTTGTCACGGGCGGGATTCCTCACACTGGCTCCCAGCAGTCGGGGGCACTCATGTGCTCAAAAACACATGGCATCTTTACTCATGGGCATTTCAGACCATTATGGGAAATAAAAATTAATAAAATAATCAAACTCACAAACACAAAATTTATAAGGAAGGGAGGGAGGGAAGGAGGGAAGGAAATAGGGAAGGAAGAAGGGAGGGAGGGGAGGAAGGAAGGAAAACAGGAAGGAGAAAGAAATCCACAGTCCCAACTTGTAGGGAAATCACTGTTAACACTTTAGTGGAGATTCTCCCAGGCTTATTCTTTGCATGTCTATCAAAATATGGATATGCATATGTGTGTTGAGACTACAGGATGATATTTTATATACTGTTGAAAAATCATACCTTTAAAAGATGAATAGTCTCTTTCCTTTAAACCACTGTAGAAATTCTCTCCCTTTTTAAATGGCACCTGTAGAACTCAGATTTAAATTAGGTTGTTCATGTGGCTCAGATGCTCAGATGTGTCCTACTCTTTGTGACCCCCATGGACTGTAGCCCACTAGGCTCCTCTCTCCGTGGGATTCTACAGGCAAGAACAGTGGAGTGGGTTTTCATTTCCTCCTTCAGGGGATCTTCCAGACTCTGAGACTGAACCAGGGTCTCCTGCATTACAGGCAGATTCTTTACCACTAGCGCCACCTGGGAAGTATATATACATATGTTGTTTTATATATATATAGGTTGTTCATAAGCTCAAATGAATCTGTACAAAGGAAGTGTGTGACAAATGTTTATTGAATTTAATTAATGGGGGTTGTGATACGGGAAGTTTCATCTTGTGAAAGATTTGAATACAGGCTGGTTCCAAACAAACCCATTAAGAGGTTAGCTGAACAGCTGCAAAGTCCATACACAAGACAGTAAGGGCAGAGAGTAGGACAGGGGCAGGGGACTGACTGACAATGAATGCTGAAGAAACCTGGAAGGATTTTATCATCAGGTGTTGTCTTTAGATTGGGAACCTAATTTTAAATACTTCCATATAAAAATTCAGTTCTCTTGCCAGCATATCCTTAGGCATAACCAATAACCATGAGCACATGAATAGACCAGGTGGTAGGTAGCTTCTGCCTGAATTTGGGCATCACTTTAATTCCTGATCATAACACAACAAGATATAACTATACTGAGGCAGAAAAGACTGGTGACTGAGAGCTAAATTTACGGAGTCTCCACAGGACAGGGTCTGTGCACCATTAACACACATTTAAAAAACAAATGTCTCTAAACTCTTCTGCAACGACTCTTCAGGGGAGCTCAAAGTCGTAACTATTTTATGCATGGCTCTAGGAGAGACAAACGGAAGGAAAGGGAGAAAAGTTCCAGGTCTGAATTGGAGAGTAAGATAAGCTCAGTCTATTTCCATGACTACACATGCAAAATTAAAATGAAATAGTATTACCAATAAGCGGGGCAACAGATTCTATCTAGAGCAATGATGCTCGCGTTGCTTTGATGTTGTTTTGCCTCCAAGGCAGGATTTCCATTATTATGGAGATGAACTGCCTCTAATTCTTGCAATAACATAATTGTTCCCCAGGGCAGAATTCCTAATAACAGAGCTATATGGCTCTGCAGCAACTGTAAGAGATAGCCTGAGGGCGAGTTTCTCATTAGGAGCACATATATAGACACTCTGCCTCCAGAAGAGAAACAGAATGCCTGAAGCAATAAACTTTCTTTTCTACGCGAGGATTCGATCAACCTTCTGGGCAAATACCTGCCGTCGCACGTGCTCTGCCCCCCAGATTGCCAGTATCTTTAGCCCAGGGTTTCATACCTTATATACAACATAGAGTTCTGCTGCCCTGTGCTTAGAGTTTCTTCCACATATTACATGAATTTCAACTCTTCCAAAGACTTCTGGGGACAGAGGCAAATTAGTAGGGCCATGATCTCATTCCCCTGTGGCAGAAGACTGTGGGGTCTTTAGTCAAGACACAGGAGTTTTATTCCTCTTTGGTATGAACCTGGAGAAGGAAATGACAATCCACTCCAGGACTATTGCCTGGAAAATCCCATGGACAGAGGGGCCTGGTAGGCTACAGCCCATGGGGTCGCAAAGAGTCGGACACGACTGAGCGACTTCACTTCACTTGGTATGAACAGTCTCACAGAATGTTAGACTTGATCTGATTATACTGTGGGCCTAAACATGTATTTCAGTCTGGGAAGAAATGCCTAAGAACATGGACAATTATACCATTTCACTGTGTCTTTGAAACATGTCCACAGTGGCCTCAAAGTGCTCGCCTGAGGTGATGTTAAGGTTCCTCAAAGCAGTGGTCTTCTTTGAGCCATTATTTTGTCATCTCTTGGAAGCAGCAAGCAGTTGCTCCTTCTTGAACCTTTCTGCTCCCTTGGTTTCTGTTTCCTAGGTTCTCCCACATCTCTCAATCCCCCTCCCAGGGGGCTCTGCTTCCACCCACTTTTTGCATGTGGCCATTCCTTAAGGTTGCTTTCTTTGATTCACAGGTGTTCTCATTCTACACAACTCTCCGGGTGTGCTTATCCACTCCACAGCTTCTCATCGACTGGTGACATCTGGGTCTCTGTCTGTACTCTCCCGAACTCAGACCCACCTTTCCTGTTGGACATTCATTCACTGAACACTAAATCTGTACCAGGCACCATCCTAGGTGCTAGCATTACAGAAAAGGACAAAATACAAAGGGCCCCTGGTTACCATGAAGTAACCTCAAAGTAGAAGAGGAGGGTGAAGTGATCTGATGTGAGGACTCTACTGGACTGGACTTGCTTTGCTAGCTCCAATGATGGAGGAGGGGGCTATGAGCCAAGGAATGCAGGTGATTTCTAGAAAGCCAGACACTGATTCACCCCTAGAACCTCCAGAAGGAATGCATTACTTAAGGATATAATAAGAGTATTTATTTCTTTATCAACACTATTTTGATTCTAAATGGCAGATTTAATTTTGGCTTTCAGAAATACATTGAAACAAATGTGTTATTTTAATGCAAGGGGAATAATTTCTGACTTATGACCTCCAGGGCTATAAGATACTACATTTTTATTGTTTAACACACACACACACACACACACACACACACACACACACACACACTTACCATTCTCTGTCTTCACAGAATTTACATTATGATTAAATGGAGAGGGAGGAAGACAGATATGGAAAAAAGGCAAACATGCAGCATGTTAGAAGGTAGTAAGAACTATGAGAATTATAAAGCATGAGAAGAGGATGGTGGTGGAGTTTACAATTTGAAATAGGTTTGAGGGAAAAATCTTTGCTGAGAAAGTGACATTGAATGGGAATTTCAATCTGAATGTGACATCACCACTTGAAGGCACCTCAGATTTCACATGTTAATACTCATTTCTTTATCTTCCCCTCTCAAACTTAGTTTTTTCTTCCTAGTACTGTGGTCAATAGCTCTACCATCTATCAGCTGCTCAAGTTAGAATCTTCAGTTCAGTTCAGTCTCTCAGTCGTGTCCGAGTCTTTGTGACCCCATGAATCGCAGCACACCAGGCCTTCCTGTCCATCACCAACTCCCGGAGTTCACTCAGAGTCACATCCATCGAGTCAGTGATGCCATCCAGCCATCTCATCCTCTGTCGTCCCCTTCTCCTCCTGTCCCCAATCCCTCCCAGCATCAGAGTCTTTTCCAATGAGTCAACTCTTCGCATGAAGTGGCCAAAGTACTGGAGTTTCAGCTTTAGCATCATTCCTTCCAAAGAAATCCCAGGGTTGATCTCCTTCAGAATGGACTGGTTGGATCTCCTTGCAATCCAAGGGACTCTCAAGAGTCTTCTCCAACACCACAGTTCAAAACCATCAATTCTTCGGCACTCAGCTTTCTTCATAGTCCAACTCTCACATCCATACGTGACTACTGGAAAAACCATAGCCTTGACTAGAAGGAAGCTTTGCTGGCAAAGTAATGTCTCTGCTCTTAAATACGCTATCTAGTTTGGTCATAACTTTTCTTCCAAGGAGTAAGCGTCTTTTAATTTCATGGCTACAATCACCATCTGCAGTGAGCCCCCCAAAATAAAGTCTGACACTGTTTCCACTGTTTCCCCATCTATTTCCCATGAAGTGATGGGACCAGATGCCATAATCTTCGTTTTCTGAACATTGAGCTTTAAGCCAACTATTTCACTCTCCTCTTTCACTTTCATCAAGAGGCTTTTTAGTTCCTCTTCACTTTCTGCCATAAGGATAGTGTCATCTGCATATCTGAGGTTATTGATATTTCTTCCAGCTTGTGCTTCTTCCAGCCCAGCATTTCTCATGATGAACTCTGCATATAAGTTAAATAAGCACAGTGACAATATACAGCCTTGATGTATTCCTTTTCCTACTTGGAACCAGTCTGTTGTTCCATGTCCAGTTCTAACTGTTGCTTCCTGACCTGCATTCAGGTTTCTCAAGAGGCAGATCAGGTGGTCTGATATTCCCATCTCTTTCAGAATTTTCTACAGTTTATTGTGATCCACACAGTCAAAGGCTTTGGCATAGTCAATAAAGCAGAAATAGATGTTTTTCTGGAACTCTCTTGCTTTTTCCATGATCCAGTGGATGTTGGCAATTTCTGGTTCCTCTGCCTTTTCTAAAACCAGTTTGAACATCTGGAAGTTCACGGTTCACGTATTGCTGAAGCCTGGCTTGGAGAATTTTGAGCATTACTTTACTAGCATGTGAGATGAGTGCAATTGTGGGGTCGTTTGAGCATTCTTTGGCATTGTCTTTCTTTGGAATTGAAATGAAAACTGACCTTTTCCAGTCCTGTGGCCACTGTTGAGTTTTCCAAACTTAGAATCATAGGAGTCACTTTCTTTTTCCCTTCCTTCTTTAAAAAATATCTCTGCTTAATAAGTCATTTAATTTAAAAATAAATCCATCTGTCTTCCCTCCTATACTATCAGGAGACTGACACTGAAGTCCTTTTGGTTTTCATTTTAGCATACTGCCTGAAACTGGTCTCTCTCTGTTCCTAATCTTGTTCTACTCTGATTCTTTCTCCAGGTTGCAAGCAGAGCAACCCTTCTGCAGCACGTATATGACGGTGCACTCTCTTGCATAAAATCCTTCAATTTTCTCTGGGAGTTCAAGTCTAAACTCTACAGACATTGAATTCAAGTCTTCCACAACCTATTGTTGGCCTACAAATCCAATGATCCTTCTAAATATATCATCTATGATTGAAAAACATATTGTTATTTTGCTACTGGGCCCGTGCACTAATCTAAGAGCATCTTGAGGGCTGGGTTTATGTCTCCTCCTTCTCTCTCTCCTCAGTGCCAGGCAAAGGGCTCAACATATGGCAAGCACTGAATGAATGCTTTGTTCATTGATCAAAGTCTATGTTGGCTAGTTTGGCAGAATAGTCCTTCTGCTGTTCAGAAACCATGCCTGTGAGATGCAGGCTGTAAGTTTCAGATTCTTTCTGGAAACATTCAGTGGCATATCTATACTTAATTATTATCCATTAGCTTGACATAATGTATTGGCCTAACATTTAAAAGGAAAGAGAGACATTTTTAAACATGAGTAAGAATAAGAAGGCTTTATTTACACATGGTTAACTAAAGTAACATTTCACTAATTTCTTCAGCTTCAATGAGAAATAAAATATTTTCTCTAAGTGAATTTTCCAGACTACTAGATTTATCCCTTTAAGCACTAAGTTAATTGTTTAAAATAATCATTGGGAGGGAGTGGTTTTTCTATGATGTATACTTGTTTGCCTTACTAATCTAAGCTAACTGAAGATGTTTTTTTCCTCTTTAGGGACACAGTGTAATAATAATCATCAATCTTTGCTACAGAGTTCAAGATACTTATTCCCTTATTAATACTGTTTTAATTCTGAATGGCAGATTTAATTCTGGCTTTCAGAAAGACATTGAAAGAAATGTTTAGGACAGTAAGAGGATGTCAAATAACATGATAAAAAGAACATCAAGATTTGGACTTGGAAAATAATTGAAAGATGGCTTGAGAATAGCATGTCAGTATATAAAGGGAAGAGGCATGATAGAAGAGAATTAGATTTTTTCTTAATATAACTTCAGAAAGCAAAGCAAGAAACAATGAGTGGAAATTACAAGGATATTGGTTATGAAGAAATACTCTAAATATTAGTCAGGTCCTCATGTTCTTTTTTTTTTTTTTTTTTTTTTTAGACATGGGGCTTTGCTGGTGGTTCAGAGGTTAAAGCATCTGCCTGCAATGTGGGAGACCTGGGTTCAATCCCTGGGTCAGGAAGATCCCCTGGAGAAGGAAATGGCAACCCACTCCAGTATTCTTGCCTGGAGAACCCCATGGACAGAGGAGCTTGGTGGGCTACATACAGTCCATGGGTCTCAAAGAGTCGGACATGACTGAGCAACTTCACCTTCACCTTCATGTTAGACATAACCAGGGATGGTGAGGGTCCACCCATGGTGGGGTTCCCTGTCTGGGAATAGAAGCTGAGCTCCATGACTAGGGTAGGAATTGGACACTGCTATTGCCTGTCCAGTTACTCTTCTTCTGGTTGTAGGACCCTGTGTTTCTTTGGGGAAACCCCTGTCCCATTCTCAGTCCTCAAGGTCTTAGGTGGAGCTTCCCCAAGTGCCTCTTAGGATGGCATATGATCATGTCCTTCTGATCAGTGCATCATATCCCCTTGAATGTCAGTGGTTCAGGGAAGATCACTGAACAAGGCAGGTTTATCCCATGCCATAAGCATCTATTCTGCAGCTGTGAGAAGTTAGAAAAAGAGGGAAAGCATGGTGCTACCAGCAGCCATCCTACCAACAGGAGAGGCGAGCCCATCTGAAAATGGAGCCAAAGTAGAGGAGCCAGCCAGTACCGCTGTCACTGTGTGAGCGCCTGAACCCAGGCACACCTCGAGTCACAGCCTAGCCCTGGTCTTCTCAAGTGTGGAGCCAATGAACTCACTTTGTACTGAAGCCAGTTCTGAGTTGGGTTTCTGTCACTTGCAACCAAAAGAGCCCATGTGAGTTGGTTTCATGTCTCCTTATGATTCTAGGGGCCTAGGTTTTTATTAATGATTCTGTCATTTCTAAATTCTGATGTTTTTGTTTGTAATAGATCAATCTCATCTGCCTCAAATGCCTTCTGTCCAGAAACAGTAAACAAAATCATCAACCTTTTTCAGTTACATGGCTTAATTGCTCAACGAATCCAAATAATTCCACTGCTTTGGTGGTGAGTAGAGGCCTCTCCTGAAAACTAAAGTACTTGGGTCTTTGTGACAAACCATCTCTGTGTTGGTTTGATATCAAATGCCTGATATTGCCTTTACTCTGATAGCTGGATAAATACACAAGAAAACCAAAAAAAAATTTAGCCTTATGGATACACTGCCTACACAATAATGAAGTTATAAAAATTAAAGATTAAATCTTTAATTTAGATGATTGGTTTAATATACATGAGGCCAGTGTAAATATGATTTAAATCTCTAAAGCCTTTAAAAACCAAAGTAAGCACATACAAAAGTATTTTTAAAATTGTTCACATGCTAACATTGAACTAGTATTTCTGCATCCATACCCATTGAGGTAACTATAACACCACAATTTGAATAAGATCAAACTGTAAACATTTTAAAAAATGTTGCTTCTTATGCTTTTGTTGTAAACTCATTTGCAGGCAGCTGATTAGCTAAATTTAAAATTAAAAATCACTTAAGTAATGTTTGGCTAAGTCAAACTATAAGCTCTAGGGAGAACGGTAATAAAAAGTGGTGCTTGATCATACATTTGGTTCCACTGAAACTTGGTTTATAGCAATATTCCATAATTTAGATTAATAATCTCTTATTCAAATGTTAAAGGCCATCATTCAAAAGTCTACAAATAACAAATGTTGGAGGGGGTGTGGAGAAAAGGCAGCCCTCCTACACTGTTGGTGGGAATGTAAATTGGGGCAGCCACTACAGAAAATGGTATGGAGGGTCCTCAAAAAAAAACAACAAAAACCTGAAAATAGACTTATTGTATGTTCCAGCAGTTCAACCCTTGGGCATATACCCAGACAAAACTGTAATTCAGAGAGATACATGCACCCCTATGCTCACTAGTAGCACTACTTCCAGTAGCCAGGACAGGGAAACAACCTGTGTTCACTGACAGAAGAATGGAAAGAGAAGACGTGCTACAGGAACTTCCCTGGTGGTCCAGTGGCGAAGACTTCACAGTCCCAGTGCAGGCAGCCCGGATTCAATCCCTGGCCAGCTAACTAGATCACATATGCTGCAACTAAGAGTTAGCACGCCGCAACTAAAAAGCATGTGCACACCGCGAGAAGACTGAAGATCCCACCTGCCACAACTAAGACCCAGCTCAGCCAAATAAATAAATAAAATACTTAAAAAAAAAAAGATGTGGTACACACATACACACGATGGAATATTACTCAACCATCAAAAAGAATGAAACAATGCCATTTGCAGCAGCAGGGATGAACCTAGAGATTATCATACTAAGTGAAGTAAGTCAGAAAGAGAAAGACAAATATAACATGGTAGCACCTATACATAGACTCTAAAGTCTGATACATCGACTATCTATGAAATAAAAACAAACTCACAGAGAACACACCTATATTTGCTAAGAGGGAGAGTGGGCAAGCAAGGGAAGGAATGGGGGTTTGGGATTAGCAGAGATAAACTATTATATATAGGATGTATAAAACACAAGGTCCTACTGCATAGCACAGGGAATTATAGTCTGTGATAAACCATAATATCCTGTGATAAGCCATAACGGAAGAGAATATGAAAAAGAGTATGTATAACTAAATCACTTTGCTATACGGAAGAAATAAACGCAACACTGTAAGACAAGGGAAAGGCTACTTACTTCAACATTCTTGCCTGGACAATCTCATAGACAGAGGAGCTTGGCGGACTACAGTCCATGGGGTCACAAAGAGTTGGATATGACTGAGTGACTAAGCATGTTATATTATATTGTAAACCACCTATACTTCAATAAAATTTTTAAAAAATCACTCAAATGTTAATGGCTTGCCTTTTGATTCTTAGGATTCCACGTCTCAAAAGAGAATTACAAGTCTGTATATTGGAAGCTATTACTCAACACTGTACATAGTCAAATTTTTCCTTTTGTGTTGTTCTAGCAATGTCAGTCCTTTTCTAAAATAGGAATTCTAAACTTTTCACTTATGAATCCTATATATGATTGCTTTTCTTTATTTATCCACTTACTTATGTTTCTCTTTTATCAAAAAGACAGAGGAAAATGGCAGAATTTCTTCTCTGTCAACAAGGAAATATCAGTAATATCTTTCTTATTTTTTACCCTTTTCAGAAATTATAGGAAATTCAGTTGAATTTATCTTTCTCGTACTTCAGCAGCCCATGGAGTAAACTTGGTCCGTGGACGTGTGGCCCATAATGTTCTAACGTTAAGTTTTTTAATATAAACTTATTGAAAAAATAAAAAATGAATTACACCTGGTCAACTTTCAAATTCATTTTCATGATGAAAATCAATCTATCTGTTTAATACACTGTGAGAGAGGTGGAACCGAGAAAGAGGACAGTGAGGAAACAGCACCTATGGGGATAAAAAGTGCTAACACGGACAGTTTGGGTCGTGCCTGGTGATGGCGGAGGTGGAAGTGTTAAAAACCAGGACCTGAGAAATGATGGGGAGTTTCCTTGCTTTAAAGATACCTTCAGTGCCATAGCAATGTTGAGTCTATATCTGAACCCTATCAATCAAGTCAGAAGAAAAAATTTAAAAAGTTGGAGAGAGATAAGCTTTGTGGTAAGTCAAATGATAGAAGAAGTCAAATTCACTTATTAAAAGTAATTCTTGGTATATCATTTTCCCAAAGTTAATTTAAACAACCTATAGCAATGATTAAATTATAGTCATGTTGAGCAATCATTAATACTGTTCAAAAAGTTAGGCTGTCCTTTTTCTTCTAGGCACACAGATAGACTGAATTTCCCTGTTGGGCTGAATTTGGGAAGAGCCAAGTGACTTCTTTTGGCCACCAAAACATGAGCAAAAAAGAAGTGCTTCACTTCACATGTTTACCACCCTCTTTTCTGTCTTCCCTGTTGGCTCAGAGGATAAAGCATCTGCCTGTAATGTAGGAGACCTGGGTTCAATCCCTGGGTTGGGAAGAGCCCCTGGAGAAGGAAATGGCAACCCACTCCAGTATTCTTGCCTGGAGAATCCCATGGACAGAGGAGCCTGGCAGGCTACAGTCGACAGGGTTGCAAAGAGTTGGACACAACTGAGCGACTTCACTTTCTTTCTTTCTTTCTGTCTGCAATTTAAATGTTCCAGAGAGTGCTATTCTACCAGCCTAGGCTTTAGAGAGCAGCAAAGCCCCCAGCAGACCTCTGGTGGGCATGCAGTGTGGATAAGAAATTTCCTTTTAAGACACTGTAGGGTGCTTGTGACAGCACCGAATTTTATTAGCCTCTCCTGGATTGATCTTCCATGTTATTCAAACCTCACTCATTCATATATCTTTTTTTCATATTATTTTAAAATATTTTTCTTCATATCAATGTTATATTAAAACTTTTAAAATGTAGCCTTAATCTAACAATGTATGTGGTACATAAAATAAGAAACTGTGCTCTCAAGTTCAACTTTGGCTCCAGATTTGAATGTCAGGTCAGTAATCAGTAAACTATACCACTTTCTTGATATAACAGAAATCAGAAAGAGACACATATTATGCATTTACTACGTATGAATACACCCTCTATAAACCATATTGAGCTTGCAAAAATCATTAATAAGGACAACATCATCAGTGTGATGATCTACTTTGCATATGTAAATCCAAAGGTGTACAGGTGTTAAAGTTGATACGCACACATTTTTACAGGCTTCCCCATGACATCTTTGAGTACTTGACCTTTAGCATCAATTAAAATCATTATGTATACAGCTGGTAAATGTTATCTTATGCATGACGGACTCATGCACAATTACCATTTTCCAACAGATCTGAGCAGATTACAGAAAGGCGTGGGAGATATTTTATAGAGGTAACAGCCAAGAAAAGGTTTTAAGAGATACCTGCCCCAAACAACCCATATAATTACACTGCATAAAAGAACATGCATTATAAACATAATTCATGTATAATAGGAAACACACATTTGAAGAGTTTTGCTATCAGAAAAAAAAACTTTTCAAAAATAAGTTTGATATAGAGTTCTTAAAAAGACATGATTAAAATAATAAAAGCCATGTTATTTGAAAATGAGTTCTAGAACTAAAGACAGTTTCAAAAAAAGGAAGAGATTAACAAGAGACATACTAGACACTGCCAAATATTCGAGGGGTTGCCATAGCAAAGAAGAACTGGAATTACTTGTTTATGGGGGAAAAAAGGAGGTATTAATAGAATGGAGGAAGATGGGCAATCTTACAAATAAATTTTAAGCTAAAATTAAAAAAGGTATTTCCAGTTGCACATCTTTGGGCAACTCCAACAGCCTTCAACATGTGGGATCATGTGGTCTACCTGTGCCAGAAAGGGTTTCTAGAATCTTGATATGAAGACCTGCTAATTTACAACTCTTTCCCAAAGCTTCAGCTCTTTGATTAACATTTAGTTCATGAAGAGCAGATCATAAATTCTTTCCTCTAGGACTATTAATTAACAACAGACCTATAAATCATTATGGGTTAACCACATACTTAAAATATTTCAAGATAATACCTCTCATTTTCTTTTAATACGTCCCTTCCTTTCTTCCAGGTGTAGACCGGTTTCGGAGAAGCCTTTGGCTTACACTCAATGACAACTTCACCTCCCACTTTGACAAGAGTTACCCTTTTTAAGAGGGTTCTTGAAAAATCTGGACCTACAGCTGGAAGAGAATACAGAAAATGAAATCATTATTATAGAAGAAAAAATCCACTAGATCATTCTTTAAAGTTTTTCTTTCTGTAATGCACTTATTACATCAAAGGGAGGAAGTTGCATTTTTTTTTCTGAAGTACAGGAGTAACACTGGAAGTTTTGAAGGATTTATGAAAAGTTGAGCTATAGTTTGTATACAGTAAAATGTACCCATTGAAAGTGTACAGCTTGATGAATTTGGTAAACTCCAACATGAAGATCTTCCGCTATTCCAAAAGTAAACATAGTGAGGGATTCTTTATGAAAACTACTCTATGTTCAGATGAAGAAAATTTTTTAAGTTTTACAGAAGCAAAAGGGAAAGATGAAACAAAAGCCAATAAGGCACTTTTCTGATTGTGTAGGTGAAAGCACCCCTTCCTTGACAGTTACTGCCTTTGTTCTCTCTGATAGCACTCTGAGCAGGTCTCCGTAAGAGGATGTCCTGAAATGTCTACAGCTTCACCCTCTGTGAGCTCCTCCTTAAAAATAATGACTTAGATCAGCTTTCCACTATCACTACCTAATGCAGTGCCTGGTTCTTACAAGACAAATTGTGACTTGCTCTTAGAAAACTCGATTCCGTGCTAGCTACCAATATTCTAAAAAAATCATTCATGTTGACATCAAATATGTAGTTAGATGGAAATAACATTAAATAATTTCCTTCTTAAAACAAAAGATATTCCTCTATATCCTTAAAGAAATATAAAAGAAACCTTTCTGAAAATTTCCCATTTCCTTCTGCATTAATTGCACTAATGTTTTAGGGTCTGTTGTGAGCTCTTATCATAGTAAAAATCCCTGACTCACTGTAGCTTGACTTGCTGGAATTTATAATTTCATACCATGTTGAATGTGAAATTTAAATACAAACACTAGCCACATATTACTTAGAAGAGTACAGGGAATGAGTATATATGTATGTGGGTGGGGAGGATGGGGATCAACGTTTTTAAGTGTACACAAACCATATGTTAGTGATTAAAAAATAAAAGGTTTCAGCAGTAGCAAATTAAACCTTCATTAAGTGCTTCTGTTATGAAAATATTTTCAGTGTACAGAAAGAAAGAAAGATGGGAAGGTTACTTTTTAATGGGGTGTTGTAATGTACACACGAGGCTGGCTTTACTCAGTGAAGGTTAAATTATATAAATGAATCTAGTAGGCAACTGATTCTGCAATCCGTGTGCCTTGGATTCATGAGGGAAGTCTATAATTCAAAGAGTAATTCCATAATGATAAATGCAACTAATAAAGAGATTGCAAGTACAAATGCTTGTGCTTATAATGAGATAAATGCATTCCCTGTATGATCTGCAAAATTATAAAATGAAAATTATAGGGTTCTGAGAAATATAAGGTCAGGACAGACCTAGTCAATATTTACGTAACAGGAATACTAACAAAAACAATAATCATTCTAGTAAATATGTCAGCATGATTAAAAAGACAGCTTAAATTCTTAATAGATAAATACTATAAAACCCAAACAACAAACAGACAAAACAAAACAGGACTTCAGTGTGTGTGTGTGTGTATATATGAAGACAGCTTGGTGAAACAAGGAAGGCAGGAAAGCGAAGAGCTGAGAATGGTAAACTATGAAACAAGTACAAGGTGCAGAAAAGCTCAGGAGAGCCACACTCTTAAACACAGTCATGTTGAAACATGGCCAAAACTGAGTCAAGAGGAAGAATATGGGCTAAATGAGACACAGTCAGTATGCTATCTGCCTTGACTAGCCTTGTGTTGACCTGAGTTAGTGGGCTTTTTTCTTGGTTGCTGGAACCAGTGAAATGCATGGGCAAAGCAAGCATCTGTTATATTGATCTCACTTCTCCATTCACCACTCCCACACACGCTAATTTTCAACACACAAAGGTTCTCATATCAGAATAGACTCACTCTCATCTTATGGAAACACCTGAACTGACACAGTAATGTGGAAAAAAAAAATAAGTCTCTAGAAGCTTTTTTTTTAAGGGTATTGTGTGAAATAGAGTTACAAATCTGTTAACATATAAAAATTCCTTCTTAAAACTATATCTTTCTACACACATATATTTTTATCACTTTAGGCAGACATTTTTCATCTGTATAGGAGGAATTCTGCAACTGCATTTGAAATGAGTTTACATAAATCAAACCGTGCACCACACATGGGTATATTTGTCAAAAAACTATATATTGCTTTTACGGGCTTTGAAATAGCATGATATCGGCCACACAGAAGGCAGAAAATGCACATTCCACTTTCAAAAGCATTTGTGCTGTACTATGTATGTGCCTATTATCTTTGGGATATCCAAGAGATAAGACTGCCTTTGAATGTCTTTCACTAACAAAAAAAAGGAAATATAAATTTATATCTGTTCCCCTTGTTTGTTCAACTTGCTTAAATGTACTTCTAGTTTTATCTAACTCTACAAATCTATCAGTTGCCGCTATAAGCTGCAGTGTTTTTGCAGGCAAAATTGTCAGACCTTCGTCTGTTTTTGAATACTTGACCCATCAATAGATTTCTTAATACTCCGCCATTTTGTGGCCATCTTTCACACCTGAGATGCCCTCAAGCTTGTGAGATGACACTTTCTGTGTCTGTCCCCTATATTTATTCTAATTCCCAACCTTCAGCTCAGGAGAGGCTTGAAGGCAAAGCAAAAGGAGGCTGTTTAATTTAATATTCACAGAGAATCAGATTTTTAAGAGTTATTGATAAGGTCCCATTAGGGCATTGTTAGAATCCAACCTTTGTTGGCACTGGAAAAAATTAGTGCACATTCAAGGTGAAACTTCAGTGGGTTCCTAATGGTTCAGAAAAGTTAAAACCAATTGTCAAATTACCCACTTGAGCCTGAGAGTAGTGCCAATTCTGGGAGCTCCTCATTTGCTAAATCTAATGCACTTTGAGGACATTTCTTACAGGAACTACTAGGGGGCACTGCATTCCCAGTGTTGGAATAAGTCACACTACAGGACCTCGTCCCTGTGGACAATGCGACTTTTTATTATTTATCAATGATCTTTAACATATTAATATTACATTACCTAGGAGAAGCATCCAGCTGAGAGAAACCTTCTATGCAATTCTCCACTGTTTGCTTTCACTTAATTAAATGACTCTTGGTCACATGTCAAGGGTATTTTAAGTGGCCAACAGAACCCTTGAAAACTGAAGCTGTGCCCTAGGATCATTTCTCAAGGGAGTTGGTGAGAATGATAACTGTTTAACGGAGTGTGCAGTAGCAGTCCCACCTGGCAAATAGATGGGTGTGATGTTTTACTCTGTTATTAAAGGAAAAGATAATTACGTGTGCCTGGTCTATAAATCTGCAGAAACACCACTGGGATCACTGCCAGTTGACAGGGACTATTAAGGCTGACCCTTTCAGAAGTTCAGAATTTCATATTATTTTAACCTTTTTCTATTGTCTTTAACTATTACCTCATCAGCCCATAGAAAATAAAGCTCGAGCAAATGCATTCATTCAAGTATGGCCACCCCTGAGGAGATAAGGCTGGTATCAGATATAAAAACCCTAAACTTCACCTGCCTTGCTGGGTAGGTCGCTAGAAGACTGGCTATAGTGGAGATAGTCTTCTTTCTAGGTCCATCATTTCAGAATGGCTGATGCAAAATCAGTCTCTCTGATTGGGGATGACATTCAAAAGGAGACACTCAACAATCTCTGAAATCAGAATTTTCTGTTGTAGGATTACCATGATGTGCTCCTTCTAAGACTCTAATAGTCACCCCTGCTGGCTTTGGTCTAATTTGCTGAATGCCCTGTTCCCCCCAGGTTCCTCCTATCGTGGTTGCTCTTGTTTATGGGCTTCTGCTCTTTGGAGAAAGTTATTATCAAACCAAACTAATAATATTTACAGTCACAAGGTTTAAGATTAAATAAAATACCTGTATTGTACACAAAATGCCTCAATATTTTTCCTGAGTAAATTCTTTCTACCTATTCCTCTCCTCTGCTATTTCCACTATTTCCACTTTTTGTGTGTGTGTTAGTTGCTCAGTTGTGCCCAACTCCCTGTGACCCATGGACCAGGCTCCTCTGTCCATGGGGTTCTCCAGGCAACAATACTGGAGTGGGTTGTCATACACTTCTCCAGGGGATCTTCCCGACCGAGGGATCAAACCTGGGTCTCCCACATTGCAGGCAGATTCAAAGGAGCTACCTGGACATTTTAGAGAATTTTAAGCTGAAAAGAAACACAGTTTTGTTTGAAAACAAAATATCCTTTTTATTTTGAAATAATTACAGATTCACAAGAAGTTGCAAAGATAATTCAGGAAGGTCCAGCGTATCCTTCATTCAGTTTCCTCAATGGTTACATCGTTTGTTTGTTTTTTTTTAAGTAATTGGAGGATAATTGCTTTACAATGTTGTGCTGGTTTCTGCCATACAACGTGAATCAGCCGTAAGTATACGTACGTCCACTCCTTTTTGAACCTCCCCCCAATCCCATCCCATCTCTCTAGGTCATCACAGAGCACTGAGCTGAGATCCCTGTGCTATACAGCAACTTCCCAGTAGCTCTGTATTTTACATGGGGTAATGTGTATGTTTCACTGCTACTCTCTCAGTCTGTCCCACTCCTTCCCCCACTGTGTCCACAATGTTCTCTATGTCTATGACTCTATTCTTGCCCAGCAAATAGGTTAATCAGTACCATTTTTCTAGATTCCATATGTATGCATTAATGTACAATATTTGTGACCCCAGTACAACATTGAAAGGAACCTAGTCATGGATAAGGTGTGCAGAGTTCTGTCTTATTTTGTCAAGTACTTTGACTTGTAACTACCACTGAAATAAAGATACAGAACTCTTCCATCACTACAAAGAGCTCTCTCATGCTACTATTTTAGAGGTGCATTCAACCCCCTTCTGTATTCCCTATGCCTAGAATCCACCAATCTGTATTCCAACTCTACAATTTTGTCATTTTGAGAATATAAAAAAATCATACATTTTGTATCTATAAAATCATACTTTATGATTTTTTTCAGAGATTTCTTTTTTTCAGTTGGCATAACGCTCTTAAGAGCCACCCAGGTTGCTGAATATATGAACAGTGATTCCTTTCTATTGCTGAGTAGTTATATCTCAACCATGTGGGTGTGCAAGACAAATTCATCTCTACTGTTGACATTTCAGGCACTATGATAACTGATGAATACTTTTTAAGCACAGAAACCATTTCAAGATCTTTCAACAGTATCACTGCCAACAAGTAGGATTAGCCTTTTTTTCTTTTTTTTAGTGTGGGGGATTGACATGTACACACTGCTGTATTAACAATGGACAATATACAAGGACTTACAGTATAGTACAGAAACTCTCTTTAATGTTACATAATAACCTAAATACGAAAAGAATTTGAAAAAGAATAGATTCATGTATAACTGAACCACTTTGCTGTACACTTAAAACTAACACAATATTGTTAATCACCTATACTCCAATATAAAATTTTAAAAGCCCTTTTTCCTTTTTCTGAAGGTTTGGAAGCCAAGCTCTTATTCGGTAAACAAGGGTAGACGCTTTCTTATTCAAGGAAAAATATTTTAAAGCCATTTTAGAACATCATTTCTTACACAACAACTAACATATTGATTGAAAATCATTCTTATATGTTTTAAAAGCTTCAACTGCTAAACCCTTGTTAACCTTCCTTGAGCAGCTCTATCTGTATGAAGATAATAAGACGCAAGCATTTTAAAATATCTGTAACTGTAAGCACTTTGAACTTCGTACATTAGTCCAAGTTAGAGATATTTCATTTTATTTGGCATAATGTCTTGAACACTCATACAAATTTGTGAAAGTAGTGTGTGGTGGTACAATGTTATATTTGATTGAGTAACTTTGTTATGAGATCAAAATAGTTGTTTAATTGACAGAAGAGAGTCATTAAACTGTGAGAATTCTGGAATTCCAGTGGTTACAAAATGGTAGCACCCACTAGTAGTAATTATTAGGTCATCAGTTCTTGGAAGGCAAAGACTATGAATCAGGGATCTTGGACCTAGCACAGTCCTTGCACAAAGTAGATGTTCAATTGATATATGCTGAATTAATGTATATTGTAGGAGAGAACTCAGGAATTCAGTTCAAGACAGGAAATGCCCTTCTCATGATGCTTCACCTGGATATCAATGACTTCTTGAACTTCATGGCCTGTGTACAGGATACTCCGTCCTCTGTGGAGTTGGACCTCAGTCAAATGAAGCAGGATTATCCAAGAAACAATTCAGGCTATCTGTACACTTGTCCCTTAAAATCCAATATCCATGGAGAGACTGGTTCCGGGTACCAAAATCCATGGATGCTTAAGTCCCTCATTTAAATAGCAGGCTACAATGAGTACAGCCAGCCCTCCATAACTGGCATGTGTAGAGTGCTGGCCGTACTCTTTCACCGTGTGAACTGGTGTGATGGTAGATGGTTAACAACTGACAAAACAAAACACCAAAGAACTTGAGTTTTGAGCTTTCCAATTCCTAATTTTCTAAGTGTAGGGTTGAACCAGAAGCAGCATCACCTGGCAACTTGTTTGAAGTGCAAACCCTCAGGCCCCACTCAAGAACTACTATGTCAGAAATTCTAGAGGTAGGGCTCAGCTTTGTGTGTTTTAATGAGTCTTCCAAACAATTCTGATGCATGGTAGAGTCTGAGAATCAGTACCATAGAAAAACCTAATTACCTTCTGATCTGATCAATTAGAGCAACAGAACTTCTACCCATTGGAATCATTCCTGAGTGACTAAGGAATAAAGAGTCCTGGAGTCTCTACCAAGGACTAGTTGGTAGGGAGGATGGTATCAGGTCAGTTCAGTTCAGTCACACAGTTGTGTCTGACTCTTTAAGACCCCATGGACTGCAGCACACCAGGCTTCCCTGTCCTTCACCAACTCCTGGAGTTTGCTCAAACATGTCCATCGAGTCAGTGATGTCATCCAGCCATCTCATCCTCTGTTGTCCCTTCTCCTCCTGCCTTCAATCTTTCTCAGCAACAGGGTCTTCTCCATTGAGTCACTTCTTCACATCATGTGGCCAAAGAATTGAAACTTCAGCATTAGTCCTTCCAATGAATATGCAGGACTGATTTCCTTTAGGATTGACTGCTTGGATCTCCTTGACTCAAGAGTCTTCTCCAACACCACAGATCAAAAGCACCAATTCTTTGGTGCTCAGCTTTCTTTATAGTCCAGCTCTCACATCCATACATGACTACTGGAAAACCCATAGACTTCACTAGACAGAACTTTGTTGGAAAAGTTATCACTCTGCTTTTTAATATGCTGTCTAGGATGGTCATAGCTTTTCTTCCAAGGAGCAAGTGTCTTTTAATTTTATGGCTGCAGTCACTATCTGCAGTGATTTTGGAGCCCAAGAAAATAAATTCTGTCACTGTTTCCATTGTTTCCCCACCGATGTGCCATGAAGTGATGGGACTGGATGCCATTATCTTCGTTTTTTGAATGTTGAATTTTAAGCCAGCTTTCTCACTCTCCTCTTTCACTGTCATCAAGAGACTCTAGTTCTTCGCCTTCTGCCATAAGGGGATGGTGTCATCTCTGTATTTGAGGTTATTGATATTTCTTTCAGCAATCTTGATTCCAGTTTGTGCTTCATCCAGCCCAGCATTTCACATGATGTACTCTGTATCTAAGCTAAATAAGCTGGGTGACAATACACAGCCTTGACATACTGCTTCCCCAATTTGGAACCAGTCTGTTGTTCCATGTCTGGTTCTAACTGTTACTTCTTAACCTGCATACAGATTTCTCAGGAGGCAGGTCAGGTAGTCTGGTATTTCCATCTCTTAAGGAATTTTACACAGTTTGCTGTGATCCACAAAGTCAAAGGCTTTGGCATAGTCAATAAAGCAGAAATAGATGTTGTTCTGGAACTATCTTGCTTTATCTGTGATCCAGTGGATGTTGGCAATTTGATCTCTGGTTCCTCTGTTCTTTCTAAATCCAGCTTGAACATCTGGAAGTTCTCGGTTCACGTACTGTTGAAGTCTCCCTTGGAGAATCTTAAGCATTACTTTGCTAGCGTGTGAGATGAGTGCAGTTGTGCGGTAGTTTGAGCATTCTTTGGCATTGCCTTTCTTTGGGATTGGAATGAAAACTGACCTTTTTCACTCCTGTGGCCACTGCTGAGTTTTCCAAATTTGTTGGCATATTGAGTGTAGCACTTTTACAGTATCATCATTTAGCATTTGAAATAGCTCAACTGGAATTCCATCACCTCCATTAGCTTTGTTCCTGAGGCCCACTTGACTTCACATTCTAGGATGTCTCGCTCTAGGTGAATGATCAGGGTTATCTGTGTCATGAAGATCTTTTTTGTACAATTCTTCTATGTATTCTTGCCACCTCTTCTTAATATCTTCTGCTTCTGTTAGGTCCAGACCACTTTTTTCCTTTATTGTGCTGATCTTTGCATGAGCACAATATCATAATTTTCGCTGGGTATCTCTAATTTTCTTGATGAGATCTCTAGTCTTTCCCATTCTATTATTTTCCTCTATTTCTTTGCACTGATCACTGAGGAAGGCTTTCCTAGCTCTCCTTGCTATTCTTTGGAACTCTGCATTCAGATGGGTATATCCTTCCTTTTCTTCTTTGCCTTTAGCTTCTCTTCTTTTCTCTTCTTCTTCTCAGACAACCATTTTGCCTCTTGGCTTTCCTTTTTCTTGGGGATGGTCTTGATCACCACCTCCTGTACAATGTCACAAACCTCTGTCCATAGTTCTTCAGGCATTCTATCAGCTCTTATTCCTTGAATCTATTTCTCATTTCCACAAGAGATTTTATTTAGGTCATACCTGAATGGTCTAGTGGTTTTCCCTACTTTCTTTAATTTAAGTCTGAATTTGGCAATAAGGAGCTCATGATCCAAGCCACAGTCAGCTCCTCGTCTTGTTTTTTTCTGAATGTATAGAGTTTCTCCATCTTTGGCTGCAGAGAATATAATCAATTGATTTTGGTATTACCCATCTGGTGATGTCCATTTAGAGAATTGTCTCTTGTGTTTTGGTAGAGGGTGTTTGCTATGACCAGTGCATTCTCTTGGCAAATCTCTGTTAGCCTTTGCTCTGCTTCATTTTGTACTCCAAGCCCAAACTTGCCTGTTACTCCAGGTACCTCTTGACTTTCTACTTTTGCATTCCAGTCCCCTATGATGAAAAGGACATCCTTCTTTGGTGGTAGTTCTAGAAGGTCTTGTAGGTCTTCATAGAACTGTTCAATTTTAGCTTCTTCGGCATTAGTGGTTGGGGCATAGACTTGGATTACTGTGATACTGAATGGTTTGCCTTGGAAACGAATAGGGATCGTTGTGTTGTTTTTGAGACTGTATCCAAGCACTGCATTTCAGACTCTTTTGTTGTATAACTATAATGGCTACTCCATTCTTTGAAAGGATTATTGCCCACAGTAGTAGATATAGTGGTCATCTGAATTAAATTCACCCATTCCAGTCTATTTTAGTTCACTGATTCTTAAAATGTAGATGTTTACTCTTGCTGTCTCCTGTTTGACCACTTCCAGTTTACCTTGATTTATGGACCTAACATTCCAGGTTCCAATGCAATATTGCTTTTTACAGCATTGGACTGTACTTCCATCACCAGTCATGTCCACAACTGGGTGTTGTTTTCACTTTGGCTCCATCCCTTTATTCTTTCTGGAGTTATTTCTCCACTCTTCTCCAGTAGCACATTAGGCACCTACTGACCTGGGGAGTTCATCTTTCAGTGTCCTATCTTTTGCCTTTTCATACTGTTCATGGGGTTCTCAAGGCTACTGCAGTGGTTTGCCATTCCCTTCTCCAGTGGACCATGTTTTGCCAGAACTCTCCACTATGACCCGTCCATGTGGGTGGTCCTACACAGCATGGCTCATAGTTTCCTTGAATTAGACAAGGCTGGGATTCATGTGAGGGATGATTGTATGGTACTGGGCTATTAAAGAGCTCCCCTGGTGACTAACTGAAATAGGGTTTACTGGTAATTGTGCAGCTGTTTGTATTATAAGCTTTTGGTATGGATACTAGTTTAAAACAGAAAACAAACAAACAAAACAAACCCCATACTTCGTATTGCTACAGTCATTTCAGATTTGCAGGAAGTTTTCACATGTGATCTCTTTTAGTTTTGACAGTGACACCCTCATTTTATTGATTGGTGAAGGCTTAGTAACTTGCTAAAGATATCAAATTTGTGTTTGAGATCCACATGCATTGCTTTCCCTCTTCCTGATGAGTTAAGTAAAGCTCCTATCAGACAATATTTGGGTAAGAAAGGCATCCCTCCTCTCACTGGATGCTGTTCACACTCAGCACATTTGATTGTAATCTGGCTCAATGAGGCAATTGAGAAATCAGACTTAGTTGCAGATGAGCACTTGTGAAAATCCCTGTGAAATAACTCTGAGTTTAGCTTTAGTGTTTTTCTAATTTGTAGTCCAATCATTTGGACACATGGCAAATTAACCATATAACTGCTCAAGCGTGCACCTCACTTTAATCGACCATCAGTTCCTTAATGGCATCGGAGTATCCTGCCAGGGTCTGATGTCTTCCACCACAGAGGCCAGGAGAATGCCCACGGTCCTGAACCATCAGACAGGAACTCCTTGGACCAAGGCTACTTCTATCCCTTATACAGTCCTGCAAAGTCAGGTCATATTCAAGACCACTGGGAAGACACTCAGTTGCTCTTAAGGGCAGTGTATCCCATTTCAAAATCAAAGATACTCTAGTGTGTATAAAATAGACAGCTAGTAGGAATCTTATGTTTAGCACAGGGAGCTCAGGTTGATGCTCTGTGATAAACTAGAGAGGTGGGATGGGGGACGGATGGGAGGGGGATCCAAGAGCGAGAGGATATATGCATACATATGGCTGATTGACTTCGTTGTACAGCAGAGACTAACAGAACATTGTAAAGCAAGTATACTCCTATGAAAAAGAAAAAGTAATAATTATGATAATAATTTGATTCACTGTAGATCATTTGACAACAAAGGAAAGCAGAAAAAAAGGAAAAAATATCTCCCATATTCCTACCCAATAAAAAGACAGTCTAGTGACACTGGTGGTTATGATCCAGGCCAGCTGGACACAGCACCCAAACATCTTGCTCGAGCACAATCACTTCTCTTCTGTAGAGGATGCTGCTGGTACCTCACATGGATTCTTTTTTCCGGCCCCAGATGCTGTGAGAATTGGTTGCTTACCAACTCCAGCTGCCCGCTTCCCCGGGAAGTTGACTGGGAGGTTTTGCTCCATATACCCTGCCATTACTAGCACCACTTGAGGGGCAGATCAATGAATGACCGATGAAGAGATTTTAAAAAAGGTCAGCCTCCTTGCCTGAGGTGGGAATAGCTCTGAGATGCACTTATGCTCAGACATCACCCTCTAGAATGTGATATAGGCTAGACTTTACCTGAGACCATGTCCCTGCTCCCTGCCCTCCATCCCGCTCCCTAGCCTGCTCTCTCTTATATGTTTTGCTCAGAGGACACTCCCCCAGTGACTCACAGGTACCTAACCCCTGCCTCAGCTTTGGAGGTCTTAGGCATACTCTATCCTTGCTGTTCTTGTTGAATCACTTAGTTGTGTCGGACTCTTTTGTGACTCCATGGACTGTAGCCCACCAGGCTCCTCTGCCCATGGGATTTCCCAGGCAAGAATCTTGGGGTGGGTTGCCATTTCCTTCTCCAGGGATCTTCCCAGCCCAGGGATTGAACCCACATCTCTTGCAATGCAGGTGGATTCTTTACCACAGAGCCACCATATATATATATAGGATGACACTGGTATTCTGTATGGAGCAGCACAGAAAATTTCCAGTTTGGTTGTTCAATCAGCATCCCCTGGTACCAACATGATCATCTATCTGAGTGGACACAAACATCAGACATGAATAGAAATATTCCATTAGAAAAGTTATCTTAATAAAATACTTAATTTGGCTTTTTAAATTGTATTTCTTTTGTAGAAGATTCAAATCTCCCTAAGATTATAAGACTCGGTTCGCTGTTCCAATTCCAGCACACTTTTCTATGACCCAGGGAATTTTGTGGTTGCTCATGGGTGTACATCACACAAGTGAATCTCATCCATGACAGAAGCTAACATAGGAGAAAAAGTCTGGAAACAGTTGCCTTGAGGAGTAATAAACTATCAACTGTGATAGGTCAGTCACAAATAAGGATGTACTATTTCTATTTTAAAGTACTCATCACCAGGCTACTCTAATATACTGACCTCAAGCTAAAAGTCTACGGCATTTGCGCACCCAGTGAGTAAATCACCCAGCACCTAGGTTAATTATTTAGCAGTTTCAATCCATTAAATATAGATACATTACATATACATTAAATACCCAGACAGAATACATAAAACAAGACTAAGAGAAAAGCCTATTAAACATATGCTTCCTAACCATCTTTTATTCATGACCTTAAGGCTGTTTCCCAGCACGAAAGGGAATCTCCTCTCTAGCACTGGAGGATGCTGATAATGGATCAATAGCTGCAACCAGCATACTTCTTTTCTTCCTTATACTGAAGTATCTTGTTTTCACTTTGTTTCTTGGTTCAATTCAACCTCCCTAAGATTCTAATACAGGTAATAACTAATCCGTTATTAAATCCATAAGAGTCAAACTATTACCACCCAGCAAGAAACAAAGTGACTTGTGAAACACGATTGTATTAAAGCTTACTCAACCAATATTCACATATGTGTATTTTTAAATAATCAAATGTCTTCTCCTTCATTCATTTAATAAGAACTCTAGGGATTTACTCATTCAATACTTAACTGCCTTTTAATTCACTTGGAATATACTAGTGTGATTTTTCTGGGGCAGGAAAAATGGGACATTAAATAAAGAACTTCTAAGCTTGTTCAATATCTTCCAAAATTGGCCCTTAATTAATTTTTTCATATTCCTCTTTCAAGTTTAAAGTTTGCCAATACACTTTATATATTTGAATTACAATTTCTGAGAAACATTTAGGATTTTCTATGGGCAAGAAACTATTTAGATGTTTTATAACTTTTGTTCAGGCCTTTTCACTCTGCACTGTTGCTGGTTCCTTTTTTCCTTTTGCCTGTATAAATAGAAATTATTTTTCAAGGTTCACCTGACTAGCTCAGTCCACTGGTCAAACTCTCTTTCCTGAATTTCTGGAAGACTTTCTATTTGCATCACTTGTCTGGAATTGAATAATTTACTGACATGTCTTACAGTTCTTACACTCAATAAAGCTGAGATCAGGGAGAGGGGTTAAATAACTTCTCAGGCATTTCATCTTTACTGATCTTGCTTGCTTATCTCAAGGGAATTAAAAAAAGGACTCAGACCAAGAATTCAAATGGAATTAGTTCTAACTGGAAATGACTTGAAATAAACCTCTGAATATAAGAGTTGAATCAGTGATTATTACCTCATAGGCCTCGAACCCTCGGTTGAGGGAAGAGAAAGGATCTGGTGAGGATCCTAGGATATGCATAGCAGGTAGATATATAGACACAAATATAAGTTGGCCTTCCCAGGTGGTGCTAGTGATAAAGAACCTGCCTGCCAATGCAAGAGACATAAGAGACACAGATTTGATCCCTGGGTCTGGAAGACCTCCTGGAGGAAGGCATGGCAACCCATTCCAGTATTCTTGTCTGGAGAATCCCATGGACAGGGGAACCTGGCAAGGTTCAGTCCACACGATCGCGAAGAGCTGGACACAACTGAAGTGACTTAGTGTGCACATGGATATAGATATGGATATCTAGAGAGGGATGTACACACACACACATCTCACTGTTGTCGTTCAGTTGCTCAGTTGTGTCCAACTCGTTGCAACCATGCTGTTATGCTCCTCTCTGGGTAAGTGCTCTAGAAAAAAATCAATTAATAGCCTTTCTCACTTCAGGCTCTGCTTTTGGGACTGTAGTCATCCTCTATCTTTACTCCATGATTACATCCTGTGATTTCCAGTCATTTGTTACCATCAAATTTTCTTATTTTAACAAAAGGACCTACAAAATCTTTTATAATTATAATGGCATCACCAGACTTTTAAACTGGACAGCTTTTGCCTGGAGGGTCTAAAGACAATGTGATTCATTCCTGAGGCCACACACCCTCCACTGTAGCTGTTTTCTAACCAGTTGACACTATGTTTAACAAAGAATACACTTCTTTCTGCAGAACATTCTACCGTGATCTACCTTTGTGAACTGCACTCCACAACAGTCAGCTCCAACTACCAACAATCAGAGCCCACTTGGCCAGGATGGGACCATTGTACTTGTCCTGGGAAGCTGGAATTATCGTTCTTAACATTTATAGTGGGGAAGGTATGTGTATGGGGGACATCCTTACAGTAGCCACACTGATGTTGACTCCAAGAGCACAGAATCCTCCACGCCCTCTTTTGAAAAAGACGGCAACTTCATGAATCCTCAAAAATTCTTATCTTTGACTGGGTGTTGGTTCAGGTAAAGAAGCTGGTGAGGACAACAATTACGGAAGCAGCTCCTTTCTCTTTTACCTTGCATGGGTGGACTAACATTCAACTCAGGAGCATCCACTTAATCCATGTCAGATCCACATGCCAGGCACCAAGAAGTGCTCTGCAGAAGGGCAAGTCAGGACTCTGAATCTGGGCAAATTATCAGGACTTACGGAATCAGCTCTCTCTGTGTGTTGCTTTTCTCTTATTTATAACCTTTCTATTATGCTCCAAGAAGAACTGCTACTTAGACATTAAAGATAAATTCTGAAGTCAAAGTAAAGATTTGTCTATAAGACAAATGCAAGTTGATGGTCTGGAGTTTTTATTTTTTATTTTTTAATGCCTAAAGCTTTCTTAATTCACTTAACCACTATTTTCAAAGATTTACTTCACTCATTAATTCATTTTTAAAAACAGGCTCTCAACTCCTTCATCACTTAGTGCAGTCATTCATTCTTACTTTCATTCAATATTTAATGAGTACATACTATGTGCTTCAATATTGCATTAAGTCCTGATAATTAAATGAGCGAAACCAAGTATGGTCATTGACATCACAGGCAAGTTAAAGTGCAGTGAGAGAAAAAGACAGAGAAATCACATTAGCAAATGTAAATGCAGCATGATATCAAGGACATTAAAAGGCAGGATGAAAATTGTAACAGCAGGAGCTGACCTGGGCATAGAGCCAGGCATGACTTCCTGAGGAAGCCAGTATGGAGCTGGGAGAGGCAGCCTCAGTCCAGTTCAGCTCAGTTCAGTCACTCAGCTGTCTGACTCTCTGTGACCCCATGGACTGCAGCACACCAGGCTACCCTGTCCATCACCAACTCCTGGAGCTTGCTCAAACTCATGTCCACCAAGTCAGTGATGCCATCCAACCATCTTATCCTCTGTCATTCCCTTCTCTGCCTGCCTCTAAACCTGTCCCAGCAGCAGGGTCTTTTCCAATGAGTCAGTTCATCCCATCAAGTGGCCAAAGTATTAGAGTTTCAGCTTTAGCATCAGTCCTTCCAATGAATATTCAGGACTGATTTCCTTTAGGATGGACTGTTTGGATCTCCTGCAATCCAGGGACTCTCAAAAGCCTTCTCCAGTTCAAAAGCATCAGTTCTTTGGCACTCAGCTTTCTCTATAGTCCAGCTCTCATATCCATATATGACTACTGGAAAAACCATAGTGATGGACAGGGAGGCCTGGCGTCCTGCAATTCATAGGGTCGCAAAGAGTCGGACACAACTGAGTGACTGAACTGAACTGAACTGAACTGACTAGATGGACCTTTGTTGGCAAAGTCATGTCTCTGCTTTCTAATATGCTGTCTAGGTTGGTCATAACTTTTCTTCCAAGGAGCAAGCATCTTTTAATTTCATGACTACAGTCACCATCTGCAGTGATTTTGGAGCCCCCCAAAATAAAGTCTGACACTGTTTCCACTGTTTCCCCATCTATTTTCCATGATGTGATGGGACTGAATGCCATGATCTTCGTTTTCTGAATGCTGAGTTTTAAGCCAACTTTTTCACTCTCTTCTTTCACTTTCATCAAGAGACTCTTTAGTTCTTCACTTTCTGCCATAAGGGGTTGGTATCATCTGCATATCTGAGGTTATTGATATTTCTCCCAGCAATCTTGATTCCAGCTTGTGCTTCTTCCAGACCAGCGTTTCTCATGATGTACTCTGCATATAAGTTAAATAAGCAGGGTGACAATATACAGCCTTGATGTACTCCTTTCCTGATTTGGAACCAGTCTGTTGTTCCATGTCTAGTTCTAACTGTTGCTTCCTGACCTGCATACAGATTTCTCAAGAGGCAGGTCAGGTGGTCTGGTATTCCCATCTTTTAAAGAATTTTCCACAGTTTGTTGTGATTCACACAGTCAAAAGCTTTGGCATAGTCAATAAAGCAGAAGTAGATGTTTTTCTGGAACTCTGTTGCTTTTTTGATGATCCAGCGGATGTTGGCAGTTTGATCTCTGGTTCCTCTGCCTTTTCTAAATCTGGCTGGAACATCTGGAGGTTAACAGTTCACATACTGTTGAATCCTGGTTTGGAGAATTTTAAGTATTATTTTACTAGCGTGTGAGATGAGTGCAATTGTACAGTAGTTTGAAAATTCTTTGGCATTGCCTTTCTTTGGGATTGGAATGAAACTTTTCCCAGCTTTGTGGCCACTGCTAAGTTTTCCAAATCTGCTGGCATATTGAGTGCAGCACTTTCACAGCATCATTTTTTTAGGATTTGAAATAGCTCAACTGGAATACTTTTACCTCCACTAGTTTTGCTCATAGTGATGCTTCCTATGGGCCACTTGACTTCACATTCTAGGATGTCTGGCTCTAGGTGAGTGATCACACTATTGTGGTTATCTGGGTCATGAAGATCTTGTTTTGTACAGTTCTGTGGATTCTTGCCACCTCTTCTTAATATCTTCTGCTTCTGTTAGGTCCATACCATTTCTGTCCTTTATTGTGCCCATCTTTGCATGAAACATTCCCTTGGTATCTCTAATTTTCTTGATGAGATCTTTAGTCTTTCCAGTTCTATTGTTTTCCTGTATTGCTTTGCACTGATTACTGAGGAAGGCTTTCTTATTTCTCCTTGATATTCTTTGGAACTCTGCATTCATATGGGTATATCTTTCCTTTTCTCCTTTGCCTTTAACTTCTCTTATTTTCTCAGCTACTTGGAAGGCCTCCTCAGACAACCATTTTGCCTCTTTGTATTTCTTTTTCTTGGGGATGGTCTTGATCACTGTCTCCTGTAGAATGTCACAGATCTCTGTTCATAGTTCTTCAGGTACTCTATCAGATTTAATCCCTTGAATCTATTTGTCACTTCCACTGTAAAGGATTTGGTTTAGGTCATACCTGAATGGCCTAGTGGTTTTACCTACGTTCTTCAATTTAATTCTGAATTTTACAATAAGGAGTTCATTATCTGAGCCACAGTCAGCTCCTGGTCTTGTTTTTGCTGACTCTATAGAGCTTCTCCATCTTTGTCCGCAAAGCATATAATCAATTCTGAGTTGGGAAGAAGTAAATGAAATGAAGAGGGGACAGAAAAGCATTTGAGGCAGAGGGAACAATGTGGACCAGTGAACTGTGGAGGAAGAGAAGGCGGTGAACAAGCAGCTCAGAAAGCTCAGTACTGCTGAACAGAAGGAAAGGGGCACATGTTGAAAGATGGAGCTGGAGGGGCATAGTGTATAGCGTATAGTCTGGAAAATTTATATGTGAAAGAACAAAACGCACTCAGCCTGACATGCAAACAAACCTGTCCACCTAAGGCAGCTCTTCCTCTCTCCAAGCTCAAGTTTATACCCAATCAGAGAGACAGCAACAGACACCAACACATTTCAGAAACTTTGCACAGTTTAGAAGAGGGGTTGATAGAGGAATAAAAATGAGTGCCAGGGGAACTGCATCACCCATTGCAAGCATCAGAAGAAGTTGATCTAGAAAGTAGTCTCCTCTTCCTGGTTGTAGAATGCATTCCTTCCTTGTTGAGAGATATCTTCAATCTAAAGATTTCATCAACCTTTTTTCCTGGATGGAATATTTATGCTTGGGAAAGTACATGTTAGTTTAGGGATTTCAAAAGCTTTTACTTTTTTGTTCTTTCCAGTATAAAGACTCACCTATCACACTAAGCTCTGCGCTGGAAAAGATAACTCCATGTTTATTCTCTGCCACACATTGATACATGCCAGCATCTGAGAGGTTCACTATTGTTATGTTGAGTGTTCCTTGCTCGATATGAATTCTATCCTGTGAAAGAAAAGAGGAACGCAAAACAATGACCTTCTACAACTGAGACCTTAAGGCATCTTTGCTACAAGTTATATATCAAAGGGGCTTAATGGGAGGAAAATTGCCATCATATAAACAATTTACATAACATGAGCTATTTTTCTGTCAACTAAACTTGTGGCGGGTCAGATGCTAAATGAAACAACCTGTACATCAGTTGGTAAATGGAATTTAAATTGTAGGACTCTCTTGAGTTATATTGATTTAATAGTGAAACCACTCAGATTAATATCCCCTCTAAACAGATGAACTTTAAATTTAAAATGATTTTTTTTCATTCCAAGGCTTTGTGCTAACTGGGGGTGAGGAGTGGGAAAGCAAGCAAATTTACTGTTTAGAGTAGCTAAAACACTCAAATTATGAGCAGGCAACACTTTGAGGGTTAAAAGGACTGTACTCTTCTTGGATGAAGCAGAAACACATATTTAATATTGTTGAAGTTTACTAAGAATAAAGAGTAAGTATTGATAATTTAGTGTTCTGTTACTTGACTGCTGCTGGTGGCAAGAACTAAGCTTAGGACCATCAACTGGTAGCCAATCTGAAGACAGCAAAGTGAGGTATCAAACAATAGACCATCTTCATTCATCAGCCTGAGGCTACATAACTTGAGGCATCAATTTTTATAAATACCCTAAAGGACCTCCTTTTCTCCAGGAGACCTGCCATTTAAAAAGTAAAATATTTTTTGTTTGCCCTAGGGTTGTGATTTAGCTGCCTGGTATCCATGATCCCTCACCTTAGATAGAGGAAGGAAAATGCCAGTTACCTGGGCACCTACACTCAAGTGATTTGAGGCTGGCTTTTAGAATTGAGAGAATCATGGGACTAACAGGAGCCCTTAAGTGACAGGAGGAGGTGTGGGTGGCACGGTGTGGACTAGGCTTGTTGTATCTGCCTGTTTCTGTGGCTGCAAGGGCTGATATCCTGGCCAGAGCTCAGACTGGTTGTTCTTGCCTGGGGGCTGATGGGGGAGGAAACCAGAGCACAAGAAACTGGCTGTCAAATTGGGGCCTGGGGAAAATGTCATATTTCAGCAAAAATTTGAATTCAGTGGGAAAATTAAACTGGACACAATCCTCATTTTAAGGTCCCTCCACCTCATTTATTTTTATAGGCATGATTCCTATCTCTTTCAGCCTTCTCAACAAGGTTATTCAGATTTCTTTGTTAGACTGCTTTACAGGTTGGTTACCTTTCTTAAATTTTTTTTTTTTTTTTTTTGCGTATGATTTGGAATATTGGCATGCAGGCATATTTTGAAAAGGAGTTATTTTTGTCTGTCTTTCCACCCATTTAGCAGATTGGGTGGCTACTTCCACCTCATCTCCTGGGCTGTGTGCTTATCTATTCAATCATGTCTGATTCTTTGTGACCCCATGGACTACAGTCCACCAGGCTCCTCTGTCCATGGGATTTTCCAGGCAAGAATACTGGAGTGGGTTGCCATGGCCTCCTCTAGGGGAATCTTCCCAACCCAGGGATTAAACCCAGGTCTCCTGCATTCCAGGCAGATTCTTTACCATCTGAGCTACCAGGGAAGCCCATGAATACCGCAGTGGGTAGACTATCCCTTCTTCAGGGGAATCTTCCTGATCCAGGAATTGAACTGGGGTCTTCTGCAATACAGGTGGATTCTTTACCAGCTGAGCTACCAGGGAAGCCCTTCCCTGGGCTGCTGGTCCAGAAATTACCAGACTCATGGCTTCTCTCAGGTCCTGGGATCTGCAAGAATACTGAGGCTACTGCAGTTCCTGCCCAGAGCCAGGAGAAGACGCAGCCTGGTACCTTCTACCTCTCTCGCATCACAGAGTCCTGTTAAGCCAGGCAACAGTTTTGCCACTTTTTCACCTAAGCATTAGCTACAGGGATACTGCAGCCTGGTCTCCAAAGAGGGTTTTTAGTATCTGGGCTTTCAGCTACTACTGCCTGCTTCAGGGCCTGCAGACTGGGGCCTCCCACTTTGCTCATCGCTCTTGGTTGTTCTCCTTCTGTTCCATTAAGAGATGTCAGTCTCGAGTTTGCACAAGCCACTGCTACATGTCTGAGGCACAGTGAGCATTTTGCTGGTCCGTGTACTGGACTGTGTTGTTCACTAGTCTTCCCAGACAGAAGACAATATAAAACCACACTGAAGGGGAGAACTGGAGAGCCTTACACCCTCACTTGTACATGCAAACTTGTATCTTAGCACAATTACATGATCCAGACCTTCAGCATAACTCTCCAGTTGTAAAGCCAGTGACGTTAATCTCTGGAGACCAAAGATCCAGTATGGATGTTTAACAAGGCTGAGTAATGCTGGAAAATTGGATTTATGTACAGTTTCTATCTATCAACCACATTCACTTGTTCCACTATTAATGGCATTTGGTTGCATATAATTTTGGAAACAACTGGTCATTTTTCTCTTTCCATAGCAACAAGACCACATGCCCCATTAAAGTCAATATTAAGACACACTTTTCATTCATTTGCTTACCCGAGTTAACAGTGGTTCGCCATTTTTCAGCCACCTGTATGTAGGCTTGGGCCTTCCATTGGCTTTACATTCCCAGAAGACGTTTTCTTCAATGGCCACGTGGATGTCATTTATTTTTTGACTCCAATTCGGTTGAGCTACAGCAGTTCATAAAGCAAAGACGTACATTCAGTGCACATTCAACTCATGTTTATCATATTCAATCAAGGGACAAAAAAGGGTTTAAGATAAAATTAACTTTCCAGAGGTTATGTCAATTACAAAGCTGGGTAGAAGTTCAGTGGGTATTTTTACAATAAAATACCCCATCTCATGTCCAACTCTGAATGTCCTGCTTTTGCAGCCTATGTGGCTGTTTTTTCCATCACTAAAGGCAAAATGAGCAAAACTATCATGAGCCATAGGGGTAAAATTAACTGCTCCTCCTCCCAAATATCTGTTCTTCATTTTTTCCTTTTAATAAAAGAAATCTCCCACTACCACTCTGTTACTTTAAGCTGGGCTCATGTTTTCCTAGCTGCACACTGTATTTCCCTTTATTTGTATCTAGAGGTAATTAAAGGATGAGGTTCATACCAATGATATGTGGTATGTGTGTGGAAGTGATGAGGGCAACCTCTAGGTTACTGACTTAAAGATACCAGCCCTGGATTCTCATTTTTCTTTCCCACTGATTAGAAAGTGACAAGTGAAATAGCCTGGGGCTCACAGATGAAGCTATGTAGGATGAAGATGCTGACCTTGAATGATCTTCTGGAATAAAGCAACTCCAGACCCATATGCCTATTTTTGGAGAGATATGTATGAAGGAAAGAAACTTCTTCTTTAAGCCATTATATTTCTATGTGTCTCTCACACACATCATATAAATAATTTTTGTGATTCCTTTCTCCTTCAAGACTGTCATCATTTTCCATTATTACCTTTTTTCATGTGGATAGAATATTTTCTATTAGCATATGGCCTCACAATTCCAAGTCTCTGAATGAGCCCTGGTTTTCACCAAAACCTTCTTAAGGAACTGGGTCCTGCCCTGCCTAACACAGGAATTCAAGACCACTCAATTCCCACACTTCCCAATGCAGTACTCCAGGAGTCCCCAACTCTCCAGGATCTAATGCCTGATAATTTGAGGGGGAGATGATATAATAATAGAAATAAAGTGCATGGTAAGTGTGATGCACTCAAAGCATCCTGAAACCATCCTCCCACCCCTGGACTGTGAAAAAATTGTCTTCCGTGAAACTTGTCCCTGTTGCCAAAGAGGCTGGGGACTGCTGTACCACTCCCTCCTACCACCAAAATTGTGCCTCATTTCTCATGCTTCAAATAAAGTCCGATTTTCTCTCCTTGTTCTTAAGGGAAATAAAGACAATGCTAACCCACATTCCCTAAAAAGTCTTCATAATATCAAGCCTTCCCTAAAGCACAATTCACGCTATTGGTAAACTATAATGGCACACGTAATTAGGCAGAAAACCCCCAGCTCAAAGTGCAGAAGCAAAGAGTAGTCATTCTGGAATGCATCTTCACATTGTGCACCTGCATAGAATGATGTCTACCAACTTGAACCCAATAGTTAGAACTGGTATTCATATTTAATTAGAAGATGTTACTCAATATTCTTATCATATCTCTTAGCTGACTTGACCTCAGTATCTTTAATCGATGAGGTTACCAATCATTCATAATTTGATTCAAAAAGAAATGACTAGTGTTGAGCTCAAGCTTATCTTCTCAAAATGAAAAAACAAACAAACAAACAAACAAACAAAAACCTGGAAAAACAACTCACTTAACCAGCAGAGGTCCCTAGGTCCCTGAATAAATGCTACTTTCTCCTTTTATCCATCTATAAGCAAATCTCATGTTTTTCAAAGAGCAAAACACAATTTTACAAATCTTCTACTGATGGAGATGATGTATTGTTTCAAATGAGGGGAGGCTGAAAGGGTCAGCTTTCAAAACAAATTATAACATCAAGAAGTATTAACTTGAATGCAGGGTTGTAACCTTTATCCTTGAAGGAGCTGCAAGTCTGCCATTGTTCTTTATCTTCCTGCTGCTTTGCAAAGGGATCTCAAATGGTAGATACTACCTTTTCAGTTCTCAGTCTGGAGAATTTGATGTGCAACACTGATGAGGCTAATGGCAGTTGTGTGCCTGATTTCACATTCAACCTGCTGAATATTTACCCCCGACAGGGTCTATGAAAACAAAGCAAACAAGAAAAACTATAGAAATCTGTGTGGAATATTAATAACGAAGCCAAACTTTTCAAAGAGAGTGAGGAAGAAAAATAAAATAGAAGGGCAAATGTAACTTATGAAGCAATGTCAAGTTGAAGTTCAAAAAGGAAACATCAAAACCACATGCAGAGACAGAGATTTCAATGTCATAGATTTCCTGTAACTCTTGGGCTTATTCATGGCTTTCTTTCAAAAACACAGAAAGAGCTGGAAACACAACCTTGCCATCTCAAAAAGGATAGGGAGAGGCGAAGGGAAGGGAGGGCCTTGAGAGGATTTTGAAAAGACCTTGCAAAGTTCTAACTAATTAAACCCTTCTGAGGGCTCATTCTCTCTTCCAACAGGGTTACAGAGGTTAAGGTGCTCAAGAAGAATGCTCAATAGTAGTGGTTTGTGCTGGTCAAGGTGAAATCAACAGCAAATTCAGTCTTTGTGAGACATCGTCAGATACTTTCCTTTTCTTTTTTTTTTTTTTAAAGTAAAATTAATTCTCAGAAACCAGATTTGAAGGACAAAAATCTACTCCTCCTGAAGTAAAATGAATTCATAAGAGCCAAATTTGAAATGATATAAACACATTCCTCTTGAAGTCAATATCTGGACAGGGGCCCATGGGGATTGAGAATGGAACACCGTATTATATATATGGCAAAGGATGAGATAACCTTTCTTTTAACATGCCAATTGCAGATCTACAGGGCAAAAACCCACACAGTGAAGGCTTCTCCTGCCATTCAACTTAGATTGGATGAATCATATCTAAGCGAGTGAGTTTTTTTTGGTAATAGAACAGTTCTGTGCCTGATGGAAATTATTCATATATATGTCTATGTATCTCTTTGGGTCACTGAGTTCAAAGTCCTTGGATAACAAATGGTCCACGTTAGTGCATAAGAGAAAATACTGTTTCCTTTAACTTTTTTTTGGATAATGTATGTGGGTCTGTGGTATTTATCACTTAATATCTAGGTTCTTTTGCAACACAATGTCTAAAAAAATAGCTCCATGGAAGGCTTAAACAGGTTGATTCAGCCCTATTATTTCAAAAAGAAGCTTATGTCTAAATGCTTTTTGGGCATTATATATATGTAGATCCCAAATACTAAGCAGAATTAATCATATTCACATATTAAAACAGAACCATCTGTTTTGGCCATTCATATTCTTTCAAGGTTTGAATACAAGAATCTCTCCTCTAAAAGCAAATCTTTAGTCTTGTTTTCAAGATACAAATTCAAATACAAGGTTAAATGATTGTGTTTTACTTGACTCTATGACACTGTTAATCTCTTGCATAAATGAACAAGCTCTTCATTCCAATCTTTTGTTCAACAACTGCCAGAAACGACCTAAGTCAATGCATAATCCAGCCACTGGAATCATGCAAGTATCATGTCCAATAACAATTTATATCACAGACAGATATAATTTGACCTTAGTGATCAAACAGTTCTCAGAGGTATCTGGCTCTATGACTGTCCAAAACCGGAAATTTCTAGTAGAAAGAAAAGCCATCAAGAGACTTAGCTCTTAAAAAAAAGAAAAGATAAAATGGGGGAAAATAATTTAAATTGCTATTAGAATGAGTACCTGTTGCCATTCAAAATTATTTCAATGACGACCCTGTATGCAAGACAGCAAAAAAGACACAGATGTGTATAACGGACTTTTGGACTCAGAGGGAGAGGGAGAGGGTGGGATGATTTGGGAGAATGGCATTCTAACATGTATACTATCATGTAAGAATTAAATCGCCAGTCTATGTCTGACGTAGGATACAGCATGCTTGGGGCTGGTGCATGGGGATGACCCAGAGAGATGTTATGGGGAGGGAGTTGGGAGGGGGGTTCATGTTTGGGAATGCATGTAAGAATTAAAGATTTTAAAATTTAAAAAATAAAAAACTTAAAAAAAATTATTTCTGGTTGCTTATACAGTCTTAGAGAAGATGAATCTATCTTAGGCTGTACTCAAGGATATTAAGGGTTTTGGTATCAGTTCTGTTTGGGACAATTAGGCAGACTCTTGCTTGAGTGCAAAATTATCTCATCTGCTGTGTTCATTCTTTTGGTCATTCTATTCTTTAAGCCACTTTATGAGACTGAAATTAACTAGTGATCACAAATACATAGCACATCTGTGGGGAAATTAGTACACCATACTACTTGATGCTTCTATATTCTGACCCTAGATATCCTCCCATACTATTTGCAGGGTCATGAAGCCCACAGTTTTGCCTTTAGAGCCAAAGGACCATAGCCCACAGGGTCTCAACATACAGCCATAGACGTAAATTGGAAGGAAAATAAAAAGAGCTCTTTTTGGCTCAATAATCAGGTGATTATAAGTCACTTCCTTAGAAAATAGGAAGTGAAAAAGTCAGCTGTTCACCTGGATGTTTTCATTTATGACTTTGGTTGTGGAAAACAAGCAGATAAAGTATCTGAATGATGGATGAATTTTTTCCCCTTTACCTATTTAATGAAAATGTCTTATAGGCAAGACAAAGAACACAGAACAGGTCTAAAAGATCTCTGATTCTCACTCATTCTATCATCTTGGGTAAGTTATTTTATGTCTCTGGGTCTTTATTTTTAACTTGTAAAAATCAAAGAGTTGGCTCCAACAGATCCTTCCAGCTCAAACATTACAGATTCATTGAAAAACAGTCTTATTCACTGCTTGAATATTATATTCCCTATTTCCTCGTGATGAAAATGACTTTACTCTCTTAACACCTGTTACATCTAGGAGAAACTGTACAAAGGTATTAAATATCAGGAAATTTAGCTCATGTTTCATTCTTCTGAATGATGACTGTTATTCCACTGGTCTATTTGTGCAAAAAGGAATTCTACAGACATAATGAGGTGGAAAGATGAATAATTATCAAGTGAATTAAATCCATTTTATACCTTCCTCTCCTTTTTTCAAAGATAATTACTGTAGCATCCTCCTTCCACTGTGTCTATGTAGACTGGTCATAATGCTTGATGTGACAGAAGTCTGCGAGCTTTCATGGGAAGCAGGAACACCTTTATTTGCAGTAATTTATTCTTAGGTTTCACTCTATCACCTGGAAACAACCTAGCACAAGAGCAATGGCTTTTGCACTGTGGACTCAAACAAGGAGCATCAGCACAACCAGGAAACTGAATAGAAATGCAAATTCTTGGGTCCCACGCTAGCCCAACAAAACCAGAACTTCTGGGGAGTAGAACCCAGTATTCTGTATTTTAATAAAATTTTCAGATTATTCTAACTGCACTCTGAAGCTTGAGAACTTCCAGCATGAAAGAACTGGAACCTAGTTCTGCTTACTACGGGCTTCCCTGGTGCCTCAGATGGTAAAGAATCTGCCTGCAATGAAGGAGACTGGAGTTCGATCCCTGAGTCGGTAAGATCCCCTGGAGAAGGAGACGGCAACCCACTCTAGTACTCTTGCCTGGAGAATTCCATGGACAGAGGAGCCTGGCGGGCTACAGTCCATGGGGTCACACAGTCAGACACGACTGAGCCACTATCACTCACTCTGCTTACTATGTAACTTCAATCAGTAACATGAGTATCTCTTTGGGAAGCAGTTTCCTTATCTAGAAAATGGCTAAGTGTAGGAATGACAAAAAGTGTCTTACTGGTTCTAAGTCCAAAATATATACCAAGTCTCCATTTATTTTCATTCTTTGTGTCCTAGCATCATTTCTCACCTGGTTGGCTTTGTAACTGCTTATCCTGCTTTTACTCTTGGTTCCCTATAATCTAATCACGACAGAACAACCAGAGTGATCTTTTAAAAGCATGAATACAATTGAGTCATTCCCCATTTAAAATCTCACAGTGGTTTCCCATTATCAGAATAAAACCCAAACTCAGTGCCTGGCTTACAGAGTACTGCCTAATTTGCCACCCTCCTATTTCTAAACCTTTTATCCTTTCTCACTAGACTTGGCCATGCTGGCTTCCTTGATGCATCTCACACATGGTAAGTAGTCTTCTGCCTCAGGGCCTCTGCACTTCCTTACCTTCTGCCTGGAAAGCACTACCCCTTGAAAGCATGGCTCTTTTTCACCCTTTAGGTTTCAGTTCAAAAGTCAAATCTCAGACAAGTCTTCCCTGACTGCCTTATCTTAATGAAGTCTTTCTTCTGTTCCTGGAAAGTGAAAGTGAAAGTCATTCAGTTGTGTCAAACTCTTTGCGACCCCATGGACTGTCCATGAAATTCTCCAGGCCAGAATACTGGAATGGTTAGCTTTTCCCTTCTTCAGGGGATCTTCCGAATCCAGGGATCAAACCCAGGTCTCCCACATCACAGGCGGATTCTTAACCAGCTGAGCCACAAGGGAAACCCAAGAATACTGGAGTGGGTAGCCTATCCCTTCTCCAGTGGGTCTTCCTGACCCAGGAATCAAACTGGGGTCTCCTGCATTGCAGGTAGATTCTTTACCAATTGAGCTATCAGGGAAGTTCTGCTCCTAGTTACCTGCTATCATATCATCCTAAACACCTTCTTCGTGACTCTTATCACCTTATGAAATTTTCTAGTTCATTTATTTGCATAATAGTGAATTGCCTGTCTGTTCCTAGTAAAAGAAAAGCTCCTTGAAGACAGGGATTTGTCTTATAGTCCTATGCATTTAATGCTCTGCCACCTGGTTGGCAATAAAAAAAAATTATTTGAACAAATTAATAATATATTAAAGTCATTTTGGAACATGTCAACCTTTAAGCAACAAAGATTTGTAGTAATGTACCCTTGAAAATATAACATCTATTTCAGTAAGTTTTTAATGCTGAAAAATACCTAAAAGAGTAGATTAAACCACACAGACAAGTACAGGTCATGGCACAAATAACTTGGGAAGATGGAGATGGGTAAAAATGTTCATGTTTGAACTAGCTTCAATTCTTCCCAAACATGAGTAGCACATGCTAAGCTAAAGACACAATCACAGTGGAAACACACCAGCCAGGAATACAGGCTCCTATGACCCTTATACAGGAAATGTAGGAGCAACGAAACCATGCTCAGCAGGCCTTTGGAGGAAGGTTAAATGGTTTCAGTGTGGGATCAGAAAAATTGCCATTTTGTCAGGCCAGAACAGAAGTGAGCACACCTGTCTGGTTTCTCAAGTGAAGAGTGGATGAATGGGATGCAACTTGGAACCAAAAAGGACAAGCAGGTCTCTAAGCTGAAACCCAAGGTATATTGTTCCCAGACACAGCACATCTTAACGTTGTCAGACATTCTCTTGTCAATAAAGAGAGCATGTTCATGGATAAGTAACTGGGGCTACTTCTTCCCCTTTTGTAAAATATATATGGTGATTTTAAATATAACAACTCATTTAACTTGGAGATCTAGGCAGCTGGATATTGGGAACACTGTATCGAGAAAACCCAACAGAGATCACAAAGAAAAAAAAAAAAAAAAGACAGCCAAGCACTTTTGCATAATTAAGCTCTCCTGTGACAATGAAAACAACTCGATAATTTCTGTGTCACCGATATGCTGCTAGTTGAGGGAAAACAAAACAACAGCCCCGCATCATGAAGTCAACTGATCTGACAAGCTTCTAACACCTACGGTGGTTGACAACGGAGAAAAAGCTGAGTTATCTTCAGAAAGCAGGCACATTTCATTTGGCTTTTTTCCCCGTGGATGAATGCAGACATCTTCATTTAGAAGGGAAACACTGTTAGCATCAGATTTTCATCTCCAAGGCTGGGTCCCAGAAAACATTTCTTTGTTTCTCCAGAAGGATATTGATGAGGTTGATTCTCCAGAAGACTAACTCTGGAATTGTCTGTTTCCAGTGTAGGAAACTTATGACCTACTAGAAAGCACCATGCCAACTGCTGGTGACAGAATATTTCCTAAGTTTTTAATACACTGAAAAACAGATATTTCACTTCAAAGAAAACCATGAAAGTGAAAAATTACTTCAATCAATTAACTGAGCAACACAACTAACATTTAGGGATCACAACTACTGAATGGAAAAATCAGTCTAACTAATTGAAAAAGGAAAACACTGGCCATTTACCTGAACATTTTCAGGCTGTTCCTACTTGATGTAGGAGAAATGATTATTACACTGAAGAGAAAAATGTACCCTTAACACTTTTAAAAGACAGTGATTGCATCTCACTGAACAAATCGGTAGACTTCAGTCTTAAGTTTTTCTAGCAATGAATTGTGATGTCTTCTGCTTTTCAACCAATCAAATAAGGTGTCAACCATCATAGTTTATGAAAGAGCAAAGATCAAGCATCAGGTCTGTCATTTGGCATGAACAGAGTTGGTCTTTTGGTATTGTTGAAGGAAGATGGGTGAATTGGTGCTCAAATCATCATGTGAAGGACTGGCTAACATCATGTGTATTCTTTTATCCCTTGGGCAACGTCACAGGTATGAGTCCAAAATGCCAGACGGGAAGGTTGCTGAAGGCTAGCTGATATTCTAAAGCTCCACCCAGTTTCTAATCATGCTTCTAAAAAATCTTACATGACTACTGAACAAAATCTTTTCCCCATATCTGAAATCCAAAATGCTCTGGAAGAAGACCTGATGATATAGACTTTTGTGGTATCAGTTGTTGTAAGACATCAGAAGGTTTAAAGTCTTTGCTACAACTTGCCCCTAAAGAACTGGTCTTTTCCTTTTAATATACATTGTTGTTCACCTAAGCCATTTTAAAATAATTATTAATCTATAATATTTATTTTCAACACCCCATGGGATTCAGGCATGTTCCAACTTGGGAGAACTCAATTTGATTTCAAAATGCTTATCCAATGAAATCCCTTTCTGGATTCCAAACTGATACCCTAACTGGGTTTCCAACACAGGCTCAATGGACGACCACGTGCTAGAAGTTTTACATTTGTGTTCTGTTTGGATCAGTGCCGATGATTTGATTGGAATAGGAGCAGCTGCACAGAAACAGTCTATGGGGTGAGACAGATTTGTCACGCTCCACTCTGATAAAAACTAAATTTGGATAGCATGCATTTTGAAATGTTCATGGTACCACATTAAATTGCTACCAAATAGGAGCAATTACCAAGGATTAACACGAGCTCCAAGTCAAAATTTGAATGAAGAAAAGCAGAGAGCTTTAGAAATAAATAAATAAATCAGGAGGAGGGATAACAAAACATTTCCTTTGTCAGGTTTACAGCTTGACGGCAGCAGGAAAAATAGGTCCTTTGTGAGTGTGTTCATACTAATATCCATCTCTCAATACATCAGCCTGTACCTTCCTCTCTGCTGCCTCCACACCACTGCCCCCACCCTCCCCATCCCCACCAGAACAACCCAGGGGATGATAATTAGGCAGCAAACAGGGTTTTACACAATGGTATTTTGAACAATCCTTCTGAAAATCCTTGAATGCAAATCTCCTAGCTTATGGGATTTAATACCAAGAAGGTCAACAAATGATAACTGGAATCACTACCTTACCATAGAAAGTCAACTGTCCTTTTGCTACGTTTTTCCCTCTTGAATTCTCAGCCACACATTCATACAAGCCAGCATCCTCCTGCTGAAAATTGGGGATTTCAAGAATCCCATTTGACTTGTGTCTTCTGGCTTTGGTTGCTATCGGCTTTCCATCAGCTCTTCTCCAGATAATAGTTGGTACTGGACTGGTGGCGAGAAAAAAAGGGAGTGAATCATGTTAGAGAAACTTTCTTTTATCTGAATCTATGCTTGTTACAATCCCTTCCTTCTTTGTTCCAAACATTATATAGCTGGCACCAGACAGTGTTCCCCCAAAGTCACTTATTCACGTATCACTATCGTAATTTCAGCAATACATCTCTAGTACTATTATGTACTCTGTGTTTTCTTTAGGGATTGAACCCAGGTCTCCCACATTGCAGGCAGATTCTTTACCAGTTGAGCCACCAGGGAAGCCCTTAAAATCAAATAACCTTTCTTAACCTTAAAGAAGGTATTCCATGTAATATACAATATTACTGATGAAATAAAAACAGATTTTTATATGCTTGTTACATTTTTTCCAATGCATCTGTTTAAGATCATAAATGTAAAAAAAATTTTAAACGTCCATGCACAAATGTGGAGAATTAAAAATGCTTTCCACTAAGATGTGGTCCAGAACCCCTTCTGCTTGAACTAGGTGGCTACTATGACTTAAAATAAGACAGAAGTGATGTGGTGTCAGTTTCAAGGCTCAGTGGATAAGAAACTGGCAGCTTCAGTTTTTGTCTCTTGGAACACCCTCTGTGGGCCCTTACCAACTTCTAGCAGTCCATTAGGAGGGTGGTTTGGGGAAAGTTATCTTAAAATAGCGAGATAAGGAAAGAAGCAACCTGTGGGGACTTTAAGTACTCTCAAGGCATCTATCATCCTGCAGCCAAAACTGTTAGAATGCATCTTAAATTGCAAGGGCATCACTGAATCTGCAGATCAATGGTTTAGCGAGCTAACCACAGCTTCTGAGTTGTGGCTTTCTAGCAGGGGATACAATTATTTACCTATTTATTTTTCACAAAGACACACACAGACAAGAAAATAGACTAAAGACTTGCTAATCTTCTCTGGGAAACCTGAGACGGTATTTAAAAAATTAGAGCCATCGACTATACTTGTTTTAGAGGAATTTAAGTTCATTAGGCAGAAACTAACTCAAAATATGGAAAGGGCTCTATCAAAAGTACATTATGGGTATCTTCACATGTGATGAGATAGACAGTTAAAACATGCCAGTACAAATAACTGTTCTTAGACATAGTCTTTCTGCTCTTGAGTGGGCCGTGATGATGGGTTTCCACAGCTGCATGTGTGTACCCAAACACTTCTGTGTAGACTGGAGGAGCCCAATTTGGGTCCTTTGTTTTCATTCTAGTGCCATTCAAGTAGTGTGAATGGAGTTTAATTCATATTCCCTTTGAAAGTGGGAACAACATAAATTTTGCTGTCTTTCTCTATAGATTTTTCAAGGTGTCACCTTGCAGAACTCACCAAAAACATTCCTATACCATCTAGTTACGTTCTTTCATCTTTTCTTTGCATTGAGTTTCCTAAAATATATATATATATATAAATGGGCTCCCCCGGTGGCTGAGTGGTAAAGAATCTGCCTTGCATTGTAGGAGATACAGGAGATGTGGGTTTGATCCCTGGGTCTGGAAGATCTCCTGGAGGAGGACATGGCAACCCACTCCTGTATTCTTGCCTGGAGAATCCCATGGACGGAGAAGTCTGGCAGGCTATAGTCCATGGGGTCACAAAGAGTCAGACATGATTGAAGCATCTGAGCATATATAAAATAAAAAATGGGACCATCTTCCACTGTTTAGCAATCTACTTTTAGTCTCTTAGTGATAAATAATGGGCATTTTCCAGGTCTTAGTTGTTTTACAACTTGACTTTTAATGTCAGTACAGTGTTCAATCCTACAGCTATGTCAGAATGTATTTAATGGAGTAAGTGGAGTGCAGTATTTTTAGGCCCCCAAGTAAAGATACTACTGTAGGGTATACTGCCCTGACTTGAAAACGGGAAAACAAAAAGAATCCTTTCTTTAGAACTAAAAATAAAATTGAAAAAAAAAAATGGAACAACTTTCTTGCATAGTTGCTGTGAAATACAAAATGATATGAATATAGATAACTTGATAAAACAGAAGCTGAGCAAAAGTTAGTGTCCCTGCCTTAGCCAACATCTGGGCCCAGGAAAAGGGTGAGGAGTTGGCAGTGGGTTGGCTGGATAAGTGAGGTTGGCTACAGAGATTCACATGCATCATTAAAGTGCACTGATGACTAAAAATTTTTATTTCAGGTGAAAGTTTTTATCACTGATGCCAAACCTTTTCTGCAGGGTTACTGGCAAAATCTTAACTGATCTATTTTTCATTTTCTTTATGCCCTCTGACAGACACTCTAGGGAAAATTAACTGGTTCCCAAGTAGGCTTAACTGAGAAAACCCCACAGAGTGAATAATAAAGTTGTGAATGATTTTCAGATGACTCTGTAAAACAGAGACTCCTTAGAGAATATCAGGTCTTGCCAATCTCTAGCCAAAGCAGAAAGAAGATGCTATTGTTTATATATGGAATCTGAAATATGACACACATGAAATTATCTGAGAGTCCCTTGGATTGCAAGCAGATCAAACCAGTCAATTGTAAAGGAGATCAGTCCTGAATAATTATTGAAAGGACTAATGCTGCAGCTGAAGCTCCAATACTTTGGCCACCTGAAGCAAAAACTGACTCTGATGCTGGGAAAGATTGAAGGGAGGACGAGAAGGGGACAACAGAGGATGAGAGGGTTGGACAGCATCACCGACTCGACGGCTATGAGTTTGAGCAAGCTCCGGGAGTTGGTGATGGACAGGGAAGCCTGGCGTGCTGCAGTCCATGGGGGTGCAAAGAGTCAGAATTGACTGAGTGACTGAACTGAACTGATGAAACAGAAACAGACTCACAAACATAGAGAACAGTCGTATGGTTGACAAGGGGGAGGGAGTTGGGGGAGGGGTGGATTGAAAGTTTGGGATTAGCAGATGCAAATGAATATATATAGAGAATGAATAAACAACAAGGTACTACTGTGTATCACAGCGAACTGTATTCAATATCCAGTGATAAACCATAATGGAAGATAACATGAAAAAGAATGTATATATGTCTCAATGAATCACTCTGCTATAGGGCGAAAATTAACACAACATTGTAAATTGACTATACTTCAATAAAATAAATTTTAACAAAAAACTAGAAAGAAGAGACTTTCAATTTAAAAAGAAATACAAGAAAAAGTTGATGCACACTCTGTAAGCTGGGACCCAAATGAAATTCTACCTTTTTCCAAACAGTCAACTTCACTGTACCTCAGATGAAGGCCATTGTTTTCCTGTCATTCTGGGTCAGACAACATGTACATTACAGGTTATCGTAATAGAATGAAACACTTTCAGAACTGCCCATTCTCCTCTCCTTCGTGGCTGTGTCCAGAATGGCAGCTAACTCCTCTTATGTCATGCCACATCCCTTCTCCATGGTGAAAGGACAGAATCAAAGATGCACGCACAGAATCACAGTGAGAGAGGCTTCGCTTGCTTTTCAGTTACCTCATCCACTATTACTGTGAACAGTGCAAAGAAATTTCTTTACTTGCCCGAGCTGGAGGGAGGACAGTGGAGGAGAGAAACCAGGACTTACTTTCCTAGTGCAAAGCATTCCAGCTTCACCGTTGTTCCCTTTGCAGTTGGGACCATTTCTGGAAACTGAACTTCTATTTTTGGTTCATATTCGCCCATCACCCCTGTGAATAAACAAAGGAGCTAAGCCTTGGAGATTCTTTTAAGACATACACAAGTGTTTTTGTGTTAATGTTCCTATACATCATTGTGTGTGCAATTAATCCCTTCATTTAAAGAGGCTCCTATCTCCAACAGCCGTGAATCGTGGCTTCTTTCCCAGTTATTGCTGGAGGAAATGTGTATTCCAGCACCACACCATCTGCCTAGGATTAAATTCTCCATGTGGACAACTCTGCTTCTCAAAAACACTTTGTTAAAAATGTAGTCATGGAAGAAAAAAGCGGAGGGAGGTTAAGTCCCAGTCACCATTAATTCCACATTATTATTTATTTTTTTGGAAACATGCTGCAGAAAATTTAAAATATGTTAAAAAATATGTGCATGCTTTAGTTGTATCTCTGTAAAGAACATTTCTGAGTAATCAGTTTATAACCACAAATTATCTTTTCACTTTTGAAGGCCAATCTGAATGAGTCATAAGTTGGTATGTGCAAGGTAACACAAAATTCATGTACTTTTATTCTGAAACAATGATAAAATAATAATAGGAAGTAAATATCAGAAATAGCCTGTAAGTGATACCCACCTTGCCAACGGTAGTTTTACCCTGAAGGTCCTATTTACTTACTTTCCGATATCTCAAAAAATTACTGTGCAATCATAGCCAAGGTGGCAAACCCTAACAAATTAAGTCCATGTTTTATAACTAAATGCTTATGAATTAGTTCTCATTAACCATTCTTAATGCTGTCTACCACTACTCTAGTTGTTTTGATACATTCATTTCTGTTCAATTTCTGGTCATTTTCTATGGCCTCTGATTCAACTGTGGCAATATAAAGTTTAAAATTATCTAGCTCACTAAAACATGATAGGATCCTCCATTTCATCTCTTCTTTAGGTTTCCTACAGTTAGAGAAAAAAAGAGATCGGAGGATTCAGATGAAAAAGTTAAAAGTAAGGTATGGATGCGGACAGGAACAATGGCTCAGAGAAACAATTCTATGCGTTTTGCAGAGGTGACCCTCTTTATCTGCAGCTTCATAGCCTGAGAAGCAGCAAGGGAATTTCTTCAACGTGCAAAAAAGAAAAAGTCAACCCCTAGTGTCAGATGATCTAATAGTCTTGCTAGATTTGTTGGGATGTATGTCATCAGACCTGGAGAAGGAAAAGGCAACCCACTCCAGTATTCTTGCCTGGAGAATCCCATGGATGGAGAAGCCTGGTAGGCCATGGGGTCACAAAGAGTTGGACACAACTGAGCGACTTCACTTTGTGCAAACCTGAACATAGTCATTTTGTTATTTTCTTTTCATAGACTGACAGAGAGGATTGGCTATGGAAGGCATCTCTGAGATCATTTGGTTCAGCATTGTTTTTGGCCCTGCCACATAACATGTGGGATTTTTAGTTCCCTGACCAGGGATAGAAACTATACCCCCTGCAATGGAAGCATGGAGTCTTAACCACTGGACCACCAGTGAAGTCTCAGTTCAGCATTCTTAATATTGGCATTCACAGATGAATACTTTTCTGAAGAAAGGACCTATACCTAGCAACAACCTGTTCTAAAAAGAACCTTAAACCCTCCACCAAAATGGAAATCACAGTTCTAGTCTGTCTCTGTCTTTTACAAGCAAGCCTGTAATCCCCAAAGTGTTAAACAGTTTGTCTTTAGCTTCACAACAGACCAGCATTCACGTTTGCAACCCTGGTCCCTGATTTCTGGTCTAAATCTTTTCCTATGGCCTCTCACCACTGCAGGAGTAACACTCCCAAACTAAATTCAAACATACTAAATCCATGTGTGACACACTCAGTTGTGGCCAGTCTCTGAGTCCTATTGCCTTTCCTAGAGCATATGCCACGCAGCTGGACCATAAAGAGATAGTGCTTACTAACACCTGCATTCACACACTTTTGCTGAACTTGCTAACAGCCCATACAAGTGACTCATCATCCCATAAATAGCAGTAGTATGACTCTGAGTGCAGGAACAAGCTAACACCTAGTGCTGCGTGTGTGGCTGTGTTCTCTAAGAGCAGTGTTAATTAAAAAACAACTGCCTTGAGAGGAAGAGGTTCTTTTTTTTTTTTTAATCTCTCTCTCTCTATCTTTTGGTTGCACAGGCTTTTTCTAGCTGTTTGAGCGGGGGTACTCTCTGCTGTGGTGTGTGTGATTCTCACTGAAGCATCCTCTCTTGTGGAACACGGACTCTAGGCGCATGGGCTCAGTAGTTGCAGCACATGGGCTCAGTAGTTTTGGTCTGTGGGCCCTAGTGCTTGGGTTCAGTAGTTGTGGTGCACAGGCTTAGCTGCTCCATGAGAGGTGGAATCTTTCTGGACCAAGGATCAAAACTATCTCCTGCACTGGCAGGCAGATTCCGATCTAGAGTGCCGCAAGGGAATTTTGAGAGAAAAGGACCTTTGTCCTCCCAGGATATCAAGACAATTTCCACTGAAGTGCCTCATGCATGGAAGGGAGATGAGATGATAAAGTGAAAATATGGGGGTCAAGGCTGTGTCAGCCATGATCAGGGTTTCCCAGTCCCCTTGTTCTATAAATACTACATACAAACCTGGTTTCTATAATCCAGCTATGAAAGATACACCAAGGATAAAAACTGTCTCACACACCTTTCTCCTAAGCAATTGAAACATCACTACTTAGTGTCTGAGGCCCCCTGAACTACTGATTGCTTATCCTAAAATCTCACCCATTATGGCTTAGACTCAAAGTCCTCTCCTTCAGCGTCCTGCACCCTTTCCTCAGCACTCTCTATAGTCTAGCCCACAGCAGTCTTTAAATGACCAAAAAGTATCAAATCTTTTTGCCTTAGCTCTCACGGTCTCCTATGACTTCTTTTTAAAAACATATAATGTAATGATTCTTAGTAAATTGACTGAGTTGGGCAATCATCATAACTCAATTTACAACATTTCCATCCCCCAAATAATATCCCTCATGCCTGTTTACAGTTAATTCCCAGGAGCAGTCCCAGCCCCAGGCAACCACTAATCTGCTTTGTCTATAGATTTGTCTTTTCTGGACATTACATATAAATGAAATCATACAACATTTGGTCTTTTGCATTTGGCTTTTTACTTGGCCTAATGTTGACAAAGTTCATCCATGGTGTGGCTTGTATTGGTGATTCCTTCCTTTTTACGCCCGTATAGTATTCCACTTTACAGAAGAAAAATATTGTAATCATCTGTTCACCAGCTGTATTAGTTTCCTAAGACTGTCCTTGGAAAGAGATACAGACTAAGTGACTTCAAGCAAAATACATTTACTCTCTCACAATTCTGAAGATTAGAGGTCGACAGGGCTGTGCTGTCTCTGAGACCATGGAGAGTATCCTTCCTTGCCTCCTCCTGGCTTGTGGTGGTGGTCATCAATATTCAGGGTGTTCCATGGCTTGCAGCTCTGTCAGGCCAACCTCTGATTTGTATGATGTTCTCTCCATGGGTCTTCCCACTGTTTTCTTATAAAGACATCAGTCATATTGGGTTAAAGATTTACCCAATTCCAATATGATCTCATCTAACTAATTTATTTTCTAATAAGGTTGTATTCTTAGGTACTAGAGGTTAGGATTTCAACATATAATATCTTTTGGGGTCACATAATTCAACCCAAGTTACCAGTTGATGGTCATTTAGGTTGCTTCTTCTTTGGCTACGGCATGGTTTGGGAATGGCATGGTTTTCACTGCTGTTTAATGAATAATGTTACCATGAACGATCACATGCAAGTGTTTCTATGGACATTTTAATATGTTTTCATTTTTCTTTTGTTCCCCATGACTTTTATTTTACATGGATGACTTTCGCTTCAAGTCTCAGCTCAAAAGACTCCCCCTTTGAAAAGTGTTTTTGATCACATTATCTAAAGTAGGTGCCTGCTGTCAATCTCTGTGAATATATTTTTTCCTTTATGTTAATTGTCATATTAACAATTAACAGGTGGCTGCGGGCCGGCTCGCTAAGCACGGGCGGCTGCGGGCCGGCTCACTAAGCGCGGCCAAGAGGAGCTACCCCATGTCCGAGGTCAGGGGCAGCAGCCTAGAGTGCCAGGCTGAGCTGGCGCAGGAACGGCCGAGGGGGGCTGCCCTGCGTCCGAGGCCAGTGGTGGCTGGGAGGAGACACCCCGAGTCCGAGATCAGGGGCGGCCAGGAGAAGCCACCTCACACCCGAGGCCAGGGGCGGTGGCCTTGAGGAGCCACCCGGAGCCCGAGGCCAGGGGCAGCAGCTGGGAGGAGCCACCCACGCCCAAGGCCAGGGCCGGTGGCCGGGAGGAGCTACCCGAGGAGTGGTGGCTGTGCAGGCACAGGAGGGCCTAGAGGAGCCATCCCACGTTGAAGGTCAGGAACGGCAGCGGTAAGGAGATACCCCTCCTCCAAGGTAAGGAACAGCAGCTGTGCTTTGCTGGAGCAGCCGTGAAGAGATACCCCACCCCCAAGGTAAAAGAAACCCAAGTAAGATGGTAAGTGTTGCAAGAGGGTATCAGAGGGCAGACACACTTAAACCATACTCACAGAAAACGTCAACCTAATCACACTAGGACCACAGCCTTATCTAACTCAATGAAACCAAGCCACGCCTGCAGGGCAACCCAAGATGGGCGGGTCATGGTGGAGAGGCCTGACAAAATGTGATCCACTCGAGAAGGGAATGGCAAGCCACTTCAGTATTCTTGCCTTGAGAACCCCATGAACAGTAGGAAAAGGCAAAATGATAGGATACCAAAGAGGAACTCCCCAGGTCATTAGGTGCCCAATATGCTACTTGAGATCAGTGGAGAAATAACTCCAGACAGAATGAAGGGATGGAGCCAAAGCAAAAACAATACCCAGTTGTGGATGTGACTGGTGATAGAAGCAAGATCCGATGCTGTAAAGAGCAATATTGCATAGAAACCTGGAATGTCAGGTGAATCAAGGCAAATTGGAAGTGGTCAAACAAGAGATGGCAAGGGTGAACGTCGACATTCTAGGAATCAGTGAACTAAAATGGACTGGAACGGGTGAATTTAACTCAGATGACCATTACATCTACTACTGCGGGCAGGAATTCCTCAGAAGAAATGGAGTAGCCATCATGGTCAACAAAAGAGTCTGGAATGCAGTACTTGGATGCAATCTCAAAAACGACAGAATGATCTCTGTTCGTCTCCAATGCAAACCATTCAATATCACAGTTATCCAAGTCTATGCCCCAACCAGTAACGCTGAAGAAGCTGAAGTTGAACGGTTTTATGAAGACCTACAAGATCTTTTAGAACTAACACCCAAAAAAGATGTCCTTTTCATTATAGGGGACTGGAATGCAAAAGTAGGAAGTCAAGAAACACCTGGAGTAACAGGCAAATTTGGCCTTGGAATGTGGAATGAAGTGGGGCATAGACTAATAGAGTTTTGCCAAGAAAATGCACTGGTCATAGCAAACACCCTCTTCCAACAACACAAGAGAAGACTCTACACATGTACATCACCAGATGGTCAACACCGAAATCAGATTGATTATATTCTTTGAAGCCAAAGATGGAGAAGCTCTATACATTCCACAAAAACAAGACCGGGAGCTGACTGTGGCTCAGATCATGAACTCCTTATTGCCAAATTCAGACTTAAACTGAAGAAAGTAGGGAAAACCACTAGACCATTCAGGTATGACCTAAATCAAATCCTTTATGATTACACAGTGGAAGTGAGAAATAGATTTAAGGGCCTAGATCTGATAGATAGAGTGCCTGATGAACTATGGAATGAGGTTTGTGACATTGTACAGGAGACAGGGATCAACACCATCCTCATGGAAAAGAAAGGCAAAAAAGCAAAATGGCTGTCTGGGGAGGCCTTACAAATGGCTGTGAAAAGAAGAGAGGTGAAAAGCAAAGGAGAAAAGGAAAGATATAAGCGTCTGAATGCAGAGTTCCAAAGAATAGCAAGAAGAGATAAGAAAACCTTCTTCAGCGATCAATGCAAAGAAATAGAGGAAAACAACAGAATAGGAAAGACTAGAGATCTTTTCAAGAAAATTAGAGATACCAGGGAACATTTCATGCAAAAGATGGGCTCGACAAAGGACAGAAATGGTATGGACCTAACAGAAGCAGAAGATATTAAGAAGAGGTGTCAAGAATACACAGAAGAACTGTACAAAAAGATCTCCACGACCCAGATAATCATGATGATGTGATCATTAATCTAGAGCCAGACATCTTGGAATGTGAAGTCAAGTGGGCCTTAGAAAGCGTCACTACGAACAAAGCTAGCGGAGGTGATGGAATTCCAGTTGAGTTGTTTCAAATCCTGAAAGATGATGCTGTGAAAGTGCTGCACTCAATATGCCAGCAAGTTTGGAAAACTCAGCAGTGGCCACAGGACTGGAAAAGGTCAGTTTTCATTCCAATCCCAAAGAAAGGTAATGCAAAAGAATGCTCAAACTACCGCACAATTGCACTTATCTCACATGCTAGTAAAGTAATGCTCAAAATTCTCCGAGCCAGGCTTCAGCAATATGTGAACCGTGAACTCCCTGATGTTCAAGCTGGTTTTAGAAAAGGCGGAGGAACCAGAGATCAAATTGCCAACATCCGCTGGATCATGGAAAAAGCAAGAGAGTTCCAGAAAAACATCTATTTCTGCTTTATTGACTATGCCAAAGCCTTTGACTGTGTGGATCATAATAAACTGTGGAAAATTCTGAAAGAGATGGGAATACCAGACCACCTGACCTGCCTCTTAAGGAATCTGTATGCAGGATCAGGAAGCAATAGTTAGAACTGGACATGGAACAACAGACTGGTTCCAAATAGGAAAAGGAGTACGTCAAGGCTGTATATTGTCACCCTGCTTATTTAACTTATATGCAGAGTACATCATGAGAAACGCTGGACTGGAAGAAATACAAGCTGGAATCAAGATTGCTGGGAGAAATATCAATAACCTCAGATATGCAGATGACACCACCCTTATGGCAGAAAGTGAAGAGGAACTAAAGAGCCTCTTGATGAAATTAAAAAAGGAGAGTGAAAAAGTTGGCTTAAAGCTCAACATTCAGAAAACGATGATCATGGCATCCGGTCCCATCACTTCATGGGAAATAGATGGGGAAACAGTAGAAACAGTATCAGACTTTATTTTTGGGGGCTCCAAAATCACTGCAGATCGTGACTGCAGCCATGAAATTAAGAGACGCTTACTCCTTGGAAGAAAAGTTATGACCAACCTAGATAGTATATTCAAAAGCAGAGACATTACTTTACCGACTAAGGTCCGTCTAGTCAAGACTATGGTTTTTCTTGTGGTCACGTATGGATGTGAGAGTTGGACTGTGAAGAAGGCTGAGAACTGGAGAATTGATGCTTTTGAACTGTGGTGTTGGAGAAGACTCTTGAGGGTCCCTTCGACTGCAAGGAGATCCAACCAGTCCATTCTGAAGGAAATCAGCCCTGGGATTTCTTTGGAAGGAATGATGCTAAAGCTGAAGCTCCAGTACTTTGGACACCTCATGCGAAAAATTGACTCACTGGAAAAGACTCTGATGCTGGGAGAGATTGGGGGCAGGAGGAGAAGGGGACGACCCAGGATGAGATGTCTGGATGGCATCACGGACTTGATGGACAGGAGTCTGAGTGAACTCCGGGAGATGGTGATGGACAGGGAGGCCTGGCATGCTTCGATTCATGGGGTCGCAAAGAGTTGGACACGACTGAGCCACTGAACTGAACTGAACTGAATTGTCATAGGTATTTCTCATGTTTACTTCTGTCTTCCATACAGATTGTAAACCCCATGATATCAAGTAATATGTCTGTCTTTTTCATGCTAGCTTTTATCTTTGTCTCCACACTTAACAAGTGCTCAGTAAGAAAACCAACATAAAACATCTTACAAATAAACTTCTGGGCTCTCTCAAATAGCACTGCTGCTTTCTATCATGTTTATAGCTATTTATATACTTGCCATTTCTTCTGTTGTACTTTCACTTCTTTGAGGAATGGAAGTACTTGTGATTTTTTCTGTTCCTCGCAAATCTCAGCTCAGTTCAAGGCATATGGGGGAAAAAAATGAACTGTAATAGGTAGGGATTCGTGAAAGGGAGTAAGATGGGGCAATGTGGCCCTTTATACTGGGACATATAATAATCATTAAGCCAAACATTCAAGTCTTCTCGGGCATGGAAGTTGTTCTTAAGCATTACCATGGCTATTGGTCAAGTTCACTCACTTCAGACTATATTTTTCTAAAATGTGGGAAAACATAATCTATGCAGGTTGTTTGTGTGGTCACATGGAGTGATTTCAGGATGAAGGCACAGTGATCTCTGTTTATGGCTACAGGAACTGAGTAACAGTGTGCTCGGTGATGATGAAGACTGTACTTCATTTATGGCAGTAGTTGCTGGACACAGAGTTGGGATCAGAGATGGAGTGGCACGGATTCACTGCTCTTTGAAAATTTTTAGTTACATATAAAGATTGTCCTAGTATTTAAGTCACGACAAAATGAAAGAAGCCATTCCCTTCAACTACATTATGAACATTTTTTTGAATAGCTGTGTAGTGTTCCATTGAATTTGCTTACATCTGGCACACGTTACATTTTTATTTGACCATTTCTTTCATTTTAACTATTTTGGCCCTTTGCTACTCTCAATGTAAAAAGCTGTTGCCTTTTATAACTTTTAAGAAACACAGGGTCTCTTAAAACAGGAGTGCATTTTTTTCTAGTCATTCCCCTGACCACCTGCACATTTTTGAACTTAATTGGCCTACAGCTGCTCTGCTGATTTATAGAATAATTAGGCAAAAAGTGATGCCATTGATGGAACTGCTTCAGAATCCTTTTTCTATCTTCAAACTGTCTGGAAAGGTGGGAAGATAGAAAGGTCTAGGTGCGTCTACATAACCAAGGTAAAGCTGAAGCTAAAGTGCTGTCAGGATGTTGTCAGGATCAACCAGGTCGTATAATCTCAGCAATGTTTCTTTCCTCCTGACTGAAAATATATATCGGGTTGTCAAAAACATTGTTCAGATTTTTCCCATAATATCTTATATAAAAACCCAAAAATGTTTTGGCCAATCTAATCCATCGGAGAAAACTCTTGCTTTCAATTCTAAATAGAGGCATATATATCTACAATCTTAAACATAAGGTGAAAAGAGTTTTAATTTATTAAGATGCATTGTCAATGTTTTCTATTTGTGGGAGTAAGAACTATGCCACCACCACAACAGTGAAAGCTCTGTCCCTTGAAATTTGATACATGAAAGTCTTTAGGAGGTAGGGGCTTAGCTGTATTTACATTCTAATGAATTCAATAAACATTCATTTAACAGCAACCATAACCATGGGGGCACAATGTGCATATCACAGACCTGATCATTATCTTCATGACATTTGTAGTTACCCTTTTCCAAAGCCTTGCATAGTAATGTGGCAAATGCAGGCAACAATTGTTTATGGAACGTGTGTGTGTGTATATGCTAAGTCACTTCAGTTGTGTCTGATTCTGTGTGACCCAATGGATTGTATAGCCTGCCAGGCTCCACTGTCTGTGGAATTCTCTAGGCAAGACTATTGGAGTCAGTTGCCACGTTCTCCTCTAGGGGATATTCCCAACTCAGGGGTGGAACCCAGGAGACAGCTCTTATGTCTCCTGCATTGACAGCTGGGTTCTTTACCACTAGCGTCACCTGGCTCAAACAGTTTATGGAATCAGTTCAGTCACTTCAGTCGCTTAGACGTTCCCAACTCTTTGCAACCCTATGGATTGCAGCATGCCAGGCTTTCCCGTCCATCACCAACTCCAGGAGCTTGCTCAAACTCATGTCCATCGAGTCAGTGATGCCAATCAACCATCTCAACCTCTGTCGTCCCCTTCTCCTCCTGCCTTTCCCAGCATCAGGGTCTCTTATAATGAGTCAGTTCTTCACATCAGGTGGCCAAAGTATTGGAGCTTCAGCTTCAGCATCAGTCCTTCCAAAGAATATTTAGGATTTCCTTTAGGATTTCCTTTAGGATTGACTGGTTTGATCTCCTTCCATGGTTTATGGAATAACCATGTTTATTTTCTAAGGAAGGCATGCTACAAATTTCTAGGTGTTTTTTCCAAAACCAGTGTTCTCAAACTTTATATCACCTGGAGGACGTGAGTGTCTGAATTAGTAAGCTGACATGGGGCCTGAAACGTTCATTTCTCATAAGTTCCTGGCTGATGCTGATGCTGCCTTCCAGGGAACTTCTGTAGCAACCATGAGGGGTTAAGCTTTGGACCAAGCGGTAACAGACATCATGGACTAGTCACTGGAAGATGACAAGTAAGCGCATCCCACCAGTGACAAAGCCAATCATGAGCCTGGGTTCTGCTCACAACCCTTGTGGCAATGACTGTCCTCCTTTCAAAACTGGAAAAACTATTAATGCTGACGCTGATGTCTGTGAGAACCAGAATGTGACAAAATAACCACCAAATTGCAGACTATAAAAGAGAAATCAGCCACACACCACGCTTGTTTAACTACAATTTGCAGAGCGCTGTCTTGGCAGAAGGAGGCCAGTTTGCAGAATTTTGTGCCATAAGATTTTGCCAACACCTGCCTTAGCTGGAATCTATGCTTGTAAATTAAACCACAGAAGGGACTTTTACCAGCTTCCACAGAGTGGGACTTACTACTGAAGAAAAACTGCAAAAGACTGTCTTATATAGAGCTCCCACATGGCTGTTCTTGAGGAATAAGTCATATGATATAAAACCCATTTCTCTAAAAATATTTGGAAATGTCTGATTAGGCATACTAATTTCTTTGGCTGAGTTTAGAACTTTATTCTTTCAGGAAAGCCCTGGGTTGAAGGAGACACTGTAGGATCGAGGGGACTGTCCAAGGATTCTCTATCACTACTCATTCCCTGATCACTGAATTCCCCTGAGTTAGAGCCAACAAGTGTGAAAACAAGAACTTCCCCAGTGCTGGAAAAGAAGAATAAGACACCGCAAGGTTGTCTATCACTTGTTACATGTGGGGTTTTAATGTGACTTCAAAAACCTGTGAGAAGGACTTCCCTCATGGTCCAGTGGCTCAGACTTCATGCTCCCAATACAGGGGACCTACCTGGTCAGGAAACTAGATCCCACATGCTACAACTAAAGATCCTGCAAGCTGCGACTAAGACCAGCCACAGCCATAAATACATAAACAAACAAATACATATATATATATATATATTTTAAAAGAGAAACCTGTGGGAGGTGAAAATAAACCCCACTGTTTGACCTAATTCAAACCTGCATCTCTTTCCTTAATTCTCAACAGTTACAATGCAGAGATAATCTGAGCTATTCCAGCAGGGGGGCTTCCCTGCTGGCTCAAATGGCAAAGAATCTGCCTGCAATGCAGGAGACCTGGGTTCAATCCTTGGCTTCCAGAAAGCTGGATCCTCTGAAAGTAGAGTAGCTATTTATCTGTGCTTGCCTGGGACAGTCCTGATTTATAATAAGTTCTGAAGTAATTTGCTAAGAGTTTCCCATTTGGACAATTAATTATAAATCCACCACCTTTTAGGTGAAAGAAAGCCAACTTTGGTCTTTTTGTGACGAAGTACATTTATATTCTTACTACTAAAAGTTCTCTGTACTTGAACTAAACTCTCCCTCTAATTTGTATACTCTGGTCCTAGTTCAAGTCTTTGGAGCCACAAAGAACAAGCCTTGATGGACAGTCTTTGAGTATTTAAAGATATTATTGTATGGTCAGAGATTAGCAAAGTTAATAATATTTTGTACAAAGAGACAGCAAGGATTTTATTTAGGTTTTGTCAGACACTCAATCTCTGATTCAACTCTGCCATATAGCTAGAAAGTATTCATAGACAATATATAAACAAATAGGCATGGCTATGTTCCAGTAAGATTTTATTCATGAAAATGGTGGTGGGTTGTGTGTGGCTCATGAACTAAGGGTTGGCTAGGCACTGGGCTTAGAAGAAATGAGGAAGATAGCAAAGTTTGAGAGAGTTGACAGAATTAACAAATTATAGAACTAACAAGATTTCACCAAGTTTGCCATGCTCAATCACTTACAAGTAAAATAGAGAATGTGATTAAAAATAAGATATCCGTAACAAGAGTAACACAAATTACAGGTAATCTAGGAGTTAAGTAAAAATACCTAACATTTCTATGGAGAAAAAAAGCAGGCCATGGACAAGATCTGCCTACAGGAGGAAGTTTGCCAACTCATGGTTTAAACAAATACTGTGTCCACTTCCTGGAATTCTTATCCTCCCTGTTAGATGGAAGCTTCAGCTGATTTCCAAGACCAGGCCAGGCTTCCTTACATGCATATCTTGATTATATGTATAATCTCATGGTACCTTCATTGGTCCTGGACAGCTCTGATCAGAGCTGAAGCTTAAATAATCCTGCTTTAATTCTCCATCCACCCTAAATTGGCCCCATTCCTGCCTCAGTCTGTAATTAGGCTCCTAAGCCAGGCCACCATCTAAGAGGACACAGAAAGACTTTTGCATCCCTAGTGACAAGAATACAACTGGCACTCAATGAACATTTCTTGGTTAAGTTCGGTTCACTTCAGTCGCGCAGTCGTGTCCGACTCTTTGCAACCCGATGGACTGTAGCACACCAAGTTTCCCTGTCCATCATCAACTCAGAGCTTACTCAAACACATGTTCATCGAGTCAGTGCTGCCATCCAACCATCTCATCCTCTGTTGTCATCTTCTGCTCCTGCCTTCAATCTTTCCCAGCATCAGGGTCTTTTCCAATGAGTCAGTTCTTCATATCAGGTGGCCAAAGTATTGGAGTTTCAGCTTCAGCATCAGTCCTTCCAATGAATATTCAGGACTGATGTCCTTTAGGATGGACTGTTTGGATCTCTTTGCAGTCCAAGAGACTCTCAAGAGTCTTCTCCAACACCACAGTTCAAAAGCGTCAACTCTTTGGCGCTTAGCTTTGTTTATAGTCCAGCTCTCACACTGATACATGACTACTGGAAAAACCATAGCTTTGACTAGATGGACCTTTGTCAGCAAAGTAATGTCTCTGCTTTTTAATATGCTGTCTAGGTTGGTCATAGATTTTTTGCAAGGAGCAGCATCTGCAGTGATTTTGGAGCCCTCCAAAATAGTCTGTCACTGTTTCCATTGTTTCCCTATTTATTTGCCATGTAGTGATGAAACCAGATGCCATGGTCTTACTTTTCTGAATGTTGAGTTTTAGGCTAACTTTTTAACTCTCCACTTTCACTCTCATCAACAGGCTTTTTAGTTCTTCTTTGCTTTCAGCCATAAAGGGGTGGTGTCATCTGCATATCTGAGGTTATTGATATTTCTCCCAGCAATCTTGATTCCAGCTTGTGCTTCATCCAGCCTGGCACTTCACATGATGCACTCTGCATATGAGTTAAATAAGCAGAGTGACAATATACAGCCTTGACGTACTCCATTCCCAATTTGGAACCAGTCTGTTGTTCCATGTTCAGTTCTAAATGTGGCTTCTTGGCCTGCATACAGATTTCTCAGGAGGCAGGTCGGGTAATCTGGTATTCCCATCTCCTTCATAATTTTCCACAGTTTATTGTGATCCACACAGTCAAAGGCTTTGGCATAGTCAATAAAGCAGAAGTAGATGTTTTTCTGGAACTCTCTTGCTCTTTCAATGATCCATTGGATGTTGGCAATTTGATCTCTGGTTCCTCTGCCTTTTCTAAAACCAGCTTGAACATCTGGAAGTTCATGGTTCATGTACTGTTGAAGTCTGGCTTGGAGAATTTTGAGCATTACTCTGCTAAGTATGTGAGACAAGTACAATTGTGAGGTAATTTGAACATTCTTTGGCATTGCCTTTCTTTGGGATTGGAATGAAAACTGACCTTTTCCAGTCCTGTGGCCACTGCTGAGTTTTCCAAATTTGCTGGCATATTGAGTGCAGCACTTTTACAGCATCATTTTTTAGCGTTTTAAGTAGCTCAACTGGAATTCTATCACCTCCATTAGCTTTGTTTGTAGTGATGCTTCCCAAGCCCCACTTGACTTCGCATTCCAGGAAGTCTGGCTCTAGGTGAGTGATCACACCATCATGGTTACATGGGTCATGAAGATCTTTTAAATATAATTCTTCTGTGCATTTTTCCCACCTCTTGTTAATATCTTCTGCTTCTGTTAGGTCCATACCATTTCTGTCCTTTATTGAGCCCATCTTTGTATGAAATGTTCCCTTGGTATCTCTAATTTTCTTGACAAGATCTCTAGTCTTTCCCATTCTCTTGTTTTCCTCTATTTCTTTGCACTGATCACTGAGGAAGGCTTTATCTCTCCTTGCTATTCTTTGGAACTCTGCATTCAAATTGGCATATCTTTCCTTTTCTCCTTTGCCTTTAGCTTCTCTTCTCAGCTACTTGTAAGGCCTCCTCAGACAACCATTTGGCCTTTTTGGATTTCTTTTTCCTGGAGATGGTCTTGATCACTGCCTCCTGTACAATGTCATGAACTTCCATCCATAGTTCTTCAGGTACTCTGTCTATCAGATCTAATGTCTTGAATCTGTTTGTCACTTCCACTGTATAAGGGAATTTATCATAAGGGATTTTATTTAGGTCATGCCTGAATGGTCTAGTGGTTTTCCCCTACTTTCTTCAATGTAAGTCTGATTTTTTCAATAAGGAGTTCATGATCTGAGCCACAGTCAGCTTCTGGTCTTGTTTTTGCTGACTGTTTAGAGCTTCTCAATCTTTGGCTGCAAAGAATATAATCAGTCTGATTTTGGTATTGACCATCTGGTGATGTCCATGTGTAGAGTCATCTCTTGTGTTGTTGGAAGAGGGTGTTTGCTATGACCAGAGCATTCTCATGGCAAAACTCTGTTAGCCTTTGCCCTGCTTTATTTTGTGCTCTAAGGCCAAACTTACCTGTTACTCCAGGTATCTCTTGATTTTTCACTGTTGCATTCCAGTCCCCTATAATGAAAGGACATGTTTTTTGGGTGTTAGTTCTAGAAGGTCTTGTAGGTCTTCATAGAACCATTCAACTTCAGCTTCTTCAGCATTAGTGGTTGGGGTATAGACTTGGATTACTGTGATATTGAATGGTTTGCCTTGGAAATGAACAGAGATCATTCTGTCACTTTTGAGATTGCACCCAAGTACTGCATTTCAGATTCTTTTGTTGACTATGAAGGTTACTCTATTTCTTGTAAGGGATCTTGCCCTCAGTAGTAGATATAATGGTCATCTGAGTTAAATTCACCCATTCCAGTCCATTTTATTTCACTGATTCCTAAAATATCAATATTTCTTGGGCAGAGGCATCATCAAATGAATGCCCAGGTCATCTCTATTCTAAGCTGGACATCTCTCCCGTCCTCTTTCATTTGAAATCTCTATCTATAAATGTGTTTCCTGGAACTCAGTTCAATAATTCCAAAAAGAATGAAACTTTAGACCTTTCATTAATTTGTAATTGTCTAAGACTATAGACTCCCAGGGGCTCTGACCACATCTTTTTATTTTATAGTGTCAAACACACAATGGGTACTTAACAGATTGCTTTCTAACTGACTAGTGAAGTGACCATCCACAAGCTTTGGCCCCATGGACCTGTAATGAATCTGACTATGCCTGAGGTCTAGAGCTGACTCCAAGTTCCTAAGTTTGTCAAGGCTTCAAAATATTAAGACACTATTAAATCAGATTAGCAGTGGCAGTTTAGCAAAATATCTCACATCCTTTAGTCATTTAGATGTTTTTCTCACAAAACATGTTTTACACCCAAAGATCCTCAAATGTGATATTAATGCAAGATATGATTGCTATGACAAAACCACAGAAAAGATGTAATTAGAAACGAGAGTTAAATAAAGAAATGTGTTTGAGGATAAACTTTAGATCTTAGGGAATATAAAAATCTTGTGCAAGTCAAGGACACATCTCTGCTTGTTCCCCAGGCAGAAGTTTTGTCCTTCTCAGTCTAAAGTTTAAGTCATCAAAAAGTGTTGTAGATAAAGTTTACAATCAAAAAATGATCGTCTTAATGAGTAGTTTTTAAAATCTGACAGCTAGGCTAATTAAATGGCCTACAATTGAAGAAGATCTATTCAAGAAGACAACATCATGTCTGTTAAGGTTCACTTGAGGATCTAACCCAATTTGGGGCAATATTAGGAAAGTTTACTATGAACAGATGGTAGTATCATAGTGAAGAATACATTACACTACACAGATAACCCAGAATACTTTGGAATATTCTAATTTTCTCTTTCACACTTTTCAGTCATTGATCTTAAACTTGGCAATTTGAAGCAAATGTAGTCTTCTGAGCCACTAGGAGATCTAATGGTCATTGAGGTGAAGGTTCACAAAATGGTCCGTAATGCTCTAGTTTTGCACTAGGATTCATTGTTAGTGCTGGGAAGAAATCTAATCCAATGAACAGCATCTGAGTGTTGAGCTGTGTTTGATATCATGTGGCCCATGCAAATGCTGAGACTGGAATAAAGTAAGGTAGAAAGTTGTGACTGGAATCTCAGAAGAAAACGCAGAAGAACTCTTAGACATAACTTATTACAAATCACTCATTTTTATAGCTAAGAATATTGAGGACAAACGAAGTGACAGGTTTTGTCTCATGTTAGTGGCAGATCTGGGACCACACCCCAGAATCCTATGGCTTTTTTCCTTCTCGATTTTTAGTGCTACCCTTCTGTTCCTGCATCCTAGGTGACACCACAACAAACAAGACAAAGCTGGTTGGCATCGATCATGGACACTCTTAATCCTATGTTCAGCACATCTATTTCTGTCCTACCTTAGGCTGCTCTGAAACTCTAGGCTGCTGAGATTATCAGCTGGTCTCCTGTCCAGTAGGTTAAAATTTTATGTACACTGAAAACAATAAATGCTTCAGTGCTGAAGCATTCAAAACTTTGCTTTGAATGCAAAGTTTTCATGGCTAATTAAAATAAAGCTTGGGGAAATGGGTCAGGGCTTGGGAAAAAGTGGTCAGCTATTTTGGTTATATTGACAACACCAATTTTTAATAATTTAAATTTACAGTGAAGTATAATAACATTCAAAAAGTGGTTTAAATTTTAACTTCAAAAGACAATATATTTTGTGTATATAGACACATGTATATTTATACACACATATCCTACATGTATAAGTTTATCAATGTATATAAATATGGAAAAGGAGACGGGAAAGAAAGAGACACAGAGAGTGAACTTGAAATTCTAAGATAGGAAAAATCCAGTGTTTCCTATTCCCTAGCAGCTCTTCTATTGAGAGTTCTAATTAGGGATAATATTCAAAAACATTCAACAATCAATGTGCAAAGCAAGGATCCATCAGATACACACTGGGTGTAAACTGTTCAACATTTGCCTTGGTTCTAATAGGCAAACTAAGGAACTGCCAAACCAGTCCCTAGCTAGTCTCAAGGGGAACACAGAAAAAAGGCAAGGAACATACAGTAAGTTTTCTGCATATAAAGTACATAAACAACCTCGCAGACATGATCTCATTTTCCCAAGACTGTCCTAATCTCTGCTAGGATTTTTATTTTTCCATCTTTAGCCATTTTAGAGCAAGTTAGAGGTAATGACTAAAGACGGAAAAAAAGTAGCTATTATGATTATGATATAAATCTATTATTTCTTTCATAGTTATGCTGCTTTGGTATGGGTAGCCCATTACCTTTGTTTATGGAAATAAGAGGTACAATTCTTTGAAATCTGTGTAGGAAGCACATGATAGAGCAAATTCATGGTCATTAATAACTAGCAGTTAGGCTAATATTGATCCATGGACCAGTTTAGTATCTCTGGTAAAAATAATTATGATCTATTTTTCTCAATGAAATATTTTTCTTTCACAGTACCCAAGCAACAGGTGCCCTCTCCCATGAAGAAGTGAAGTCGCTCAGTCGTGTCTGACTCTTTGCGACCCCATGGACTATAGCCTATCAGGCTCCTCCATCCATGGGATTTTGCAGGCAAGAGTGCTGGAGTGGATTGCCATTTCCTTCTCCAGGGGATCTTCCCGACCCAGGGATTGAACCCGGGTCTCCCGCATTGCAGGCAGACGCTTGACCGTCTGAGCCACCAGGGAAGTGATGCCCTCTCCCGTATGATAGGTTATATTGTTGTTACAAGCAAATTTTAAAATACCTAGATAAATAAAAACTCTGGTATAAAATTCTCTCACATTTGTCTAGCTCTCAGTTTTATACTACTTTCTGGAGATGAACACTACACATAACATACAATTATTTAGAATTCCCAAAATAAAAATTTCCAAAATCATAACATAAGTAGGTGAATCTAGAGACCTCAAAAGCTTTTCTGAACCTCATTAAATAGTATGGTGACTGGGGGTCAAGAATTTTATCCCACTGCTGTTTTGACTTATTTCTTTCATCCTTAGTTTCCTTCTTTCTGGAATAATAAGAATAAGTTGGGGGATCTCGAAGTGCCTTTTAGGTCCAATGAACTGCAGTTATCCCTTTTACCAAACATTAAAAACAAATAAACAAAAAAAACTTTTGAAAAGTTTCTAATCATTGCAGAAAAATGAGAAAGCACAGAGAAGCAGAAAGAAAAAAATTAAGAACTGAACATTTTACTACTAAAAGTTGACTGGTTTAAAGTTTATGACTGTTAGCATTATGGAGAGTTAGATTTCCGTTTTCTCTATCATTATCCACAAACATTTTTAAAACAAGGATAATGCTATCCACTTCCTCTGTATAATCTGTTTTTTAAAAGTATAATTTGTGGAGCATATCTTAGGGAAGTTCTTGACGCCGTACTGCTGTTTTGTCACTGTTCAAAGCACTTTACACATAATTTCACACACAGAGTGAGCTCTGAGGTAGGTACTGCTACCCTCATTTGACTGATGACAACACAGCACAGTGAGGTTGTTCAACTGATGTTCAAGGTCACATCCCTGATAAATGATGGGGCTGGATTCCACTCAGGGAACCCAGCTCACCTCCACACTACCCTGCTCTACATTTCAGTCATTGATCTGAGATGTAGGAAGGCGGGAGACATGTGAAGAGTGGAGGAAAAAGGAACAGCAAGAACAAAACTCTTGCAGAACCTCAGTGTATCAGGGGTTAGGACCTAAAGAGGGTTAGTGGGATCAACATGGGACACATTGCCCTTGATTTCTAACTGGAACGTGGGTCGACAGGAGTTGTCCACTTTTTTCTGACTCACTGTAATCTTTAAGCCTGGAAACAATCCCAGTCTAGATTGCTCAGCTAAAACTCTAGGAAAAAAATAATAACCTGAGTATTGACGATATCTAGTTCTTTAAGCTACATTTGTCTACATCTGCACTTCATCAGGGAAATGGTCAGCCATATCAATTAGTGCAGTGCAGGCAACAAGCTCCCTTGCCTTGCTTATTCATATTTCGGAGACAGAAGGAGGATATGAAAATCTGAGTGAGCTGCAGTTACCAAGATGCTTGTGCAAACTCCATACTCACCTTGTGCTTACCAGTCTAAAATACACTCACTACCTACCAGATTGCATAGAATGATAATTTCATTGATTTTACTCTCACAACATACATTTTCACAAGAATGTCATCTTTATTTTGAAATCTTTTCTTGATTTTGTATTTCCCCTTTTTTCTTACCTCCACAAAAGAGGTAATGAAATAATCTATTTTGAGCCTAGTAATGCAGTTTGAGTATCCATTTTATGTACTGCTGCCTAAATGGGAAAGATATATTATAAATTTTCATCAGCAACTCTCACAGAAATTAGGAATGAATGGGCATTAATTGCTGAAGAATGAGATCCTTAGCTTGTTAATTTTGTGATAAAATATTCCCATAAAAAACATTTGTCATCTCTATGAAGATATACTAGGCAAGTCGAGATAAATCCAAAAGATAAGTAGAAGGCAGTGTTTGGCCAGGCTGAGGACTTCCTGTGTTCCTGAAGGTCTGTTCCTTCTTTCTGAAGCAGCTGCTCTGGGTGATGTTTCTCCTGGGCTGTGTCTTAGTGCATCAGAGTCAATATTCGATTATATTGTCTCCTTGACATACCAACTGAACTGAACAGACTGAACAGACATTTTGGCATAAGTGTATTATGGGCAAAGGCCAGAGGGGCTGTATTTTTAAATAATTTTGTACAAAATGTCCCTGAAACATATATGTTGAAACAGAATTTTTATCCTTAGGTCCAGAGAGACAGCACTGATAGCTTCTGAAAGAATAGATCCTTTGCCTATGTTTCTTGCTAAAATGATGAGATTTCTCAGTTTTATTTAATATAACTCAGCTTAATGCAACATATCCATTTAACATTTGCCATGTGGCAAGCACTGTGCTGGGCCCTTATACCAAACCAGATGAAAGCTGTGGTGTGAGTTTGATCACATGGCATTGGGTGACAAGTAATATGAATAGACCAGATGCATATTATGATAGACAGATGGAATATTATGACAGAGAGACTAAGAAGCACCAAATAATCAATTCTTTCTTTTGCCAGGGGAGAAGTCATGCTTCATAATAAAGACTAAAGTAATTCTGAATTGCACCCTTGGAAACCCATTCAGTAAAACCATTTCAGTAAATGGCATTTCCATCCACTCAGCTGCCATGCTAGAAACCCATGTGTCATCCTTGATTTTCTCTTCCACCACCTCCCACAGCCCAGGTGTTAGCAAGTCCTGTCAGCTCTACCTGCAAATGATGTCCTGTATCCACAACCTTCTCTTCTCTCCATGCTCACCCACTAATTCAAGCTGCCATCGGTGACTGACTGAATTACAGCAACAGTCTTTAAGTGGACTTCCAGTTTTGACTCTTGCTTTTTTAAAAGTCCACTTGCCACACAGTAGCTAAGCAATCTTTTTTTTTTTTTTAATACATAACTCTGTTATATAAAATCCTCTATTGGCTTCTCACTGCACTTGAAATAAAATCCAGTCTCCAGCATCAACTCAAACCACCCTCTTCACTGGTCATTATGCTCCATGAGGCTCATATTCTCTTTGCTTTCTGAACATGCCAGTAATTTTATTTCTAGGCCTCAGGGCCTTTGCACATGATGCTAACTCAGTCTGGAATGCTCCTCCCTCTGACTTTCACAGGACCGACTTCTTATCATTCGGGCATCAGTTCATGTCACCCCCTCAGATAGGTTTTGCATGACAACCCTATCTAAATTACTCATTCCACCCCCACAGAGTCTCTGTGTCAGCATACTCCTTTATTTATTACTATCTAAAATAACTGCATTTGGCATTTTGTTTAGGTTTATTTGTTTGTGTTTACCTAAATCCTTTGCAGAACTTAAATGCCACGAGGAGGGGTTTTTGGTTTTTGTTCACTGGCTCCCAGAGTAGTGCTGTCACGTAGCAAGTGCTAAATAAATGTATGTTAAATGCATGAAAAAGTAACTGAATGACTGAAATCCATATTATTTGCCCCAACATTCCACAATTTGGTCTGTGCTTTAAAGATGCTCATACTTTCTCTGCAGAGTTGATTTGAGAAGGCACCCAACAGAGCACAGTTGGCTGGAGCCGGTGAGACAGAGATGGTCTCCTGAAGAAAGCAATATATTTGAAGAAGCTGGAAGGATCAGCGTAAGTTAGTCAAAGGACCAAGAGAATGAAGAGTATTTCAAGGAGAGGGAACAGAATACATAAAAAGACTCACAGTGGGGAAAGGCATGATGTTATTAAAGCCTGGCATACAAATTGGTAAGACTGTCTTCAATAAGCACATGATGAATCACCATACACTGTCATGTCATCCGTCTGAGTAAGTAAGGCGAAATTCATCTACTTTCTTGACATATTCTCACAAAAATGTGGGAACATAAAACTAGCTCCAGTAAGACTTGACATTTCTGCATTTCAGTGTGGTTGGAATTATGTCTTCAATACCACACATCCAGAAATTACTTGGATAACTTAAAACTTCCTTCAAAAATATAGGTAGTGAATGTAAAAGCATTAAATTTTTCTTAGATGTAATCAAGATAGTCAAGCTTTGTGTGCCAATAATATAACTTTCCAAACTCAACCTATGAGCACAAAAAACAGAATTCTGAAATCCCTTAGAAAACTCACCATCGTTTCTCAATATCAGTGGTGTGGGTGGTCCCAGGACTTTTTGGTTTGTCACTGTATTTGTAACCACACAAGTATAATTCCCAACATCTGATTTTTCTACTTTGGCAATATATAGATTCCCAGTCTCTTGAGAAACGAAGCGGCGATTATCCTGATAGGAGGGGTATTCATTGAAAATCCAGGCATAGCTGAGCTCTGAAAGCAAAAGGAATCATCATTATAAACATGTCTTTTATAAGAACTTTACTGTATTCATGAAAGAACTGGTCAAGTTAAAAATTCATACTGTTGCCCAATGATCCTTTTTCAGCCTGCTAAATATCAACAGAAAGTAATAACAGTCCCCTAAAACATTTTATCAGTCTTCCTACCATCAGTCAATAAGATTTTATTTCTATAGAACTAGAAGTTACACTGATCACTGATGGAGAAGTCCAGTCTCTTTAAATCAGGGAATAAGCATTATAGCTCATTAAGCATGGCTAAGCACCATATAATAGTTACAGAGCTAAAGCTCAAACCACAGACACACAGAGTCCACAATCTTGATATACCCTGGAAACTAATATCACTCCTTTCATCTTACATGCAATAATCATAATAGTATATCATGATGCAACATACTTACACAGCACTTCATGGTTTCCAGTATAGTTTATATTTTTCCATTAACTGAGAAATTCTGACACAGAGGATCAGACTGTCTAATCCAAACTCAGCCACAGCCAAAGACAGAATAATTCCTGATTCTCAACCCAGTCTTTTCCCAGTGCCTCTTACTATTGATGCATATTCTTACTCCTTTTTCTGCTGAATTCTTTCCCCATTATTTTAGTGAGACGGTGATTTAATATTGTAGCAAATACTCATTAAATATAATACAATGATTAGTTGGCTGGTCCCATAAATGCAAATCTGCATTTTTAACACATTATTGACTAGAAATGTATTACAGCCATAGGCATTAGTCTGAAACAATCCCCTGATCAATAATGTGTTAAAAAAATTAGCTGAAAAAATTATTATATCCGTATAAAGTAGCCATCAAAGAGCAACCTTTTCACAAATACTTATCCATCCCAGAATGCCAATGGGAGGAATGTAATAGGCAGTCATACTTGAAAATGTTCCTTTGAAAATTCTCATTTTTCTGGAGAATTAGGTGAATGTTTTGTGAATGAGCACATTAACCCATGCTTTCAATTTCAGTAAAGAAACCTAAGTGACAGCGAGTTTAAATGATTTGCTGCAGTGAACTATTGTGCTCTGAGAAAATCAAACTTCTTTAGCTCCAGGCATTTCATGATTCCTCTCTTTAAAGTGTGATCTTCAGATTTGTTCAAAGCTGGAGAAGTGATATAGCAGCCATGGGCACTGATTAGCCAACATGCCCTGTTTTATTTTCTCAAGTTATTTTGGGCAGGAGGGGGAGCAACTAGATGCAAAGGGAGCCTGGGGTTTCCGAACTAGCTGACTGAGTTCTTGTGTGCTGCTCTTCAATATGATCCTTGGCTAAATTCTAAATGCATGGATTGTCCTTGGAAAATGGCAGAAAGGTCACTTCAGCTTTGTACACAGAATGCTAATTATTGGAAAAGGCACTTTGTTGTTTAATACTTCAATGAGTCCTCAGTTGTAATTGACCTCAATAACTGAATGTGTGACAGGGAACATATTCCATCTTAATGATCCACTGTTTACATACAAAGGAGGGGGTCATGTAGATGGCTTTCCCTTTATCGCTGGATTATAACATTTCTGCATGCATTATTTTAGAGAGATACAATTATGTTTATATGAGAATAGCTAATCATTTTATTTACGCATATGAATGTAATTATAAGTAACCCCATGCTGATGTCAAGAGGATACTCACTGTAAATAAGCAAGCTCTTCCCAGCAAGCTAGTTACTTTCTCAAGAAACTCCAATTTGGGGGAAGGAAAGGCCCCTCTAATAGGTTGTGAAGAAATACAGTGTAATGTAGCAATTTTGCCACAAAAATAGGAGATTCAACAAATAGTAGAGTGCAATGTACTCCTCTCTCAATTTGGCATGTCAGTTTCAGGCAGAGCAAGTAATCACCAAGCCTCTCAAAAATATTCTCATGTGAACAGTGAAGAGAACATTGCCTATCCCGTAATTAATTATAAGAGAGTTTTAGGAATAAATTAAAATATCCAAAGTCACAAGGTATAAGTTAGAAAGTAATTTACCAGCAAAATATTAATCAACCCATATCTCTCCAAGGAGAATTATAATAACATATATAAACTAAATATATATATATATATATATATATATATATATATATATATTTTTTTTTTTTTTTCTGGAGACATTTTTTAGAACTACTGCTGCTGGCTAGTGCCACAAAACTTTCTGAATTTTGTAGAAGATGCATAGTTCGGTAACTAGGAAGTTGCAGGAACCATGGATACCAGGATAAAAGACATTCACTTTGTTATTTTAACTGGAATTTTAAAAAAAAGACCAGAAGACCAAAAATCAAAACTGTATTCCATAAAGAAAGCCATTTACACACTCTTACTTAGTTTCAACTTAATCCAGCAAATGGGGATAATCATAAATGTGATACAGGCATGTAGTGAGGTTCAAGTTACGTGAAAGTCCTCTGAGTCATAAGGACATCTGAATCACTGAAAGTTAATCATTTTTGTTTGATTATAAGAATTTTGGTTTCACTGCTTTTGTGAGTTACTATACTACGTTAGCAGGAAATGCAGGCAACCATAAACATATTCTGCAGGAATAGAATAGAATAGAAGTTCTCTACCCTCTACCTATCTCAAATTTAAGAAGTTTATGTGACCAGAAGACTTTGAGAAGAATGGGATTAAATAAGGTTGAATAGATTTTAAAATTTCTCCTTTCAGAACCTGCAAGAGACTTTTAACATGCCAATGTGCCTCAAATTTCTTAGAGACTACTTAAGTCATGCAAACTTACTTGATGTAGAAGTGCCTCCCAACTCCTTCATCCACACACTCTTTTTCTAAAACATCTATGATACATCACAAAATAGAGGTTGGGAAACGCTGAACTAATGCAATTTCAATTCAAGAAACAGTAAGTATAATATAAAAATTATTAGCTCTAATACTTCTGTTCTCAGGAAAGCCATTAAGTTACGTTAAACAACAGAAAACAACAAAATGTTGAATTAAAGTTGCAATAAGTTTCCCCAACTGTAATAGTAATATAATACTGTAACCATTTTCAACGCTGTAGATAAAGGAACAAACCATAGTTCCAAACACAAGTATCAAATGGACTGTACTAAGGATCCTAATTAACATCAGTTCAACATACAACATTCATAAAATACTGTTAGTCCTAAAGTGTGAAGGTCAACCAAAGAATCTCGGCTGGTTCACTGTTGAGATCATGTTGAGCTAAATGCTGAGACCCTTGAAGGGGGAAGATTTCTAAACATGATATTAATTAATTTTTATTTATCTATTTTTTCTTCACAGCAAACAGCATTACCTGGAATATTGTAATTTTATTTGTCCATAAATATTAGGAAGGGGCATGAATAATATAATGTAATGATAATGCAGACATCGAAGTAGGAAAAAATGTGTAGTAAGGATAAAAATTACCCAACAGATCACTTCTTTCTTCATTTTAAAGATATGAAAGAAGAACAAAGCTGAAGGTATCACACTCAAAAATTTCAAACTACACTACCAAGCTGCAGTAATTAAAACAGTTTGGCATTAGCATAGAAACAGGCACATGTATCAGTGAAACAGAATAAAGAACCCAGCTATAAACCTATGCAAGTATGATCAGCTAACTTATTGCAAAGGTGCCAAGAACATACCGCAGCAGCCACACGCAAAAGAATGAAACTGGATGGCTACCTGGTACTATACACAAACGTTAACTCAAACTAGATGAAAGATTTGCATTAATATCTGAAACCATAAACTCCTACAAGAAAAAAAAAAGGGGGCAGTAAGGTCCCTGACATGGGTCTTGGAGATGATTTTTTGAATCTGACACCAAAAACTAAAATAAGCAGGTGGGACTACATCAAACTAAAAAAAAAAAACAAATAAACAGAAAAATTGCACAGTGAATGAAACCATCAATAAAATGAAAAGGCAACCTATTGAACAGAAGAGAATATTTGCAAATCATATATAAGATATAGTGTTAATATTCAAAATATGAAGAACTCCTACAGCTTATCAGCATTAAAAAAAAAAAAGAAAAAAGCTGATTAAAAAATGTGGGCAGAAGATCTGAATGGACATTTTTCCAAAGAAGACATATATCAATATAACTAAGTATCAGGAGGATGCAAATCAAAACCACAATGAGATATTATCTCACACCTGTCAGACTGGTTATTATCAAAAAGACAGCAAATAACAAGCAATGGTGAGGACACAGAGAAAAGGGAAAGCTTGTGCACTGTTGCTGGGAGTGTAAATCAGTACAGCCACTAAGGGAAACAGTATGGAAATTCTTCAAAAGATTAAAATGGAATTTCCATATCATCCAGCAATTCCACTTCAGGGTATTTACCTGAAAAAACCTAAAACAGTAACTTGAAGAAATATCTGCACTCTCATGTTCACTGCAGGATCATTTAAAATAGCCAAGATACAGAAACAACCTAAGCGTCCATTGGTGGATGAAAGGATAAACAAATCATATGTAAATATAACAATACATATACATACATACACATACACACAGAGAGAATGGAATATTATTCAGCCATTGCAAATAATTGAATCTTGCCATTTGGAACAATGTGCATAGACCTTGAGGGCATTATGCTGAGTGAAACAAGTAAGACAAAGAAATACAAGTCTCATATGATCTCACTTATATGTGGACTCTAAAAATTAGACCAACAAACCAAGTTGTGGGTAGGAAGAACAGATCGGCAGTTGTCAGCGGCGGCTGATAGACTGGGATAAATGGGCATTAAAAAGGCAAAAAATAAATTTGTAAAATCTTAAAACTCCCTAGAAATTCTAATACCTCAACAGAAAGATAGCTATCATTTAGAATATATTTTCAATTCTAACCTATATGCCTGTAGGTTTTCATGATTTTAACCATAGCATAAATGTTGTTAAAAAAAAAAAAAAAACCCAACAACCATTCATGTCTCTACAAATGACTAATTTCATTCCTTTTTATGGCTGAGTACTATGCCATTGTATATATATACCATTACTTCTTTATCTGTTCCTCAGCTGATGGACATCTTATAGACTTTAAGTAAGTCAGAAAGAGAAATTAGAAATATTGCATATTAATACATATACCTGGAATCTGAAAAAAAAAAGCTGAAAAAAATTGATATAGGTGATCTTATTTATAAAGAAGAAAGACACAGGCACAGAGAACAAACATTCGGATGCCAAGAGGGAAAGGGGGAGTAGGATGAAGTGGGAGATTGGGGTTGACATATACACACTACTGCGTGTAAAAGAGATAACTAATAAGAGCAGACTGCACAGCACAGGGAACTCAGTGCTCTGTGGGGACCTAAATGGGAAGGAAATCCAAAGAAGAGGGGATGCCTGTATATGTATAGCTGATTCAGTTTGCTGTACAGCAGAAACAAAAACAACATTGTAAACCAACAATATACTCCAATAAAAATTAAATTAATTAATAAATTAAGAAACCCAACAACCAAACAACACATACGACAATTCTAAGGCCTAGAGAAGGTGAGATTGGAGAGTCAGAAACTAGCAAAGCACACTGTATCTTAGGCCTTCTAGCTACATTCCCCTTCCATTTGCTTAGTCACTCATCAAGTCCAACTCTCTGCGATTGCATGGACTGCAGCCCGCCAGGCTCCTCTGTCCATGGAATTCTGCAGGCAAGAAATACTGGAGTGGGTTGCCATTTCCTTCTCCACGGCATCTTCCTGACCCGGGGACTGAACTCCAGTCTCCTGCATTGGCAGGTGGATTCTTTATAATCTGAGACACCAAGGAAGCTCCCCCTTCCACTGCTGCCTCCTGGAAGCAGTAACTTTTGAAATTTAAAAGTAAAGAGTTAGTGTTATATGACTCACCAAATGATGCCATTTTCCCCTAAGAACTAAAGTCTATTTTTATCAGAGCAAAACATTAATTCATTGGGTTGCGTGAAATGCTATTCACATTCTGAAAAAATAAAGCCAAGCTAATAAAACAAAATAAACTCTTATATGCTGCAAAAAATATATCCTATTCAGTGTGATTTCCTTAGGGACTTACATGCAATATTTATCCTTATTCAAACTTGACAGATTTCTTTTGATAAGTTTTCATACACTAATTGCTCTGGAAGTGACAGACAGTTCCTGTCCCATTGGCAATTTGTATCAACTGGGTAAACAGATACTTGGAATATAATATTTAATAGATTGGGAAGTTTCTGATGCTCAACTGAAAAATAATGAGACTGGTCAGAATGTGATAGCTATTAAGGCAGAAGGACCTAGTGATGGTTTTCTAACTTGTAGCATCTAAATCTTTGGGGAATTAACTATGAAATAACACTCTCTTAATTGGTTCCTTTTCCCTATCTTTGGGCCAACAGCAAAGGGTATTTGGCTATTATTTTTAAGAGAAGACATCAATCAATTTTCAAATTCAGGTACTCATTGAGCAAATTAAGCCTCTGATTAGAGGCCTCAGGATGAATGCTTTTGATCTTGATGCTGTCTAATTTATCTCTAAAGTTGTATTATACTTCATGACATTCTGAGTCATGTCCCAAGGGACAGCAAAAATGTCAGTTTTCAAAGATCCCTTTCTTAGTCCTCAAAGTTTTAAATCTGAAAGGGATCTAAGACCAACCCCTGCAATTTTACAGATCAGGAAGCTGAAGTCTAGAGAAATTACATGCCTGGATCACAGTCACACATTTGCTAAGTGGGATGAAAGGGGATGATGGGCTGGCTGCCATATTCAGAAGACCTGGTTCGTTTGACAGCTATATGTCACTCTCAGAATTTAATTTGGAGCTAGAAGAGATCAGTTTTCCTTATCTGCCATTTAAATAGTATAACTAGATGACCTCTAAGTTTCTTCCAGCATTAAAATCCCATAATTCTAAAAGTATGCCATCAAATACAACATCTTATGTCAACAAATGAAGAAAGCAGGATCCAAAGAGATCCAGTAACTTGCTAGGATTCAAACAGGTAGTCTATTGACAGATAAAGAAGTAGAACTTTTATACACATACACACACACAGATACACACTTATATTTGAGTCAAGTGGTATTGTGTAGAAAGATAACAGAATTGGCAGTCAGGAGACCTGGATTCTAGTCCTTGCGTCACAGCCAGTTTGGGCTTTGATCAATTTTTCAGCAGCATGAGAGCCTCCTGATCTTTTTTTTCTGTGTTTTTTTTTTTTTTCCCCCAGCAGCACTGTGCAACATGTAGGATCTTAATTCCCCAACTAGAGCCAGGGATTGGGCATGTACCTCCTATCCTGGAAGGCACAGTCTTAATCACTTGGAGGGTCAAGGAAGTCCCAAGCTTCCTGATCTTCAGATAGTTTTATATACACCTATAGGCTTCCCTGGTGGCTGAGATGGTAAAGAATCTGCCTGCATTGTGGGAGACCTGTGTTCAATTCCTGAGTTAGGAAGATCCCCTAGAGAAGAAAATGGCTACCCATTCCAGTATTCTTGCCTGTAGAATCCCAGGGAGAGAGGAGCCTGGCAGTCCATGGGGTTGCAAAGAGTTGGACACGACTGAGCAACTAATGCTATCACTTTCTTCTTCTTTTTTAACACACACATCTATCCTACTTTTTGCAGTCTTGTGAGGTGGAATTTAAATTGAGATATGATTCTAGGCAAGTAGATACGAAAAAATATATTATTTTAAATGATTATACAATTGAAATATGTTTGAGGAATGCAGTTATTGGTTTATTGGTTGGCCAAACATTCACCCATCATTAACCATTTACGAAAGCATGAAGTTCACCCCTAGAATGGAGAGCAGCTAGAAAGGCAGGGATTTAAATCTGAGAGTAGTCTGTATGGGTAAAGGGACAGAGAGCATCCCCATGGAAAGATCACTGGATTTGGTGTCAAGAAACAAAGAGACCACATCTTAGCTTCAGTGCTCATCAGCTAGAAAGTCATTTCTACAACTCAGTTTTCCTATCTGAAAAATAGGGATATAAAAAGAACACCTGCCTGCTAGGTAGACATCAACTAGGTTAAGTCAATTTTAAAAAACAGATATTGCTGGGGTGTTTTGTTCTGTTTATTTTTGCTTATAAACTGATTGCTAAGTCATTTGTCTTCCTTTGACCTAAGGAGAAGGGAGACATTACAAATTGTCAGTGATCTAATTCATTCCAGAAAAAAAAAAAAAGAACTGAATGAGGAACCTTAAACACAAAGCAGCACGATTATGCGCCATAGACAGGCAGGGAAAGAGTCGAGAAGAAGAATGTGTTTTTGTAATATTGAAGCAAGATCCCAGGGGGTGGACAGGATTCTGAATTCTGAAAGCTGAAGCCTCTGAATGATTACTCTAACACTAAGACACTAAACAATCAACAGAAGTATATTTGAATGGCACTTAGTCATGTATGGATGTGAGAGTTGGACTGTGAAGAAGGCTGAGCGCCAAAGAATTGATGCTTTTGAACTGTGGTGTTAGAGAAGACTCTTGAGAGTCCCTTGGACTGCAAGGAGATCCAACCAGTCCATTCTGAAGGAGATCAGCCCTGGGATTTCTTTGGAAGGAATGATGCTAAAGCTGAAACTCCAGTACTTTGGCCACCTCATGCGAAGAGTTGACTACTTGGAAAAGACTCTGATGCTGGGAGGGATTGGGAGCAGGAGGAGAAGGGGATGACAGAGGATGAGATGGCTGGATGGCATCACTGACTCAATGGACATGAGTCTGAGTGAACTCCGGGAGTTGGTGATGGACAGGGAGGCCTGGCGTGCTGCGATACATGGGGTCGCAAAGAGTCGGACACGACTGAGCGACTGAACTGAACTGAACTTGGCAAACAGGAGCAGAGGGGAGATGTCTAAGAGAAGTTGAAATCACATGGCTGGGATAGGACAGATATGGTAATTCTATTAATTAGAACATGGACTTATGGGTGTTAGAAGTTGAATGGTTCTATGAAGACCTACAAGAACTTTTAGAAATAACACCCAAAAAAGATGGCCTTTTTATTATACAGGACTGGAATGAAAAAGTAGGAAGTCAAGAAACACCTGAAGTAACAGGCAAATTTGGCCTTGGAGTACAGAATGAAGCAGGGCCAAGGCTAACAGAGTTTTGCCAATAAAATGCACTGGTCATAGCAAACACCCACTTCCAACAACACAAGAGAAGATACTACAAATGGACATCATTAGATGGTCAACACTGACATCAGATTGATTATATTCTTTGCAGCCAGCGATGGAGAAGCTCTATACAGTCAGCAAAAACAAGACTGGGAGCTGACTGTGGCTCAGATCATTAACTCCTATTTGCCAAATTCAGACTTATATTGAATAAAGTGGGGAAAACCACTAGACCATTTAGGTATGACCTAAATCAAATCCCTTATGATTATACAGTGGGAATAAGAAATAGATTTAAGGGACTAGATATGACAGACAGAGTGCCTGATGAACTATGGAAGGAGGTTCCATAGTTCAGACAGAGATCTGTCTCTGTACAGGAGACAGAGATCAAGACCATCCCCAAGAAAAAGAAATTCAAAAAAGCAAAGAAATGCAAAAAAGCTATTTGTAAGACTGTCTGAGGAGGCCTTACAAACAGCTGTGAAAAGAAGAGAAGCAAAAAGCAAAGGAGAAAAGGAAAGATATATCCATTTGAATGCAGAGTTCTGAAGAATAGCAAGGAGAGATAAGAAAGCCTTCCTCAGTGATCAGTGCAAAGAAATAGAGGGAAAACAATAGAAAGGGAAAGACTAGAGATCTCGTGAAGAAAATTAGAGATACTAAGGGAACATTTCACGCAAAGATGGGCACAATAAAGGACAGATATGGTATGGACCTAACAGAAGCAGAAGATATTAAGAAGAGGTGGCAAGAATACATAGAAGAACTATACAAAAAAGATCTTCATGACCCAGATAATCACAACGGTGTGATCACTCACCTAGAGCCAAACATCCTGGAATGTAAAGTCAAGTGGGCCTTAGAAAGCATCACTACGAACAAAGCTAGTGGAGGTGATGGAATTCCAGTTGAGCTATTTCAAATCCTTACAGATGATGCTGTGAAAGTGCTGCACTCAATATGCCAGCAAGTTTGGAAAACTCAGCAGTGGACATAGGACTGGAAAAGGTCAGATTTCGTTCCAACCCCAAACAAAAGCAATGCCAAAGAATGTTCAAACTACTGCACAATTGCACTCATCTCACACACTAGTAAAGTAATGCTCAAAATTCTCCAAGCCAGGCTTCAGCAATATGTGAACCGTAAACTTCCAGATGTTTAAGCTGGTTTTAGAAAAGGCAGAGGAACCAGAGATCAAATTGCCAAAATCCGCTGGATCATGGAAAAAGCAAGAGAGTTCCAGAAAACATCTATTTCTGCTTTATTGACTATACCAAAGCCTTTGACTGTGTGGATCACAATAAACCATGGAAAATTCTGAAAGAGATGGGAATACCAGACCACCTCACCTGCCTCTTGAGAAACCTGAATGCAGGTCAGGAAGCAACAGTTAGAACTGGACATGGAACAACAGACTGGTTCCAAATAGGAAAAGGAGTACGTCAAGGCTGTATATTGTCACCCTGCTTATTTAACTTCTATGCAGAGTACATCATGAGAAACGCTGGACTGGAAGAAGCACAAGCTGGAATCAAGATTGCCAGGAGAAATGTCAATAACCTCAGATATGCAGATGACACCACCCTTATGGCAGAAAGTGAAGAGGAACTAAAAAGCCTCTTGATGAAAGTGAAAGAGAAGAGTGAAAAAGTTGGCTTAAAGCTCTACATTCAGAAAACTAAGGTCATGGCATCCAGTCCCATCACTTCATGGCAAATAGATGGGGAAACAGTGGAAACAGTGGCTGACTTTTTATTTTTGGGTTCCAAAATCACTGCAGATGGTGACTGCAGACACGAAATTAAAAGACTCTTACTCCTTGGATGGAAAGTTATGACAAATCTAGGTAGCACATTAAAAAGCAGAGACATTCCTTTGTCAACAATGGTCCATCTAGTCAAAGCTGTGGTTTTTCTAGTGGTCATGTATGGATGTCAGAGTGGACTATAAAGAAACCTGAGTGACAAAGAATTGATGCTTTTGAACTGTGGTGTTAGAGAAGACTCTTGAGAGTCCCTTGGACTGCAAGGAGATCCAACCAGTCCAACCTAAAGGAGATCAGTCCTGGGTGTTCATTGGAAGGACTGATGCTGAAGCTGAAACTTCAATACTTTGGCCACCTGATGTGAAGAGCTGACTCATCTGAAAAGACCCTGATGCTGGGAAAGATTGAAGGTGGGAGGAGAAGGGGACGACAGAGGATGAGATGGTTGGATGGCATCACCAAGTCAATGGAGATGAGTTTGGGTAAACTCCAGGAGTTGGTGATGGACAGGGAGGCCCGGTGTGTTGCAGTCCATGGGATTGCAAAGGGTCAAACACGACTGAGTTGCTGAACTGAACTGAACACCTATATTGGCCACAGCCCTTGACAACTTAGGGTGCTACATTGCTCTGGCTAAAAGGACCCCCATGATCGATGCTCTGGGGCCCAAAGAACTTGGTTTAGACAGGTGCTCATCATCAAGCAGGACCTCCCAGGTTCAGACACTATTTCCATTATTCATTAGGCTGAGAGGAGTACGGATAGCATGTACCTATCATTTGGACCAGCACCTGCCACACCTCCTCTCATGGCAGACACTGAGAATTGACCATGCCAGACAGGTTCACACAGGCCTCAGGCTGTTGCCTCCAATCAATTCATGTTGGCACATGAAGTCAAACCTTTTTACCATCTTTGCAAAAGAGATATAGGGGAAATGAAATGGTGACCACGTGAGGCAAGAATTAGATAAGACCCAGTGCTAAAATGCGTTCAAACCTGTGCCAAGCATTTCTATAAATAAGCCTCCTGACTAAGCCTTCTGACCACTTGCTGCATTCAATGATATTTTTAGAATATGCTCTTCACTAGCTCAGATGTAGCAGTGGAGGTGTGGGAAGGAAGATGGAAAAAAGAGTATTTTACAGTTATGTGTACAGCTCTTGATATTGCTCTTGTGTATGGCTTACAGTATCATCCATCTTATGGGTGACTTCTTGTTGTTTACATCTATTTTATTAGGATATTGGACATTTTTCTGATTATACATTTTCTTTAAGTATTCATAGGTGAAAATTTAGGCATGTAACTTAATTTAACACATTGTTTCAACAACAACAACAAAAAAAGCCAGAAATGAGTGTATGATTATAAGAGTATTTGTATAAATCATACACATTTAAAGGTAAATGGAAAGGTTTGGACAAAATCTTGTATTTTGCAGTGGATTACTAGGGTATGTGCCCACATACCCAGAGGCAGATCGCTAACTCTCCTGTGTTCTCAGTAATGGATCAGTAAAAAAGTCTGAGAAATAATGCCTAGGCCTGGAGTCAGCAAATTTGCATACTTCAAGGGAAGAGGCCATGTGATTTTTAGAAGACAAGCATCCTTTCTGTTAGCATGTTCAGACTTTTGAGTATAGGCAGGAAAGTGGTGCCAGATGAGGTGCATTTAGCTGACACAAGTGCGTGTGTCCTTTATGGCTTCATCTGCTTTCAGTTCAGTTCAGTTCAGTTGCTCAGCTGTGTCTGACTCTTTGCAAACCCATGGACAGCAGCAAGCCAGGCCTCCCTGTCCAATACCAACTCCCGGAGTTTACCCAAACTCATCTCCATTGAGTCGATGATGCCATCCAACCATCTCATCCTCTGTTGTCCCCTTCCCCTCCTGCCCTCAATCTTTCCCAGCATCAGGGTCTTTTCAGATGAGTCAGCTCTTTGCATCAGGTGGCCAAAGTATTGGAGTTTCAGATTTAGCATCAGTCCTTCCAATGAACACTCAGGATTGATCTCCCTTAGGATGGAGTGGGTGGATCTCCTTGCAGTCCAAGGGACTCTCAAGAGTCTTCTCTAACACCACAGTTCAAAAGCATCAATTCTTCGGTGCTCAGCATTCTTTATGGTCCAGCTCTCACATCCATACATGACTACAGGAAAAACCATAGCCTTGAGTAGACAGACCTTTGTTGGCAAAGTCATATCTCTGCTTTTCAATATGCTGTCTAGGTTGGTCATGGGGCTTCCTTGGTGGCTCAGAGAGTAAAGAATCTGCCTGCAATGCAGGAGACCTAGGTTCAATTTCTGGGTTGGGAAGATCCCCTGGAGAAGGAAATGGTAATCCACTCCACTATTCTTGCCTGGAAAATACCATGGACAGAGGAGCTTGGCGGGCTACAGAACATTTGGTTGCAAAGAGTTGGGCACGACTGAGAGACTAACACACTAGGTTGGTCTTAACTTTCTTTTCAAGGAGTAAATGTCTTTTAATTTCATGGCTGCAATCACCATCTGCAGTGATTTTTGGAGCCCCCCAAAATAAAGTCTCACACTGTTTCCACTGTTTCCCCATCTATTTCCCATGAAGTAATGGGACCGGATGCCATGATCTTCATTTTCTGAATGTTGAGCTTTAAGCCAACTTTTTCACTCTCCACTTTCACTTTCATCAAGAGGCTTTTAGTTCCTCTTCACTTTCTGCCATAAGGGTGGTGTCATCTGCATATCTGAGGTTATTGATATTTCTCCCGGCAACCTTGATTCCAGCTTGTGTTTCTTCCAGTCCAGTGTTTCTCATGATGTACTCTGCATAGAAGTTAAATAAGCAGGGTGACAATATACAGCCTTGATGTACTCCTTTTCCAATTTGGAACCAGTCTGTTGTTCCATGTCCAGTTCTAACTGTTGCTTCCTGACCTGCATATAGGTTTCTCAAGAGGCAGGTGAGGTGGTCTGGTATTCCCTTCTCTTTAAGAATTTTCCACAGTTTATTGTAATCCACACAGTCAAAGGCTTTGGTATAGTCAATAAAGCAGAAATAGATGTTTTTCTGGAACTCTCTTGCTCTTTCAATGATCCATTGGATGTTGGCAATTTGATCTCTGGTTCCTCTGCCTTTTCTAAAACCAGCTTGAACATCTGGAATTTTACGGTTCACTTATTGCTGAAGCCTGGCTTGGAGAATTTTGAGCATTATTTTACTATCGTGTGAGATGAGTGCAATTGTGCAGTAGTTTGAGCATTCTTTGGCATTGCCTTTCTTTGGGATTGGAATGAAAACTGACCTTTTCCAGTCCTATGTCCACTGCTGTGTTTTCTAAACTTGCTGGGATATTGAATGCAGCACTTTCACAGCATCATCTGTAAGGATTTGAAATAGCTCAACTGGAATTCCATCACCCCCACTAGCTTTGTTTGTAGTGAGGCTTCCTATTGCCCACTTGACTTCACATTCCCGGATGTCTGGCTCTCAGTGAGTGATCACACCATAGTGCTTATCTTGGTCTTGAAGATCTTTTTGTACAGTTCTTCTCTATTCTTGCCACCTCTTATTAATATCTTCTGCTTCTGTTAGGTCCATACCATTTCTGTCCTTTATTGAGCCCATCTTTGCATGAAATGTTCCCTTGGTATCTCTAATTTTCTTGAAGAGACCTCTAGTCTTTCCCATGCTGTTGTTTGCCTCTATTTCTTTGCATTGATAGCTGAAGAAGGCTTTCTTATCTCTCCTTGCTATTCTTTGGAACTCTGCATTCAGATGCTTATATCTTTCCTTTTCTCCTTTGCTTTTTGCTTCTCTTCTTTTTACAGCTATTTGTAAGGCCTTCTCAGACAGCTATTTTGCTTTTTTTGCATTTCTTTTCCATGGGGATGGTCTTGATCCCTGTCTCCTGTACAGTGTCTCAAACCTCAGTCCATAGTTCATCAGGCACTCTATCTATCAGATCTAGTCCCTTAAATCTATTTCTCACTTCCACTGTATAATCATAAGGGATTTGATTTAGGTCATACTTGAGTGGTCTAGTGGCTTTCCCTACTTTCTTCAATTTAAGTCTGAATTTGGCAATAAGGAGTTCATGATCTGAGCCATAGTCAGCTCCTGGTCTTGTTTTTGTTGACTGTATAGAGTATCTCCATCTTTGGCTGCAAAGAACATAATCAATCTGATTTCGTTGTTGACCATCTGGTGATGTCCACATGTAGTCTTCTCTTGTGTTGTTGGAAGAGGGTGTTTACTCTGACCAGTGCATTTTCTTGGCAAAACTCTACTAGTCTTTGCCCTGCTTCATTCCGTATTCCAAGGCCAAATTTGCCTGTTACTCCAGGTGTTTCTTGACTTCCTACTTTTGCATTCCAGTCCCCTATAATGAAGAGGACATCTTTTTTGGGTGTTCTATTTGCTAAAGAACATTCATTTTGGGATTTCCCTGGAGGTCCAGTGAGTGGTTAAGAATCTCCCTTCTAATGCAGAGAATGCGGATTCTATCCCTGGTTGGGAAACTAAGATCCCACATGCCTTGGGGCAACTAAACGCATGCACTGCAACTACTGAGCCCACTTGCCCTGAAGCCCACACGCCATAATGAAGATCTTGAGAATCACAACTAAACCTGATGCAGCCAAATACACACACACACACACACACACACACACATTCATTTTGCCAAGTTCAGGTTGACCACTACCCCACAGCAATCCACACACAACTGCTAGATTAATCCTTTCATGGAATCTCTCAATCAGGCTCCTCCTTTCTACACAAGCCCTTGGTGAGCCTCCATGTCTCTCAGAGTTAAGTACAATGTATCAAGCTAGTATTCCACTCCTTCCAAAGCAGTAGTTACTCCATGTTAGCTATTCTTAGCTTTCCATTCTTCTTTCCACGTAGATCTATATTTCCGGAGAGGATTCCTTAAGTTGAACTCTGCAAAATTCCAGGGAGGCTAAGAAGGGGCAGCCATGATTAACTTACTCATACAATACGTCCTGATTCCCTCAAGAATCAGCATGTGATACAAAGATGAGGCACAAGGGAAGACTCTGCCCACCCTATGGGGCTTTCAGTAGAAAGCCTGTGTCAAATTCATTGTGTTATTTGTATCTCTTAATGAACCTGTATTTTTTTGTTTATAGGACATATATTAAGTTAACCTTAAGATATATTATACATTAGGTATACATCCCAGTATACATTCGGTGCAGACAAATACCGTTTGATTCCACTTATACCGGGTACCTAGAATAGTGTAATTCATAGAGTCAGAAAGTACAGTGGTAGTTTCTGCAAGGGGCTGAAGAGGTGGGGAGGGTGGGGACAGGAAGTGAGGACTTAGTGTTTAATGGGGACAGATTTTCAGTTTAGGAAAGTGAAAAATTCTGGAGAAGGATGATGGTGAGCGTTGTACAAAAATGTAAATGTACATAATGCCACTGGTCTGTACAGTTAACTATGGTGAAAATAGTATGTTTTGGGACTTCTCTGGCGCCTCAGTGATTGGGACTTCGCCTTTCAAAGCAGGAGGTGCCAGTTTGATCCCTGGTCAAGTTTTTGCCTTTGCCATCCCATATGCCTTGTGGCCAAGAAACCAAAGCATGCCACAGAAACAATACTGTAACAAATTTAACAAAGATTTTTTTTAATGTGCTCTTTTTCCACATTAAGAAAAAATCTTAAAAAAATAGTATGTTATATATTATGTGACTTTTATCACAATGAAAAAACTAAAAACAGGTTCATACTGCTAAGTAGGTGTGTTTACAATGACGTGGGAGAACAGTCACTGCTCCCCTGAGAGTCCCCCAGGTGAGGCCAGCGCACTGTCTACCCAGCATTCCCTTCTCACCTCTGCTTATCTCAACCACTGCCTTCTGCAAAAACGCCGTTTTCCTGACTGGGAAATATAAGTGGTCTCTCTTCAACAACCAAAGAAGCATGTGTTTCTTTTCTGCCTCATAGCAACTACACATTCTTTCACATATTAAAATGTAGTTTTTCCCATATGAGAATGGTTCAATTGCTTTTCTCTTCTCTGACTACTGAACTTGAGTGCTACTGTGCCAAGAATACAGGTATAGTAGGCTTCACTTAGGTCCCTCACTTTCTGGAAGCAACTCATGTAAATATTAGTTAAACTGAACTGAAATTCGAAATGTCAGAAGTTTCCTGGAGCCACAATTTCATGACTGAACTTGAGGCCCAAAGTGCTAGTGACAAAGACGTTAACTGAAAATAAGAGGCTACAAGACTTTCATCAGATCACTGATGTCAAATTAAAATCTGTAATATCAGAATCCATATGTTTTCAATCAGAACGCTTAAGCCTTTTCCTGAAACAGTTTTTTTTTCTGACTTTTTGATGCAGTTTTACTAAGGTTACAAAATGCATAAAGAAAAGATGACTGATTTGCAGTCTTTTGAATATCCAAGAATGAGAAAGACTAAGTAAAAATAGAGAGGTAAGCATGTAAGCATTAAGTTGGCATACACAACTTAACAGGCTAAATGACCTATGCTGAAGAAACTACTTGATTTATCAGATGATACTGGTATGACCTGGCCAGATTTCAGAAACTCAAAGTTGGCAGTAATCCCTGTACTAGGTATTTACATGCACAAGAAAGGTGACCATGGGTCCAGTGAGCCACATTTTCGCATCTAACTTTAAGTAAGGATACATCTTATAAGTGTAGGCATAATTCAGAGTATTGTGAGTTTGGTTCCCGACAGCCACAATAAAGCAATGCAAATGAATGTTTTGGTCTTCTAGTGTATATAAAAGTTATGTTTAGATCATACTGCAGTCCATTAAATTTGCAATAGCATTATATCGAAAAAAAAAGTACATACCTTAAAACTAAAAAAGTACTTTACTGCTAAAAAATGCTTACCATCATCTGAGCCTTCAGTGAGTTGTAATCTTTTTGTAAAGTGCTATCAAACATCACTGAACACAGGTCACCCTAACAATATTATAGCAATGAAAAAGTTTGAAATATTGTGAGGATTACAAAAATACAACACAGAGACATAAAAAAGCCAATGATTTTGGAAAAACCACACCTACAGAACTTGTTCAACTTAGGGTTGCCACAAACCTTCAATTTGTAAAAAATGAGAAGTCTGTCCTAGAAAACAAACGGATGGATACCAAAGGGGGAAGGGAGGTGTGGGATGAGTTGGGAGACTGGGATTGAAATATAAATATATATATATATATATATATATATATATATATATATATATATATATATATATACTATGCATTTTTAAAATGTTTTTTCACTATGTATAAAACAGATAACTAATGAGAACCTACTGTATGGCACAGAGAACTCTACTTTGTGCTCTGTAATGCCCTAAGAGGGAATGAAATCCAAAAAAGAGGGAATATATGTGTCATATAACTCATTTGCTCTGCTGTACAGCAGGAACTGACACAGCAATGTAAAGCAACTACACTCCAATATAAAAAGAAACATCTGTGAAGTAAAACGAAGTGAAATAAAATGAAGTACACCTATACAATAGCAGAACTGCAACTTGCTTAATTCTTTACATTTCCCAAACAATTCATTATCCACAATCTCATTTGTTAGTTCTGACAATGTTTGAACATATATAGGATAAAATTCAGTTCTTTTGGAGAGAGAGGGACAGTAAGACACAGGAAAATCAAGGGATATATTTCAAGACCACAGAGAGAACTAGTGGAATTAGACTTGTGATTAAAACAGACATCTCTTAAGACCATAGCAGAGATTTCTTTTGCTATGCCACAAACCGTCACAATTGCAACTTTCAGATTAACTGAGCCAGTAACGTGGTGGCCCACAGGTTATCGTGACTGATGCCCCTGGCCCTTTGCTGACAGAGCTGAAGTGGGGATTATGGCAAGGATCATGACAATCATGTCTGCTTCTGTATTCCACATTACCTAATCCTATAGCTGTAACCAGGAGATGCTCAGAATTCCAGGGAACTAGCTGACCAGTTAAATCCTGAAACACCAGAATGTACATGTCAAGTGTATCATCAGCATTTAAAGACATGTTCTAAGAAAAGTTTGCACAAATCATTATTAATAGAATTAGTGCTATCAAGGCATAATCAAAATCTATCTTATTACTTTAAGTTAAGCTATTTCTGGGGAGAAAGAGAAAAAAGAGAAATAAATATTCAGTGTGGGAACTGAAATGCATTCAGAAGAATGATGAAAAATTTTAAGTAAATGGTTAAAAAAAAAGTTAATTAGACTATAATTATTTACATTTTAAAAAGATTGAAGGAGTAATAAGCTTAACTGAACAAGCTAACAAACAATATCAACAAGTTCACCAAATACACACCCTTTTCACCAGATTATTAAACAGTTCTACACCTTCATCAATTAAAGATGTGATGTAAAAGTGAAAAAAAAAAAAACCTGACATTTAAATTCTGAGCATAAATTAACTTTTGTGGTGGTTTAGTAGCTAAATCATGTCTGACTTGGACCGCCTTCTCTATCACCAGGCTTCTCTATACACCAGGCTTCTCTATCTATGGGATTTCCCAGGCAAGAATACTGGAGTGGGTTTCCATTTACTTCTCCAGGAGATCTTCCTGACCCAGGAATCTAACCTGGGTCTCCTGCATTGCAGGTGGATTCTTTACCGACTGTGCTACGAGGGAAGCCCATAAAGTGAAAGTGTTGTTACTCACTCAGTCATGTCTGACTCTTTATGACCCCATAGACTGTAGCCGGCCAGTAATTTTAAATCAATTAAATTTACCAAGAAATTACTAGCCTTCATTGTAATCCAAGATGATCTTTCTTGTCTCGTCCATTTATCTTGTCAATGCTGAAGTGAGACCCCTAACAAAGCATGTGGCTTGGTGACCTATTATAAATAAGTCCACCTTTCCCCAAAGAGAAGTATTTTCTGTTTTAACTTGGACCTTCAGAAAAAAAGACAAAAAAGCTTTGTACGAACTGCAGTAGTGAAGTTTTGCCTTGAGGTGTGATGGACAGATTGGATGAAAGATTTATCATACAGGAGTTATGAGTTCATCGTCTGGTTTCCCATGAAAGGTACTTTTCTTCTTCTCAGCAATACTTCTTCACTTGGTTCTCATGGTACCTAATCACCATTCCTCAATGGCTGGTTATAGGAAGAAGGGTGAGTCATGAGGTAGACCAATCATATTACTGTATCTCCCAAGGCACAGGGATTGGCTCAGTATAGGTCACATGACACAACCCAGCCAATAAGAATTTAATACAATTCAAGTCGAGCACAAAGGGCTTTTCTCTCAAGGTCCAAGGAGATTGTGAGCAGAATGCCATGCTGCTGTCTAAGGTACTTGTGACGAGCTGGTGTAAAAGAATGAAAAGAAGACTCAGAGCTGCAAGGTTGAGCAAGTCAGAGCACATCATGTTTGAGGTCTTTGAGAAAAAGGAATTTGGAGGAAACATACTTGCCCTTCATGTTAATCCGTTAATTTTTAAAAATCAATAAATTGTTCATTTAAAAAAAATTCCCCAGTGAGTACTGAGGTTCTGTCCCCTGCAATCAGAAATATCTTGGCTAATATTAACTTTTGTCCTTTCTTTCCCTTCTTAGAGATTTACTATCCTTCATAAATTCCCTCAGAATGTCCTTTGAAAAATACTTGTTTACTAATCTACTACACACCCATTGTCACTTAAAACTGTTCTTTAAATAAGTGACTCTTAGGAACCATGGATTCTTACCAACGACTCATGTATCTCTTTTAAGGCAATGGAACAAAGACCTACAAGAAAAGAAGGCAGCTTCAAGAAAAACCTTCAGGAGAAAAATAACACATGATGATCATAACCCTTTATCTGATATCTAAACAAGTCTGTGTTTTCTTATCTTTCTAAATGAATATTATCACCTCAGGTGTTTTGGAGTATTTTTTACAACTGGTCAAGCATATATGCTAGTATTTGGAGTTAGACATACCTGGTCCTGAAACTTCACTTTGCCATTTCTATCAGACCATGAGTATAATGATACTTACACTTTATAAGTATTTAAGAGGATCAAGGGTAACATGGTGAGGAATGTGCTTAATTTTAATTAGCACAATGTCCAGTAGATACAAGAACTCAATGAATGTTAGCTAATGTTAGTTGTTATTACGGATAAGGCAAAGATGGCAAATGGGCTTCTCTGGTGGCTCAGTGGTAAAGAATTCGCCTACGAATGCAGGAAACTCAGGTTCAATCCCTGGGTCAGGAAGGTCCTCTGGAGGAAGAAATGGCAACCCATTACCATATTCTTGAGGAGCCTGGCAGGCTACAGTGCATAGGGTCACAAAGGAGTCCAGTATGACTTAGTGAATAAACAACGACAACAAAGATAGTTAGTAGGTCTGATAAATTAAATATTCAGTATGTGAAGTTGCTCAGTCGTGTCTGACTCTTTGCAACCCCATAGACTGTAGCCTGCCAGGCTTCTCTGTCCATGGGATTCTCCAGGCAAGAGTACTGGAATGGGTTGCCATTCTCTCCTCACAGTGACGGTATATTGATGCTAATAAGTGGAAACAGAAAAATCATAATTCAAAATTAGTATGTTCTCTCACTTCCTAGAAACTGAGAGCTGAGAGAAGCTGGGGAAGCAATGACAAACAGAACTGTGTGGTGATAAACAGTGTATTTGGAAAGCTTGGCAATCAAGTTAAAATCAGAGCTCATATATTACAGATTTTAGCTGGAAGCACTCTAGAGAAAATCTGCCTAACATTTTCCTTTTCAGAAGCACGGAGAGGCACCTAGAGAGGCACCAGGTATCTTTCATGCTTTCTGTTTGTTTGTTTTGTCTTGTTTGTAGTTAGTAAGTGATTAGGGCAGGACTTGGTTTCCATGACACTGGTCTTTATACCAATTTTCTTCTCTTACTTCTGCTTTATTGACTATGCCAAAGCCTTTGGCTGTGTGGATCACAAAACTATGGAAAGTTATTAAAGAGATGGGGATACCAGACCACCTGACTTGCCTCCTGAGAAATCTGTATGCAGGTCAAGAAGCAACAGCTAGAACTGGACATGGAACAACAGACTGGTTCCAAATCGGGAATGAAGTACGTCAAGGCTGTATATTGTCACTCTGCTTATTTAACTTATATGCACAGTACATAATTAGAAATGTTGGACTGGATGAAGCACAAGCTGGAATTAAGATTGCTGGGAGAAATATCAATAACCTCAATTATGCAGATGACACCACCCTTATGGCAGAAAGTGAAGAAGAACTAAAGAGCCTCTTGATGAAAGTGAAAGAGGAGAGTGAAAAAGTTGGCTTAAAACTCAACATTCAGAAAACTAAGATTGTGGCATCGAGTCCCATCCCTTCGTGGCAAATAGATGGGGAAAGAATGGAAACAGTGACAGACTTTATTTTTCTGGGCTCCAAAATCACTGCGGATGGTGACTGCAGCCATGAAATTAAAAGATGCTTGCTCCTTGGAAGAAAAGTTATGGCCAACCTAAATGGCATATTAAAAAGCAGAGATATTACTTTGCCAACAAAGGTCCATCTAGTCAAAACTATGCTTTTTCCAGTAGTCATGTATGGATGTGAGAATTGGGCCAGAAAGCTGAGTGCCGAAGAACTGATGCTTTTGAACTGTGGTGTTGGAGAAGACTCTTGAGAATCCTTTAGACTGCAAGGAGATACAGCCAGTCCATCCTAAAGGAAATGAGTCCTGAATATTCACTGGAAGGACTGATGCTGAAGCTGAAACTCCAATACTTTGGCCATTTGATGCGAAGAACTGACTCACTGGAAAAGACCCTGATGCTGGGAAAGACTGAAGGCGGGAGGAGAAGGTGATGACAGAAGATGAGATGGTTGTTTGGCATCACCGACTCAATGGACATGAGTTTGAGTAAACCTCAGGAGTTGGTGATGGACAGGGAAGGCTGGCATGCTGTAGTCAATGCGGTCACAAAGAGTCGGACACGACTGACCAACTGAACTGAACTGAACTGACAGTGTAGTAGAGAGGTGGGAGGGGAGGAGGTATCCTCCATCTAACTCTGTGATATTGGCCAAAACCACTTAATCTCTCTAAGCCTCAATTTTCTCACATGTAAAGAAGGGATAACCCTTACCTTACGGGCTAGATGACCAAATAAGACCATTCATATGACAAGGATTTGTAAACAAGAACACACAAAGCCAAGGTGAGAAATCATTACCGCGCAGTCACAGTGAATAGATTTCAACTTGACTATGGAACCCTGCTTGATTGGTATTGGCCAACCTGAATGCTGTGTTAGGGTTCTGAGGATGCCCTGGTACCCAGAGGAAAAGAGGGTCATAAAAAATCTGGGATGCTTCCATAGTGTAAGAGAGGGAATGGGGATGCATGCAACAATATTTAGAGTACTGCCCCTGCATAGATGGCTAGTGGCTAGGATGGGAAGAGGAAAGCTTTTAGTAAAGAGGTGTAGGAGTTTTTCTCTTAAATTTTTTTGGCCACACCAAGAGACTTGCAGGACCTTGCTTCCTCGACCAAGGACTGAACCTGGTCCCTTGGCAGTGGAAGTGTCAAGTCCCCACCACTGGATCGGCAGGGCATTCCCAAAGAGGCATATGTTCTAGGGCATAGTTATCTTCACCTCTCTGTTCCAATAAAATGTAAAATTTTATACAAAGGAAATTGCCAAATTCAGTGTTATTGTGAAAATGCAATTAAATAATGTATGCGAATGAGCTCAAGAAACTGCAAAGCAACATCCAGTAGAGATAGATTAATACTATTACAGCATAAAAAATTACACATGCAGCTATATCTTACCCATAGAAAATACCTCCTTTATGTGGATGAAAATAAAAGTTAATTGCCCCTCCATAAGAGTGGCAAAACAATACAAACCTGATGTTCGTAAGTGAATGTTAGTAAAAATACATTTTGCCCACTTTCAATTTCTAGCTTTTTGCCTGTCACTTTAAATTGGTCAAATGTTTGACAGATGTTCAATAATTGACACAGCTTATCTTCCTCTCTCAGGCTCCTTTCCTACTCAATTGCCAGCATTTCTAGTTGCTATAGCAACTGTAAACATTAATGATCAGTCGAACATGACAGGGGATTTAAACACATCCCTAAGTTAAAGCTTCCCTCAGGGGGGAAAAAAAACAACTATCCATCTTGGGAAAGATGGTAAATATTATATGATTTAAATTACCTAGTTATAGCATTTATTAGGGCTAAATATACAAACCTATTTCTATAGTTCACATAGGTAATGATTTTTATTTTCTCCCATCTGACTCACAGAAGGAATTGTGGGGAACTAAGAAACTCAGAGGACAGAGGAGCCTGGCAGGCTATAGTCCATAGTGTCGCAAGACTTGGACACGACTTAGCAACTAAAACACCACCAAGAAACTCAGTTTCCTACAACATGAAGGAGAAAGAACTCATCTAGATAAATGATAAATTAGAGGACTGAAGGGAGAGCTTTGGAAACAACCATTGGAGGTCATGTGATATATAGCATTATTTCACAAGAAGCCAGGTACCAGTGTAAGGTCTTTTCACTTAAAGTCTCAGTGGTTTCAAGAATAAACGTGGATGATGGTATCTGTTCTAACCACACATCAGCCTAGACTGTAAAATGTATAAAATACATGAGATTATTACTATCATCTGTGAGAAAGTGATAACAGTTTCCTCCAAAGGATAAATATAAAGAAAATAAATATAAAGACAGTAGCAGTGACACCACTGATTTTAAGCTGTTGGATAAGAGGCCAGATCTATACAATAGTTGGGTTATATTTTTCATGTTTATGGTATGCGTGCTGTGCTTACTCTCTCAGTCATGTCTGATTCTTTGCAACCCCATGTCCTGTAGCCCGCCAGGCTCCTCTGTCCATGGGGATCTTCCAGACAAGAATACTGGAGTGGGTTGCCATGCTCTCATCCAGGAGATCTTCCCAACCCAGGGATTGAATCCAGGTCTTCCCTGTTGCAGGTGGATTCTTTACCATCTGAGCCACCAGGGAAACCCAAGAATACTGGAGCTGGTGGCCTATCCCCGCTCCAGTGGATCTTCCCAACCCAGGAATTGAACCAGAGTCTCCTGCATCACAGTCGGATTCTTTACCAGCTGAGCTACCAGGGAAGCATAAATTGATCGCCAACAGATAAAAATTGAAGTATTTCTCACAGAATTCCACACTATGGTTTCTCATGAAAAACCCTAAGGCCAGGCAATACTGAACCTGTATTTCTTCAAGGAGATAATTAGCTTGAGATGAGTAGTTGCTGGCCTGTTTGAATGGGGCACGTGAATCGTAGCCAGATCTATATTATCTTGTTCATTGATATTTTTACTGCCTGGGGCTTGAAGACAGAGCTTCCAAAAGCTTAGCTGAGTGGCTTTTACACATTACATTCAATCACAAAACAAACCTGACTTCTATCAATCCTACCCACTTTGTTTTCCTTGGTCTTCATGTGTGAAGTGGGCAGCTATTATCTGTGCCCAACTGTGGTGGACCAGCACTATATAACTGCTTCTGCTCCCGCTTGTGACTAAATGACTCTGAAGAAGTGAAGTTTAGTTGATCAGTCATGTCTGACTCTTTGCAACCCCATGGACTGTAGCCTACCAGGCTCCTCTGTCCATGGGGTTTTCCAGGCAAGAGTACTGGAATGGGTTGACATTTCCTTCTCCAGATCTTCCCGACCCAGGGATTGAACCTGAGTCTCCCACACTATAGGCAGACGCTTTATCGTCTGGGCCACCAGGGAAGTCAAATGACTCTGGATATCTATCAAGTGATTAGGGCAAGCTTCAGTGGAAGAACCCATGAAAATCTTGCCTTTCTTAATACCTAAGTCTGTTTGTTGTTTTGGGGTTTTTTCCCCTTAAAAAAACAAAACAAAAAACTATTGTGGTAAAATATACATGAAAGGTACCATTTAAACAACTTTTTTTTTTTTTTTCCTGGCAGTGCTGGGTTTTCATTGCTGCTTTTGGGCTTTCTCTAGTTGTGGTGAGCAGGGACTACTCTCTAGCTGCAGTGTGAGGGCTTCTCATTGCAGTGGCTTCTCCTCTTGTGGAGTACAGGTTCTAGGTACGTGGCTTTTAATAGTTGTGGCTCATGGGCTCCAGAGTGCGCGCTCATTAGCTGAGGCTTGCAGGCTAGCTGCTCCAAGGCATGTGGGATCTTCCAGGACTAGGAATCAAACCAGCATCCCTTACATTTCAAGGTGGATTCTTTTTTTTTTTTTTAAATTTTTATTTTTACTTTATTTTGCTTTACAATTCTGTATTGGTTTTGCCATACACTGACATGAATCAGCCACGGGTGGACATGAGCTCCCAATCCTGAACCCCCCTCCCGCCTCCCACCCCATATCATCTCTCTGGATCATCCCCGTGCACCAGTACCAAGCATCCTGTATCCTGTATTGAACATAGACTGGCGATTCCTTTCTTACATGATAGAATACATGTTTCAATGCCATTCTCCCAAATCATCCCACCCTCTCCCTCTCCCACAGAGTCCAAAAGTCTGTTTTAAACATCTGTGTCTCTTTTGCTGTTTCACATACAGGGTTATCATTACCATCTTTCTAAATTCCATATATATGTGTTAGTATACTGTATTGGTGTTTTTCTTTCTGGCTTACTTCACTCTGTATAATAGGTTCCAGTTTCATCCACCTCATTAGAACTGATTCAAATGTATTCTTTTTAATGGCTGAGTAATACTGCATTGTGTATATGTACCACAGCTTTCTTATCCACTCATCTGCTGATGGACATCTAGGTTATTTCCATGTCCTGGCTATTATAAACAGTGCTGTGATGAACACTGAGATACACGTGTCTCTTTCAATTCTGGTTTCCTCGGTGTGTATGCCCAGAAGTGGGATTGCTGGGTCATAAGGCAGTTCTATTTGCAATTTTTAAGGAATCTCCACACTCCATAGTGGCTGTACTAGTTTGCATTCCCACCAACAGTGTAAGAGGGTTCCCTTTTTGCCACACCCTCTCCAGCATTTATTGCTTGTAGACTTTTGGATCACTGCCATTCTGACTGGTGTGAAATGGTACCTCGTTGTGGTTTTGATTTGCATTTCTCTGATAATGAGTGATGTTGAGCATCTTTTCATGTGTTTGTTAGCCATCCATATGTCTTCTTTGGAGAAATGTCTATTTAGTTCTTTGGCCCACTTTAAAAAAAAATTTAGTATTAAAAATTTTTTTTTATTTTACTTTACAATACTGTATTGGTTTTGCCATACATTGACATGAATCTGCCCATTTTTTGATTGGGTCGTTTAATTTTCTGGAATTGAGTTGCATAAGTTGCTTGTATATTTTTGAGATTAGTTGTTTGTCAGTTGCTTCATTTGCTATTATTTTCTCCCATGCAGAAGGCTGTCTTTTCACCTTGCTTATATTTTCCTTTGTTGTGCATAAGCTTTTAATTTTAACTAGATCACATTTGCTTATTTTTGCTTTTATTTCCAATATTCTGGGAGGTGGATCATAGAGGATCCTGCTGTGATTTATGTCAGAGAGTGTTTTGCCTATGTTCTCCTCTAGGAGTTTTACAGTTTCTGGTCTTACGTTTAGATGTTTAATCCATTTTGAGTTTATTTTTGTGTGTGGTGTTAGAAAGTCATCTAGTTTCATTCTTTTACAAGTGGTTGACCAGTTTTCCCAGCACCACTTGTTAAAGAGATTGTCTTTAATCCATTGTATATTCTTGCCTCCTTTGTTGAAGATAAGGTGCCCATAGGTGTGTGGATTTATCTCTGGGCTTTCTGTTTTGTTCCATTGATCTATATTTCTGTCTTTGTGCCAGTACCATACTGTATTGATGACTGTGGCTTTGTAGTAGAGCCTGAAGTCAGGCAGGTTGATTCCTCCAGTTCCATTCTTCTTTCTCAAGATTGCTTTGGCTATTCAAGGTTTTTTGTATTTCCATACAAATTGTGAAATTATTTGTTCTAGCTCTGTAAAAAATACTGGACCACCAGAGAAGCCCCCATTTAAAAATCTTTTATGCATACAGTTCCAGGCTATTAAGTATGTTCAAAACTGTTGTACCTCCAGAACTTTATCACCCCAAACTAAAACTCTATATCCTTTGCTTAGTCACCCAGTCATATCTGACTCTTTATGACCCCATAGACTGTAGCCCATCAGGCTCCTCTGTCCATGGGATTTCCCAAGCAAGAATACTACAGTGGGGAGCCCTTCCCTTCTCCAGGGGATCTTCATGATCCAGGGGTCAAACTCAGGTCTTCTGTATTGCAGGTGGATTCTTCACCATCTTAGCCATCTTCAACAAATATTAAACATGTGCTTATTATGTTCAGGCATTCTTCTAAGCACCACAGGTACTGTAGGACATACACAGCAAAGATACAGTTCTATGGGAGCAGATTTTCTGAATTCTGATCATATTTCCAGGAAAGCAGATCTTGTGGTTCATGGTATTCACTTCATCCATCCTGCAATAACTCTTTGAGGGTGGGCTCTTTAAAGCAAGAGGTGATTTTAGTCTAGCTCCATCTCTGCTTGTGGACAGTTTCATGAAGCCCTCATTGACCTCTACAGGGATAGTAGTCAAGGTCACAGTTCAGCTATCAGAAGAAATGGCCAAGTCTATATTTGGAGACATCTGCCTTTTCTCTAGTGATTATGATAAAGAGCTGGGAAAAACAAGGGTGCAATAAAAAGATTCAGATCAGAAAACTATGGTCAATAGGCTGAGAGTATGCAAGGGTAGGACTGCACAGAAGAGAAACTGTGAGTATATGTACTAAAAAGCATATAGATGCTTTAAAATGTTAAAATTTTCAACATTTTTAAAGTGTGTTGGTTTGATTGAAGTGAAAGAGGCATGATAAAACCATGTGGGCAAATAGGTTTGGGAAATACCATTTATTTATTACAGGACTTCCCCAAATCCTGGGACTGTAAAAGCCCCAAAAGATTTGAAATACAGTGTTTAGTAAGTCAGGGAACATTCCTATACCCTCTTAAGTTACAAGAGTTGGTTCTAAAGGAAACCAGTAGAGAGGAAAAATGGTATTCCTATTGTCATAACATAAATAATGATTCAGAAGCTGTTAATTAAATATACAGTTAGGTCAGCAGTCTTTAGCTGACATCTATTTTGAAAAAGCCATTTATAAAAGATCTAAATTGGACTGCAAGGAGATCCAACCAGTCCATTCTAAAGGAGATCAGCCCTGGGTGTTCTTTGGAAGGAATGATGCTAAAGCTGAAACTCCAAATATTTGGCCACCTCATGCGAAGAGTTGACTCATTGGAAGAGATTCTGATGCTGGAGGGATTGGGGGCAGGAGGAAAAGGGGACGACAGAGGATGACATGGCTGGATGGCATCACCAACTCGATGGATGTGAGTCTGAGTGAACTCCGGGAGTTGGTGATGGACAGGGAGGCCTGGCGTGCTGTGATTCATGGGGTTGCAAAGAGTCGGACACGACTGAGTGACTGAACTGAGCTGAACTGAACTGAAATGAAAGTGTGGGAGGAGAGGTTTGAAGAGGCAGTAAGTCTAAGAATGTAGAGCATGATCGATCCTTGAGTGAGGTAGATCTTAGTTCTCAAAGGTCAGCTCCAAGTTATTCATCCTGCTAAAGCCTCATGCTTTAGGATTGGAAGCGTCATGCTTTTAGGGTTGGAAGCCACCCTCTTCTAACAACACAAGAGAAGACTCTCCACATGGACATCACCAGATCGTCAATACTGAAATCAGACTAATTATACTCTTTGCAGCCAAAGATAGAAAAGCTCTATACAGTCAGCAAAAACAAGACCAGGAGTTGACTGTGGCTCAGATCATGAACTCCTTATTGCTAAATTCAGACTTAAATTGAAAAAAGTAGGGAAAACCGCTAGACCATTCAGGTATGACCTAAATAAAATCCCTTATAATTATAAAGTGGAAGTGACAAACAGATTCAAGAGATTAGATCTGAGAGAGTGCCTGAAGAACTATGGATGGAGGTTCATGACATTGTTCAGGAGGCAGTGATCAAGACCATAACCAAGAAAAAGAAATGCAAAAAGTCAAAATGGTTGTCTGAGGAGGCCTTAAAAATAGCTGAGAAAAGAAGAGAAGCAAAAGGCAAATGAGAAAAGGAAAGATATAAGCATCTGAATGCAGAGTTCCAAAGAATAGCAAGGAGATAAGGAAGCCTTCCTCAGTGATCACTGCAAAGAGATAGAGGAAAACAATAAAATGGGAAATATTAGAGATCTCGTCAAGAAAATTAGAGATAACAAGTGAACTTATGGTATTGTGCTCATGCAAAGATGGGCACAATAAAGGACAGAAATTGTATGGACCTAACAGAAGCAGAAGATATTAAGAAGAGGTGGCAAGAATACACAGAAGAACTGTGCAAAAAAGATCTTCAGGACCCAGATAACAATGATGGTGTGATCACTCATCTAGAGCCAGACATCCCAGAATGTGAAGTCAAGTGGGCCTTAGGAAGCATCACTACGAACAAAGCTAGTGGAGGCAATGGAATTCCAGTTGAGCTGTTTCAAACCCTAAAAGATGATGCTGTGAAAGTGCTGCACTCAGTATGCCAGCAAATTTGGAAAATTCAGCAGTGGTCACAGGACAGGAAAAGGTCAGTTTTCACTCCAATCCCAATGAAAGGCAATGCCAAAGAATGATCAAACTACTGCACAATTGCACTCATCTCACACACTAGCAAAGCAATGCCCAAAATTCTCCAAGCCAGGCTTCAATAGTATGTGAACCGTGAACATCCAGATGTTCAAGCTGGTTTTAGAAAAGGCAGAGGAACCAGAGATCAAAATGCCAACATATGGTGGACCATTGAAAAAGTAAGAGAGTTCCAGAGAAACGTCTACTTCTGCTTTATTAACCATGCCAAAGCCTTTGACTGTGTGGATCACAAGAAACTGGAAAATTCTTAAAGAGAAGGGAATACCAGATCACCTGACCTGCATCCTGAAAAATCTATATGCAGGTGAGGAAGCAACAGTTAGAACTGGATATGGGATAACAGACTGGTTCCAAATAGGAAAAGAAGTGCGTCAAGGCTGTATATTGTCACCCTGTTCATTTAATTTATATGCAGAGTACACCATGAGGAACACTGGGCTGGATAAAGCACAAGCTAGAATCAAGATTGCTGGGAGAAATATCAACACTTCAGATATGCAGATGATACCACCCTTTTGGCAGAAAGTGAAGAAGAGCTAAAGAGTCTCTTGATGAAAGTAAAAGAGCAGAGTGTAATAGTTGGCTTAAAATTCAACATTCAGAAAACTAAGATTATGTCATCCAGCCCCATCACTTCATGGCAAATAGATGGGGAAACAATGGAAACAGTGAGAGACTTTATTTTTCTGGGCTCCAAAATCACTGCAGATGGTGTCTGCAGCCTTGAAATTAAAAAACGCTCGCTCCTTGAAAGAAAAGCTATGACAAACATAGACAGCATATTAAAAGCAGAGACATTACTTTGCCAACAAAGTCCTGTCTAGTCAAAGCTATGGTTTTTCCAGTAGTCATGGTTGGATGTGAGAGTTGGACTGTAATGAAAGCCGAGCACTGAATATTGATGCTTTTGAACTGTATTGTTGGAGAAGACTCTTGAGAGCCCCTTAAACTGCAAGGAGATAAAATTAGTTAATCCTAAAGGAAATCAGTCCTGACTCTTCATTGGAAGGACTGACGCTGAAGCTGAAACTCCAATACTTTGGCCGCCTGATGAGAACTGACTCCTCAGAAAAGACCCTGATGCTGGGAAAGACTGAAGGTGGGAGGAGAAGGGGATGACAGAGGATGAGATGGTTGAATGGCATCACCGACTCGATGGACATGACTGTGAGCAAGCTCCGGGAGTTGGTGATGGACACGAAGCCTGGCATGCTGCAGTCCATGGGGTCACAAATAATCAGCCATGACTGAGCCAATGAACTGAAATGAACTGAAAGTCTCATGCAGAAAATGGGAATAACAATTTACTTTTCTCAGAGAATTTTTCTGTGTTTTTTTACCTCCCTTGTTATTCTTGATATGTCTGTAATGGGATGGTAATCCCTACTTTTGAAAGTTGTTTTCAAATAATGTAAAAGCTCTTTTATCCTACACTGCTGAAATGTAGAGTTGGTTGGTTAATTAAAAACGTTGGTATAAGTGAGAAACCATAAAAATTTCATATTTATATCTTAAACATTTTATGCCATTACATTTATACATTATTCATCCATTTATATAGGTTATATATGATTATTTTTCATCAATAAAATTGCTCATTTTGTGGAAATTAAACTGATTATTTGTCAGTCTTTTGTCATAGGACCTATATATCCATTTGTCCTTTCATTTTTTGACTTTTCTTTTTAAATCTGGCTGTTGACTGAGCATGTTGTTATTGTTTTCATATAAATTATATTCATCATGTATCACCAGTTGTCACTTATAGTCTTGATTTCCTTAAAAAAGAGACTTGTAAAACTATATGAGTAAAGAATACTATCAGAGTTTAATGATTCCCCCTAAACTCATAATTTTCATGTCTATAGCATCTTCATGGCACCCCACTCCAGTACTCTTGCCTGGAAAATCCCACGGACAGAGGAGCCTGGTGGGCTGCAGTCCATGCGGTCACTAAGAGTCAGACATGACTGAGCAACTTCACTTTCACTTTTCACTTTCATGCATTGGAGAAGGCGATGGCAACCCACGCCAGTGTTCTTGCCTGGAGAATCCGAGGGATGGGGGAGCCTGGTGGGCTGCCGTTTATGGGGTCGCACGGAGTTGGACACGACTGAAGTGACTTAGCAGCAGCAGCAGCAGCAGCAGCAGCATAGCATCTTCATTTTTTATTAACTGACCTTCCTGAGGTTTCCCCCAAAAGATTTCATGCAGTTTTTATGGAAATAGCGATTCTTTTCTTTTCATGATATTTCATTAACTTATGTAATCTTTAATGTACATAGCTATAAGTACAACAGGCATATACAAACTTGGTCTAAGAACAACTGATTCTCGGCCAGTATGCGCTCAACAGGTAGGAGCCGAGGAAGACAGGCTTACTTGAGAGTAGCCTTGCAGACACAGACCTTCAGCTTGCCACAGGGAACGGTCTCTGTGCATGACAGAAGACGTGCAGAGAATCTGCTTATCCAGATGATCAAGGGACGGTGCTTCAAAATGAGACATATTCTACCCTATTGCCCCTTTAACAGACTCTTGCTCACTAGACCATGCAGTTTTATCTCCAAGTGTCTGCATAGGCTTCCTAGAGAGGCACTGGAGGTTGACTTTTAATTGTAGTTGGTACCAGTAGGGGAGAATAAGGTGGGACTTTACAGGAGTGATGGCAGGACAATGACAGATGAAATGGAGAAGGAAATTTCAGGTGTCCCTCAGTTGCATAATATTGATGAATGCCCAGTCCATACAAAACAGAGAATTTCAAACTCTGCCACTGATGTATCCCTCTGTGAGGAGAAGATGAACACATCCTTGTGAGGCGCCAAGAGGCAAATCCTGAAGCAGCTTCCCTGCAAGTCTAGGGTTCTTACATTACATTCTATCTCAGAATGCCATGGCAAACTATGTCAATGCTGGGCTGAACATAAAATGTTTTAAAATACAACCATGAAATTCCTCAAATCTGTTAATAAATATAATTCTCAGGAATGAGTAGTATGTCACATGGTGCTAAACACTATTAGGAAAAAAATGAAAGACATGGTACTGTTTTAGACATGCCAGGGAAGGAGTGAAAATGAGCAGGGCTCTGAAATGAGAGAGGGCTGCCAGCCAAGCAGGTATATGGGGGACAAAATTTTGAGGCAAGGAAACAATAATCACAGAGGCCCCATCACAAGCAGGGGCACATTCAGCATTTTTGAGAACCGAAATGGTTGACGGCTGGAATCCAGTGAGATGGGGGATAGTGACTGAGTTGCATCCAGGGACCATTTTATGGGGGTTACTAGCCAAGATAAAGGTTTTCTACTTTTTTTTTTTTCTTCCCTGAGTGAGATGTAAAAGCCTTTGAAGAGTTCTAAGCAAGGAAGAAACACGAGACAGGTTACATCTCAAAGGTATCATTCTGTCTCCTATGCTAAGACACAACTAGAGAGGGACAGGATTAGGAGTTGGAGGACTAGCTAGGAGGCAGTCATGAACATCCAAGATGGGTGTGATGGGAGCCTGGAAGAGGGTGGTATTGGTGGAGGTGGGGAGAGTGGTTAGAAGCAGAGTAAATTTCAAAGGTACATGGGCAGGATTTGTTAACAGATTGGATGGAAGTACAGGGGAAAATGAAATTACGAACCATGTCCCAAAGCATCAGTTGGGAGTCACAGTTTGAATGGAGTTTTCCTTTCTTATGAATGGGAAAACTCTAGAAGGATTAGATTTAGAAAGATGATCAATGCTCCAGTTTGGTCATATCATTTTTGAAATGACTATTAGGCAACGAATTGTGATAATGATCAGACAATAGATATTTGAGTCAAGGAGGTAGGATGAAGAGGTGTTGCAGGTAGCTGGAAAATGTGAGCATAAAGATGGCACTTGAAGCCATGAGCTGAATGACATGACTAAGTATGCACATATAGTGGGTCCTGAGCCTGGGGATGCTTATACTTTACACTAGGAAGATGAGAAGATGACAGGAAAATGAGATGAAACCAGGAAGGGAGAGCAAAATGATAAGTCAGTGAAATAAAGGGGTTAGCAAGGGAGCTACGGTGGCTCAGATGGTAAAGCGTCTGCCTGCAGTGAGGAGACCCAGGTTCGATCCCTGGGTTGGAAAGATCCCCTGGAGAAGGAAATGGCAACCCAATTCAGTATTCTTGCCTGGAAAATCAAATGGACAGAGGACCCTGGTAGGCTACAGTCCATGGGGTTGCAAAGAATCAGACACAACTGAGCAACTTCACATAAGAGAGCTACAGTCCAAAAGTTTAGGGAAGGAAGTATTTCAAGAAGTGTAAGGTGATCAGCTACACTGAGTGTTGCTGACTGGTTGAATAGATGACGACTGAGAATTTGCCACTGCCATTACTACACTGGACATCACTGACAAGACTATTTCTTGTGCATAGCTAGATGAATACCAGATAGAACTCAAAACAAGAAAGACATAATGTTAGGATGATGAATTCTCTGAGGTGATTTCAAAATCCTAAATTTGTATGCACTCAATCAATGAGAGTCATGTATATGAACAATGCCTAAAGACTTCTCTTTAACAAGTTAGAAAAGAAAAACAAATTAAACACAAAATAAAAATGAAACATGTAATAAAGACATCAGACATAAATGGACTATACATTGGACAAAGAATAGGGAAAAAAAACTCATGAAATAAAAGACCATAGTTTTTTCCAAAAAGATAAATAAATATGATCAACTTCTATGTAAATTATTCAACAAAAATACAGATGACAAAAATTGCTAATACTGTAAAGAAAGAGGGGTAACACTATAGAGCCTAAATACATTTATGCCACCGCATTTGTCAACTTCAATGAAGTAGACACATTTCTTGTACCACAACTGATCAATTGACTCAAGAAGAAATAAAATACATAATCTGAAGATTCAAAAAACAAAAAAGAGAGAGAGAGAGACTATTTTTGTGCAACTCTGGGAAAAGTTCTGTAGGAGTGGGTGCAAAAGGCAGTGAAACAGAAAAAACAGAGATAACGCTTCAGTGCGGTTTTGGTGCAAAGGACAGCATAGAAACGGGGTAGTGGGGTCAGAGGAGTTTCTAAATGCAGATGGGGTGATGCACCAGGAAAGAAGGTGATGCAGGAAGGAGGAGGGAAACAGAGGCGAGAGCAAAGTCCTTGAGTGAATAAGAAGGGACAGAATCCAATGCACAAGGGTGGCCCTAAATAGGAACCTGGAGAGATTTTGTGTTTGAGTTTGAGGAGGGAGCAGAAAGTACCTATTGCTACAGCCATTATGTAGGACAAAGAACTAACACATTGTACTGGACTATTATGCAACTACCATTTTCTTTTCTCTGGCAACAGTCCCCCTCTGCTGCAAGCCATTTCCTGAACTCTGCAAAACAGAGTTATATTCTTATATTTATAAAGAGAGTTATATTCTCATATTTTCAAACTTTAATTACCTAAAACCCAATGACTTTTCATTGCACTTACATTACACAACAAAATTCTCTATATGGCTTCAACAAACCTTGGTAAAAATATTTTCAATGTTGCATGAAAGCTCACTATCTTTTCTTAAATGAAAGTGGTCTTGAAAAAATGGGGGGAGTTAGTCCTGTAAATTTTTTGTATGTTTCAACTGAATAAAAAAAAGGTCCCTCTGTTTTCACATCATATATTTTAATGTGACCTAGTTTAATCCTTTAATAGCTAGCTTTCAACAACTTTGATCGGCTTCCTACTGTGATATGAAAGATTAGATCCTGTCCCTAAGATGCAATCTCCCATGGAACATTTCCTTGGTGAAATATTTAATATTGTGGCCAATGGATGAAAATAAAATTCCTACAAACGCCTGTGTTATCATGAGTGAGAGCACTTCTAATAACTGAAAGGCATTGCCACTTTCAATCTAGTCCCTTCTGTTCCTCATGGATTGGCTTTTCCCATGCAACAAAGAACTTCTGATGCACAAAAAATGAAAAGATTTCTTCAAAAAGGATTGAGCAAATACCAAATCCCTAGGCTACTGGACAAATTGAGATCTGACAGGTTGGGAGTCAATAAATTCCTTTCTTCACTTCTGGCTAGAAAATGGAATCCTTGATCTGGTCTCTGTAAGCCTGCTGATGAAAGTGTAGCAGGAATATAAACATAAAAGTAGTCCTAATTTCTTCCATTTGGAAATAAATTCCATAACACACGACCTTTCCTTGGTGATGATGGTAGATTTGCCAAAATAAAGATATTTGTGTGACTACTGGCTATAACAGTATCATAATATAAAGCTGTTTCAACTAGGGCTATAGCTGCTTGGTACAAGGGTCCACCCAGCAGCTTCCTTGCTTTTAAAATGAGATGCCTGTTCCCAAAGTTTGTGGCCCAGGGTCTCAAGCTTGTTTGCAGAGCTACTTCCGGTCAGCTGCATCCACAAGTGTTTCTTGGGAGTCACACTTGCATTTTTGGGTCATTTAAGGTTTTGGGGCTTTCCTGGTGGCTCAGACGGTAAAGAATCCTGCCTGCAATGCAGGAGACCTGGGTTCAATCCCTGGGTCAGAAAGATCTCCTGGAGAAGGGATTCTTGCCTGGAGAATTCCAGGGACAGAGGAGCCTGGCAAGCTACAGTCCATGGGTGGCAGAGAGTTGGACATGACTGAGCAACTTACACTGGTAATCTCTGCACTGTGTATTAACATATCAGTACTTGGAAAAACTGGACTAAAAGTCAAAATCCACCCAGATGTAATACTCTGGACCTAGTTTCTTTGGGTGATCCAAACAAAAGCAAATAAGTTGGTGTTTGTTTGAAAATCTTGTCCAGCAATGAGACTGGCATCAACCATTTATAGTTTCGAAAGACCTTTATTTTATACTCACTCTCGGATTTCACATGATAAAGCAGAATAGAAAAATTGAGGGAAGAGAAACAGGCTCCCTAGCATTGAGCATATGAGCAGGAAGTATCATCTCTTTATCAATTAGAAAACAGCAACAGGATCATTAGAAATAGCTTTTCATTTGACCTCTAGGCAAGACTTTTACTTTACAGATGTAGCTCACACAGCAAATAGAACACAGCTCTTCTGTTTTCTAGTCCAGAGCTCTTATTATAGTATTCTCACTTGAAAGCTGGGATATTTAACATTTAAAAAGCTTAGAAGTCTAGAGTTTTTAAAAGAAGATGAAAAGGAAGGAGACTGAAGAGGACGGGGCAGAAGCGGAAGAAGAGAAAAGGAAAAGGAAAGATCTGAACTCACATTCCCACAGTCTTCTTTTTATGGACAAACTTATCTTGGATTAACTTTCTGGCTTGTTACCCCCAGAAACCTGAGGAAGGTGAAACGTCAGTTGTGTGACGAGGTGATGGTGTTATGATAAAAATGACCCAGGAGTGTGGCCTGTGCATCGGGCTGGGAGGAATGTAAATGAACTACTCATACACGTCTGGTGTTGGGCTTCCCTGAATGTGACGACTTTCACCACTGGGCTTGGTCCTCTGGGGAACTTTAGAAGATCTGCCAACAGAAATGTTACAAGAGATCTTTTTAAGATATGGACCTTCTAAGTCAGGAGGTTCCACACTTAACTAAGTGAATCTTCATTCTTGGCTCTTAAAATATCACTTGGAAAAAAAAGAAAAAAAGATTAAAAAAAAAAAAACAAACAAAAAACCAACAACTCCCTGTGGATATGTATTTGGACTCTTCCAGGACTGGCAACCCACTCCAGTGTTCTTGCCTGGGGAATCCCAGGGACGGGGGAGCCTGGTGGGCTGCCGTCTCTGGGGTCGCACAGAGTCGGACACGACTGAAGCAACTTAGCAGCAGCAGCAGCAGCAGGACTCCCTGTGGAGAGAAGGTCTGGGGCAGCTCTGGGTCCTGTCCTTAAGCGAGTTAGTTGCTGAGTGTGACCCACGGTGATCGTGTCATTTTGATAGCCTAGTCGAGCATATGAACATGCCTTTGGGTGAACTGTAGGCATAACCAGGTGTCCCTCCTTGAATGAAATGTGTGTTCTCTAGTGCATCAGAGTCTTCACCATTCCCTATGTCTTACATCTGGTTCACTCTAATTCAGCTTCAGTGTGATCCCTGAAAGTTTTACAGCCCTAGATTCTGGGTGGGGTAATTTCTTCCTATAGTCACATGACAGCTAATCTGTCAAGGGAAGCACGGAACCTCTCAGTATTTATGAGCTTTAGAGAAATAAAAACCATTCACCTAAAGGGATCTAACATAATTCTGTTTTGATCTCTTGTTTGACTTTTCTTTTGTTTGCTCGAGAAACATAAAAACCTGCCATTCTGGCCCAGCAGGTTCCAAATTTTCTCTTTCCAATCCCTAGTTTCTACCTGCATGTAAGGTAAATTAATAAATATGCCAGCCAAAATCTTAAAGGCATTCTGACTTACTTTAGATAATTCTTTTATAACTAATTGGAAAATAGGTCTTGACAACATATTTAGCTGTCATATCCTAGGACAATTCCTTAGCAGATATGGAAAGAAATAATGTTTCAAAATAATTGGGCTGTATCTCCAAGGATTGAAACTAACAATTAGAAGTATATCTTTTAAAGAAAATTTAGAATATGTGTGTGTGTCACTGAGGGTGTAGAGCTGCTTTTCCTTTTTTTTTTTTAAACTGGTTACTAGCTGTCACCAAGCTAGAGGAAGGAGAACACGAGCACGGCATTCATCATTCAGTACTTCCAAGAACTTCATTTGAGAGAACAATCTACCTGTTTTAGTTTTTATGAGCCCCCTATGAGTTACAGATGCCAGCTGTCTTTTCTCTGGCCGTCTCTCTGATGGCTGGCATAGTGGCACATAAAAGGGAAAGCAGTCGGTGTTGGGGAGGAAACACAGAGCTTACAGTGGGCCAGTCCATTATTAATGGAGAAAGTCACAGGGTAGCTAACGTGCGGATGTCAGACTTTCCAACTTTAAGAGAGTCCCCTTGGGAAGCAGTGCAGACAGATGTGTTGAAGGCAGAAGTGCAAGCAGCGCGGTAGTCAGCAGGGGATCATTAGTCTGCTTCAAGAGCCTCGGCTCCTGAGTGATTAAGAGGTAACAGCTTACAAGAGCCATGCATGATTACACATCCCAGGGTCAACACCCCAAATTCTTCTTAATTTTTTCTTACAAGGCGTAGGGTCTGAATGGCAAATATGTCCTACTAGTCTGTCAACAGAAACCCTTACAACTTGCATATTTCTCATTCTATCTATATAAAAGACAATGGACTCTTCCATTAATTAATCCTGAATTGTTTCTAGGTTTCTGTTAGAAGGGGAATATGGTGAAACTGTAGGTGAAAGGTGTCTAGGAAAGCACGTCTATGTAACTCATTTTAAACATACTTGCACATGGCAAAGATGAGAGTTGTTAAAGCTAGGATTAGCAGGGATTACTTTTAGTCTTAGCCAATCTGTCCTTTAATGAGGCCATTCATTCGCAATCTGAAAATTTCAGTATAATGAAAGAAAAGAATGTGTCACCATAAGTGTGCCATGTTAGCATACTGATTATTTTGAATTAAAGTTACTTAAGAAATAGTGCAAGTAAGACACTGACCCTCATATGTCCTCCTGAAAGCAGGAAATAAATCTCCCATGTGAAAGATACTCTCTTTGTACAAAAGGAGAGATTATCTCTTATCACTAGAGATAGGGAATTTAGGGCCAAGAAGGACACAACAACCCACTTCAGTATTTCCTGCCTGAACAATCCCATGAAGAGAGGACCTGGAAGTCTACAGTCCAAAAGGTTGCAAATAGTTGGACACAACTTAGCGACTAAGCACAAGGATGTTCTGACCAACTTTGCTACTTCTTTACTTATTTACTACCCAGAGTCCAAACTTCTTTGTCTCGACAATCCTTCAAAAGCTTATTGCTTCTTTGTCTAAAAAGTATAAAAGCAACCTGCTTTGGTCACTTAAACTTTAAATCTCGTATTTGTATGGGCCCCTGTATGTACAGAATCAAATCTGTTTTTTTCCTGTTGATCTTAGGCCAATTTAATTATTAGGCCAGCCAAAGAACCTAGAGGGAAGAGAGAAAAGCTTTTCCTCTCCTACAAGAGCTACACACTAATCTTTATGGATCTACCCTGACATTAAAACAGGCAAAGCCACATGTGGTACTTAAGAGGGGAGAGCCTAATGTGAGGTTTGCTGAATGAAGCCACTCATGGTCAGAAAACTGGCAGAATAGCATTCTCTGCATTACCCTAATATACTTAGCCCTGAACCTCTGGATTTAATTCAGACTTGATCCCTAATTGCTTATGAGCTGTCTGGAATGTTGGTACATCACCAGATAATTTGTGTTGATTGCATTGCAGTCAAAGATTGCTGCTGGGTGCACGGGATTTTGTTGAAAATAAAAGGTCTACCAGTGGAATGAACATTTGGTATAGTGTCTGCTACAAAATAAAACGCAACATATTTCAGATCACAGCCACTCTCAGGCTTTGGACCACTGATTCCCCTACACTCCCCCCATACCTCCACCTCTGCAGTATTTCACTGGTTGATTTTTAGTGATGAATGCTGCATTTCCCCAGCTGAGATGAGTATGAAAATGAAAAGAGACGCTATGTCAACTTGAATTTAAAGTTTTCTAACCTGAAAATGAACTAGTCTTCTTAGCATAATGCACTCCCCCGCAAGCAATTCTCTTAACTAGGTTACAGTGCCACTTGGGAATAGGGGTGTTTATATGTATATCTTTTTTCATTCCCTGCAGAAAGTCAAATCATCTGAGCATTGCTCAGTGCAGATCTAATGCACACCATTGCACACTTGCCCCAGTAACACACTGAAGGTCTGCCGCTGGAGACTCAAAACAGCTCCAGGCAGAAACAAAGCAGATTACTGCCAACCCAGGCATTTTTAGTGATAACCATCTCTCAAGGCAGAGTAGCAAGGACAGTTATTTTAACTTGAAGAACCAGAGTGATTTTCAAAAGGAAAATCAGCAATAAAGTAGTTATATGGGTTGCAGGAAGGCTTCCCAAGTGGCTCAGCAGTAAAGAATCCATCTGCCAATGCAGGGTATGCAAGTTCGACCCTTGGGATGGGAAGATCCCCTGGAAAAGGGAATGGCAATCCACTCCAGTATTCTTGCCTGGGAAATTCCATGGACAGAGGAGCCTGGCAGGCTACAGACCAGGGGGTCAGACATGAATTAGCAATTAAACAACAACAAGAGACCCATATATTCACATATTGTAGAAATACCTCCAAACAATGTCAACATCTTCTTCCCCCAAAGGGTGGAACAAAAATTCTTACACAGAGAAAGAATTAGTTAATAATGGAGCATCATCTAAAATTTGAGCTGGAAGCAACCTCAGAGATCACTAAATACAACTGTCATTGTATTAATATAAAACTAATCTATAGCTAATCTCTGGTTTAACCACATTACAGCAGAAAATAAGGCCTGATCTGTACAATTTTAACATGTTGAAGGTTTTCTTTTCTTGGATTAATATATAATAAATTAAAATAAGTATTACATGGGCAGTAGAAAATAATGTGAACATATACATTTTATTGTTACATTATTCAAAGTTGTTATATTATTATTTCTATTTACTTAGACTGTCAAGTTATATATAACAAATGTGCTTTAGTAATTTCTCCTTGTATTTTCAATTGTTTAATATTATAAATTTTGACCTTATGTTTTACAATATTTAATATAATTGGAATATCTTCACTGAGATTTGAGTATTTAATAATAAAAAAGTATCCTTTGCCAATTAAATGTTTTTGCATGTAAATATGGAGAAGGAAATGGTAACCCACTCTAGTACTGTTGCCTGGAGAATCCAATGGACAGAGAAGCCTGGTAGGCTACAGTCCATGGGGTCCCCCAGAGTCGGACATGACAGAATGACTTCACTTTCACTTTTCACTTTCATGCATTGGAGAAAGCAATGGCAACCCACTCTAGTATTCTTGCCTGGAGAATCCCAGGGACAGAGGAGCCTGGTAGGCTGCTGTCCATGGGGTCGCACAGAGTTGGACACAACTGAAGTGACTTAGCAGCAGCAGCAGCAGCAGCATGTAAATAATACTTTGGTCCTAAACTGATAATTCTACCTTCTTCTTTTTTTTTTTTTTAAATAAAGCTTACTTTATGAGGAGAATAGATATCTTATTTGAAATGATGCCATCATATTTTGACTAGATCAAACAGATTTTTAATTCAGTTGTATGTTCTCATTAAATACAGAAATTATACCTCTATATTTTCTGTTACAAGTTACTATTACTGTTACAAGTTTCTGTTACTCTTATTTGTCATCTTTTTGTGTATTTTTTATTTATGCTGTTTTTCTCATTTTTCCTTTTTGGGCTTCATTTTAACTGAATAGTTTCTTTGACTAAACTTGCTCTAGCAGTTTGAAAGGTATACATTTTGTTTTTATACCTACTGAGATCTCTATTTCTTTTAATTATTAAAATAAAGAACACCATAATAACTTCTGGCTCCCTGTCAAAGTAGAAAAAGTACAATATGAAATGCTAAGTGTGCCGTGACATAAAATAAAATAGTTTATATATATATAATGATCAAACATCTTTATCAATTATATTGATTATATAAAATTAGACCTTTATTCCCTAACTGTTGTTTACAAAGCTTCCTGATCATTATACTTTCCTTTATTCTTTTTACATGACCATTGTTTCAGGGAATCTTTGTTTTCTTGTACTTGACTGAAAGCACAAGAGAAGCATCTCTTAATTTTATTGTATTTCCTTAAGGCATCTCTTTCACCTGTATTTTTAGTGTTTGTTTTGTTTTGCATCCTCAGGCAATAGTTGACACCTCCCCTTCAACCCCTCCCCTTTTTTATCACTGAATATTTTTTTTAAGTCACTGTGCTGGAGGTTTTTTTTTTTTTTAAACTTTATTTATTAACATTGGTTGTAATTCTATCCATGTCTGAGGTTCACTAACCAAAAATGTGTGTATTACTTTATTCTTTCAAACTGACCAAGGGTGGGGTGAGGTGGTTCCATAATTCCTATCTCAGAAGTTAAATTTTAGGCAATTTGAAAGCTATTTTTCCATTCCAATAGTGGTATCTGGCTATCACTGATTAAATAAGATTTTGAGGGACTGAGATAGAACTTTTTATTGCTTTAGTTTTCACCTTCTGGGTAAACTGGGATCACCCTTTTCTTATGTCTACACCCAATATGCCATGTTAGCCTCTCCCTATAATTAGCTAGAACTGCTAATTTTCTAATAATTCTTGGGGTGGGGGAGGTCATTTGTGTATATGTGTGTTGGTGTGTATGTATACTGGTAAGTATGATAGAACATTACTTCTGGATTCCCTTAGAAAAATGTTTTATAACAATGAAGCAGGCGTCATATACTTAAATTGAAAGAAAGTGTTAGTTGCTCAGTCTTTCCAACTATTTGCGACTCAATGGTCTGTCCATGGAATTCTCCAGTCAGCAATATTGGAGTGGGTTGTCATTCCCCTCTCCAGGGGATCTTCCTGATCCAGGGATTGAACCTGGGTCTTCTGTATTGCAGGCAGATTCTTTACTGTCTTAGCCACCAGGGAAGTCAATATTTAAAGTAGGTGTCCAGATTTAATGTGCATTTGATAGATAAATACAAAGTGGCTATTGCTTGAGGACTTTAAAGATGTTTTTTCTGTCCTCCTTGTTACACTTCAGTTCTTTAGTTGTTAGTATCTGCTCTAGTGTAACTGTCTGTGTTCCCTCAGAATTCATATTTTGAAATCCTAAATCATAAAGGCAATGGTATTAGTAGGTGGTGTCTTTGAGGGGTGATTAGGTCATACGGTTTGTGCCCTCACAAATGAGATTATTGCTTCTATAAAAGAGATCCCACAGAACTGTCATGTTCCTTCTATACAGTGAAAACGTGCTGGCAATCAACCAAGGGGCTTCCCAAGTGGTGCTAGGGGTAAAGAACTTGTCTGCCAATGCAGGAGACAAAAGAGAGGTGGGTTCCATCTCCGGATCAGGAAGATCCCCTAGAGAAGGAAATGGCAACCCACTCCAATACTCTTGACTGGAGAATCCCATGGACAGAGAAGTCTAGCAGGCTATGGTCCATAGGGTCACACAAAGTCTCACACAAGTGAAGTGACTTAGCACAATCAACCAAAATGAGAGTCCTGACCTCACCTTGCTGGCACCCTGATCTCAGACTTCCAGTCTTCTGAACTGTGTGTATAAATGTCTGCTGTTTATAAGCTACCTAGTCTGTAGTATTTTATAGTAGCCTGGATGGATTAAGACAGTATTGAATGGTCATTTCCCTATTTGATTTACCTGTGCTACGTGTATAAGTAATTTTTCAAGTAAACTTTTGATGGTAATCCTCTGATTTTAGTTTGATTTTTGTTGTTGTTCAGTAGCTCAGCCATGTTCAACTCTTTGAGACCCTATGGACTGAAGCATGCCAGGCTTAACTCTGGGAGTTGGTGACGGATAGGGAGGCCTGGCATGCTGCAGTCCATGGGGTCGCAGAGTCGGATATGACTGAGCAATGGAACTGATGTCCATTGAGTCAGTGATGCCATCCAACCATCTCATCCTCTGTCGTCCCCTTCTCCTCCTGCCCTTAATCTTTCCCAGCATCAGAGTCTTTTCCAGTGAGATGGCTCTTCGCATCAGGTGGCCAACGTATTGAAGCTTCAGCCTTCAGCATCAGTCCTTCCAATGAATATTTAGAGTCAATTTCCTTTAAGATTGACTGGCTTGATCTCCTTGCTGTCCAGGTGACTCTCAAGAATTTTCCCCCACAACACAGTTCAAAAGCATAAACTCTTCAATGCTCAGCTTTCTTTATGGTCCAGCTCTCACATCCATACGTGACTAGTGGAAAAACCATAGCTTTGACTATACGGACCCTTGTTTCTTTCTTTTTTCATAGAAAACTGGGTAATAAATCAGCCTTACCTGCCAAAAAACCATTTTAAAATGCTTTCCACCCTAACTTATAACCTATTTCACAATACTACTTAAAAAAAAAATCTTTAGCAATTTCTAACTTCTCTTTGGAAAAACACCAAAATCTTTACTACCATATCTGACTCTAGCGTCTGCCTGCATCCCAGCCTGAGACCAGTCCCACTCTTCCTGCTGCTCTGGAGGTCTCACCACACTTCTCTCTCATGGCCAGGCAATCTCCCCACCCAAGACCTATGCGCTATTGTCCTGTCTAATCTGTGAGTCCTTCTTTCCTTGTCCTCTCTCATCCTTAAAAATCTAATCTACGTCTTATGTCTGGAGCTATGTCTCCAGGGAAGCCTTCTCCCAGACTACATGTCCTTCTATTCTACAGGATCAGATCACTGAGCTCTGTTCTTCTCCCACCTCATAACCGAGAGTTCACGTCCCAGTGTGATTATCTGATTACCCACTCATGCCCCAGCAGAACTGTAGATTCCATGGTAAGAGGAACCACCCTGTTTTTGCTCATTTCTGTATCCACCATAACTGCTGGCATCTGAGAAGTTCTGCCAAAGTTTGATGCTTTCACTTAAAAAAATAAAAATCTATTCTCTTCAACCTCAATATCCTAATTTATGTACTGCAATGGAACCCAATCATAAATTTTGTTGATCACAATAACTTCACTGAAGTAGGAATTGTACACTGATAAGGAATGCTAGCTTGCAATACAGTGAACAATCTGAGAAGGTAGCAAAAACCACAGACAAGGTGTAGTGATGTTTTGTTATACTTAGGTTTTTATTTTAGAGATGTCTCAATCTGGCCCTATTTTGCAGTAATCAGGAACCATAAATGGAAGAAATATAGGGTACTTAAATTGGCTACTATTTATTTTGAAAATCCTATTTATTCTTTTGAAAGGCAAATCTGGATTTGCATGAAATGATAAGAATTGGGGCTTCAAGCACCTATAAAACTGAAGCATTCTGGCATTTCCCAGGTGTTCCCTAGTGTGTGTGTCAGTCTGAGGGAAGGAGAAAGTATACAAATTCTAAATGACTTTGCAAAGTAGAGATGCTTTGGATATTTTTGAGTCACTACATTATCAACTGCAGCTATCTTTCCAGCTGTGCTGCCATATGGACTTATGAATTCCTGCAGAGTGTTGTTATAACACAACTCCTTTCCAGGGGTTAATTTTGATGGTAAGGATGGTGATAATGTGTTAGCCTACGACCAGCTGATGTGAGAAAAATAGGGTGTACTGCAGTAAGAAATGGGAATGGGCATTCTTGCTCCATACAACGTGGCTGCCCACTGCTTCATCAGCAGCCAGGACCCACCTAAAATATCATCAACAGTCTCCCAACCTGCTTCTGCATTAAATTTGTGACAGTTCTTTTAGTTTACAATGTAGGCAGGGTTGGTCCTTCTATAAAAGGATACTATTTCATTCGAAATTTTGTATTTATTCTCTATGTTTCAAATACCAAAATTATTAATGACTATAGCTAACTCACATAAGCATGATGGGTTAAAGAAGCTTTTTGTCTTTACAGTTTGACCTTGATCAATAAACAGCCACTTCATTAAGTCATTTTCTTCTAAATCAGAAGCTATAATCCTACCTTTAGACAAAACGCTACCATCTATTCTTTTGTCAGTAAAAGTGAGCTTCACTTGTGTACATGCATAGTGTTGCCTGGTCTTTGATTTGACCAACTCCAGGTATTTCTTTTCTAAATGTCTAAAAACTAAACCAAATGAGATAAAAATGTATATCAGAAAAATGGCCAACTTCAGGATTGTACTAACATATTCATAGGATCAGGATCCTTGGCAGTGGAAAATATTCTGCTTGAGAGTTCCATTTCTGATCTCCCAACCAGACTCTATTTCCAGATTTCCAGGACTCAGCCAGCATTTCCTCATTCTATGTACTGCGCCATTATCCTGCTTAATTCAATGTAAAATCGTGATGCAGTGACCTGACAAAACACTGATTCATTTCTGAAAATGTATCGAAAGAGCTGCTCGTTTCTTTCTTCAGCTGAAAAGACAAGATTCCTATTTCTAACAGGCATTAAAACAAGAATGCTTGCCATATATCCTTCGGCGATTGTCCACTGGATTATTTATGAAATGCTCAGGCAGGTTCATGTTGTTGGAGGATCAGCATTGATCATTTGTTCTTCTCTGGCTGGTAGCACTCTACTGGGCATATAATGTGCTTTTTACATCTGCAGACTCTTCACAGCCCACCTAGCACCTAGGTTTACACACAGTATCATCCTTCACTGCTTTTTGGGACAGGATACCTCTGAAAGGGAACTCTGCATGCAGGTGAGCTTTGTTGAATGATCACAGTCAGCTTTTATGGATCAAATCTCACTTTCCAAATGCCGTTTTCTTTTGGTGCTAATGTGTTTGACCCTCACTCTGACAGATGAATGGTTCTCCAGTTCTAAGGATCAAACCTGGAGATAATCACTTTGATTTTTTTTTAAATGTCTTAAAAGAAAATAGAGACATTCTCAACTTGAAGTTAAATCTATCTACAACTATACAGCCTATCATGAAATTAAGTACAGAGTAACTATTATATCAGGAGAGAAGCTGAGTAATTAGGGTCATCAGCAATGAACTATAAAATCTTTGATTTTGGCTAAATAAAGAACATGGAAATGTATGTATAAAAGCAAAGAAGAAAAAGAAGAAAAAAATTGTGAGATTTAGTTTTGCTTTTTTTTTTTTTTTAAAGAACTAAATGATCTTCTCTAGGCAACCAAAGAAATTCAACTAATTGCTATTAAGTATGTGTGTCCTCAGTTGCTCACCCATGTCCAGCTGTTTGTGATCTTATGGACTGCAGCCCGCCAGGCTCCTCAGGCCATGGGACTCTCCAGGCAGAAATACTGGGCTGCTGTTAAGCAGCTGAGTCTGTTTCTAAGTGTTATGGCCTGGAACTTGCTATAGGTGCAAAGACAGTTTAAATATGCCTCTTACTAGAACTGAAAGGAGAATGAAGGTACAAAGTGTACAACTACCATGCCCGGGGTGATCTTCTTTGAAAACAGACCATCAATTCTCTATTACAAGTTAGTTTAAGAAACTGGGGGCCTCAGAATTATTTTAAGATCAGGGAATGCTTCTATTGATACAACTCATTTTCTGTACTCAAAAAGTATGCAGTTATTGATATTCAGCATTCAAAAGTATAGTCATGAAACATTCAAGTTGTTTTAAAGAATGGATAGGAAAGTTCAAAGGCAAAAAGTACATCAGTAGCATCAGAGAATATGCTTAACTGATTTTGGAAATAATCAATATCAGAAATGTTCATCTCAACTCTTCTTGTCACATCTAGTGATGGAGAAGCTTACCATTCCTCTAAAAATGTGGGGCTTCATTTCTCCCTTTTGCTTTCCTTATCGATTCCTTTTTTTTTAACATTTAAAAACATTATGGTAGAAGTCACATATATTATTTTAACCATATTTAACTGTATAGTAAGTGCAATCACATTGTTGTGCAACACTACCATCATCCATCTCCCCAATTTTTCACCTTCCTAAACTGAAACTGTGCCCCGCTTAAGCACTAAATCCTCATTTCCCTTCCTCACCACCCCAAACCCTGGGCCCCTGGCATCCATCACTATACTTTCTGATTCTAGGAATTTGACTAGTCTAGGTATCTCATATAAGTGGAATCAAACAGTTGAGCTACATTATCTCATGGCTGAGAGAAATAGAGCCTGGGTCTGTTGCGGTAAGGACAGATAATCCCAGTGGCCTCTGCTTCCAAACATGAAATACATCACCAGGCTGTTTAGGTCAGACAAGTTTATAACAAGTAGTCCCTAATCCAGGAGGCTTTTTTCTTCTCAACTGGTGAAAAAAAGGAGGTTTAATGAAAGGAGAAAAACCTCATCTTCCAAACTGTTTCACATTTCTCTATGCTGATTAAATCAGCCGGGTGCCGTAACCTCCTCTGATTGACAAAGTGGGAAGAGAAAAAAAAGGGAGGAATCAGCTCATTAAGTTTCAGATTAAAAAGTCCAGGTTTGTATTTTTCAAAGAAACATGGTAGAGTCAAGGAGCATCTAACAAGACTGCCTTAAGAATATTTAATACAAGATTAAAAAAAAACCAACCTAGTACTATGGTGCTGATTAACCTATCACTAACTAAATATTAACCTTTTCTCAGTGAATTTCAATAGATATCTACTCAAATGAATATATAATGCTTTGGGCTTAGAAGTACAACTTGGAATGCATATTCCATAGAAATAAAATCATAAAAGTTGGTTTCACTGAGTTTGATACACAATATTCTTGAAGGCTGGAATAGCAGTATTATTTCGGTGCTGTCCCAATCAGCATTTTAAACATTATTTCCCAGGGTTCCATGTCCAGATGTCAGAAAGCTACATATTGCCTTCGTGACAAAACCTCTTCGGAATCACTGGTCTCCAGCAAGGTCAGTCTTAACTTGCTGAGCACCTGTGGTTCTAAAGTTTACTTACAGGAGATAAGGTACCTCTCAGGTAAGTCACTTTTCAGGTGACATGAAATGGACATCAAAGGGCAGCTACCTCAGTGGTGAACAAACAATAAAGACTCAAGGTCCCAAGAATATAATTTATCATTTGTTACTTAAACATCTTAAAAACTGAGCCTATTTTTGGGCACCTTCTCTCAATCCACACACACACACCCCAAGACACCTGAAATGCAATGCCGACCCTTTGTCCTGATATGTGCAGCCATCCATGTCCCCACTAAAACCAGAAAAGGAGATGGTTACAATGCATAGAATGAGATTCTTTTTATGGTTTTTCATGACAATTGAGTGACTGTTAATCTCACAGCCATTTAAAAATTTCAAACTTTACTTTTTTTCAAATTGCCATATAAAATAAGCTGAAGACTATGATTCCTAGTTTATTTTAAAAATTCTCAGAAATCTTTTAAAAACCTTAGCTCCTCTGAGGCCCACTCAATGCTTTGCTTCTTCTAAGGAAATGAATGAACTCCAGGCACATACTATACATACTAATGTACGATGTAAAGAATTATAGAGAGCTTGGCCTAAGAAGAGATGATCGGTAGACTTTACCTCAAGTGTCATGTTGCATTTTTAAGAGCAATTTTCAGATGTTAGGAGAATGGCTAAATCAGCATTTTAATAAAGCCACAATGCCAGAATATGATGAGCTTATGTTAATAATAGATGCATATTCCAGATGAATCTCTTGGAAGAGATATCTGAAAAATATTTGCCTACTTAGAAGTTGCTACATGAATATAAATCAAGAATCATGTTTTCAAAGACAAGCAACATTTCTGAGTTAACCTTAATTTCAAGCTTATGCAAATGAAAAAAATCAAACCAAGCCTAATTAATAAAATCAAGAATGTCTGCATGTTTGAATTGTGAAAACTGGTACCACATCTATTATATCTTTTTATCCTTAAAACACATTGGAGAGGTTTAAAGGGCAAAGAGGTTTAATTGGTCATCTGATGTGAAGAACTGACTCATTAGAAAAGACCCTGATGCTAGGAAACATTGATGGCAGGAGGAGAAGGGGATGGCAGAAGATGAGATGGTTGGATGGCATCACCAACTTGAAGGACATGAGTTTGAGCAGGATCCCAGAGCTGGTGATGGACAGGGAAGCCTGGAGTGCTGCAGTCCATGGGGTCGCAAAGAATCAGACACAACTGAGAGACTGAACTGAACTGAAAGGGCAAAGATACATTCCATTTGGTTGGCATAATATTGTGTAAGGATTTGTGAGTTTCGCTGGGAATCAAGATGTGGTATAGGAGAGAATCTGAAATCTCAGTAAGAGAAAGTAGAGGAATAAGCTGGTAGTGGAGGGACTGCTTCCTAAGGAAGGTGGCTAGTTGTCCAAACAACACAGAGAGAAAATTAGAACCTAGCCAATAACATGTCAGTATCCAAGAAGGTCTGATATGATGCATGGGGTTGGTAATTATACTACCGGGAGGTCACAGTATCAAAAATAGTGTGTTACAGTTTGAGGTTTGCAGCTGGGTAAAAATGGAATCTCCGTGTACCGTTGGCTGACACATTAAAGCAAGAGCTAAACTGTCTGGATTGCAATGGAGCTAATACAGATGCACCAGAAAATCTGAAGTTACATAAAATTGGTAAGCATGGGAGCCAGGCTAGGGCAGGAGTGGGGAGTAAGACATGGACAGGGGAATTAGGCAATGCTTGCCTTATCCATTATACATTCTTGACTAGAATGTAGATGTCTTAAAGATTATTCTGGGCATAAAGGAGGCTCATTTCAGCAGAGCAAGATTAGTCCTGGCCCAGTGACCTGTCAGCATAGTTTGGACTAATTAAGACACTGGGTGAGCTGGATTCTGAAGGTGACATCTTGATGCTGGAACTCAAGTATGTGTGGGGAGACAGAAAAACAAGAGGGTTCAGAGCAGTTACATAATTGGCTCAAGTAAGTTAACCGCAGTGCTAGGATTAGAATGTGGGTGTCCTAGTTTCATGCTTTCACCTTTGTCCTACAGCAAAGACAAAATATTCCGCTGAAATAACCTTGCAGTAGAAAGGCATTGATTTTTTTCAGGCTATAATATTCAAGATATATCTAGATTCAAGCAAATTTCTGAGACCCTGGAGATATTTGCAGATAGAAAGGTCTTGCTGGGACAAGATCTATTTGATTTTTTAGGGCAGAGACACACATTTTCCACTCAGGCTGCACATTAGAGTCATCTGGAATGCTATTAAAACTATGAATGTGGGACTTTCCTGGTGGTACAGTGGCTAAGACTCTGCATTCCCAATGCAGGGGGCTCGGGTTCGATCCCTGGTCAGGGAACTGGATCCCACATGCTACAATTAAACATCCCACATGCCACAATTAAGTCTGCAAGCTGCAAGTAAAGATTCCATATGCTCCAACTAAAAGAACCCTCAAGCTGCAACAAAAATGAAAGATCAAAGATCCCATGTGCCACAACTAGGACCCAGTACAGACAAAAAAAAAAAAACAAAAAACTATTAGTGATGCCAGAGGAATCCCTCTCAAAAAATTCAGACTGCATTGATCTAGGATGGAACTCAAAGAATTAATGCATGCAGCATCCAATAACTATTTGTACAGCTGTCTCCTGACCGTAAAAATAAATAAATAAATAAATAAAGGGGTTGCACATTCTAGGGAAAGGTAACTCCTGAACCTACCATTGATTAACGTGTGACCTCACTTAATCTCTTTGCTTCAACTTTATTTTCTATAAAACACATGTCTTTACTCCTTATAGGATTACCATGCGGATCCAAAGATAATGCAATGTAAACTACAGATTATAAACCCCCTAAGGAACTCTACAGACACTGTTATAAGGTCCTTGAGTCTGATGCTGTGTGAATGAGATCTAAGTTCAATGGGGATGCATTTTGTATAAAAGCATTCAAAGATGACAATTATATTAAGCCAGTCCTTTCTTAGTTGTTCATTTCTCTTAACAACAAGGACAAAACTGGAGGAAAGCCTGAGGTGATTATATTTTATTTTAAATTCTTTTAAATATGAACTTGATAGAAGAGATGTTCTGCCCTTCTGCTTGGGTTTGATGTGAAAATCAAAGTACTCCACCTCAGCAGGGTGAATCTTGGCTGGTTTTGCAGAAAAGGGATCAAAGTGGGTGGATCTTCGATCTGGTGCTGTCTCAGAGTCCACTGGAACAATGGTTCTGAGGGACCCTGCCCCAGGCTTATGGAATCAGAATATCCATGGGAAAAGGCTGGTCACCTGTGGCTCTCACATGCTGCCCTGGTGATGCCTCCACTTCCTGCACGTCCCTGGACATAAGTGAGGAGTGCAGGGGAATCACAGATATAGCTCAGGGATTCTCAGACTTTAATGTGCATGCAAATCACCTGGAGATTTTGTTAAAATGTGACTTTGGAGACAACAGGCCCTGTGTGGGTCCCAACACTGCCTTTTTAACAAACTTTCAGGTAAGGAAGATACTTTTGGCCCATGGACCACATTTTGAGGAGTGAGGATCTCGGTGACATATAAAAGGAAGGTGGAAACAAAAACCTCCCTTGGTGAACAGTTCATGGGGATTTCACCCGTGAATAATCTGGTAATTCTAGTATGCTAGGAGGAAGAACCTCAAAGCACCTCACTTCTGTTCCTATTTAATGAGCAGTTGTTAAAGATCATGAATTCCTGCTGTCAAATGATCTGGGAGTTGATGGAAAGCAAGGTGAAAATTTTGAATCTCCTAAAACTCTATTCCTAATGTGAAGAAGCATCACAGACAACCTCATCATCCACAGCAATTTCTATTGTTTTTTTGGTGTTTGGGTTAAGCTTTAATAGTACTGTATATGCAATGACATAACATCTGGATTTGTACCTATTAACCAAGAGATGACAAAGACGCTATGCGTGGTGATTGGTAGAGCACTGGAAATACCTGCTGACTGAAAAGCTTTTCAAAGTAGATTAATTGCTGTTCATTTCTGTGGTACCCTAAGAAGGTCTGACACTGCACAGCTTTTGAAATAGGACATACAGCATCCTTTACAATGGATTTCATGCCATTACCCAGTATCCCACTGATATAATAAAAGCCTGACTCATTTCCTTTCCTCTGCATGATCTGTTACAATAGAAACTGGGATACCATATGCTGGGTTTAAAATGCTCAGTATGGCCAGCGGCTCTTGGTGATGCTGCCAGCTTTAAGGTAATCATAGCCTAGAGAAGCAATGAGAGAATCACTGCTGGACAGTTTGCATCGGGGGGTTTTGAGTAATTGGGGAGATTTCATCAGAAAATCATTGACTCCACTGCCCCAAACTGATGGATGTCTGTGATAGTCTCATATAACCTTCAAGACCCACTTGGTTGTTGTCTCGCAAATTCCCTTGCCTTGCCCGCTTTGCCCACAGTATTACTGAGCTCACAGTTTCTAATACAGCCCATAATGAGAATATTTATTTCCTTGTCTTTTGCCATCAAGACTGTCAGGAATGTCAGCACAGCTCCAGAAACTGGATTTCAGAGCTGCTGACTGCTGCCAGCAGAGACAAGCAAATTTCAATGAATGTCTACAGAAATTTTTAATACATTTCTCAGTGGGAAGGGGAAAGTATTCAGGTGCCTCATTGCGGAGAAGCACAGCAGCACTTTGTGTGTTTTGCCTTTCCTAAAGATATCAGTATACCAGGAGGTAGTGAGGTATTTTTTTTTTCTCAATATGCTACACGATTAATTTTCAGAGTTGCTGCCATGTTGTGAAAGCTTAACACTGTGAAGGTAGCTTGCAGAAGAAATTAGCAAAATCTTCCATTCTTATTTTGATCAGATTTTGTACTAAGAGAGCTGTTAGTGTGAATGAACATCACTTTAAATATATGTCCAGTTAACTGTTGTCCTCACACAAAGGACAGGATTGCAGCAATGCAAATATAGTTTATAGACATATTTAGTCTTTATTTAGCTATTATTATGTAGTGATAGAACTAAAAAGGATCTGAGAGATTTCTTTTAATCTCTTCATTTAGAGATTAGTGAATGTTGCACAGATAATTTGAACATAGTAGTCCAATATCTAATAATGATCTGAAACAGAGCCAGGACCAGAACTCATGGCCTGGACTCCACATTTAATGGTTCTGATACTAACTTGGAGAGAAAAGGAAGTCTTAAAGAATAAACCCATTTCTTCAGAACACAAACTCCTGAAATCTAATCTGGATTCTCTGCTGGTTTCTGAAAACCAGAAACCCTAACAATTCTATACCCTTCATTGAGACTTGGAGAGATGCCTGCCTCTTCCACCTGCTTTTGTATTCTTCAGGCCTGAAATGCAAGCCTTGCAGCTGTTTTGCTGTTAAACAATTGTTATTTGCTGCTAAAAGTGTTAGTTAGGGCATTCGGCATGAAGGAAAGTTAAAACTTTTGAAAAAAGGAAAAAAATAAAATAATGTTTTCAAATTCTCAGTTTAAAATATTTTCTTTTTCAGTCATGAGTAATGCGCAATGGAAAATTAAGGTAATAACAAGGAGGGCAGATATCAAACTTTACCCAGAAAGACCACAAATGGAGTTTATCAGTCTTGTCAACACAAACTGTCGTGGAATACTAATAAATATCACTATTAAGCTTCCAGACTACTGAACTCTATGTGCAGTCAGATTCCCTTTCAGTCATCATTAGTCCTTTTAGTAGACACTGCAAGTTGCCTACACAGCATTTCTCCATATTCTCCCTTATTCAAAATTATGATTTTTTTAGGGCCATCCCGCATCTGTATAAAATACTTGAGTTTTCTCTTTTGCCACTGGGGTGATCAATGAAATATACATACAAGTCCTTGGGCAAAGCAAACTTTCCATAATACAAAGGCAATTTACAATGGAGAGACATCTGACATTTGTCCTGGCCTCCTCTCATTTCTACCTTGGAGCATTGCAAACTTGGTGCCTTAGCCATGCCCCGCCCCGTTCCCTGCCCCCCAACCCCCGCCACCCACCCATTAGAAACTTCAGAGAAGAATCAGAGAAAGGGCTTGAGTCCTGGTAGATACGCCTAAGTAGTGCCAACTTTACACTATATAACTTTGGAAGTCTTGTGTGTGAGGATAGCACAAACGTAAGTCCACGGAAGCCAGTGTTAGCTTTGTTTTCAGAGACCTGCAATCAAATGCATTCCTAACTGATCTAGTCATTATGTGTGCTCACAACATCACCCTGGTTCTGTGGTTAAGGGACTTTGGTTCTGGGTCTGATCCCTTCACAGACACACAGTGAGATGAAATGAAGCAAGGCTGTCCTTTAATACAACCAAGTTGGCAGCAGTGCTGGCGATTTACCTACATGGTTTTATCAAGCAACAGGATTCTGATTTTGATTGACTCAGGTGTCTTTCCCCTTGTGCCAGGTAGACAGCAGCAGGATGGATCATTTGCACAATCTGATATTTTCTTATTCTAATTGTGGGAGGTACTGCCAACGATGCTTCCTCCACACAAAGGGACTTTGGGAATCTCTACAAATGACACTGTCCCCCAAGCTGATGCTCACGGGAGAACAATCAGCAAGCAAAATAGCAGCCAGTGAAGCCTGCACATTTGGGTGCACTTAGTTACCTCCAGAATGGGCTGGTGGGCCACACAGCAGCACCATCCCCTGACCTTGGCGGACTGACACAGTGCTTCTTGTTCTTGGCTTAAAGTTTTCAAGATCTGTTGGGAGAAATAAAGGAAAAGAGGTTTAAAATTTAACGCATTATGAGAAGGTAACATTACTTCAAAAAGAAGGTTAAGAGTCTTTACAGCACCCAGATCAGGGAAATTCAACTTAAACTTTTTCTGTGTTATTGTCTCATCCACCTAGATTTTATAGATTTTATAGCTAGACTGTAAGGTAGCCACTTGGCATATGTCCTTATTTAGATAAAAACAGTTAACATCAAATAAAATTTATAGTTCCTTAGTAACACTAGCTGCATCTTAAGTGCTCAGGGGCTACACACAGTGTTTCCACACTGGACAGTAGACAGAGAGAACGTGTACATCACTGCTGAAAGTTTCACCAGCACATGTTTGCCTGCAGCAAATATTTTTTTCTTTCATCTTTTCAAACATAAATCCTCTCAACAGCAATTGTTTTAAGTGCTATTTCTTTACTTTTCTTTTTTTGGTCTAAAATATTTCATGTAGTAACCTGTTTCTGGATTTGAGGATTATTCTAAGCTAAGTCTGTTCTGTAGGGCTATAAGCCCTGTATCTATGCGGATCAAACTTAAGTCATATGTATTGACTGTTTCCTCCATGCAGGCTATTTTGGCAAGTATTTTATGGTGATTACCTCAAGTGATCCTAACAATAAGAACATGAGTTAAGTACAATTAATGTTTCCATTTTACAGACTAGAAAAGAGAGGCACTAACATTTTTTAAAGGGTAGGTGTAACATCAGGAAGTAATGGAGCTAGGAAATAAATCTGGATAGCCTTCCTGGAGTTAAAAGTGGGATGTTTCCGTACTCAGGCTTGGTTTTAGAGATTAAAATCCCACGGAAGGAGGAGCCTGGTAGGCTGCAGTCCATGGGGTCGTGAAGGCTCAGACACGACTGAGCGACTTCACTTTCACTTTCCACTTTCATGCATTGGAGAAGGCAATGGCAACCCACTCCAGTGTTCTTGCCTGGAGACTCCCACGGATGGCAGCCTGGTGGGCTGCCGTTCTATGGGGTCACACAGAGTCGGACACGACTGAAGTGACTTAGCAGCAGCAGCACAATGTTAAAGTAATTTATGCACATACATGTCTTAATTACCAGCTTCTTCTGGTATTAGGCAAATTTTATGCTCATACTTTTTTTTTTTTTATCAGTTAAGTGTATAAAAATCTGGTTGCCAGCTCAGGACACAGATGATATGAAAAGATCGCTTCTGTCCTGTAAGGACTCAAGAGTTTAGTGGGCAGGCCTAACAGATGACATCTAACTGTGGGAACCCAAGACTGCTGAACTTGAGGTGTGCAGAGGGCCATCTGGAGAACACACATGTACTTAGTGCAAAACAAAACATGACCACAATTTAAGTTACATTTCTCTACCATCTGACCCACTAGGGAAGCCCAAATTTATGTTACACTTCTCATGCAATAAAATTATTTTTATTAGGTGAGGCTAGAACATGATTTTGTTTTCTTTTCGTTAAAAGAATGGTTTGAGAAGCCTTCAAAATCAAACTACGGATTAAAAGAAAAAAAAAACTTCATTATGGCATTCATACTGTAAACCATTATCCCTAAAAGTGGCACTGAATCATCTAAATTATTGCTTCTGCATACAGGTTCTTAAAATAAGTCATCTATGTTTTTGCACAGACGTCTTGTTCAATCTCCAGAGTTGCATGAAAAATTAGAAGCTGATGGGTAACAAAGAACAAATCTTATACAGGCAAAATCCACCTTGATTCTAACTAGAGGAAGAACATTAAGAAATGGGAGGGAAAGAAAATAAAAAATATATGTGACGATTTTTAAAAAAATGTTTTTGTGAAGTGAAAGTAGCTCAGTCAAGTCTGACTCTTTACATGGACTCTATACAGTCCATGGAATTCTCTCGGCCAGAATACTGGAGTGGGTAGCCTTTCCCTTCTCCAGGGGATCTTCCCATCCTGAGGATCGAACCCAGATCTCCCACACTGAGGGAGATTCTTTACCAGCTGAGCCACAAGGGAAGCTCTTAAACTGTTCTTATTGAGCTTAAAAGGAATTCCCTTGTAGCTAAAACTGGATTCCTATTTCTTTGTTTATAGTTTATGAATCCATGAAGTTCCACAGGATTTGGACAGTTAGAAAAATCATATTAATCTGGTATTTGAGAAAATATTTAGATAAGATTCTTAGCAGTTAACTGAAATAGATTCCAGATGGTGAATACAATGAATGGAAAGATTGCATTTGGTCAGATCTGAGTTTGAAAATCACCTCTGCCATGTAGTACGCAAGGTTTAATTTTCTCATAAATAACACGAGAGTAAATGTGATTTATTTTAGAATAAGAATGATGGGAAAAGATTAAATGAGTATTAATCATATTTGAAAATCACAAAGCCTTTCATGCTCCAAGTCTGGGGCTTACTATTTATTTGTTCTGTCCACTTCAGAATACTGTAATCCAGTGGCGAATCATATCTCAATTATTCCACTAAGAAAGGGTTTTGGAACAATCCTGGTAGACCAGAGGTTAAGAATCTGCCTGCCAGTGTAGCGGACATGGGTTTGATTCCTGGTCCAGGAAGATTCCTCATGCCACGGAGCAACAAATCCTGAACACCACAACCACTGAGCCTGTGCTCTAGCGTCCCTATTCCACAAGAAACCACTGCAATGAGAGGCTGATGAAATGCAATGAGCCCCTGCTCACCGCAGCTAGAGAAAGCCAGGGCACAGCAATGAAGACCCAGTACAGCAAAAAGTGAATACATGCTTGTCTCAAACAGGGTTTTGAATAACAAATGCACTCCAGTGAGAGCTGAAGAGGCTACTCAAAGTCCACCATATTTATGCACATGTTTAAGAAAACGCTGCTTGTTCATTATTGCTCTGTTCACTTATAACTATCCATTTAGATCCTAATTGCTAGCAGCATGATAATTTTCCAAATTAAAGAACTATGTGAATATGCAGTTTTTTGAAACTTGGACACGGGCAGGCCTTTCCCAGAAATATTCCCATATATTTTATCTGAGTGTCATTTTATCTACAAAGACTTGGTACTAGATAATGTTCACAGCAACAAGCATTCCAAGTTAGTTAGAATACTTTATAATGTTCTATCACCATGACTGTAACACTAATAGTAATGATTGCATCTACTTGCAAAAATGTATTGAGGTCTGCTAAGAACTTTTCCCCCAGATCTCATTTAATTCCATTATAGATTTAATTCCCAATTAGCAGGTGCTATAACTATAGTTCAGAGAAGTTTAGAACCTTCTTTACACACTGAGAAAGTGTCCAGAAGAATACAAACTCATCTTCCTCTCTCCAAAGCCATTGCTACCAAGTACCAGACTCGATCACTTCCCAACTTCCTCCCTGACTTAGTGAAGCCAGTGAGAATGAGCATTCAAACTAGTTACCTGATATCCTAGGGACAAAAAAAAAGTTTGATGGAATGAATGAATTTTTGCTCCTCAGGGAGTATGTAAAAAAATCCACATTTCAATGCACGACACAATGAGTTGGTACATTTGATTTCCAATTTCTATTCCTTTGCTTTTCCTTGTGAATGAGCACTTGATGAGGGGATTTTAAACATCAGGTGCAGAGGATGAAGTGGAACAGGAGAAAACAATCAGAAACCACCGTATTAAAAGGTAGGATTGCTACATAGTAAAGGAGGTAGCTGAACGATGACACTTGGGTAATAGACCTTTTAGCTCTGTGCTGCTAGTTACTAAAGATATGGTTGACTAAATGATGTATACATGTGACAAAGAATTAATATCCATGTACCATGGTTTCTGAAAATCAGAATTTTTTCCAGCTTTGAATATGGTTCTTTGACAAGTGAATTATAGACCTTAAAAAAAAACAGAGTGGCCATACATTTAGATGTTGATTTCACTCATCACTATTTTATATAAATTTTTTCTAGAAATCAAGGCTAAATATGCATAATTTCACAGCATCTGTGTTTTCCTATTATATTTTTTTTCTGTGAAAACAGTTGTCTTTTATTCTCCTGTAGAATATAATATTAGCACTTTATTTTTACATGAGGTTTTAAAAAATATGCCATTATAGTACTTGAAATGTGTAGCTCATTGATAGCATAGAGGAAGTGCTTTAACAGCTAAATTCCTTGAGGAGTAAACATGTACAAAGGTCTTATAGCTGCAACATGAGATAAATAATAAAAGCCTTAATATTTGAAAACATTTAGAATTCAGGCTGCAAAGTAAATCAGAGAGTGAGGGTGAAATAACTCCAGATACTTACTGTCTGGAAAGTTATTTAACGTTTAGAGTAGGAGATGAAGTAGTATGTATAAAACAAAACAAAACAAAACAACAAAAACAAAAAACACTGGACAGGACTAAAGAAAGCAAAATCAAGGATCCAAGATATTTTTTGAGAAATAGTAACAACAAATAAGGAAGAGTAACTTTTTAAAGACATCATTAAGGGGCTGCCTATCACAGATATGAACAGAAAAACTTAAAGCCATCCACAGGGTAGGACCACCCACAGAAGAGTGTAAATTTAGTTTTAAAATGACCAGGAAAGGTTAATGAGATAGTAACATACATCATGGTTTGTCAAGAATCCACAGAGGAGCAGAAGAAAAGTAAAGTGGAAAAATGGTACAGTGAACCATGTAAGTAATGTACATAATTTTAATGCATATATCATTTACAAGTTAAAAAAAATATACCAGTTCACTTTTTTTCCTGACTTGGGTAGACCTGGATTCTATTAAATCTCACTAAGTGGCCACAGAACAAGAAATTGTCAGTACCAGTTGTTTTTGTACTATTATTATTAATAATAATTATATTATTATTATAATTATTGCTTCTTCCAAGTTTCAAAGAAGCAATCAATAAAAAGAATCAATGTCAGCTTGGGAAAATGGTCAAGGGATACATTTGTTTTGAATATCATTCCCATAATGATGATTGTGCCATTTATTTCAAAATGAAGTATTTTGGGGGTATAACTTTAAAAACCAGTTGTCATGTAGCATATTTAAAATTGTGTCTTGACTCTGTCATTTGCTCCTTGAATGTTTTACATGCGTGGATGCACATCTGCATGGCTTCCTGGATGACTGGAACTAAGACTGATAATAAGTCAAACTTTACAGAAACATTATGAATTGCAAAGTCCCATTTTTGACATCCTTTCCACACAAAAAGAAGGAGGAAACCATTAGTGAGACTGGCATGGTCGACCTGGTCTACCTGTGAGAGTGTATTTAGCAAGAGGAAGAGTTACTGCATGGTTTAACACACTGGCTCTGGAGTCAGGAGCATAGACGCAGCTCTTTCAACTCTTCAGCTATATGATGTGGGTGAATTAACTTCAGTTTCTTCATTTTGAATATCAGGACAATAATTCCTATCTCATAGCACTCTTTAGAGACTAAGGTTATGAATGTAAAGCACTTAACACAATAATTGGCCCACAGTCAGTGGTCTATGGATGTTTGCACTAGCACTCTCATTTCTCAGCATCACAGGAAAGTCCGCAGAAAGGGACACAGGGGTAACCGAGTGATCCCACCTTTCACCAGATAAAGTAGCAGTAGAGTAGTAGGTCAATCGCACTGCGCAAAATCAGCTAAGATTTAAAATACCTCTTCTTTGGCTGGTCTGTTTTCAACTCGACTGGTGCTGAAGTAAGCCAGATACCTTATCTTTTCAAGTACATGGATTATATTCTTCATGTGACTTACAATGAAGATATACTCACATACACTGAATTCAGATAATTTTCCTTAAAGAACTTCCTATGATGATACATTCTGAGACAGCTAATGTTATCTTTTCATGCTAAGTAAGTTTGGAAATACTATTTTCCAAACACTAAAAACTAATGTCTGTGTACCTTTTTAAAGGGTACAAAATATTGTTATTTTAAAACAGAAATACAAGATGACACATTATGCTATTTGCTGGCCATATAAATTTACTCATTGAGCTTAAAATTTTAGGAGTTTACATTGCACACCAGTTGAAAAGAGGATGGATGAAAATGGAACTTGAATATAGATAGATAGACAGACAGATAGATATGCTTGTCAGTATCTTGTTTTTCCTGATGTCAGTAATTTTTCTATTTGTTCAGCCAATCTTCAGCAAATATTTTTTGAGTTCCTCTTTTGCTTCAAGTATTGGAGTCAGCCATTTTCTCTCTCCAACAACTAAATAAAACAGTAAAAAAATATGTATAATATATGCTGAAGATTTGATATTAAATAACCTAATTTGTTGGCAGCTTAAAGTAAGGGACCAAGATCTGATTCTGGGTAGTGGTTTGACATTGAGAAGAAAAGCAAATCTCTTTCTGAGAGACTTTTGTATAGATAACAAAGAACCTTATTAATATTCCTAAGTTAATGTACACTCATTTTACAAATGACTCAGCCATAGAAATAGCTCATGACGGTCCTTTCATAGCCCAAGGCTACTGCTATGGACATCACTATGAAAATCCTTAGAGCACTTGTTTCAAAGTTAAAAATGAAAACTAGAGGGTGCTCTCTCAGGGGCTGATTCCAACCCTCACAATGTACTCCCTCCAAATATATGAATTTTATTCTCACTCTCATTAGCCATAGCAGATGGAAGTCTATAATTTAGGGATTATTTTGGGATTATAGAAATGCCATCTTAGAACCAGAAATGACTGCAAATGTATTACCTTGCTATTAGTCACTTACAGTGAAGAATGAATTAATTCATTAAGATTGCTTCCTCTTAAATAAATAAGAGCAGTACAGATTCTTTGAATATGAGTTTTGATTGACCATAAAAGAAACAAAGAAAATGTAATCTAAGAAATACTGGAGAAGGCAAAGTAGGGCTGAGAAACCGCAAAGAAGGATTAAAGACAAAAATACTCTTAAATTTGATTTTCTTCATAGGTGCTTTTTACTGAAATAGTTACGTAGCAACAAAACTGTCTATAAACAATACTAGTTTCTCACTCAATATTATCTATTTTATTTTTTGCAGAAGAGCTGAAAAGGAAAATGGGAACAAATACAGGATGGGAAAGATTTGCGCAGTTTCAGAAAGACAAATTTGTCTGGGATCAGCAATTCTGCATTTAGCAGGAGGTTATTCTCCTCTTTCTCTTCTTGCAACACATCACCACAACACATTTTACCTTCCAGTAACTAAACCTAGGCAAGACCTTAAAATAGCATAATCAATGTTACGTGTTAAGGAGGTTTCTGTGGGCTGATCTGGAAATTGATACCACTTGTAAATATTAACTCTTTAGGAAGAAATATAAGTCCAATTTCAACTAGCTTATGTAAAGAGCACAATTTCTCATTTGCTGTTTAGTCATTCATTAAAACCTGACAACATTTCTATGAGGGAAATATTATTACTCATCCACTTTATACTAATAAATAAAATCCACGTGCAAGATTACAGTTCTAGTACAAGGAAGAGTATGGATTAGAACTCAGGTTTTCTTTGACCCACAAGTTCTCTATTCCATATTGAATTAAACATCAGGAATGAAACCAACATTTGCTGATATTACAACTGACTATTTGAGACTTAACTTGTTCACCCCTCTGCTATAATTTTCTTGACTTTACAAGAAAATAAAGGTTGTTTTGCTGCCCCTTTTTCTGTAAGTATGTGGCTATCCTGATAGCTATTTTTGTTTCTTACTTTGGAGTTTTTCTTTCCTCATTTCTTTGACACATTCTATTTTATCGAGATTTCCATGCTATTTAAGAAGCCTAAGAACAACCCAATTTAAGCTGCTTGAGTTTCCCTGCGTCTTCCATACAAGCACGCACCTACCTACCGCGTAAGGTTGCTGTGGTGAGTACAACCTGGCATCGTAAGTACTGTTGTTCTCCTTCAGAGACAGGTGCCCTAAAACACAAGCTATTATTATAGCATTTTTCTCTATAGGAGCTCATCTCTTTTTCACATATCATCCTGACTCAGGAGTGTTAATGGTTAGGCAGCTGCATTCTCTATCTTTGGTTTCATACTTACACAACACAAAGAGAAACAAAAATTTCCAGAACAGCATCTGGCCTAGTAAATTTCAGAACAAAATACAGACTCTTTACTGAGCTCTACAATGACCCTTAGGGATCTGATCCCTATCCAGACCCCCAGTTTCAGGCTCTGCTATGTTCCCCCTTACTTATATGGTAACAACCATGTTTTGCTTTCTGTTCTTCAAACATCTTAAGGCTAATCCTGTTTCAGGACCTTTGAACTTGGTGCTACTGTCTTGGATGCTCTCTACCCATCTTTTGGCTCATCATGCTCATTCTCCAGGACTCAACTCAAACGCCACCTCCTCAGAGGAGCCTTCCCTGACTGTTTTACGTGACACAGCCCTCCAACCCAGTTCCACTCTCCATCACATCTCCTATTTATTCTGTCTTTCATAGTAATCATCACCAGCATCTGCAATTACTTTGTTCATTAATATACTGTTTGGTTTACAGTCCCGCCTACCCCTCCCCCCCCCAAAAAAAAGAATAAGGCTCAATAGTGGCAGGAGTCTTTACCGTCTTTATCAGGCTACATGCTATATGCACAGTGCCTAAAGTATCTCTGACACATATGGGGTACTTAGTATCTGTCGAGCACCATTCTCTATCATGTTTCACACACTGAGGTGGTATGCAGGAGATGTGCTGGAGTAGGGTGAATCTTCTCGTATTTGTCCACAGGACACACTGTCTTTCAGCATCCTGGCTATGGAAGGACCTTTGTGTGCTTAATGACCAGGGATGTTCTAAAGATAACTTTGAGAAAAGGTCTTTAATCAATGGCACCGAGCCACCTACGCTGCCTTAAAATGAAAGCCTAGAGACACCCTAAGATAGGAATACAATCAGCATATGAAACAAATGCACTGCTTGACCAAAAACAAGAAACATCCTCTCACCCACTGACACCTGCCCCAAGGAATACTTGAGATGAGGAAAACATGAAAGGACATTATACAAATCGCATGGGCCTGTTGGTCTTTGTAATCAGGACTATTATTAGCCAGTTGGGGATATATCCTACAATTATCTGTTCTTCATCTAGTGTGACAGTGCTTTCACTTGACAGACTTATCATTACAGTTTCTTTTTTTTTTTTTTTGATCATTATAGTTTTGGCATAAAGAAACATGAGAATCTCCATTTTGAACTTATACTTTATGGGCTTTTATTCTCCCCTCTGAAAATTAAAATTAGCAAGTTGTAATTCACTGTCCCAGTCTTCCTAATAAACGAGCAACCCTAGAGGGCAAGTCAGATAGGCCCAAGTAACAGAATAAATATTCTCAGAAGAAATGCGGAAAAGGCACTGTATCAAGAGGCCATCATAAAGTCACTAATCTACAGAAAAAACCTTGGGGGTGAACTAGATGAAGATATACAGGCCACTGGTCATGATAAAAATCCAGAGACCACAATTCTACCAGCCACACTATCCATCATGAAGAACCTCACTTTAAAGTGAAGAGAAATGGCTTCATCTCTGACTTTTTCATTCCATTTATTTTCTTTTACTAAGTTTTCAGAGGTACATGCCTGAGCAATGAGCTGGCTACCAAATTTGCCTAACACTTTACGGCAATGGATAATAATCTCTGAAGGAAGAGAGGTAGTTTCTCCCGGCTTGATCATAAATAAAACTAGGAAGATGCTCATATCATTAAACTGTCTCTTGAATGTATGCTCACTTGCTCAGTCATGTCCGACTCTTGTGATCCCATGGGCTTAGCCTGGCAGGCTCGTCTGTCCATGGGACTTCCTAGGCAAGAATATTGGAATGGGTTGCCATTTCCTTTTTCAGGGGATCTTCCTGATCTAGGGATCGAGCCTGCATCTCTGGTGTCCCCTGTATCAGCAGGCAGATTCTTTATCACTGAGCCATCTGGAAAGTCCAAATTGTATGTTGCTGCTGCTGCTGCTAAGTCACTTCAGTCGTGTCCGACTTTATGCGACCCCAGAGATGGCAGCCCACCAGGCTCCCTTGTCCCTGGGATTCTCCAGGCAAGAACACTGGAGTGGGTTGCCATTGCCTTCTCCAATGCATGAAAGTGAAAAGTGAAAGTGAAGTCACTCAGTTGTGTCCAACTCTTCGTGACCCTATAGACTGCAGCCTATCAGGCTCCTCTGCCCATGGGATTTTCTTAATCCTATCCAAAAAATAAACATTTTCCCCAAGCAGCCTGGGAGGAACTTACTTTATTAACTTTAAAGGGCGAGGTAAACTTTATCAGTATTTCCTGATACCAGTGCTCTGCAGAAAGTTTTGCTTTCAAAACAAATAGACGACTCCTCACTATACACTCAGTTTTGGACTTCTGAACTGATTAAATAGGGATTGGTGACTCATAAAGAAAATGCCAGTCATGCTTAAATTCACTGCTCCTAAGAAATTGGACATGCTTTGTTCAGTTCAGTTTAGTTGCTCAGTCGTGTCCGACTCTGCGACCCCATGAACTGCAGCACGCCAGACCTCCCTGAGTTCAACTCCCGGAGTCCACCCAAACCCAGTTCCATTGAGTTGGTGATGCCATCCAACCATCTCATCCTCTGTCATCCCCTTCTCCTCCTGCCCTCAATCCCTCCCAGCATTATGGTCTTTTCAAATGAGTCAGCTCTTCGCATCAGGTGGCCAAAGTACTGGAGTTTCAGCTTCAACATCAGTCCTTCCAATGAACACCCAGGACTGATCTCCTTTAGGATGGACTGGTTGGATCTCCTTGCAGTCCAAGGGACTCTCAAGAGTCTTCTCCAACACCACAGTTCAAAAGCATCAATTCTTTGGCGCTCAGCTATACAATTATTTGGGGAAAAATCAAAGTTTTTGTAAGTAACAGTTTTGTTTAATCACTGGTTCTTACAGGGCCATTTCTTTTCTATTTTCCTTCCCCTTCTCTGAGTATAAAACATTTCTTGGGATACTGGATGCTGAATACTGCTTAAAAATGTTTAAGGGCATAAAAAATGCTGTATATAGATGAAATTCCCAGATGAAGAGCAGCTGTTATTTATGTTGAATTTAAGTTGCTTCGGCAACTCCAACCATATATTTTTATCTCCTTTAATTACAGTTTTGAAAATAAAACCATCATCAAATACACATGCAAGCCATGTGTTTATTCATCATCTATTTAGACTATGCTATGGGGCTGTTTCACCATTCTCTTCACAGAGAGTAATTAGAGATAAAGCTTCACTGTGATAAACCTGCCAGTTTTTGGAAATATCATCACTCAAGCCCCTTGCTTTTAAATACACCCTGGGAACTGATAACAGATTCATTCAACACCTACACTTGGCCTCTGATGAGTGTCTATTACATGTCAGCCATGGTTTTGGGCACTGGGGTTACACCATTGAAAAACAAAACAAATCTGTCTCCTCAAAGAAGGTAAAGTGTGGGACTTTCCTGGTGGTCCGGTGGTTAAGTATGTGCCTTGCACTGCTGGAGACATAGGTTCAATCCCTGGCTGGGGAACTAAGATCCCGCACTCTGCAGAGCAACTAAGCCTGTGCGCCATAATGAAAAGATCATGCGTGCCACAACTAGAAACCAACACAGCCAAATAATAAATGGTTTTTTTTTTTTTCTTTTCTTAAAGGGGATAAAGTAGGTGAAAGGACCATAAACAAAATAAGAATAAATCATGCATAGCATCCTTGCAGGTGATAAGTGCTGTAAAAATAAGTTAGGGAAACAGGATCAGGAAGTGGCAATGAAAACTATAAAAGAGGAAGATAATAGAAAAGCAGGATCTTGCTACTTCCCATCCTGCTTCTAAATGTGGAGAAATAAATCACTGCCCCTCTGCCGACTCAGCTTTTGGCCCCCACTGAGGCTGCAGAGAACTGCTCAATGAAGTGCCAAGCTGTCCTGATTTAGTTTTGTACTTTCTTATTTCAAACTGAAGTTGAAGCTGCCCTAGTTCAGGTAATACCTGAGGAAACTAGTAAATAAGTATTTTCATCTTCCATCTAAAAGTTTCAAAGAGCGCTTGGCAAAAACAAAAACAAACTTCTAGATAACTAAAGAAGCGGGAGAAACACCTGAGCAGGCATGCTAAATATACACTGATTTCCTAAGGGAAGACAATTATCCAACAAGTATTGTGATAATTTATGCTCTGCTTTAGATGTAGTTACTCTTTTCTGCCTCAGAAATCCTACAAAGTCAGAGAATTTCAGAGGTGGGGAGATCTTCATGTTTGTCTTAGTCTGTTCGAGTTGCTATAACAAATATGCCACAGATGAGGTGCCCTAAACAACAGTTATTTCTCACAGTTCTTAACACTGAGACGTGTAGGCAGATCTGGGGTCTAGCGAGAAACTGCTTCTAGGTTTGCAGATGCCCATCCACTCACTGTGTCTTCACATGGTAGAAAGCAGAAAGAGAGAGAAAGCTCTCCACGTCTCTTCTTATAAGGGCACTGATCCATTTATGAGAACACCACCCTCATGACCTAACTACCTCCCAAAGGCTCCACCTCCTTATAATATCACTTGGTGGGTTAAAATTTCAACATATGGATTTGGGGAGGAGATATGAAATATTCAGCCCATAGCACCTTCCTTTCTTCAATCTGAACTCCCTCCTTGCCCCTACCTTCTTTTCTTCTTGTCTTGTCTGGTGGGTGTTGTGGAGAATACTATGGTGAATCAGAGTCATTCCTGACCTCAAGAAGTTTAGAGTAGATAGGAATATAAAGCACACTATTACAAGGTACATTGGGAAAGGTCAATGCTGTAGACTGATAGAAATAAAGCATTATGGGAGTTGGTAAGAAGTATTTTACTGGGGTGATTCATCCAGTCACCACTGCATTTGCAAGGGTGATGGACCCAGGTGTATGGATCTTGGGTCTGGGTTTTAATTTAGCTCAATGCCCATGACCTGCGCTTTCCATCTCTGTCTCAGCCCTACTGACCCTCCCCACTTTCTCTCTACAGGTCAAAGCTCACAGACAGCACACAGCACTGCCTCACTCTACTGCAGTGTGCAACTGGATTCTTGTAAGAACTGTAATATTAAGTGTGTTCAGGCTGGTTACTCAAACCCATCAAACCTAGACTCTGTCAACCACTGAAACTACTAGTGCTCTGCTTTTCACAGGAGACAAGCTCATTATGCAGCTCGGGCCTTATCTTCAGAGTCATAGTCTGGCATCTCTCCATCTTAACAGTGTCACTCCTGAGGTCATTTTCTAGTTGAATGTTTCTGGGTGTGTCTCTGCCTCACAACTTTAAGGCCAAAGTTTTCAGAAGATTTCAGCATCATTCGCATTGTTATTTGCAAGAAATCCTACCACAGTTCTACAGCCTCAGTCTCGCGTGGCACTTGGATTTCCACAGACTTCTTTAAAGACTGTAGATGAAGCTGTAGTTATAAGGATGCTGCGCAGCATTCAGCTCTGTCAACTCTTTGTGACCCCATGGACCGCAGTACGCCAGGCTTCCCCGTCCATCATCAGCTCCTGGAGCTTGCTCAAATTCATCTTCATTGAGCTCGTGATGCCATCGAGTGCTGCACAGCATAACAAGTGATAAACCCATTTTTAAACGTCCTGGAAGCATGTGTGCGTGTGTGTAGTTGAGTGAGCTAGTGAAGGTAGTACAGATTGCTGCTGAGGCAACCTGGGACTTCAGTCATGACGCAGTGCTCACATCCTTCTTGCTCAGTTGGAAGTGTGGTACTAATTCAGAGATGTCTCTGGATTGCAGTAATAATCACAGTAATGACAGCTAAGGTTTACTGAGTGCTCACTATGTCCAGGCACTATTTTAAGTACTTTTCAGGTATGAACTCATATAATCCTTTCAACAATACCCATGAAAAAGGTACTATTGTAGTCTCCTTTATCTATGAGGAAATTGAGGTACAGAAAGTGAAATCATTCGTTCATGTTCCCACTGGTAATAAATAATAAGGCCAGAATTCTAACCTAGGTTTGCCTGGTTCCAGACCCTGATGTTATTCTTTATTTAAATTTTTTTTTTTTGCATGACATGTAAAGCTCATAAAAGTTCACATACAGTGAATTATGCAGAGCCTAAAGAATAATAAACTGAACACCTGTGAACCTAACACAAGGTTTACAGATGAAACACTGCCAGGAACTTTGAAGTCCCCTGTGTATTCGTCTGTGATTATTCCTCCACTACTGATTTCATCATTCTGAAATATTCTTATGCTTTTGTCATATATATATATATATATATACACACACATATTCCTAAACAATCTATTGTTTAGCCTTGAATATAACATGCATTTTATAAAAAATGGAATTGTATTAATACTAGGTATGCCTCTGAGACTTAGTATTTTTGTTTAACATTATTCCTCTGAGAGGCAATCTCAATGACATAGCTACAGTTACTTCATCTCATTTAATACTTTCTTGTATGAATTTACCACAGTATATATATCCTTTTCACTGTCTACAGATAGTTCTTTTTTCTACTAATTTACTATTATAAACTAAATTGCTATGAACACATGTTTCCTGGGAATATTTTCAAGAGCTTCTCTGATCTAGAGAATATTTATCCAGGAGTATAGTAAAAAAAAAGTTTAGATTTACTAGTTCATAAGAGGTTTATATAATCTGTTTTCTAAAGTGGTTGGGGCAAGTTTTAATATCTTGTCAGCCTGAATGAGACTCCCTGCTGTTTCTCACTAACACCTACTATTTTAACTTTTGTCAATCTGTACCTAAATGGCAATTCATTATTCCTAATTCACATTTTCTTCAGTTACTAATAAAGCTGTTTTTTCATGTTTTCAGGCCACTCACATTTCATCATTCTTAAAAATGCCAATTACTGTCATCCACTTAGTCATCTAGTGGATTTGTATCTTATTCTGACTGATTCATTGCAGTTCTTTACATATTGGGAACCTTGTGTTTGTCAGTTATATTTTTATAATTATCTCTCTGCTCTATGACTTCCTTCCTTGACTCTGTTTCTAGTGCTTTTTGATGAATGGGAGTCTTCTGAATGTATCAATCTTTTCTTTATTGTGAATATTCTTAGTTTCTTACCTAAGAAACGGTTGTTGTTGTTCAGTTGTTAAATCATGTCCAAATCTGTGAGACCCCATGAACTGCAGCATACCAGTCTTTCCTGTCCTTCACTATCTTCCTGAGTTTGCTCAAATGCATGTCCATTGACTCAGTGATGCCATCTAATTATCTCATCCTCTGTCACCCCCTTCACTTCTTGCTCTCAATCTTTCCCAGCATCAGGGTCTTTACCAATGAGTTAGCTCTTTGCATCAGATAGCCAAAATACTGAAGCTTCAGCATCAGTCCTTCCAATGAATATTTAAGGTTCATTTCCTTTAGGACTGACTGGTTTGATCTCCTTGCTGTCCAAGGGACTCTCAAGAGTCTTCTCCAGCACCACTATTGGAAAGCATCAATTCTTTGGCACTCGGCCTTCTTTATGGTCCAACTCTCACATCCATACATGATTATTGAAAATACCATAGCTTTGACTAGACGGGCCTTTGTTGGCAAAGTCATGTTTCTGTTTTTTAATACACTTGGTTTGCCATAGCTGTCCTTCCAAGGAGTAAGCATCGTTTAACTGTGTGGCTGTAGTCACCATCCACATTGATTTTAGAGCCCAGGAAAATGAAATTTTACATTTCCCTCATTTTCCCCATCTACTTGCCATAAGAAACTGTACTTTATCTGAAAGTCATAAAGACTATGACTTTAGTCTCTGTTGTTTTGGTTTTTAAAATGGTTAAAGTTTTGTTATTTTCATTTAAGTTCTTGCACTCAATCATAGCACAACACTATCAGGTGTTATGCTCAACACTATCAACAAGCAGTTCTCAGCACTAATGGAATTATGTTCTATACCACTGCTGCAAACATTGATTTAGTGAGTATTGAACCATTGTTCTAAGGGGAAATACAGGGTTAGGTTTCTGAGAGTCTTTGGTCTCAACAGTTTCAACAACTATTCAATACATAACCTTATTTATGTGTGTTTATATTCAAATACACCTTTTAAAATACAGAACGTTAATTTATTAACACCAACAGCTCTATAACTCATGCTGGAATAAAGCTTACCCAACACAGGTATTTTCTCTGTAAGACACAGCTCAGCTTCTCTGTAAGACACAGCTCAGCCTTCTCGTGCTTAGGAACACTAGACAGCACTGAAGTGCTATATCACGGGCTATTTCAAATAGCAAAATTACCAACGAAGAGCACAAAAATGCTAAAAAGCACAACACTAAACAGACTGCCAAAAGAACCCTGTTTATAGTATGAGAGTTGAACCAAGAAGGCAAAAAATCACACCTCGTTAAACCTCAACAGGAAAAAGTGTTTGTAGGATGACGCAAGTATTTTCTGGTCTGTACATGTGCATAAATGACAACGAGAGCCCTGGGAGTATTGATTTTGGGGTTACAGATAAATTTCGCAGATCATCAATGTGGATACTGACATCTAGTTCAGGGCTGGATAGTTGTAAGTGAAAGTGTTAGTCATTCAGTCCTGTCCAACTCTTCGCAATTCCATGGACTGTTGCCCACCAGGCTCCTCTGTCCATGGGATTCTACAGGCAAGAATACTGGAATAGGTAGCCATTCCCTTCTCCAGGGTATCTTCCCGACCCAGGGATCAAACCCAGGTCTTGCACATTGCAGGCAGACTCTTTACCATCTGAACCACCAAGGATGCCTCTTAAGTATTCGATGAATATAATAGTTAAATACTTAATATCTTACACAGAGTTTAGATATGGGCAATATAAGAAATTTTATTCTCTTAGGCTATGTTTCAGATAAAATAATGATGATAAAGATGATGCTGGTGATGATAATAATAATAATAATGATAGCAAAAATTAAGCAATGATGACAAAGATAACATTAAAACTATGAGATATTACAATACTACCTGGGAAGCAATAATAAAAGTAGCAGCAACTAAACCAATGATGATGCTTCCTCATACTTTTATAGCACCCTGAAAAAATTATTTTATTTTTGTTGAGCTTTCCTGAATTTGGGACCACCTTAATTATGAAAGGCATCTGAAATCATATATCCAGAGGAATATAGTCCTTCACAATGGACTTCCTGGGATGTGCATATTTTTCTTGTCCATTTTTTTTAAAAACTGTGGTACAATATATGTAACATAAAATTTCCCTTCTTAAAGATTTTTAGTATATAGCTCAGTGATATTAAATACATTCACAATGTTGTACAACCACTATCACCATCTATCTACAGAGCTCTTTTCACCTTGTTACGCTCAAGTTTATACCCATAAAACAATAACTGCCTGCTTCCTCCTCCACCTAGACTATGGCAACTAACATTCTACTTTTCGTCTCTATAAATCTGTGTAGTATTTATTTTTAACAAGTAAGTAAAAAAACGCTTTTATTCACAAACACTATTTGATCATTAAAGCATCTCTCTGATGTAGTCAAAAGATGGCATTATTAACTGCACTGTATAGAAGACAGTTGAAATTCTTGCTCAAAGTTAAGCCTCTAATAAGTAAACGACACAGTTGTTTCCATATCTTGGCTACTGTGACCAATGCTGCAATGAATATGGGAGTATAGACATCTCTTTGAGATCCTTTGTTCATTTTAGTATCTTTCAACAGCTTCAAGGATAAAGAAGATATGAAACATATACATAAATGTATATTACACTTATATAAAATAGACAATGGAAGGACTGACGCTGAAGCTGAAGCTCCAACACTTTGACCACCTGATGTGAAGAGCAGATTCACTGAAAAGATCCTGATGCTGGGAAGGACAGAAGGCAGCAGAGGGGGATGACAGAGGATGAGCTGGTTAGATGCCATCATTGAGTCAATGGTCATGGGTCTGAGCAAACTCCGGGAGACAGTGAAGGACAGGAAAGCCTGGCATGCTGCAGTCTATGGGGTTGCAAAGAATCGGACGTGACTTAGTGAATGAACAACATGAGGAAAAAAGGAAACCCTGATATTTGTGACAAAATGGATGGACCTTGGAGCATCATGCTAAGTGGAGTAAGTCAAACAGAGAAAGACAAATACTGGTATAGCATCACTTATTTGTGGGATCTAAAAAAGCCAAATTCATAGAAAGAGTAGAATAGAGTTGACCAGGGGCTGGGAGGTGGGGGAAATAGGGACATGCTGGTCAATATTTGGATACATGCATCAAAATACTTCTGGAGAAATATTCACAATATGTATCAAAAGCTGTAAAAATGTTAACCAATTGATTCCAGTTCTAAAAATTGTCTTAAGGAAAAATCTAATTCATACCTAAAGACTTATGTTCAAGGATATTCTTCATACCATTACAACAATAGCAAGCTGTAAACAAACCATAAGTTCTACAACAGTGAGTTGTATAAATAAACACTTTCATTCACTAGATGGAATTCTATAAACTATGAAAAAATAAAAAAATTCAAAGAAGTAAAAAAAGTATACAAGCTTCCAGTTATAAGATGGCTTAGTTCTGAGGATCTAATGTACAGCATGGTGTCTTGTACATGGCATACTGGACTATGGTGACTATAATTAACAGTACTATATTATATTCTTGAAAGTTTTTGAGACCTTAAATGTTGTCACTACAGAAATAAATGTAATTATGTGATATGACTGATGTGATAGAAATATTAGTGAACCATATGGTAGCAATCATTTTGCAACATATAAGTGAATCACATCAACCTGTGGTACACTTTAAACTTACACGGTGTTATATATCAGTTACATCTCAATAAAGCTGGAAAAAAAATAAGCAAATTATCTGAAACTAGAATCCAAAACACTTTGAGGGGAGACTCTCAGTAAGATCCCTGAGGGTAATGATAATGTCTCGCATGTTAGGTTCCAAAAACTTATCTCAGTGTTCTGATGGTGTAGACATGCCATGAAATACTGTACTTAACTATGGGGATGATGACAGCAGTGTTGCATTGGATTAAAGGATAGAACCTTGGTATTTTAAAATAGGGACCCACTGTTTTGAATGCTCTGTTTTCCTCCCCTGAAGAAAGGCTTCATTATTTTACCAAACTTCATTAGAAGGAAGAAAAAACTATCTGAAGAAAGTGACATACTGTGTCTAGAGTGATATGTTAGGCTATGAAGAGTCAACAATCCGGTTCAACTGTGTTATTAATATTGCTCCTCCTGATTAGTGTTAATTGGAATATTTTAATTGGTGCAGTGTTTTACCACTTTCACAGCTTGAGTGAGCTGAAGTGAAGAGAACCATTTTTTAATAATGCAAACTAACAAAAACTACCCTGATCTTACTCAGTTCTACATGAACATATTGTGACAAATAGCGCACACTTGCTGTACTAGAAAACAGGATGAAAATCGTTCATTTGCTCTGTTTTAACATATGTTAATAGAGGAGGGCATGGCAACCAACTCCAGCATTCTTGCCCAGAGAATCCCATGCACAGAGGAGCCTGGCAGGCTACAACGTATAGGGTCGCAAAGAGTTGGACACGACTGAAGTGACTTAGTACACACACAGTACATTGCTTAATAGAGTCCTTGGGACACAGAAATGAAGAATTTAGGCAAATATTCCTGTGCCTGTAGAATTTACATCTAAACAAGGTGAAGCTGGATAATAATAAACATAATACATTTTAAATTATAGAGTAGTGTGGCATTGAAACATGGATACTATCATGTAAGAAATGAATTGCCAGTCTATGTTTGATATAGGATACAGGATGCTTGGGGCTGGTGCACGGGGATGATCCAAAGAGATGATATGGAGTGGGAGGTGGGAGGGGGGTTCAGGATTGGGAACTCATGTATACCCGTGGCTGATTCATGTCAGTGCACGGCAAAACCAATACAGTATTGTAAAGCAAAATAAAGTAAAAAAAAAAAAAAATTATAGAGTAGGTTAGAAAGTAATGATGTAGTGGGAGAAAGAAAATAAAACAAAACAAATATAATAGGGTAAGAGGGACTGGTAGAGCTGGGATGATGGAGGAAGGGTGGAATTTTTAATGGGCCCAGGGTGACTGGAGCAAGACAATGATGATATTGGAACAAAGAGTTTCAATTTTGATAATTAACAGTGAGGTATTTAATCAGGTGGTATTTAGGGGAAATCATTCCAGCTAAAAGAAAAGGCTCTCAAAGGAAGGATACTGAGCATGTTTTATGGACTTTAGGGAGCCAGCCTGGCTGGAGTGAAATAAGTGAGGGAAGGAGCAGTCAGGAGATGGAGTCAGGACTATACTGAGGGTGGATGACCTTGCGGGGTCGTGTAGATGCCTGTAAGCTCCTTGGGTCCTATTCTGAGTGAAACTGGAAGCCACAGCAGGTGTCTGAGAAGACTGACCTGGTTTGACTTATGGTTTTGTGGTTATTCAACTCGATTCTATTCAACCAGGATGACTGCCTATTATACCGCTGCTGGAGTGCTAAGAAATGAAAGACGTAAAGATAAATTAAGACGACACTGCTGCCCTTGAAGAGTCCCTCATCTTGTAGGGAAATGTGGACAATCGCCTGATTCAAAACGGACGATGGCAAGAGCTTTAGCAGATGTGTGAACTAGAACTAAGTGCTGTGGGATTACAGAGGAGAAGGCAAATTACTGTTCCTGCAGGAAACAATATAATAACACAGTATATAACATTCAGTCTTGAGCCGGAAAAAAAGCTAAGATTTCACGAGGAGAAAAAAATAAGATTTCAAAAGGAGAAAAAGGAAGAAAGAGAATGCTGGGGTAAAGGACAGCTTGCACAAAGATCAAGAGGCATTAAAGCATTCAGTGTGGTCACTGATGGCAGTGAGGCATCAGCACAAAAATAAGAGGCAAGATGCTAGAAAGGTAGGTAAAGGTCAGAGTGCAGACACTGTTATCACCCTGGAATTGTATTTTGTTTCCCACAGAGTAATCTGATAAAACAGAGACACTTTAAAAATGGTTTGTGGTTAGTTGCAAAAGGTAAAAATGTATATTGATTTCTTAGAGATTTACTGTTCACAGTGCCGAAAAAAATCCAAAGTAAAGGGATTTAAAAAAAAATTTTACTCAATCCATTATTTCCTAAGTTTATTTGAGTCCTGTACACTTTGAAGGTGTCTTTATTAGCATCTGATAGTATAGGAGTTCAGCATTTTGGGAAACAGCCCCACAAACAATAAGGGATAGAGTAGGAATTTGAGTGTGTGGTGCAGGGGTTGTTGTGGACAACTTGATAGTTATCAGGATTTTGAAAAGTTAACTCCAGGAATGGTCTGAACTCTTAAGGATGAATACTTTGGCGGTATTGCAACAGAATAGGATGAAGCTAAAAATAAATGCAAAGGTATTTGCCATCCTTCATTTAATCTCTTCCAGAGAACTTTAAAGAACACAATCTTATATAAGAACTTAAGCAATTAACATTTCTTCTGATAAATCTTAGAGAAAGAAGCTGAAACACAATGCAAACTGGTAATACTTATTCATCTTTATTCAGAACACTGGTACTAGCCTAAATTAGATTTCATTGAATTAATGTAGCAATGAGAAAACTTGGGGGTATATTTAGCTTGTGTATTAAGTATGGATTTTATTTTTAGATTCCAGCTTTTCATTTCCATTTTTTCCCTCAGAGAAGTAAGGGCACATTAAAAACCATGTTATGGAATTAAAAAAGGATACTGAAAAGTGAATTTAATCAAGTGTATTTTTAGATGAGGGAATGCCAAAAGATTCTGCTTGATTGGCTTTAAGAAAATTCAAGTTCATGTCAGCCATACTGATGAGTTCTTCAACTTTCCACATTTTGGTTTCTTGAAAACTTTCAGATATAATTCTAAAAGGGACATCTCAAAATAATTCCATTTTAGTAAGAATGACAAAGAAGAAGAAAGGTTAACAGCTACCGAGGTCAGTTTGTTCAAGTTATGGTGTAGCTTGTTTAAGTCCCTATTTTTTTTTTAAACCAAAACCAAGTACATAATGAAACTAAAATGCACTTGGATTTAATTTAGAAGAAAAAACAAACACAAATTTAACTCCTACATCTAAGTGTCAAGAAAGCACTAAACAACAATTCTATAGTGAGAACAAAACATCCTGTTCTTTCCTCCAGCTGTTTCTGTGATTAATGAAAGGATAAGAAAAGTAATTTTCAGAATTCTGAGAGAGAGTTGTCTAAATTTTCTGCAGTAATGAACACATAAGAATTAGGTGCAATGAGAAGATTATTTTGTACACAATCAAATTTTACATAAATCTGATTGAAAAAAGAAAGTGAAGTCGCTCAGTCGTGTCCGACTCTTTGCGACTCCTTGGACTGTAGCCCACCAGGCTCCTCCATCCATGGGATTTTCCAGGCAAGAATACTGGAGTGGGTTGCCATTTCCTTCTCCAGGAGATCTTCCCAACCCAGGGATTGAAACTGGGTCTCCTGCATTGTAGGCAGATGCTTTACTGTCTGAGCCACCAGGGAAGTGATTACACATACGTTTTTTGTATTAAAAACAAATCTGAATCAAAAGGTATCTTTCCATTAGTAGAAAATAAGTCTGTTATGAGTAAAATTATGTTTAAAATCTATTTAATATAATGTATTATAGAGGGTCCCATTCCTTGTGGGAGCACCACCTAAGTTATAGTGAAAAAAGGTAAAGCGACTCCACCAAATTCCAATCATACAAGTTCTTCTCCATTCTTGAAAACAGAAAAGCAAAGAACACATATGTACCCTTTGTACCAGAGCCTGGAGAGAGGGGAGGAGGATGGATGCCTGGGTCCTTCACCCACTCACTATCCCCTAAACCTTGGGCTATGCCCAAACCTATGCCAGCTCTTTATCTGGGTGTAAGGTTAAAATGTCCACCTGCTAGTTCCAACTTTGATATTTAACCTGCTGAATCTGGATTATTTGTCCATGATGATGATACTTTCAATATATTAACCTTCTCAGGTTAATCACTTAAATATCCAGTGGATTAGATTTAATAATTCTTCCTGAAACCAGCAGAACATCATCAAACTTGCAAAATGGAAATTTGGGTATCACATGGGACTCTACTTAACCTTGGGCAGAGAATGACAGCATTGCAAGTTTTCAAAGGACTCAAGAGATCATTTATTGCCACTCCTAAAGGAAGCAAAAGCTGAGAGCTGTCATGTGATTTGCTTCAAGTGCCCTGTTTATCACAGAGCTGGGATTAAAACCCACGTTGACATTTTTCCTGCTTTTCCATTCCATGATGTTGTACAATGCTAATGTTTCTTGCATTATTATTAATGTTTGTTTCTGAGAGCAATGATTTTCCTGTTAGCAAAAGGGGCTTTATCATCAAATGAGTATGGGATTTACTATTTCCCAAATCTCCTACCTGGGATATACAATGCACACTGCAGCATCAAAGGCTCTCAGAAGTCCTGAAGAAAAGAAAGCTATGAACTGGCTCATTGCCCATCTCTCTTGAATCAGTGTCCTCCTCAGCATACACTGAAAACAGCTACAGTGGAGCATCACGGTCATTTTTCACTAATGGATAGGGTTCCAGACATTATTTGCAGAGGTTGAAATATTTTTTGATGACATAGTCAACTTAGAGGATGAGAATCAGAAAAATACAGCACATGTTTTCATTATTTGTCCCAAACTACTGCAAGAGGTGAATGGACAGGAAGATATATCTGAAAAGGTGGTGGATTTGCAACATGTTACATTTTCCAATGATGTAAACTTTGTGTCATTAACTGAGAACAACAACAAGATGTGTGGCACTGCATATTTTTATTTGGTATTCCCAACTAGCAACAGAGCCGGACATGGAGCAACGGACTGGCTCCAAATTAGGAAAGGAATACGTCAAGGCTGTATATTGTCACCCGGCTTACTTGTATGCAGAGTATATCATGCAAAATACCGGGCTGGATGAAGCTCAAGCTGGAATCAAGATTGCCAGGAGAAATATTAATAACCTCAGATATGCAGATGACACCACTCTTATGGCAGAAAGTAAAGAGGAAATAAAGAACCTCTTGATGAGGGTGAAAGAGGAGAGTGAAAAAGCTGGCTTAAAACTCAACATTCAAAAAACTAAGATCATGGCATCCGGTCCCATTATTTCATGGCAAACAGATGGGGAGAAAGTGGAAACAGTGACAGATTTCATTTTCTTGGGCTTCAAAATCACTGTAGACAGTGGCTGCAGCCACAGAATTAAAAGACATCTTCTCCTTTGAAAAAAAGCTATGACAAACCTAGACAGTGTATTCAAAAGCAGAGACATCAATTAGCTGACAAAAGTCCACAAAGTCCAAGCTATAGTTTTTCCAGTAGTTATGTATGGATGTGAGAGACCTTAAAGAAGGCTGAGCACTGAAGAATTGATGCTTTTGAACTGCGGTGTTGGAGAAGACTCTCCAGAGTCCCTTGGACAGCAAGGGGATCAAACCAGTCAATCCTAAAGTAAATCAACCCCAGATATTCATTGGAACGACTGATGCTGTAGGGTGAAGCTCCAATAATTGCCCACCTGATACAATGAGTTGACACATTGGAAAAGACCTTGATGCTGGGAAAGACTGAGGACAAGAGGAGAAGGGGGCAACAAAGGATGAGATAGTTGGATGACATCACTGAGTCAATGGACATGAGTTTGAGCAAACTCAGGGAGATAGTAAAGGACAGGGAAGCCTGGCATACTGCAGTTCATAGCGTTTCAAGGAATCAGACACAATTTAGTGACTAAACAACAGTAACAATTCTCAACTAGTAATAACCTACCAGAAAAGTGGGAGACAGCAGCTGGTAAGTTTTCTCAGATATGAATATGAGTCAGTCATTCTTAAAGTCTCATACATAGTAGTGGGTTACCTGAATGTTACATGAGTCCTTTCAACTTCCCAGAACCTGTAGTTCATGACTTTGCTGTTCTCTTCTTATTGTATATTCAGAAACCACAATCAAAGGAAGAAGTGGTTACCATTTTCCCCTGTTATTTTTCCCATGCTGCATGGAATGAGGTAATGCCATACTGGTAGTCACAAACAAGGTTACCACAAAGGTCTGGAAATCTGACAGCTGAAACAAATAAATCATTCTTGGGAACTGTAAATTAGAAAAAAATACTTTTTAAAAGTCCTTGAAATAGCAGTGATCAAGAATCGAAAAGAAAAATCACTTAGGTTTTCAATATCTGCAACGCTACTTGGTTAAACCACATCCTGCCATTTTTCATGAAGGCAATTACCAATAATAAAGTAAAACCCCAAATCCCTTTCTCCATTACATATGGAAATAAGCCAAATGGTTATGGAAACAAGCTAGAAAGACTTTGCCACAACACTAACCGTAGGACAAGGACAAAGCTGGCTCTTGGACCTCATCTGACAAGATTTCGTAAGTTAATAAGAGACCTTAATGGGCTTGCTGAAGAGATAAGATGATTAACCAGCCTTCCTAAAGCTATGAAGAAACAAGCAGAAGTGTGATAGGAATTGAGAGTAAAATGCATGACCTCTGTTCTCAGGAAGCAAACCTATTTCCATTTAGGATGAAACTAATTGTGAAGTTTTTTTTTCATTTGAATTCCAACATCCTGTTTACAGCATTTTATACAAGGTTAGCTTTCTTCATTCCATTGCCTGTAATGTGGACATAATTCAGCAACTGCATTTACTGCTCCTTGGTAACCATAATGAAAACAAGAATACTTCCCCAAGGAGGTTCCAAGTCTCCAGTCATCACTGGTGTGACAAAGATGGCCTCATCCTTTGTGAAAGCTATGCTCTGCCTTGCAAATCTTTATTCACCAGGGAAATGTTCCCATGAACACAGTATTTCAGAATCTATGTTATAAAACTGCACAGTATATACACCCTTAAATATAGCCCTGTATTAATTTTGTGGGGTTTATTGTTATTGGATTCTTTTAAAAACTAAGAACCTAAACTAAAATCCTCTCACTCTCCCCCTCTCTCTCTGGGGATGGAAGATACTGAGTTAAAACAAAACACCCTTTAATACTTGAAGCGAGTGCTAAGTGAATGAAATTGCTTGTGACAGGTGTCTCTTAACAAGACAGTTTCTGTAGCTGATTCTTCGTGAAGGACTTCCACATTTAGCTGAATAATGCTATCCAAATCTGAGTGTATTTACTTCCGCTGGCTCTCTAGCATTTTTGCTTAGGAAGCTCACAGCAAGAATTAGTATATTTTCAGCTATAAACCGAAAATTGAATGTGTAAGTTGGGTTTAAATACTTTAAAATCATCTCAATCAAAACTAAGAGCAGTATTAATATTCTAAGAAGTTAATATTAATTTTTTCAGCCAGGAGGACTGTGAGTCTTTAGATGAACCTATCTGTGAAATACATACAAAAACCAGCCATGATCACCACAGTAGCTGTTAGTATAAATTTTTATTGTTTGACTACTGGGGTTCAGCATTTCTTACTGCAAAACAGTGTTCAGCTGGGACTCCTACTGAAAGAGCAAGAGGCCATCTACATTTATGGAGATCAGGTAGAGCCAGGTGAATGAGGGCTCCAAGAAAAGGATATGTTCACATTCTGAACCCCCAAATCCGTGAATGGACTATTTGGGGAAAGTGTTGGCAAATGTAGTTAAGGATCTCCAGATGAGAGGATTATCCTGGGTTACCTGGGTAGGACTTAAATCAAACGATGAGTGTCTTTAATAACAGCGAGGGAGAAGAAGAGGAGACAGACACACAGAGGAGAAGGTGAGGTGACGAAGAAGGGGTGATGTGGCCACAAGCACAGGGAGGCCAGGGCCGTCACCAGGGCTGGAAGAAGCAAGGGACAGATTCTCCCGCAGAGCCACCAGAGGGAGTACTCTCCTACCAAGTTTTGGACTTTTCAGGCTCCAGAACTGCGGGAGAGCAACTTCCATGGAGATACTGGGTTACGGCGCCTCCAGGAAATGAACACGCCAGGTGAGTACCCTTCTGCTTTGTCAACTTGGGGGCAGAGTTACTAGATTTGTACAGGTTTCAGTTACCTTCTCTTTTAAAAAGTTGTTTCTGAACTAACTGACGAAAATTATAGTAATAAAAAATAACAACCTCCTCATTACCATGTGCCTAGATCGTTACAGTTATCCTACCTGTTGTATTATAGAACTAATTTTAACACTAATCTCAGAGCAGTCAAATGACTCATCCTTGTGGAAACAGAGAGCCTGCAGAAACTCAACACTTGACCTTCCTTTTCCCCCCTTTGTTATTCAATATATAATGTGTTTTAATAGGATGCAATAATGCCATTTTTAGCAACATGGATGGACCTAGAGATTGTCATACTGAGTGAAATAAGTTAGACAGAGAAGGAAAAATATCATATGGCATCCTTTATATGCAGAATCTAAAAAGAAATAACACAAATGAACTTATTTAAAAACAAAGACTCACAGAGAAGGAACTTATGGTTACCAGGGGGCAAGAATGCAGCTAAGAGATGGTTAGGAAATTTAGGATGGACATGTACACACACTGCTGTATTTAAAATGGGTAACCAACAAGTTCCTACTATATAGCACAGGGAACTCTACTCAATGTTATGTGCCAGCCTGGACGGGAGGGGAGTTTGGGCGAGAATGGATACATGCATATGTATGGTCCTTTTGCTGTCCACCTGAAACTATCACAACATTGTTAATCAGCTGCACTTCATTATGAAATAAAAGTTTAAAAATATATATAATATTTTAGGACACTGGGATTGTGATTATTCTGGTGACATGGAACTCAGTCTAGCAGGGAAGACAAATATTAAATAAGCAACTAAATCCAATCTTATTTCAATTTTATAATTAAAGGAGAGTTCCCAAGCGGCTCGGTAGCTAAAGAATCTGCCTGCAACGCAGGAGACTCAGGTTCAGTCCCTGGGTCAGGAAGATCCCCTGGAGAAGGGAATGGCAAACACACTCCAGTATTGTTGTCTGGGAAATCCCATGGACAGAAGAGCCTGGTGGGCTACAGTCCATGGCATTTGGGTCGCAAAGAGTCAGACACAACTGCAGCAACTGAGCACACATGCCGTGACTTCAAATTGGTGCTGACAGATGCTCATTGTCCTCAAGTATTTATCTATTTCATGTATAGAATTTGCATCAAAGAGAAGATCACTTTCTTTGGAAAGAAAGGCAGTCAAGAAAATGTAGATGTGATGGCTGGCAGGGAAAGACAGCTCATTGGTCATCCTCTGAACCACTTTTCTGGGAGGTAGACAGGTCTGTGATAAACACCAAACTCGCTCTGCTACAACTGAAGGCACTGGACAAACCCGTGCAACACTTACAGAAAGCAAAGTGATTTTCCTGCAGTTAAGACTTGGAGGCTGCTTTGCCCAGCATTTAAACAGGAAGTTCTCAAGCAGAACACCTCACAGCAAGCTTGTCAGCTGGGAGCCCGAGTAGCACGGAGCACATCTGCCCACGTAGGCCCTCGCTCTGCCACGCTTGACCGGCCCTGCTCCTCTGCCTTCTGGGGAGGTGGTAAAGTGACTATCCCTGAAGATCTTTTGGGGGAAAAAAAAAAATAGCAAGCATCTGTCCTAGGTGGCAGGTCATATACCTGATGGAGGCAGTGAGCTGGCCCAGCTGATCCCTTGAGATCTAGCATGGCTCGATGCCTCCCTGTTTGGTCCACTCAGCCACAACAAATCCCTTAGATGGTCTGGGACTCCAAAGAGTGATCCAGCAAAGCGGTGACATTTAGAAGACAAGAATCTAATAAACTCAGGTTCCAATTCTAACTCTGCCCTTGGCTTTCTTGTTTTTAAAAGAGATAATGAATTTCCCCCCTAAATAAAAAGTGAGATTATGCTGGTAAATTGTGGAACCTGGCATCTGGTGAATGTAAAGTGCCAAAGGGCAATTATATTCATCATTGCTGTTATTCTGCCTTCACAAAGAAAGAGCTTCCTCACATGTATTGTTGGTGTTTAGTCTTTAAGTCATTTCTGACTCTTTTGTGACCCCATGGACTGTAGTCCGCCAGGCTCCTCTGTCCATGGGATTTCCCAGGCAAGAGTACTGGAGTAGGTTGCCATGCCCTATTCCAGGGGATCTTTCTGGCCCAGGGATCAAACCCACATCCCTTGCATAAGCAGGTGGATTCATTACTACTGAGCCACCAGGGAAGCCCTCTTCAACTATAAATTCTACCAAATGGCTGGAAACCATACACAATTTCCTAGTCTGATATAGCCAGAATCACAGGTCAGGTTCAAAATGAAAAATCCACTGTTCATCTTGCAACCAGATATATACCTTTCTGAGTCTCTCTGAGTTTGTTTCATTCCCCTTTTACGTCCCTGCAGTATTCTTTGGGATCCCTCTGTTTTATATCAGAAGGAAACTTCTGAGTTGTACCCACCTGGGTAACCAGGTCAATGCTAAGACTTCTCAGATCTGGCTTTAAGAATGATAGTGGTATAATAATAACTTGTGAAGATAAGACACTTCACACATGCCGTATCTTTATTCTTGCAACTGTCCCATGGGTTAGTTGCTGTGATTATCATCATTATTACTATTTCAGAGATGAGAAAACAGAGTCAGAGTAAGGGACCTGCCCAGAAGCATACAGATACAAAGAGGATCCAATTTTGATTGGATCTGGTTGGAGAGCTTCCTTCAAATGATCAGGCAAATTCCTAGGGATCTTATGTCAGTATAATTAAGACAAGACAGAGACAACATCACACACTGTGAAGATCTACCTGATTATACATCAGGGGAAATCTTAAAGGCATAAATAGCTACATACATGTGGTTGACAGACAGGATCAGAACATTTCCCCGCCTCCCCCCCTTTCTTAAGACATCTCTCAGAAAACTGATATGCTGAACTTTGCAGACACCTTTGTCTCTAAGAGTTCTTTTTTTCTTTTTCTTTTTTTTAAAGGGAAGAGTTTCTTGTAATTTCTTAAATGACTACAGTGGTTCTGTTCTCCTCTTGGCCCTGGGAATTTGGGCAAGGCTTCCGTGCTGGCCAGAGGGATCCTAGATTCTAACAAAAAGCCCTCTGGATACTGAGCTTTAATGGTTTTTCCATTTAAGGGTTGACATTCTAATGACTTCTTTCTTAAAGCCTTTGAGGGTGAATGCTTTCTAATTTGACCTTTGGAACAGAAGCTTTGTATAAGATTACAGTTTAATTGCAAAAGAATTTAGAAAGATATAGCACATTCTCTAAAAGATGGAGGAGAATCATTACCCAAATAACGGTGTTTAAAAAATTATCCCGTCACTGATTCTTCTTCTGTATATATGTATTTTGAACATCTTAACTTAATATAATGTTGCAAATAGGTATCTGTATCATTTGAGAAATCAATTATTTATGTTGTGACATTCCATTTTATCTTTATATTATGAGGTTGTGAATAATCCATCAGTTTATATTCCATTGGGTTTCATAATCTCAAATTGTATCATACACTGAGACGAATGGGTGCCTGGAATAAGGGAGGCCAGAGACACAAGACAATTTGCAATTCAGAAATTGGTCTCTTGAGCCACCCGTGATTTTTCCACTAGTAGGTGCCTGCTGGCACTTTTGCAGTTTGGCCCACTGCACCTCTTTCCCTGAGAAGAGAGACACATTAGCTACTCTTTCACCAATTAGTTCCCTTGCCAGTGATGTGAAATTCATTAGAGACTTTGGCTACTGTCCTAAGGAAGGAAGAATCTCACCTCATTTTTCCCCAAGGTGGGAGACATTTCAAATGCTAAGACCATTTAGAATTAGAAACAGAACAGGTAAAAAAGAGCCTTTCATTTTAGACACTCACTAAGTCATGGAGATGGAAGGAAGCAAGCCTCTGGAATAGGGAGCACAGAGCAAGAACAGGAGGAATTATAATTGATTTCTGCAGTGAGTGCTGCTTCAACAGCTGAAAGAACAGTCCCATGTATTTCATTGAGAGCCTAGATGCCTTCTCCCCACTTCTGATTTCTGGGAACACAGAAGTGCTGATTCACAAACCTAATGGAAAGAGACTCCCAGGAAGACACATCAGAGCTCATACTTCAGGTCTAGAACAATTGGAGAGGCACATAGGACAGTGCCAAGCGTAGGAGGAACCTGAAAGAAGTTGAATAAATAGAGGACTCTATGTTCTGGCAGGATCTTCCTTGTGCCATTGTTGGAGAAAATCTTTCAGGTAAAATAATAAGATGAAATTTTTGTGCATACCCCTGCATATACTAATCAGTATTTAGCAAATGATACAGCCAGGGAATTGATCAAATAGTCAAAATCCATTGGATGATAGAAAAACTGAGAGAGTTCCAGAAAACAAAAAACAAAAAACAAAAAACAAACATCTACTTCTTCTTTACTGACTATGCCAAAGCCTTTGACTGTGTGGATCACAACAAACTATGGAAAATTCTTCAAGAGATGGGAATACCAGATCACCTGACCTATCTCCTAGGAAATCTGTATGCAGGTCAAGAAGCAACAGTTAGAACTGGACATGGAACAACAAACTGGTTCTAAATCAGGAAAGGAGTATGTGAAGGTTATATATTGTCACCCTGTTTATTTAACTTATATGCAGAGTACATCATGCAAAATGCTGGGCTGGATGAAGCACAAGCTGGAATCAAGATTGCTGAGAGAACTATCAATAACCTCAGCTATGCAGATGACACCACCCTTATGGCAGAAAGCAAAGAGGAAATAAAGAGCCTCTTGATGAAAGTGAAAGATGAGAGTGGAAAAAGCTGGCTTAAAACTCAACATTCAAAAAACTAAGATCATGGCATCTGGTCCCATCACTTCATGGCAAATAGATGGGGAAACAATAGAAACAGTAACAGATTTTATTTTCTTGGGCTCCAAAATCACCACAGATGGTGACTACAGCCATAAAATTAAAAGACTCTGGCTCCTTGGAAGAAAAGCTATGACCAACCTAGACAGCATATTAAAAAGCAGAGACATTACTTTGCCAACAAAGCTCTGTCTGGTCAAAGCTATGGTTTTCCCAGTAGTCTTCTACGGATGTGAGAGTTGGACCATAAAGAAAGCTGAGTGCCGAAGAACTGATGTTTCTGAACTGTGGTGTTGGAGAAGACTCGAGAATCCCTTGGACTGCAAGGAGATCAAACCAGTCCATCCTAAGGGAAATTAACCCTGAATATTCATGTAAGGCCTGATGCTAAAGCTGAAGCTCCAATACTATGGCTACCTGATGCGAAGAAATGACTCATTAGACAAGATCCTAATGCTGGGAAAGATTGAAGACAGGAGGAGAAGGGGATGACAGAGGTTGAGATGGTTGGATGGCATCATCCACTCAACGGTCATGAGTTTGAGCAAGCTCCGGAGTTGGTGATGGACAGGGAAGCCTGGCGTGCTACAGTCCATGGGGTCCAAAGAGGCAGACATGACTGAGCGACTGAACTAAACAGCCAGGGAGTACTTTATTGGCTCTAATTTAAATTTTAAATACAAAAACTGAAGTTGTTTTTATAACAACAATAAAAACTTGTTATAATAATGAATCAGTTCAATTCAGTTCAGTTCAGAAATTGCATTTGAATTTTGGGATATTCAGAAGTTGCAACTCCAAAATAACAGGATTTTTTTCTTTTCTATGTTCTCTTGTGATGGGTACAGACATTTATCCAATAAACACCATGGCTTTCATATCAATAATTATTATATATATAATGACTACTATATGTCTCCTCAGTGTACTCCTCAAAAGATATAATAATCCTGGTCATATGCTCTTTTAAATTACCCTTCTCATAATTCTTATTAACATTAAAAATTGATTTTTTTTTCTTGAAATGCTGCCAAGGTTTTCTTAATCCTTGTAACTGTCAAACTGCACATTCGTATTATACCATGTGTTTACTGTTACATCCATTTCTGATACAGTTTCTGCATGTATGAGTGTCAGAAAAAAGTTCTAATAAAAAATAGAATCATTTGAGTGGATTACTAAGGCCACTCACTGCATTTAAGGTTAATACTTTATTTCTGGCCTCAAGACTGACACCAGAATTTGTTCTCCTGGAAATCTGCCCTTGCTGATCTGGGATGGTATTCACCGTACAATTCAAACGCACTTCACAGAAATGGAGGTAATACTTTTTAAATACAGGAAACCATATGCAAAAGGGTGCTTTTTCTTGAGGCCAAGACACTCAAAGTTCCCTAGGACCTATTTTTCTTTTCTGAACATGACTATAACTTTTGAAAAAGAGATGAAAAAATTTTTATAGTTGCCAAGATTATTCATTATTTCAGGCAAATAGGAGGTGGTGATGATGGGTAGGAATCCCTTCTTGTCTTTTAGCTCTAAACTCAAACAGCCATCTCAGTAGAGCCAACACTTAGGGTAGCATAGATTATGAAAGACAACCCTGCCATCTGAGAGGTTTTCCTGACCATCTACTCCCAAGTTTCCTTCTAGTTCCCATCTATCAGAAACCAGTTGTTTTTTTCATCACAGCATAACTGCCATATTAAATGATCTTGTTTATTTGTGCATTCTCTCATTTTTCATTTGGTTTCATTCTAGGAAATAAGCTCCAAGACAGCAGAGAACTTAGGTGCCTTATCCACTGCTGCACAATTGTGAGAACACAGCTGATTTCAATAAACTGTTATAGATCAGATGGATGTGTCCATTTCTATAATTAGATGGAGGAACAATTAAGAATCTAGGGCCTAGATGTCCATCAGCAGATGAATGGATAAGAAAGCTGTGGTACATGTATGCAATGGAATATTACTCAGCCATTAAAAAAGAATGCATTTGAATCAGTTCTAATGAGGTGGATGAAACTGGAGCCTATTATACAGAGTGAAGTAAGTTAGAAAGAAGAATACCAATACAGTATAATAATACATACATATGGAATTTAGAACGATGGTAATGATGACCATATATGCGAGACAGCAAAAGAGACACAGATGTAAAGAACAGACTTTTGGACTCTGTGGGAGAAGGCAAGGGTGGGATGATGTGATAGAATAGTATTGAAACATGTATGTTACCATATGTGAAATAGATCACCAGTCCAGGTTTGATGCATGAGACAGGGTGCTCAGGGCCGATGCACTGGGACAACCCTGAGGGATGGGATGGGGAAGGAAGAGGGAGGTGGGTTCAGGATGGGGGACACATGTACACCCATGGCTGATTCATGTCAATGTATGGCAAAACCACTACAATATTCTAAAGTAATTAGCCTCCAATTAAAATAAATAAATTAAAGAAAAAAAAAGAATCTAGGGGTTTGAGGGTCTAGGGCCAAGTACATTAAAATATGAGGGTTGATTCAAGCAGGAGCTACTGAAGTTTAATCATCCAGGTACTCAAACAAGGGACTCTTTGTAAAAATCTCTAGATTTATATCATTGGTCCTTTCAAGTCTATAGGAAAAGGCACATCGTCCTTATTGAACGCTTTCTGAGAGCCATGGCATTTAATTCGTAAGAGCACCTGGCAAGGCGAGTCATAACCCTTTCGTACAGAGATGAAGCCCAGAGAGGTTAAATAATAAGGCTCAAAATGAGACAGCTGTGGAGTCACAAGCAGAGCCAGAATTTGAAGCCTGCTCCTTTTAGGCCATGACAGTGCTTCTAGGGTACTTTTTCTGCCTAAAAGCTATTCTTTTGGTGAAAATACTGCTGGGTTTCCTCTGAATTCAGGTCATATTTCCTGAACATGCTATCATCTCAATTCTGACTCATCTATCAGTATGATTCAGCTTTCAGTGAGATATTTTAATCATGTCACACATACTAATGGTATATCACACCTAGAAGGAATCTTAGAAATGATGTTGCCATTGAACTCTGATTTTGCAGATCAGAGAGAATGAAATACCAGCTGGTAAGTGCCCTTCCCAAGGTTATACTCTCATCTACACAAAAAGATCAGAGAAGACAGCACTTTCTGTGTTTCTTTCTTGGCTGAGAGGTTAAACAGATTGCTCAAGTTGCAAACCATCTTTCCTGCCTGGGTGGATATAACAGTATACATCTGATAGAAGATATCTGAGAAATGGCTTCTAGAATTCAGCGGACACAAAACCATAAACATATCAGAAAGAAAACCAAAATATTTCAGTATCAGTGTAAAGTCACTTTGTTAAGGGCAAAGTTTGGCCTTAATGTAAATCATTTAGTTAATAGCTTGATGTCCTTTTTAGCACAAACGGACTGCATTCATCACAGTATCTTTTGCCCTTTTGACACATTTTCTGTTTTTCAGGCATCAGAGCATGATTTGTGTTGAGTCTGAGTATCATTTCTACCACTCATTAGCTGTATGACTTCATACAGCTTCATATAGGCAAAGACCTTAAATGCACTGAAATTCAGTTTCCTTATCTGAAAAATGGGGCTAATTACATCGTAATGTTTGAAGATCAAATGTATAAGTTATAGCAAGGTGGGAGAATTAGATCGAGGTGTGTTGGGCTTGCTGAATCTGATGATTAAGATTATATGAAAATACTGAATACTATTTTTTTTAGAAAGGACACACATGTACTCTGGTCTGGCACAATTTTCACCTCTCTCTTTTGATACCCACCCCCCTCCTCTACCCACTCATGTACGCTGGATTGTCCATGACTCTGAGTTTCTAACTCCTGGGACAGACAAAGAGTGCTGGCTGTCTCAATTTTCTAAATTTTTACGAGTAAATATTTCAGTAGGTGATGAGATGAATACAAATAATCTGTATAATCTAAAATTTGAAATCATGGCACAATATAGTCTATTCTCCAACAAATATACACCCACAGACCCAGGAAGGGTTATGATTTATGAGTATACTGACCTTTCCAGAGAAATTAGGCATGGCACCTTTATAACAAACACTGTAAAATGAAAAACAAGCAAGAAAACTGCAGGGTTCAATCAACTAGAGAATAGATTCATTGTGAAAACTCATTAAATGTTAACCTGGTGGATTAGAAACTGTAGTAGTTAACCAGCAGAGATTGAATGATATTCAAAATATCAGGAGTGAAAAAAAAATTAAATGACAACTCTTTTCTAGTCTTGAGTTCAAAGGCAGTCTTATAACATGGGACACGTGAGACTGGTTTCAGGTTTTCCAAGTACCGCAAATACTTTAGCACTGAAATATTGATATTTGTAAGTCATCTAAAAAAAAGTTTAAAAATCTAAATACTGCAGGGAAAAATCACAATTATCTTCTAGCTACTTCATTTGGTTTCTACTTCTCCTTCTGATCCTTAGCTTTCCATGAAAATCTAAATGTTTTACCTCTAGAGACAAAGAGGGGACACCAGTGTGCAAACCACAGGCATGATGGACAAAGGGTGACCAGAAAGCTTTCTTCAAGATGCATTTCTAAGGTGCCACCATTTCAACTTTTACAGTTAGGAAATTGTGTCAGTGCTCTTGACCCAATTTGTTCTTGAAAGGGGATTCCTGTCATAGCTAAGTAAATACATGGATCAGGTCAGAACACTCAACAGAAATACAAAACTGATTTCAGGTCACCTTTTAGCCCTAAGATTATGATCTCCTTTGAATGCATTTCACACATATCAAGTTGCTTTTCTTCACCACAGGGCTCTAGCATATACGCCTTGCTTTTCTTCTTTTTTATTATGCATTAAAGAACAGAGAGATAAAGTAAAGCAATAGTTTATGCTGGAAGCCACAGGGAATGAACACCAAAAAAGACGTTCAAAGTAAAGTGTTCTTGGCTTAGGATTTCCAAACTGAATCATGGCTTCTGGTCTCCTGTCTGCCCAGCGGTGTATCATGACTTCTTAGAAAAACGACCAGAACTTTCAGGGACTTCAGCTAATTCTTTGCTAGTAAGGGAGGCAGAACCCTTTATGAACTGTCTACTCCTCCCCATGAAAAAAATCATTCAATAAGAAGGTAAGAATCAGGACTTTCCAGGTGGTTCAGTGGTTAAGAATCCGCCTATCAACGCAGGAAGCGTAGGCTTGATTCCTGGTCTGGTAAGATTCCACATGCTGTGGAGCAACTAAGCCCATGTGACAATCACCCAGTCCGTGCCCTAGAGCCCACACACCACAGCTACGGAAGCCTGCATGCTCTAGGGCCCGTGAGCCACAACTAAGGAGCCCCCGTGCCACAATCGCTGAAGTCCATGAGCCCTCGAGCCAGCAACTCACAACTATCGAGCCGGCATGTTGCAACTACTGAAGCCCGTGCTCTGCAACAGAGAAGCCATTGCAATGAGACCCACATACCGCAGTGAAGAGAAGTCCCCATTCTCTGAAACTAGAGAAAGCCTACACACAGCAAAGAAGACCCAGCACAGCCAAAAATAAATGAATAAATACAGTTTAACAATAAAGAAAAATAAGGTAGGGATCAGTTATGGGTATCCATTTTCAACTATTTACTGCTACTAGAAATCATTTAGTAGAAAGTGCTCCATGGTAGGCAGAATAAAAGGGTTAACACAGTGTTCCCACTATCTTGCCCACTTCACATATATATCTGTAGGATACAGTTTGGATCTGATTCAGAGAACAGTATTATTGGCTTATTCTTTTCCATTAAAAAAAGTTTTTAAAGTGTTTTATATTTGATTTGTTAATGGTGATAAACTTAGAAGAGTATTTTCTCCCTTAGTTTCAAAAGGAGATTTCAAATAAAGGTTATAGAAGAATAAAGAATACAAATGGTATTTTCTGAATTCAGCAAGTTTGAACTCACTGGAATTAAGATTAAAAGCATTTTATTTCTTGTTTAGGTTTCTGGCAGATATTCTATTTCAGTCGACCTTATGGCATATTAGTTTCTTTTCTTTTCATTTGAAGCTAAGCACTCCATGTACATTTCTTTCCATTTCTCACTTTTCTACTCACTTGAGATTTTGGCAGGATCATATTTAATGTGCCTCTTGTTTTCCAGAGCTCCTAGTACAGTGTCACGTGCTTAGTTGGTATTTAAGTATAGATCAGGATTTTTTTTAACATAACCTGGGCTTGGAATTTTGAGAGAGAATGAAAATCAGCAAGGAATTCACATTGACTAAAATTCATGATGCAGGAACTCCCAAGAAGGTTATTTAATTTTATATGATAAATAGCACCATAATTCACTTTCCCAGGAAATGAAAATGTATTATAACATATATGAAAGTGAAACTTTTTTTTTAATGTGAGAATAAGATTTTGAGAGCAAGACTATATATAAAGCAGAACAAAGGCTACAAACACACCTGTCTATAGGAGTAAAAATAAACATCAGATGAGTGAGACAGGCTGTGTTTAACTTCGTATTACATAGAAGATCAAGATGATGGAATAGCATGTCTCATCAAGAGGAACTCAATGGCAGCCACGGTTGTTATAAATTCTATGTCTGGAAGAGAAGCTTAAAATCCTGATTACTTTCTGGAGAAAAAACTTAACACACACACACATACCAGAGTCTTTTACAATTGGGGTAGAACACCAAATATAAAACATATTAGAGAAAACATACTCATATTGAACATACAGAGGGTTGGAGGGTCCAGGGCCCTTTGGATATTATAGATGTGTTTACTGGAGGAATAAAGCAGGTGTGAGAAATCAATTTCACAGAAGCTAACAGGCATAAATGGTCTCTTACCCTGGAAATGTCCATGTAGTCAGGCACTAGATGTCTAATACAAGAAAAGATGTTAATGGCAAGGGCAAGGTGCCCGAATGAAACTATTTAGAATCATTCTGTATCAACATTTAGCCCTGACAATGTATATTTTTTGACAGTTTTCTCTTGATCTCATGTACAATAATCTCATATATAATACTCAGACTATGAGTCAGACATACACACTATTTTTGCTTCTGTCATGTGGTGCCCACTACAGTTGGTGGGACTAAGACTGCCCCCATTTCTTAACCATGGTATCAGTGGTGTTTAATCTTATAATAATATTCAGCTAACTCTTCAAATCAGTGAATAAATTGATGAGTTTCTCATATCACTAATTTTTATATGGCCTATTAAGAGTACGTATCTCACTAACTTGAAGTAATACATTGCTAAACCACCTTATTAGCCATTAATTCTTCTGAAGGCTTTTATAAACATTTTAAGAATTTTCTCTCCTAATCTGAGGAGTTCATAAGAACACAGATAACTACTATAATGTGTTCTGTGGCTTCTAGATTCTTCAAACACATAATCCTGGACCTAAAAGACATATATAGAACATTCTATCCAACAACAGCTGAACACACATCCTTCTCAAGTATACATGAAATATTTTATAGAATAGACCATATGTTAGGCCACAGAACAAGTCTTAGCAAATTTAAGAACGCTGAAATCATACCAAGTATCTTTAAACAAAATGGCATGAAACTGCAAATCAAAAACAAGAAGAAAACTAGGGTGAACTAGGAATGTAGTCAGATGATGCCAACTTTCAATTTAAGATAAACAAGTACTAGGGATGTCAGGTGTTGTATGCAAAACAGAAAAGTTATTAAGCAAATGATTCTCACATCAAAAAATTTCTTTTTTTTATACAATATCTCTCCCCGAAGGTGGATGTTAACTGTAACTATTCTGGTGATCATTCCAAAATATTATGTATATCAAACCACTATGCTGTATTCCTTATACATATACAGTGATATATGTTATTTCTCAATAAAACTGGAAAAATACATAATCCTCTTTATTCCCCATTGCAAGGTATGTATTATTAAACTCTTCCTTCTGAACAGAACAGAGGTTTTGAGAAAATTGAATAATTTATGCAAAGTCAGACACAGCTGCTAAGTGCAATCTACCACATGAACTCTGATCAGTCTCATCGCAAAGTTTCTACTCTTACGAATGTCTCTTTTATCCCAACATACTTATTTTTTAAAAAATAGTAATATTGGTTTCTAATCAATAACCAATCATCAGAAAAGAAAGCCATTAAACGTCTGTCAAAGTTTCAAGTTGTTTCAACTTGTTGATGTCAATAAAATCATTACTCTAACTCCCTGATCCCTAGCACCACCCCCCAAATAAAAATCATATAAACATGGCTGGCTTGCTTTCTGAAAATTGTTTTGTTGTCAATTATATTTAAAACAATTACTTTGTTGATCATTTAATCATCTGAAGTAAATAAATGCCACTATGGAGCATTAAGAGGCTAACACAGTAGAGAACCTGAGTTGCAGTTATAATTTGTTTCTTAGCAACTAATAACAAAAGTTATAAAGTTGATTCTAGCACATCTATAAGAGATAGAATTGCAGTCTTGGGAATATTGCAACAGTCCTTAATAGTATAATCTGTGAGTAATTTGCTTTTGCTACTATCATAGATAAATTATTTTGGATCTGCTTGGTCAAAGCCCTCAAGAATTCTCATTAAAAGTCAGCTACTATTGTGTATGATGTTTTCTTCCCCTCTCTCTCACATTATACTGAACCCAACTTTATTGGTTATTCCATGCATTATAATAAGTTGAAAAGAATCAGCATGATAAAAAGAGATTCCTTTAATAACTAGGGGAAAGGAGTTCATCACTATAATAGTTCCATTCCTATCTGAAATAGCATTTATTAAATGTAGTTATGGTTAGAGTAAATTAAAATTCTCATAATGGATATGAGTGAGAGCAATAGGGATTTTAAAGGATTCTATATGCTATAAACAGGGAAAAACAATAGTGAAATCTGAGTGGTCTAAGTCTGAGAGCTCAGGAGATTTTCAGGCAGACTTTGCTTAATTTTTTTTAATTGAAATATTGACCTAAAATATTATTTTAAGGTGTACTCAATACACAGTGATTTGACATTTGCATACATTATGAAATGACTACCATCGTATGTCTAGGAACTATCTCCTGTACCCATAAAAGGAATTCTATCATTGACCATAGTCCTTATGCTGAATATTACATCCTTGTGGCTTATTTATTTTATAACTCAAGGTGGGTACAGCTTAATTCCCTTCACCTGTTTCCCCCACTCCCTACCCCACTCTCCTCTGGCACCTATTCATTTGTTCTCTGTACTCATGAGTGTTTTTGTTGTTTTGCTTGTTGTGTGTGTGTGTGTGTGTGTGTTTAGATTCCACATGTAAGCAAGATCATATGGTATTTGTCTTTCTTGATCTGATTTATTTCACTTTTCAATAACACCTTCCAGATCTATCCATGTTGCTGCAAATGACAATAATTCATTCTTGAATAGCTGAGTAACATTCCATTGTGTGTACATACACACACACACACACACACACACACATATACACACTATGTCTTTCTTATCCATGCATCTATCAATGACAAATTGGCTTCTCAAAGATCAATTGGGGGCTCACATTTTCAGAATATAATTTAATGTATTTGGCTTAGAGAAATCCTAAACAATTCATCAGATTTAAAATATTTAGCACAATTATATCCTAGTTTTCTCTTATACATCCACAGAATGTAGATAATAGGAAGTATTTCTGGGATAGATTTTTCTTAAAACTAGAAGATAGGTACTATTTATCAAAAGGAAAAAAATACTACTGAGTTAAGATACAAAGTCAGAGTAATAGGTCAGTGGTCCCCAACCTTTTTGGCACCAGACACTGGTTTCATGGAGGACAATTTTTCCACAGACTGAGGGAAGGATGGTTTTGGGATGATTCAAGCACATTACATTTATTGCATATTTTATTTCTACTATTACTACATCAGGTCCACCTCCAGTCATCAGGCATTAGGTCCCAGAGGTTGGGGATCCCTGGGTTAAGTCACTGAATGAGAAATATTTATTTTAAGGGCTTTCATACAGAAAAGATACAATTATACAGCTAGGCATGTTTAAAAATGTGTTAGTAATATCACAAAGAGTTTATGTTGTGTAAAAGGACATATATTAGATCTGCTGGCCTGAAGATTTCTTGGGTGAAATATCTCCCAAATAAACCAAGAGTTCATGACTCCCATTTGTCCCACTGATAACCTGTATGTCAGAAGGCCTGCACTGGGGAACAGTAGAGCCCACACTCTTGGTTACCTGTGAGGTGAATCAGTTTATAGGAACTGGGAAAGCTGAGAGTAACTTCAGTAACCTGAACTTAGCTATCAATTGCTCTTCCTGACGTTTGCTGCTGCCAAAGTGGGTCAGGAGCATCTGGCCTGGTTTCAGATGGGTAATCTATTCCAGGTTCATTAGTTAAAGCACACGTTTACTCAGGTAAAGACTGATAAGCAGCTATACTCCCTGGCAAAACCTCCAAACACAGCATTTGAAATATCAGTTGAAGATGTTTCCAATGGTAACCATAAGTCACTGTATTTAGTCCTCTCATGACTAAATTTGGTCTCTACATCATTTTCCTAAGAAATCAAATGAAAGGGCTACATCTATTTCCAATTAGCAAACATGTATAACCTAAGTCTTAGAAACCTATGGACTCAGCAAAATCTTATTAAATAAAACTTAATGCAGTGGATCCTGACAGGCAATTCATCATATATTTATTGAGCACTGACTCTCCAGTACAAAGCTTGAGTGTTAGGGAATCAAAGATGAGGAAGACAGTCCCTTCTGGCAAAGAGTTCAGTCTATCAAGTCTACTAAAGGGAGAGGGCATGTCCCACAGATATGCTATGAAATAAGAATGTACAAAATGCAAGGCACAAGTAAAATGGCTAGTTCTACCTAAAGAGAACTACACGTCAAATCAGCAAATATCTGCTAACTGCCTGTTAGTTTATGTGTGTGCATGTTCAGTTATGTCTGACTCTTTGCAACACCCTGAACTGTAGCCTGCCCGATTCCTCTGTCCATGGGATTTCCTAGGCAAGAATATTGGAGTGGGTTGCCTTTCCTTCTCCAGAGGATCTTCCCGACCCAGAGATCAAACTCACATCTCCTGCATTGGCAGATGGATTATTTACCACTGCACTAGCTGGGAAGCCAACAGCCTGCATGGTTAAAGTCCAATGCCAGGTGTTGATATCACAGCAGTGAATACAAAAGAAAAGATTTTTGCTCTCATGGAGCTTATATTGTAGTGAAGGAAACAGACAATAATTTAGTATCGAAGATAATAAAAAGGTGAGGATCCCAGAGTGCGATTATAACTGCCATGGTGAAAAATTTTTAAATGTTATAGACAGTAAATCAATCCTAGGGTTGGGAAGATCCCCTGAAGAAAGAATTGGCAACCCCACTCCAAGATTCTTGCCTGGGAAATCCCATGGACTGAGGAGCCTGGCAGACTATAACAGTCCATGGGGTCACAAAGAGTCAGACTTCACTTAGTGACTGAGCATGCACAGAAGTTAAATGGTAGGAAATGGCTTTGTAGAGGGTCTTCAGAGACAGTGCGCCTCTTCAGGAGCTTGTCAAATAAAAGAGTTTTGTAGAGGGAAGAAGGAGTCAAAGAGGAACTGAAGAAATGAGGCTTGAAAATAGAACTGTAAGTATGAACTAGCTGGGAATGAAAACACAAAGCAGTATTTGAATTCTGAGACAAGTTAAAGTAGTGCCCTCGAGGAGTCCATGTGAATGTTTAATTGTTATAGTAACTGTACAAAGCATATGGATCATATCATACATGATTAATGCTTTTAAGATGCAAAAGCAAACCATCACTTATGCCTGCTGGAAAGTCATTACTGTCCCACAGAGCACATGATGAATAAAGAGCACTAGCGGGATGCTGGGTGAACTTTACAAGCATAACCAGTCTTCTGCAAAGCTGAAACAACCATCTCTACTTCCAAAGGATAAGGACTGTTCAGTTTATGGTTCAACGCAAACTGACATAAGTGTCTTGGGAATCTTGCAACAACCACAGGCTGTTTTGTAAACTGCCCCCACAAAGAATCTGTTTCATATTCTAGATGGTTAGTGGAAATGAGAAATTATATTCAATAAACATCTTGAACCAAACGACACTGCCTTACAGTCTATGGTCACACCTTGATTCTTAAAGTCCTCTAACAGTCATCTCTGTTAGAGTCTTCACAAATGAAAGCAAAGGGATACTTGTTAGCCTGAAGGAACACATATGTTCTTTTTTTTGCTGCCTTGCCTCCACACCTTTTATATCTAGCACACAAGAACAAAGGTCAGCATTTCTTGAAGGCTTTTTAAAACTTGAAAAAGAGAAAATATCAGTGTCTGTCTAAATGTTCTCTAGAGCTAATAGAGTGAACGGTAACCATTATATTTTAGTCAGTGTGTAGTGAAAAGGAGTTCCTCCTTCACTTGAGCACAGGGAAACAATGAGTGACCCATTAACTTTGAAGGTTGTGGAAAGAAGATAACAGCAATTTAAGAGTCATGTGGAAGAGAAACAAGGAATTGCTGTGGGAATGCTATGTTGCTGAGAAAACAACAAGCTTGGCAGTGAAAATGGAGACTGGAAGGTGGTATTGACAGGACATATCTGTCCTGAGCTAGCATATGTTTTGCTTAAAAGTCTACTATTAACACATATATGTGCAATCTAGAAAAATGGTTTAGACAAACCTATTTGCAAAGCAGAAACAGAGACAAAGATGTAGAGAAATAATGTACTGACACCACGGTGGGGAGCTGGGGGTGGGATGGATTGGGAGACTGGGATTGATGTAAATACACTACTACATATTGAATAGACAACTAATGGGAATCTACTGTAGAGCCTAGTAGAACCTACTTAATGCTCTGTGGCGACCCAAATGGGAAGTTAATCAAAAAAGAGGAGCTATATGTATACATATGGCTGATTCATTTTGCTGTGCAGCAGAAAAGAACACAGCACTACAAAGAAACTATATTCCTATGATTTTTTTTTTAAAGCCTGAGCTGAAGTGAAAATTTCATCATTAACAGAGTTTGGTAACACCTAAAGCTTAACATCTACAGATTTCTCAGAAGGGAGGACACATTTTTCATCCACAGAAAAGGAAATCAGTGGTAGAGACTTACTACAACAAGTTCTTAAAATATGCATTTCTCATTCAATAACTTAACCCACTGCTATGACTTTATCTTAATGCAACATTTTTTTTTCCCCAATAGTATCTACCTTCGAGCTTTAAGAAAACCCTTCAGTAGTCTCATCTTCACCCAGAGTCATACATGCATCACCCTTCTGAGGTCTTCCTCCAGGTTCCAGGTATTTGCAAATATTGGGATGGCCAAAATCAAGCTGGTTTTAGAAAAGGCAGAGGAACAAGAGATCAAATTGCCAACATCCAATGGATCACAGAAAAAGCAAGAGAGTTCCAGAAAAAACATCTATTTCTGCTTTACTGACTATGCCAAAGCCGTTGACTGTGTGGATCACAAAAAACTGTGGAAAATTCTGAAAGAGATGGGAATACCAGACCACTTGCCCTGCCTCTTGAGAAATCTGTATGCAGGTCAGCAAGCAACAGTTAGAACTGGACATGGGAAACAAACTGGTTCCAAATAGGAAAAGGAGTACGTCAAGGATGTATATTGTCACCCTGCTTATTTAACTTACATTCAGAGTACATCATGAGAAATGCTGGGCTGGAAGAAGCACAAGCTAGAATCAAGATGGCTGGGAGAAATATCAATAACCTCAGATATGCAGATGACACCACCCTTATGGCAGAAAGTGAAGAAGAACTAAAGAGCCTCTTGATGAAAGTGAAAGAGGAGAGTGAACAAGTTGGCTTAAAGCTCAACATTCAGAAAACTAAGATCATGGCATCTGGTCCCATCCCTTCATGGGAAATAGATGGGGAAACAGTGGAAACAGTGTCAGACTATTTTTCTGGGCTCCAAAATCACTGCAGATAGTGATTGCAGCCATGAAATTAAAAGATGCTTACTCCTTGGAAGGAAAGTTATGACCAACCTAGACATTAAAAAGCAGAGACATTACTTTGCCAACAAAGGTCCGTCTAGTCAAGGCTGTGGTTTTTCCAGTGGTCATGTATGGATGTGAGAGTTGGACTATAAAGAAGGCTGAGCACCGACGAATTGATGCTTTTGAACTGTGGTGTCAGAGAAGACTCTTGAGAGTCCCTTGGACTGCAAGGAGATCCAACCAGTCCATCCTAAAGGAGATCAGTCCTGGGTGTACATTGGAAGGACTGATGTTGAAGCTGAAACTCCAACACTTTGGCCACTTGATGCCAAGAGGTGACTCATTGAAAAAGACCCTGATGCTGGGAAAGATTGAGGGCAGGTGGAGAAGGGGACGACAGAGGATGAGATGGTTGGATGGCATCACCGACTCAATGGACATGGGTTTGGGTGGACTCTGGGAGTTGGTGATGGACAGGGAGGCCTGGAGTGCTGCAGTTCATGGGTCACAGAGTCGGACACGACTGAGAAACTGAACTGAACTGAACTGAAAATCATGGTTCAGGTTTTTCATGAAATATAACAGAGAAACCAGAACAAACTTTTTGGCCAACCCAATAATTCTGCTGCAGGATAGCACGGAAAATACCCAATAAACATATTTCATTCCCATCTCTATTTAGCCGTAGTTATAAGGCAAAGTACAAAGTAAAACATAAATGGGCTAGTACTGCCATTGAATGAAAACAGTACAAACTTTAAACTTGAACTAAGTCAGTACTAATACACTGGTAAAAACTATCTTCCAACTTGCTTTATGGCCTATTAAATATGTAAATGTATGCCAACTTGGACAAATCTACAAAGCAAAATTTCCTTTGACTCTATATTCCTTTTGGCTGTTTCTCTCTTTTTCTGTTTCCTTCTCTTGGTGCACCTGTGCTTCCTCAACTTCTTTACTTTCCACTCACTCTTCACCCCACTGTATCAGGATACGGTCCTCAGCTCCACCCGAAGTCACTGGCAAAATAAACTATTTCTTGCCAAACCTAGGAGGCATGTTTTAGTTATTTTCCTATCTGATTTCATTGCTTTTGCTGCACTGGACATTTTCAATCTCTTTCTGAAATTGTCTGCTCTCTGCCGACATCCAACTCCCAACCTCTCTGCTGCTTCTTTCTTCATCTCCTTTGTGGATTCTTTCAAACTTCCCTTCCCTTTAAATACTAATGTTCCCTATGATGCCCTTGGCTCACTGTTCTTTTTTCTTTTTTTAGGCAACCTATTCACTCTCATGATTTCAATTCTAACCTTTAAGAGCATGTGTCCTTAGTGTAAATCTTCAATCCTGTTGATGTATTATCCTCATATATTCAATAGTCTGATTAGCATAGACATTCATACATACTTGAATGTCCTATGGATAAGGTGACTTTACTTTCTAGGTTTCCCTTGATAGTTGTAGTTTACATGTATTGTCCTGGCAAAATTATTAGTAACGGCATTTTTCACATTCATAAGTGCCCAAGTTCAGATAATAAATCATGACTTTGTATGTCTGAAAGTAAATCTGCCTTACCTTAATCTACAACCCTAACCTGCTTCCAAACTCAATGACACCCCGTCATGCAAGACAAAGCTCTCAAGTCACTTTATCTCTTCCACTCCCCCTGCTCACACACACTCAGACCATCCACCAAACCCCAATGATTTTACCCCAGAAATATTTTTGTACAAGATACCTCATTCATTATCTTCTGCTTGTGTCTTTAGGATAGACTCTCAACATTTCCTGCCTGGAATATCAAAGAGTCATCCTAAGTGTTTCTCTAGGCTCTGACATTTCAACCCCTTAAATGTACACTCCAAAATGAAGCCACGTAGTAAATTTCTGAGACACAGAAACCTGATTATATCATTCTGCTGCTTAAAATTACCTTCAAAATCATCCCTCACCAAAAGACTAACTCAAGTTCATTATATCAAGTGTGGCCCCCCATACCTGGCCCTTACCTCTCCATCTCACCTTTCTCCTGGCCTCCCACCCCCAACTCATACTTGACAACCTTGATATATGGAGTGTTTCCATTGCCCCGCCCATCACTGAAGAGTCAGGCTTGCTTGCCTTTATAGCTTGTGCTGTATAAAACATCCTGCCAGTTCTGGGCCTCTTTAACTGTCAACCATCTGTCAATATGAGGCTCAGTCACTGTCCCTCTTGGGGGCATTCTGGGGACCCCCAGAATAGTTTGTATGTTGCCCCTCCACACTTCCACAACATACTATGCACACGGCAGTCTTTTCATACATGGTATAACCTCCTGGCTCCTTGGAAGGGAAGCTATGACAAACCTAGACAGGGCATTAAAAAGCAGAGACATCCCTTTGCTGACAAAGGTCCATATAGTCAAAGCTGTGGTTTATTCAGTAGTCACGTATAGATGTGAGTTGGACCATAAAGAAGGCTGAGCACCAAAGAATTGATCTTTCAAATTAAGGTGCTGGAGAAGACTCTTGAGAGTCCCTTGAACAGCAAGGAGATCAAACCACTCAATCCCAAAGGAAATCAACTCTGAATATTTACTGGAAGGACTGATGCTGAAGCTCCAATACTTAAGCCACCTGATGCATAGAACCGACTCATTGGAAAAGATCCTGATGCTGGGGAAGACTGAAGGGAAAAGAAGTGGGTGGCAGAGGATGAGATAGTTAGACAGCTTCATCAACTCAAAGGAAATTAATTTGACCAAACTCTAGGAGATAGTGGAGGACAGAGGAGCTTGGTGTAATGCAGTCCATGGGGTCACAAAGAGTCAGACAAAACTTAGTGACTGAACAACATAACTTCCTGAAATTAATACTTTCTTAATACCTTATACCTTTCTCTCCTATTAGAGTGCAAGATTCCTCTCAGTTATGTTTACTCCTTTCAGATATTGCTTCTTAGATCTTTTTAAATTGTTTTTTTCTAACAATGCATGTCATACTTCTAAAATTGGAAGAAACTATGCCCGTATACTTTGTTTCAGTGAATCTTTTAACACAGTCATTGATACTAACATCATCCCCATTAAAGAGAAGGAAATGGGCACAGAAGGACTTGTCAGGGGCTGCACTGTTGGGTGGTATATGTTAGACAGAAGAGACAGCTGTATAAACAGTGCGGGCAGTTCTGCCTGCCATGAACTCAACTGGACAATATCCTGTATTGCATTGAAGATGGAGCCATCTTTATGGAAACCCATAGGATTTCCTCGGTGGCCCAGTGGCTAAGACTCCACACTCCCAATTCAGGGGACCTGGGTTCAATCCCTGGTCAGGAAACTAGATCCCCACTTGTGGCAACTAAAGAGTATGCATGCCACTACTAAAAAAGAAAAAAAGAAAATCCTGCCTGCTACCACTAAGAGCCAGCACAGCCAAATAAATTTTCAAAAAAGAGATGGGGCACAAACATCTACTTAGCTTCCATTTTCAGCAACTTCACACAAAGGGAGTATCTTTTCTATATTTAAATATATCTATCTTTCATTCAACAGGTTCACTTAATCCTAAACTGACTTATTCGTCTGATTCTAAGCCAAGGAAACAGTTACTTGTATGTTCTCATCCTGGTGAAAGTAACAGCATGCCTGTTTCCAATGCGGGCATCTAGACGCACAACTTCAGGGAATTTTGAGGGTCATTTGGACTACTGCATGTATATTTTGCTTTCAGTGCTGACTTGGAAAACAAATCCCTGGAAGCCGTGTGACTCATTCATGCTCTACTCCAGAACATGCCTACTTCTAGAAACTACTGGTGCAGGAGAAGCAGTACTTCTCAATCACAAGGGCTTCCCACCCTGGGTTTTTAATAGAAAAGCAGACCAAAAAAAAAAAAAAAAAAAGGAAAACAGAATAAAACATGTGGTCTATACCAGCTGCATATGCACAGCCCATGTCTCCTGAAGTAATCTGTTGTTTCTAGTAGCAGGGTCCCTGAGCCGTGCCTCAGATGGTAACAGAATCCCTCTGAATGCTTTGCCATCCACTGAGTGTTGCTTTTAAACTCTTGTTATTCCCACCAGATCAACGTTTTAAATAGCAGTTCTTAACCACATGACACTTGAATTTTACATCCCTTCACTAAGTCCAGTCTAATGATTATCTCTGGACTGTTTCTATTCATTTATTTCCCACGTTCCTTCAGGCCAGTGTAGTGACATGTGCGTAATAGCTGTGCAGAAAGAAGTGGGATAAAAAGGAGATAATGATTTTCGAACATTGGCAGCTTGCAAGATTCCTTGTCTTTTATGGAGCCTAACTGGTGAAGGGTTCTATAGCACACTTCCTCTCTTGGGAAGAAGGAAAATGGCTGCCTGGGTTAAAGGATGGGCATGTGCCTGGGTGCAAAAGGCGAGACACTGCCTCATTCTAAATGGTTTTAAAGCTCCAAGAGCTGCCTCCAAAGCTAAATGGGAAGAGATAAAGAGAAGGTACTCGTTTCTTTTTCAGTGCTCTCTAAGTCATTTCAGTCGTGTTTCACTCTTTGTGACACTATGGACTGTGGCCTGCCAGGCTCTTCTGTACCAGGTAAGAATACTGGAGTGGGTTTCCATATCCTTCCCTCCAGGAGTCTTTGCAACCCAGGGATTGAATCCACACGTCTTACGTCTCCTACATTGGCAGGTGGGTTCCTTACCAGTAGCATCACCTGGGAAGCCCTTTCTTCTTCAGCAACAGTATATAATTAAAATAACCCTGAAAATAAGACATAATACAGGTGATGAGGCCCAAGAGACGGCCTCCAGGGAGCACCACAGAGGCTGGCATTGATGCCTACAGAAAGCGTGCTGGCACTTTCAAGTCTGCTTGCTGTGGATGTTGACTCTGCTTACGTTTTCTAAGGGCAGATACGGCCAGTAAGAAGCAGTTTACCTGCCACTTATTTTATCAGCTCATGCTGTTTTTAAAAACACTAGTTTACAGTCTCTTGCATTTAATGGGGCAATAGATTTATTTGTAAAAAGGGAGGTGCATTAAACCAACACAGATGTTTCTAAGTATTGGTGTTTAAAACAACCACCACTCTCACCACCATCTTCTACTATCATCAATTTATAAAAGAAAAAAAATTTCTTAATATTAAACATTAGAAGAAGGAAATCAAGTCAGGATAAAAAAATGTCTTTAAATTGTATAAATCCTGCCTTTTAAAAAATATATGGTACAATCTCAATAGATACTAGGTCTGGGAACATGCATTTGAAGGTACACCCCCAAATATCATCTTCACAAAATAATGACAGACATCAGACACCTCATGAGTAAAGATCCCTTGATTTGACTTAAGAAAGGAGCCCATTTTAACTAAAAATAACAACGTGGTATAGTGGAAAGAAATTAGGACTTGAAGTCAGAAGTCTGAAATTTGATCCCTAGACCTGGCACTCATTAGTGGTGGGAATCTGAGGAAGCAGCTTCTTATGTTGAGGTGCCCATGCCACAGTTATAGGGTGGGATGATAATGCTGATAAATCATACCTCACGGGGCCTTTGTAATGACCAAAGTTAATGACAGATTTGAAAGTGCTTTCTAAACAGTATAGACATTTTAGCTATTAGTTATTTTTCCAAGGCATCACAGTTGTATCTTAGATTATCAGGGAGACAGTAGAGCAACCCACTGACAGGAAGAACCAAAACATATTCTGCGGACAGAGTGACAGTTTCCTTGGCTTTACAGTCCTCAGAAGAAACAGGGGATATCATTAGGATTGTTTTGGAGGCAATTTAAGGATAAGCTCCTCCATATTTATTTCCTTAACTCTCTACAGCTGCCTAAACAAGACTGTGCCAGCAAACCAGTAAATACTTCAACAATTTTCTTTTTTTTTAATAAACACACTTTCAAATAAAAGACAACTTGTAGTTAACAGATTGAATATTGAGCCAAGTAGTCAAATCCCCTACTTGCTAACTGTAGCAACATTGATGAAATATTAATCAACTAAAATAAGATTTCCTTCTTAACCTTCCAAACCAGCTTAAAATGCACTATTTCACATCACTACCAAGGTTAAGAGGAAGATTCTTATGATGTGATTGTAATTTATATTCCCGGATTTACAATTCATTTTAGAGGCATCAAGGCCACTTGGTCAAATGAAGGATACATGTGTGATGCTTAACTTCCAGCAGGAAATGGCAATGACACTCAAAGTAATAAACATGAAGGCTCTGCAGATGTAATACATTCGTTCATCTCTAAGTGCCACTCTTTGCCCAAATTACTTACATTTCATCAATTTTGAAACCTCAACTCATGTAATATTTATACACAAATGTTTTCTAGCTTCAACGTTTGGTTGGCAAACAGTAAATGACATCACACATGTACTGCTGTATGTAATATTTTAAGTTCTTCTTGCCTCTAACCAATTAGAGAAAAAAATGCAAAACTACTAAGTGTGAGCTATTTAATTTAAGAGCTTTTATTGAATGCCTGCTGCCTATGGAGCATGGTGCTACATGCTGGGCCATCAGGACAAGGAAGTCAAAGAGCCGTGCTGCGTGCTTAGTCACTCAGTCAAGTTCAACTCTCTGCCACCTCATGAACTATAGCCCACCAGGCTCCTCTGTCCATAGGGATTTTCCAGGGAAGAATGCTGGAGTGGGTAGCCTTTCCCTTCTCCAGGGGAATCTTCCCAACCCAGGGATCAAACACAGGTCTCCCACATGGCAGGTGGATTCTTTACCAGCTGAGCCACGAGGGAAACCCATTAAGATGTTGGTCATAGAACAAATCAGAGAAAGACAGGGGATCAGAATCCAGCATCTGGGGGTTTCTAGATTGGAACTCTCAGGTAGAAGCATTTTCCCAGTGGGCCTTGCATTTTCTACCTTGAAGTATTCCACAGGCTAATTATTATCTCTATTATCTGCCAACAGGATCACTAAAAGAATACTCGAACAACCACCTGCATATTTAAACAACTACAAAAGGTGATAAACAGCACTTCTATAAATTTACATTTTTTGACTACACTAACGATAGGTATATTTTCAAAACCAAGCACATGACCACTGATCATCAAACATGGTCAAAACATCCTTCTGATCAAAAAGTTATGTGCACAGCAGCCACATGATAACAGAGTAAACAACGTCTTTGGGAGCTCTCCTTTCTCCTCCTCTAGAGCGACATCTCTTCTCAAAGGGAAGCACATTTATCTTTGTCTCTGAATTTATTTGCATGTTGAGCTGTACAAGTTGAACTGTCAAGGTTGCCACTCCTAGAAGCATTTCTCTGGAATCCTTGCTTCCATTTAGAATGACTTACTTGGCTGCTTATCCAACACAAAAGTACTGAACAAAACAAGGCATCAGTAAAGCTTCTGCTGGGAGTGATGAGCAACAGACAGACTGATAGATATAGACTCTTATTAAGGGACACATAAAGGAAATCAACAAAGGACTGAAAAGACAGTACTGAGGAAGACCACTTTAGCCTGTGTGGCAGAGGCAGTTATTATTAGAATTTTGCACCAAACCCCCCAAATCCTTATTGTAACTTTCAACTTTGATTTGGAAGAAGTGCTGATAAGATGCGATTTTCTGGGAATAGAGGATTAGGAGAGGGAGTGAGGGAGTAGGAATCATTTGGAAAAACTACAGACAGGAGATAAAATTCTGGGAGCCTCTTACTTTCCCATTGTCCAAATTCCTAAATTCATGAAATGTTTTCTCTTTCTACAGCTGGTGGTTTGTCCCCCAGTAATGTTAGTTTCTCTCTGTATGGGTACAGTGTTGTTAAGAAATAGGCACTAAATGCTTGTTTTGATCAGTTTTCAAACACTACTTTCAGGCCATCTCTCCATTCTCTTTCCTTTGCTGCTTATTCTGTCTTTTGTTCCTTAGAAATCAAGATCTTTGACTTTCCTAACATCCCACCGTGGTTAGTTGCCCAATGTTTGTCTTCCCTGGAGGATGTAAGCTTCATATTTGTCAAGTTCATTGACGTGTTCCTCCTCATCTAACACAGCACTTACTACCTAGTTGGTATTCATTAAATATTTAAGGGAAGGAAGAAAAACAAACACACAAAGGAAATCTCCACACTGAGTATTGATAACTCAATTTTTCACAACACATGTACTTGGAGGATGTGGTAGTATTTCCCAAAGGTACTTAATTTTTCAAATATGCAGGAGGATTAACAATTTCCTACCAGTATAGATAATTACTTAGTAGAAATGTCAGATTGTGATTACTAAGGTTGAATTATACTAAGGTTGATCAACGGTTGGTTCAAGTACAATGAAGCTTAATATCTTAGATCAATTGATAACTGTTGTCAAAACCTTGGAAAATCAACCACCATGTTTAATGCTGAGCAAAATGTAAAATCATTAATGCAGTCTGATTTTGAGAGTGTACAATAACCAGTGAGAGACCCAGACAAAACCACGCTAGTACCAGGGCACTTACAGAGTACTGGAGCACTAGGAGACACAGCAGAGAAGGGCTTCCCTGGTGGTCCAGTGGTTAAGAATTTGTCTTGCAATGCAGGGGGCATGGGTTCGATCACTGGTCTGGGAACTAAGATCCCACATGTCAAGGGGCAACTAAGCCCACACACTACAACCAGTAAGCCCATGCACTCTGGAGCTCATAAACCACAACTAGACAGCCTGTGAACCACAACGGTAGATCTTACATGCCACAACTAAGACTCAATACAGCCAAATAAATAACTATTTAAAAAGTCATGGAAAGTTTTTTTAAAAAGAAAGCATAGCATTTGTGTGCTTACGTACATTTTGTACATGAACAGGTGAAGGCATGTTGATAAACATATAAAGTACATTTCCCTGGCATATTTAATTTTCATAACTCTAAAGTATTATCATTATGCACCTTCTATAGATGAGGACACTGGGGTTGAAGAAATGTGGAAACTTTTCAAGGTCACACAGCCTGTTGGTGGTAAATACAGAGAATATTATAAAGGCAATGAGGGGATTGAAAGGTCTAAGAAAATTTATGAGAAATTACTTACAAGTACTCTAGTGGTGATAGGAAAACTGACATTTCAAAATAAACCTTGGGTCAAGAGTCTTCTTTGTTCTGAGAAAAACCACAAAGGACCCTTTAACATATGCAAATACACACCAATTACCTCCTCACAGTTTTTGGAAGGGTTAGAAGTGGAGATGTGCTAGCCAATGTTAAACGGTCTGGTTGCTTATTTAATAGTTATCCTAGGACTTCAATGCCTTAGAGAAGATTATTTCTCTATGGATTTGGAGTGTGCCTGGCCTGTAAAACACTGATTGCTCTTAAGAAATTGCAGGCATTCTTGTATGAGAGGTTGTTTGAGGAAAACAGAACTGAGACTCTGAGGAGTAAAAAAAAAAGTGAGTTCTTCCTTAAATTTAGAGAACCAGTAAATTAAGTTGTCAAGGCTCCAATGTGATGTTATTTAAGATTAGATATCCTAGAATTTATCGATATTAAATTTCACATGACATTCCTAAAGGCAATATGCTTTGCTTATAGGGAAAGCAGGATGCAGTCTATAGTTAATGCAATATATGCATCATGTTTCTTTGATCTCATGACAGAAAAGAATCATCTTTTCATTAACAGTTTTTGGACAAATGAATATACACATGCAGAAGAATACATTTAAAACATTTAAAAAGAATGAAGTTGGACTCCCAACTTCAAGACATCCAAAACTTAACTCAAAATAGATTATATAGATGATTCAGGCTCCTGTAGGGCAGAAACCAAAAAAAAAAAAAAAAAAAAACCAAACAAACTGTAAAGCAATTATCCTACAATTGAAAACAAACCAAAAAAATGGATCATAGTCCAAAACTTAAGAGCTAAAACTATAAAATTTTTATTAGAAAACATAAGATTAATTTTTTGTGAGTCTGGATTCTTAGATATGATACCAAGAGCATGACACCAAGAACAAAACAAAAATAGATAAACTGACCTCATCAAAATGAAAACTTCGGTGGTTCATATGACATTATCAAGAAAGTGAAAGACAGCAAATCATATATCTGATAAGAAATTTGTATCCAGAATGAAGTAATATTATAATACAACAATGGAACACCAAACAATACAATCAAAAATGAGCATAAGATTTGAAACTGTGTGGATCACAACAAACTGTGGAAAATTCTTAAAGAGATGGAAATATCAGACCACCTTACCTGCCTCCTGAGAAATCTGTATGCAGGTCAAGAAGCAACAGTTAGAACTGGATGTGGAAAAACAGACTGGTTCTAAATTGGGAAAGGAGTTGTCAAGGCTGTATATTGTCACCGTGCTTATTTAACTTATATGCAGAGTACATCATGGGAAATGCTGGGCTGGATGATACGCAAGCTGGAATCAAGATTGCTGTGAGAAATATCAATAACCTCAGATATGCAGATGACACCACCCTCTGGCAGAAAGTGAAGAACTAAAGAGCCTCTTGAAGGTGAAAGAGGAAAGTAAAAACCTGGCTTAAAACTCAACATTCAAACAACTAAGATCATGGCATCCAGTCCCCTCACTTTATGGGAAATAGATGGGGAAACAATGGAAACAGTGAGAGACTTTATTTTCTTGGGCGCCAAATCACTGCAGATGGTGACTGCAGCCATGAAATTAAAAGACACTTGGTCCTTGGAAGAAAAGCTATGACCAACCTAGACAACATATTAAAAAGCAAAGACATTACTTTGCTGACAAAGGCCCATCTAGTCAAAGCTATGGTTTTTCCAGTAGTCATGTATGGATGTGAGAGCTGGACCATAAAGAAAGCTGAATGCCACAGAATTGATGCTTTTGAACTGTGGTGTTGGAGAAGATTCTTGAGAGTCCCTTGGACTGCAAGGAGATCCAACCAGTCCATCCTAAAGGAAATCAGTCCCGAATATTCACTGGAAGGACTGATGCTGAAGCTGAAGCTCCAATACTTTGGCCACCTGATGTGAAGAACTGACTCATTGGAAAGCCCCTGATGCTGGGAAAGATTGAAGGCAGGAAGAGAAGGGGATGGACGACAGAGGATGAGATGGTTGGATGGCATCACCGACTCGATGGACATGGGTTGGAGCAAGCTCCGGGAGTTGGTGATAAGACAGGGAAACCTGGCATGGCGAAGTCCATGGGGTTGCAAAGAGTAGGACACAACTGAGCAACTGAACTAAACTGAAATATAGATCTCCAAAAACCAGGCTTCCCTAGTGGATCAGCAGTAAATAATTCACCTGCAGTGCAGGAGCCACAGGAGACTTGGGTTTGATCCCTGGATCTGGAAGATCCTCTCAAGGAAAGCATGGCAACCCACTCCACTCCAGTATTCTTGCCTGGAGAATCCCACAGACAGAGGAGCCTGGCAAGCTACAGTCCATAGGTATCCATTGCAAAGTGTCAGACACGACTGAAGTGACTTAGCAGGCAAGCACATCTCCAAAAGCAACGTTATTAAAAAAAAAAAAAACAAAAGCAACGTTATAACGCATAATAAGTTGTAATGCATAATAAGTTGTTCAACATCAACAGCCATCAGGGAAATGAAAATTAAAACCATAGCAAGATACTATTTCACACTCACTATGACAGCTACAATAAAAAAAGACAATAAGAAGTGTTGATAAGGATGTATGGAGATTAGAACCCTCATGTACTCTTAGTAGATTATAAAATGATTGAGACAATTTATACAACAGTTTGCCAGTTGCTTAAATGTTAACATAGCATTACCATTTGACCTAACAATTCCACTCCTAGGAATATACTCAAAAGAAATAAAAACATATGTCCACCTTGAAAAACCTGAAAATGAATATTTATATTACATTACTCAGAACAGCCCAAAAGTGAAAACCCAAATGTCCAACAACTGATGAATGCACAAAATGGTATTATTTCCATACAGTGGCCTATTACTTGTCCATAAAAAGAAATGAAGTACATGCTACAACATGGATGAACCTTGCTAACATCATGCTAAATGAAAAAAGTCACGAAGGCCACATTTTACAAAATTCCACTCAAATGAAATGTCCAGGATGGGCATTCATAGAAAGTAAATCAGTGGTTGTCAGGGGTGGGTGGAATGAGGAATGACTATTAATGAGAACAGGGATTCTTTTTAAGACAATGAAACGACTGTGAAACTAGATGGTGGTAAAGGTTATACAAACTTTGTTGAATATGCTAAAAATTAAGTAAATCGTATATCTTAAACTGTTGAATTATATGATATGTGACATAAGTTAATAAAACTGTTACTAAAGAAAAGTGGTAATAAAAGTCAAAGGCAACACTTTAGTGAATATTGTTTAGAGACAAATAAAAAAGTACTCAATTCAGGGAAACAGACTATTTTAGAACAAAACAGTACCTCATAGGCTGGCAAAAGCCAAGGCATTTCTGTTTCTCTTATTCTTACAGTGGCTGATTCATATATTCATTCAGTTTAATTTATTCCACAAGGACTTATTCAGCACCTATTTATTCATAAACGCCTATTCTCTAGGTGATAATATTTGAATACAGTAGGAGAAAGTAACTGTTGAATTAAAAGTAAGAAAATCCATTTGTTGACTCTCTCATACTAACTCGCCCTCATAAATTTGGCTACTTAAAAGATAGTCTATAAGATATAATTAAATTTTACAAAGTCAAGCTAATAGATTGCTCATATTATAACATTGAATTTGGGATGAGGGAGAAGGAAATGCTATAGAAAACAAACAAAAAATGTGAAACGCTAATGATATAGAACAATGCAAATATTTGGCAGCAGATTAACGCTGTACTTGTAATTAGTGTACACCCTAATACATATATCAGGAATAAATTACAGACCCGGTTAGCAGAGTTTAATCTCTGGTAAAATATCTAACAGAATAATTTAATTCTTGGAAAAACACAGACATGCATACATGGAGAGACACACACACACCTTTCATCATGTCTTTGAATTTATGATTTAACCTCTGAACTTTAAGGCAGTTGTTCTGTCCAGGGATCACATATTATAGCTATAAAGTAAAAAAATAGCCAGGATGGTGCATAAAATACACGTGAGCTAGGAGCCAAGGGGCTTGTTCCGATTTAGAGCTCACTCAGTGAAAGGTGCGGAGTGGGAAGACAGTGGCATCAGCCCTTGACCGCACAGGGGCTTCTGCAATCAGAAATGTCATAACACGAACCATAACAATACGTGAGGGACCACAGTGAAACTGTTACAGACACAGGTCAGTCAGATACTTTCAACGTGGTAACAGCCGGTTTCGAGGACTCTAGCATGCCTGAGAAAGGTCAAACTCAGGGAAAATGACCTAGAAAAAAGAAGTCCAGAGAGAGGATCTAGGGGCCAAAAGAAAAAAAAAAACTACTCAGAATCTTCAAATCCTTACTCTATGGAGAATGAGCCATTCCTGTCTATTTCAGAAAAGGCCTATATAAGGCTATTCCTGGAGAGAGGCAGAAATATGCTGGTGAAAAGAAAAGGCTGCTCTGAGCTTCTGCAGCTACATTTTTTCAGTATTTCATCAGATCATACTACATACAGATTAAAATCCCCTTTTATACTCCCCAGAGGAAAACACAAAGCATGACACAAAACTGGCCCTGATTATCCCACATTTAATCAAGGTTATCCCTCTCAATACTTTGCTTCCTGATTCAGCTGAGTTACAAAAGCACCTGACTTCAGTGTCACTCCTACGTGGTTTTAATTTTTCCTTGATAAATGTGGTCAGGAAAGAAAAGGTAAAGATCCTGGCATACACTGGTCACTAATTTCCTAGTATGGACATAATCAAGTTACCAAAAATTTGGTGGCTTACAATAACAGAAGCTTATTCTCTCTCATTCTGAAGGGTTTTAGCCTGAAACCAAGATGTGAGCTTCCATGGTAGCTCAGCTGGTAAAAGAATCCTCCTGCAATGCAAGGAGACCCCGGTTTGATTCCTGGGTTAGGAAGATCCCCTGAAGAAGGGAATAGGCTACCCACTCCAGTATTCTTGGGCTTCCTGGGTGGCTCAGACAGTAAAGAACCTGCCTAACAATGTGGGAGACCTGGATTCGCTCCCTGGGTTGGGAAGATCCTCTGGAGGAGGGCATGGCAACTCACTCCAGTATTCTTGCCTGGAGAATCCTCATGGACAGAGGAGCCTGGCGGGCTACAGTCCATAGGGTCACAAAGAGCTGGGCACGAATGAGCAACTAAGCATCAGAAGGTATGGTCAGGCTGTGCTCACTGTGAAGGCTCTAGACGAGAATGGCCCCTGAGCCCTCCTAGCCTCTGACAGCGGTTGGCAGTCCTGTGTGCCCAGGCAGCTTCTCTCCAGTCTCTGCCTGATGATCACAGTGCCTTCTCTTGTGTCTTCTCTTTTGTCTCTCAAAAGGAACTTTCCATGGAATTTAAGGTGCAAATGCTTAATGCCGGATGATCTCCAGGGCCTTAATTTAAGTATGTCTGAAAAGGCCCATTTTCCAATTCGTTCCACAAACTGCATTCTCATTTTCATTCAGCGTTTGTTGCCTCTCAGTATAATGCAGTTTTCCAAAGTGTTTTCCATTTTAGCCAACAAAGTCTTCACACTGAAAGTTCTAGATGAATTATCTTTTGGTAAATTACCATTTCTTTTGCTTTTATTTTTTTTTAATTTTTATTTTTACTTTATTTTACTTTACAATACTGTATTGGTTTTGCATACATTGACATGAATCCACCACAGGTGTACACAGGTTCTGAAACATGAACCCCCCTCCCACCTCCCACCCCATATCATCTCTCTGGATCATTCCCGAGCACCAGCCACAAGCATCCGGTATCCTGCATCAAACATAGACTGGCAATTCGTTTCTCACATGATATTACACATGTTTCAATGCCATTCTCCCAAATCATCCCACCCTCTCCCTCTCCCTCTGAGTCCAAAAGTCTGCTCTACACATCTGTGTCTCTTTTGCTATCTCGCATACAGGGTCATCATTACCATCTTTCTAAATTCCATATATATGTGTCAGTATACTGTATTGGTGTTTTACTTTCTGGCTTACTTCACTCTGTATAACCGGCTCCAGTTTCATCCATCTCATCAGAACTGATTCAAATGTATTCTTTTTAATGGCTGAATAATACTCCATTGTGTATATGTACCACAGCTTTCTTATCCATTCATCTGCTGATGGACATCTAGGTTGTTTCCATGTCCTGGCTATTATAAACAGTGCTGCGATGAACATTGGGGTACACGTGTCTCTTTCAATTCTGGTTTCCTTGGTGTGTATGCCCAGCAGTGGGATTGCTGGGTCATAAGGCAGTTCTATTTGCAATTTTTAAGGACTCTCCACACTGTTCTCCACAGTGGCTGTACTAGCTTGCATTCCCACCAACAATGCAAGAGGGTTCCCTTTCTCCACACCCTCTCCAGTATTTATTGCTTGTAGACTTTTGGATCGCAGTCATTCTGACTGGTGTGAAGTGGTACCTCATTGTGGTCTTGATTTGCATTTCTCTAATAATGAGTGATGCTGAGCATCTTTTCATGTGTTTGTTAGCCATCCGTATGTCTTCTTTGGAGAAATGTCTATTTAGTTCTTTGGCCCATTTTTTGATTGGGTCGTTTATTTTTCTGGAATTGAGCTGCATAAGTTGCTTGTACATTTTTGAGATTAGTTGTTTGTCAGTTGCTTCATTTGCTATTATTTTCTCCTATTCAGAAGGCTGTCTTTTCACCTTGCTTATAGTTTCCTTTGTTGTGCAGAAGCTTTTCATTTTAATTAGATCCCATTTGTTTATTTTTGCTTTATTTCCAGTATTCTGGGTGGTGGATCATAGAGGATCCTGCTGTGATATATGTTGGAGAGTGTTTTGCCTATGTTCTCCTTTAGGAGTTTCATAGTTTCTGGTCTTACGTTTAGATCTTTAATCCATTTTGAATTTATTTTTGTGTGTGGTGTTAGAAAGTGATCTAGTTTCATTCTTTTACAAGTGGTTGCCCAGTTTTCCCAGCACCACTTGTTAAAGACATTGTCTTTAATCCATTGTATATTCTTGCCTCCTTTGTCAAAGATAAGGTGTCCATAAGTGTGTGGATGTATCTCTGGGCTTTCTATTTTGTTCCACTGATCTATATTTCTGTCTTTGTGCCAGTACCATACTATCTTGATGACTGTGGCTTTGTAGTAGAGCCTGAAGTCAGGCAGGTTGATTCCTCCAGTTCCATTCTTCTTTCTCAAGATTGCTTTGGCTATTTGAGTTTTTTTTTTTGTATTTCCATACAAATCATGAAATTATTTGTTCTAGTTCTATGAAAAATACTGCTGGTAGCTTGATAGGGATTGCTTTGAATCTGTAGATTGCTTTGGGTAGTATACTCATTTTCACTATATTGATTCTTCTGATCCATGAACATGGTATATTTCTCCATCTATTAGTGTCCTCTTTGATGTCTTTCATCAGCGTTTTATAGTTTTCTATATATAGGTTTTAGTTTCTTTAGGTAGATATATTCCTAAGTATTTTATTCTTTTCGTTGCAATGGTGAATGGAATTGTTTCCTTAATTTCTTTTTCTACTTTCTCATTATTAGTGTATAGGAATGCAAGGGATTACTGCGTGTTGATTTTATATCCTGCAACTTTACTATATTCATTGATTAGCTCTAGTAATTTTCTGGTGGAGTCTTTAGGGTTTTCTATGTAGAGGATCATGTCATCTGCAAACAGTGAGAGTTTTACTTCTTTTCGAATTTGGATTCATTTTATTTCTTTTTCTGCTCTGATTGCTGTGGCCAAAACTCCCAGAACTATGTTGAATAGTAGTGGTGAAAGTGGGCACCCTTGTCTTGTTTCTGACTTTAGGGGAAATGCTTTCAATTTTTCACCATTGAGGATAATGTTTGCTGTGGGTTTGTCATAGATAGCTTTTATTATGTTGAGGTATGTTCCTTCTATTCCTGCTTTCTGGAGAGTTTTTATCATAAATGGATGTTGAATTTTGTCAAAGGCCTTCTCTGCATCTATTGAGATAATCATATGGCTTTTATTTTCCAATTTGTTAATGTGGTGAATTACATTGATTGATTTGCAGATATTGAAAAATCCTTGCATCCCTGGGATAAAGCCCACTTGGTCATGGTGTATGATCTTTTTAATGTGTTGTTGGATTCTGATTGCTAGAATTTTGTTGAGGATTTTTGCGTCTAGGTTCATCAGTGATATTGGCCTGTAGTTTTCTTTTTTTGTAGCATCTTTGTCAGGATTTGGTATTAGGGTGCTGGTGGCCTCATAGAGTGAGTTTGAAAGTTTACCTTCCTCTGCAATTTTCTGGAAGAGTTTGAGGAGGATAGGTGTTAGCTCTTTTCGAAATTTTTGGTAGAATTCCGCTGTGAAGCCGTCTGGACCTGGGCTTTTGTTTGCTGGAAGATTTCTGATTACAGTTTCAATTTCCGTGCTTGTGATGGGTCTGTTAAGATTTTCTATTTCTTCCTGGTTCAGTTTTGGAAAGTTGTACTTTTCTAAGAATTTGTTCATTTCTTCCACGTTGTCCATTTTATTGGCATATAATTGCTGATAGTAGTCTCTTATGATCCTTTGTATTTCTGTGTTGTCTGTTGTGATCTCTCCATTTTCATTTCTAATTTTATTGATTTGAGTTTTCTCTCTTTGCTTCTTGATGAGTCTGGCTAATGGTTTGTCAATTTTATTTATCCTTTCAAAGAACCAGCTTTTGGCTTTGTTGATTTTTGCTATGGTCTCTTTTGTTTCTTTTGCATTTATTTCTGCCCTAATTTTTAAGATTTCTTTCCTTTTACTAACTCTGGGGTTCTCCATTTCTTCCTTTTCTAGTTGCTTTAGGTATAGATTTAGGTTCTTTATTTGACTTTTTTCTTGTTTCTTGAGGTATCCCTGTATTGCTATGAACTTTCCTCTTTGCACTGCTTTTATAGTGTCCCACAGGTTTTGGGTTGTTGTGTTTTCATTTTCATTTGTTTCTATGCATATTTTGATTTATTTTTTGATTTCTTCTGTGATTTGTTGGTTATTCAGCAGCGTGTTGTTCAGCCTCCATATGTTGGAATTTTTAATAGTTTTTCTCCTGTAATTGAGATCTAATCTTAATGCATTATGGTCAGAAAAGATGCTTGGAATGATTTCAATTTTTTTTTTTTGAATTTATCAAGGTTAGATTTATGGCCCAGGATGTGATCTATCCTGGAGAAGGTTCCATGAGCACTTGAGAAAAAGGTGAAATTCATTATTTCGGGGTGAAATATCCTATAGACATCAATTAGGTCTAATTGGTCTATTGTATCATTTAAAGTTTGTGTTTCTTTGTTAATTTTCTGTTTAGTTGATCTGTCCACAGGTGTGAGTGGGGTATTAAAGTCTCCCGCTATTATTGTGTTATTGTTAATTTCCCTTTCATACTTGTTAGCATTTGTCTTACATATTGCGGTGCTCCTATGTTGTGTGCATATATATTTATAATTGTTATATCTTCTTCTTGGATTGATCCTTTGATCATTATGTAGTGGCCTTCTTTGTCTCTTTTCACAGCCTTTGTTTTAAAGTCTATTTTATCTGATACGAGTATTGCCACTCCTGCTTTCTTTTGGTCTCTATTTGTGTGATATATCTTTTTCCAGCCCTTCACTTTAAGTCTGTATGTGTCCCTTGTTTTGAGGTGGGTCTCTTGTAAGTAGCATATAGAGGGGTCTTATTTTTGTATCCATTCAGCCAGTCTTTGCCTTTTGGTTGGGGCATTCAACCCATTTATGTTTAAGGTAATTATTGATAAGTATGATCCCGTTGCCATTTACTTTATTGTTTTGGGTTCGGGTTTATACACCCTTTTTGTATTTCCTGTCTAGAGAAGATCCTTTAGCATTTGTTGGAGAGCTGGTTTGGTGGTGCTGAATTCTCTCAGCTTTTGCTTGTCTGTAAAGCTTTTGATTTCTCCTTCATATTTGAATGAGATCCTTGCTGGGTACAGTAATCTGGGCTGTAGGTTATTTTCTTTCATCACTTTAAGGATGTCTTGCCATTCTCTCCTGGCCTGAAGAGTTTCTATTGAAAGATCAGCTGTTATCCTTATGGGAATCCCCTTGTGTGTTATTTGTTGTCTTCCCCTTGCTGCTTTTAAATTTGTTCTTTGTGTTTGATCTTTGTTAATTTGATTAATATGTGTCTTGGGGTGTTTCGCCTTGTGTTTATCCTATTTGTAACTCTCTGTGTTTCTTGGACTTGGGTGATTATTTCCTCCCCCCTTTTAGGGAAATTTTCAACTATTATCTCCTCAAGGATTTTCTCACAGTCTTTCTTTTTGTCTTCTTTTTCTGGGATTCCTATAATTCGAATGTTGGAGCGTTTCATATTGTCCTAGAGGTCTCTGAGATTGTCCTCATTTCTTTTAATTCGTTTTTCTTTTTTCCTCTCTGATTCATTTATTTCTACCATTCTATCTTCTATTTCACTAATCCTATCTTCTGCCTCCATTATTCTACTATTTGTTGCCTCCACAGTGTTTTTGATCTCATTTATTGCATTATTCATTATATATTGACTCTTTTTTATTTCTTCTAGGTCCTTGTTAAACCTTTCTTGCATCTTCTCAATCCTTGTCTCCAGGCTATTTATCTGTGATTCCATTTTGATTCCAAGATTTTGGGTCATTTTCACTATCAATATTCGGAATTCTTTCTCAGGTAGATTCCCTATCTCCTCCTCTTTGGTTTGGTTGGGTGGGCATTGCTCCTGTTCCTTTACATGCTGAGCATTCCTCTGTCTCTTCATCTTGGTTATATTGCTGTGTTTGGGGTGGCCTTTCTATATTCTGGGAATTTGTGGGAGTTCTCTTTATTATGGAGCTTCCTCACTATGGGTGGGGTTGTATCAGTGGCTTGTCAAGGTTTCTTGGTTAGGGAGGCTTGTGTTGGAGTTCTGGTGGGTGGAGCTGGATTTCTTCTCTCTGGAGTGCGATGGAGTGACCAGTAATGGGTTATGAGACATCAATGGTTTGGAGTAACTTTGAGCTGCCTGTATACTGAAGCTCAGGGGTGTGTTCCTGTGTTGCTGGAGAATTTGTGTGGTATGTCTTGCTCTAGAACTTGTTAGGCCTTGGGTGGTGCTTGGTTTCAGTGTAGGTATGGAGGCGTTTGATGAGCTCCTATTGCTTAATGTTCCCTGGATTCAGGAGTTCTCTGATGTTCTCAGGATCTGGACTTAAGCCTCCTGCTTCTGGCTTTCAGTTTTATTTTTACAGTAGCCTCAAGACTTCTCCATCTATACAGCACCAATGATAAAACATTTAGGTTAAAGATGAAAAGTTTCTCCACATTGAGGGACACCCAGAGAGGTTCACTGAGTTACATGGAGAAGAGAAGAGGGAGGGGGTAGTTAGAGGTGACTGGAATGAAATGAGGTGGGATCAAAAGAGGAGAGAGCAAGCTAGCCAGTAACCACTTCCTTATGTGCGCTCCACAGTCTGGACCGCTCAGAGGTATTCACGGAGTTATACAGGGAAGAGGAGAAGGAGGAAGTAAAAAGAGGTGGCCAGGAGGATAAGAGAGGGAAATGAAAAGGAGAGAGACAGATCCAGCCAGTAACCAGTTCCTTAGGTGTTCTCCACAGTCTGGAACACACAGAGATTCAGAGTTGGGTAGAGAAGAGAAGGGGGAGGGAAGAGACAGAGGCCACCTGGTGGAGAAAAAGGCGAGTCCAAAGGAGGAGAGAGTGGTCAAGCCAGTAATCTCGCTCTCAGGTAAAATTGGGTAGTGAAGTTTGGGTTTTTAAATGTACAAAATTGACAACAAAAACCAAAAAGCAAAGATTAAAAATCTAGAGTAGAGGTTGGATTTTCAAAATACAATATTAAAGAAAAGAAGAAGAAGAAAAAAAAAACAAGCCACAAGAATTATTAAAAAACAACAACAACAACCACACATAGACTATATATGGCATTTGCTTTAAAAAATAGGGTCTTTTTTTTGAAAAGTAATAGTAGGTTATAGAAACAAAAATTAAAGGAGAAATAGAGGACTTAACAATTCTAAAAAGTTAGAAAAAAAGAAAAAACAACCACTCAACAACATCAACAAACAACAACAACAACAAAGAAAAAAAAAGAAAAAGAAAAAAAAGAATGATCATAAAAATAGTAAAGGTATTTCTGTGACTTTCTCTGGTGTTGTGGGCAGTGTGGGGTCACTTCCAAGGCGGTTCCCTCTGTTTAACTTCTTCTGTTTGCTGGTCTCTTCAGTGTCTGATTTCCGTCCTGACACAGGGGGGATGGTGGTGGACACTTTTTTTTTTTTTTTAGGCTCACTTGTTCAGTCGTGCTGTGGGGAGGGAGGGATGCTGCAAACAAATAACACTGTCATGTGCACGCAGTGTCTCAGCCCCCCTGGGCCTGCCCCTGCTCACGGCGTACAAACCACTCAGGCTCTACATTGCTCCGCCGGGAACCGTCTGAGGCCGGCCCTAGGCTGCGTGCACCTCCCCGGTCTAAGCCACTCAGGTTCAGCACTCAGGTAGCCCTCAGAGGCGCAGATTCGGTTGGGACTGCATTTTGTGCCCTTCCCAGGTCCAAGTAGCTCAGGTGTGTGGCGAGAGTGGTTGCTGCAACTTATCGCCTTTCCCGTCTCTGCTGCTCAGTTTTCTGGGTGTACCGCTGGCGCCCTTTGTGAGGCAGATGGTGACTGTCCAGCACCCCCAGAAGTCTTAGCAGAGAAGCTTGTTTGCAGTTTGTTAGGTAAAGTCTCTCTGGGGCTGCGATTGCCCCCTTCCAGCCCTTAAGGCTCTGGCTGCCTGTCCCTGGCAGGGGATGGTCTGCAGCTGAATATTTCCATTCCGTCCTTTGTTCTGTGTGTGGTCCTGGCGGTGTCTTATGTTCGAGCTTTTCGCGTGGTAGCTATCCCACAGTCTGGGTTGCTAGCCCAAGTTAGTTCGTTTTGGTTACGTGTGGGGCGTTCCTGCCTGATTCTTAAGAAGCACTGCAGCGCGCGCCTCCCGCTCCTCCCTGCCCTGCCCCCACTTGCTAGTGGTGGATGCAGGCTTCTGCGCTGCCTTTCCACTGGGGGCTTGTAATCTGTTGGTTTTAATTATTTATTTATTTTTCCTTCCTGTTATGTTGCCATCTGTGCTTCCAAGGCTCGCCACAGACTCGGCAAGGAGAGTGTTTCCTGGTGTTTGGAAACCTCTCTTCTTTAGATTCCCTTCCCAGGATGGGATTCCCTTCCCGGGACGGAGCTCTCTCCCCACCTCCTTTGTCTCTTTTTTCATCTTTTATATTTTTTCCTACCTGTTTTTGAAGACAATGATCTGCTTTTCTGTGTGCCTGATGTCCTCTGCCAGCATTCAGAAGTTGTTTTGTGGAGTTTGCTCAGCGTTGAAATGTTCTTTTGATGAATTTGTGAGGGAGAAAGGGGTCTCCCCATCCTATTCCTCTGCCATCTTAGGACTGCCTCATCTTTTGGTAAATTACCATTTTAAACCACTACAAGTGGTCAATTGGATTTTGAATTTGAATCTTAATCTGTCACATACAAACTCTTGGAAAAGAATGGGATACTATTCTTTATGTTGACACCTCCTCCCATTCAATTCTGTTTCTACTTTCAATTATCTGGCAAGACCTAATTGATGATTGACCAAATATTCTTAGAATGCTTCTGAATTAAAAAAAAAAAAAAGAACTTTGTATTCATTGATTCACTCATGTACTACTCAAAGAAGGCAATGACAACCCACTCCAGTACTCTTGCCTGGAAAATCCCATGGACAGAGGAGCCTGGTAGGCTGCAGTCCATGGGGTCACTAAGAGTTTGACACGACTGAGTGACTTCACTTTCACTTTCCACTTTCATGCATTGGAGAAGGAAATGGCAACCCACTCCAGTGTTCTTTCCTGGAGAATCCCTGGGGCGGCGGAGCCTGGTGGGCTGCCATCTATGGGGTCGCACAGAGTCGGACACGACTGAAGCGACTTAGCAGCAGCAAGAGCATGTAGTACTCTTTGTCACCCAGACACCAAATTGGACTGAGTTATTGTGTATATAATAAACAAATTTGGTTAACTAGTATCTCTACATTACTGAAGAGCTTCCCTGATAGCTCAGGGAAGAATCTGCCTGCAATGCAGGAGACCCCAGTTCTATTTCTGGGTCAGGAAGATCTCCTGGAGAAGAGAAAGGCTACCTACTCCGGTATTCTGGCCTGGAGAATTCCATGGACTCTATAGTCCATGGGGTCTCAAAGAGTTGCACACGACTGAGTGACTTTCACTTTCACTTGACTTGCATACATTACTGAGTATCATGGAAGAGGGAGAAAGCAAATGAGAGTAATGCTGTATACTTGTGAATTTCAATTATTTTTTATATCAAAATTCATGACTGCCTACATCACTAAGAATCAACAGCACACCCATGTACTGACTAGTTATAAAGTTTATTTTACGAAATTTTCAATAGACACGCACTGTCACCAGTAATGTCTCTTTAGTATTATAGTAGGTGGCAAACAATCTTAAAGGAAACCAACTCCGAATATTCAGTGGAAGGACTGATGCTGACGTTCCAGTACTTTGGCCACCTAATCTGAAGAGCTGACCCATTGGTAAAGACCATGATGCTGGGAAAGTTTGAGGGCAGGAGGAGACGGGTGCGACAGAGGATGAAATGGTTGGATGGCATCACTGACTTAATGGTATGAGTTTGAACAAACTCTGGGAGTTGGTGAAGGACAGGGAAGCCTGGTGTGCCTCAACCCATGGGGTTGCAGACAGTTGAACATGACTCAGTAACTGAAAAATAAAGTGGCAGAAAGCACCTACTAAAAACAGTATTTCAGAAACTCAGCAAATTTTGGTTTGAATTCTTCTAACTACTCAAATGAGAAAATGTCATTTTTTTTAATGGCGAATAAAAGCCCTTCATTGATATATGTTAGCAGCTTTGCCATGCAAATATTTCTTAGTTAAGATTTAATTGACCTAAATATTTACAAATTATTTATCCAGTCATCCATCAACATTTTATTGCTCAGAACAAAAGTTTGCCTATTTAAGCATCCTTTCTAATTAAAAATCAGTCAAGTCAGTCCTGGGTTTGGCCATCTATCAAAACCCCAGTTATTGTTCTGATTGCATATTTCATTCTTTGGCTATGAAAGATAAACTAATTATTGGATATTAAAAGCAATGAACATTTGAAATTTACTGTGAATACACAATGATCAAGGCTCAAAAACCATGTTGCCAAAAGCCTCAGTCAAGTACAGTACAACACTCTAATTTTAACACATTAATCTTTATTACCATCATTGCCACAATTGTCAGATGGTACTCAAGGAAAACTCAGACAAGGCTCACTATAGTCCCCACAAGAAGAGTCTTTTTCAGTGATGCTTTCTGATCATCTACTGCTCATCAATGTGATCTTTTCACCATAAAAAGCATTGACTGCCACATAACTGATAAGTTAACTGAAATTAATCTCAGAATGGATTGCTTTATTGATGTATCTTATACATATATAGAGAGAGGTCATAAAAGTAGAACGTGGGGTGTTTTTTGCACCTAAGAGTCTCTTTCATATATTATCTTCATCCTTCCTTTTTTCTTTCCTTCCCTCTTTTATTTCCTTCCCCATAATACAAGCTCAGGAGGTAGATAGGCAGGGTTTGAATAGTGTACCAACCTAGTGTCTTTTCCTACTTCATGTAAGGTACCAACAGAGTTCAGTATATCCATCGCTTCCTTCAAAAGAACACCACCTTGCCATGGCCAGGACAGCAGGCAGGGGACTGACTTCCTGAGTGACTTAATTTTACCATCAGCAATTTGGAGGTACTTATGTATGAATTATAGTCATCCCCAGCAGGAGATGATGAGTAGCATAAGTCTTTTGTTCTGAAGATCCAAACTGTTGTAAAATAGCTGAACTTCTTCCAGGAACCAAGGCCCCAAACAATGTTTATGAAGCAATCAGTCTGACAGGCTAAAGTCTGGAGTTATTGGATTAGTCTCTTGGAAGCTCTTCATAATAATCTACATTTAAGGTACATCTCTTTCTCATGTCGGGGAGGAATAATATGGGAGTAAAAGAAAAAAATTTATGATAATATGTCATTTACTGCTTGGGGATGTAAAGTTTGCCAACCCACACTTATTTATCATAAAACATCAATATTCAGAATGTTTTACAACCTAGCAATAAATTGGAAATTTGCATATTAACTTTTAGAGAAGAAATATTGTTATTAATTATTCTCATTATGGAACCTGAAACCAATTATATTAAAATTAGAGTCACAAATATATGCATAATTGTGGTATACACATTATGGTTTTAGATATTAATGGTAAATCAACATTATGACAACATCAAGGAAGCCTATAATTAAAAAACTAAAAACAAACAAAATAATAATGAAGTCTATGAAAGGTTGTAAACATATTTAGAAATCAAGTTTGTGTTTACAAAAGAAAAATTTTACTAACCACTCACATCTATAGTTTCAACATGAATTCCATGAGAAACAGTAGTTTTAGCTATCATAGGGGAACTACACCTGTTATCTGCCCAAAAGTAAGGTGGCCAGATTCTGATGCTGGGTCCTCTCCCTTTCACTGCACCCTTGGTTAAAGTTAGCTCATTTCACTAATCTACAGATTCTTAATCTATGAGATAAAATTAATGCCTATACTTCTTCAGGTTATGTTGAAAACTAAATGGATGCTTCCAAAGTGGTTAGCATAATCTCTGACGTGGAGTAATTAAATCGTAATAAAAAATAATAACAGCTAACATTTATTAATGTGTGCTAGACAATAACCTAGGAGTATTTTGTTGTTATTCCCGTCGCCTAGTCATGTCCGACTCTTTGCAACCCCATGAACTGCAGGACACTAGGCTTTTCTGTTTCTCACCATCTCCTGAAATTTGCCCAAGTTCAGGCTATTGCTTCCAGCCATTTCATCCTCTGACGCTCTCTTCTCTTTCTGCCCTCAATCTTTCCCAGCATCAAGGACTTCTCCAATGAGTTGGCTGTTTGCATCAGATGACCAAAATACTGGAGCTTAAGCTTCAGCATCAGTCCTTCCAAAGAGTATTCAGGGCTGATTTCCCTTACGATTGACTGGTTTGATCTTGCAGTCCAAGGGACTCTCAAGAGTTTTCTCCAGGACCACAGTTTGAAGGCATCAATTCTTTAGAGCTCTGCCTTCTATACGGTCCAGCTTTCACAATCTTACATGACCACTGGGAAGACCATAGTCTTGACTATACAGACCTTTGTCAGCAAAGTAATCTCTCTGCTTTTCAACATACTGTCTAGGTTTGTCATAGCTTTCCTGCCAAGAAGCAATCGTCTTCTGAATTCATGTCTGCAGTGATTTTTAGAGCTCAAGAAGAGGAAATCTGTCACTACGTCCACCTTTTCCCCTTCTATCTGCAATGAAGTAATGGGGCTGAATGCCATGATCTTACTCCATTTTACGGATAAAGAAACTGAGGCAGAGAGAAGGACGCTGTCCCAGGTCACAGGGTTATAGAATAAACAATTTCAACCAAGGTACTCTGACCTCAGGACTTGTGTTCTTATCTCATATACCTAACCTCTTAATAAAGGTTAGTTGTTATTCTTATTTTTAAAAGACAGAAAAGAAGTGGAAAATAGGGGAAAGAGAAGAAAAGACAGATGAAAAACATAGAGGCAGCTATTTCATCATTTTTTCATGTTAGGAATCATTCTGTGCTTTTACTAGGAATTATTCTCATGTCTTAAACTTTAATCTTCATAACAATCCTAAAAAAGAAGTATTGGATGAGAAGTCTCAGTTCTAGCAGCAGTATAAAACACACAAAGTGGAAGGGGGCAATGGACAACATTGCACTCTATTTAAACTTAGGCAAGAGTATCTCAGTTTCTCAAGCTGACATCCACAAGTTTTAAAATAGTGACTTGGATATTTTGTAAGCCTGTAAGTGTGTATTACTTTTAAAATCCATATCTATATGTCAGAGAACAAAATTGCCCTGTTGACTAACTGTGCAAGGTGATTCTCAAGCAGATTTGGGCTGGTATGGTGGTGCTAGTGGTAAAGAACCCACCTGGCAATGCAGGAGACATAAGAGATGGGGGTTTGATCCCTGAGCTGGGAAGATCCCCTGGAAGTGATTGTGGCAACCCACTCCAGTATTCTTGCCCGAAGAATCCCCATGGACAGAGGAGCCTGGTGGGCTACAGCCCATAGGGTTGCAAACAGTTGGGCATTACTCATGCCACTGAACACATATGCACACTTGGTTGCGAAGTGGGTGGTGAGGATGGTGGAGCTGGAGCACTTCATTCTATATAGATACAGCCCCTGAAAAAATCCCCACCACGAAGCAGTGAAAAATAATAAACTGAAATTCCTTCCAGTCCTGGCCTGATCTTCTGATTCAGTTGCCTACCTAAGAATTAAAGAACAACCAACTTGCTTTTCCCCTTGCAGGGTGGAGAGCTGAAAGGAAGTTGCTAAACACTTTACTGAAACGATGCATAATCTCAGGCCAGGTTTTGAGGATACAAATCAACTTCAGTGGCGTTTTTGATGTGCTCAGTGCATGAACTTTTTTATTAGGCTAAGGCCTCCTGACCCCAAATATCCTTATCTGGAATTAGGATACTAACTGTCTTCTACACAAGCTCAAGGTAGAAATATTTGCATCCATCTCCAAAGCACTACCAAAGGAGCATCAGAAAGTCCTTGAACAGAGTGGTTCAACTCATGTCCCACACATGGGCTGATGACTTTAACAGCCAATCCTTATAACTTATTCATTTATTCAACAGTTATTATTGCAAGTTTACTAAATGCCAGGTGCTGGATAGACCCTGGTAAACTAATCGATAAAGTTTGCTAGCCCAAGGTGAAACACAAGGACTAGATGGTGGAAAGGGCATTGGTAGTCTGCCATTAGAAACAGGCTCAGTGACAGATAGAGAAGTGGCTGCCCCTGGCTTAATATTGCAGAGGATGGAAAACAAAATGTCCTCCAAGTTACATTACAACACTCTATGCTCATGAAAATGTCCACACCTCATCAATTGTGCTGTGCCTGTTTAATCAAGGAATGATTTCTGTCCTGAAGATATTGAACTAAGAAAAGTGGAGGTCCTGAGAGGCATCACCTCCATTGACTATAATTTTTGCTTATGTGAATTAATTTATTTTTTAAATGCTGAATACAAGAGATTACCAAATTCTGTCTATGAAAGCAGCATAATATTTTAAAAATAAACCATAATGATATCAACCTTATAAGAGTGTCATACAGATAAAATTATAGAAGGTATATAAATGAGATTTGAAGGTAGAACATATTAGATAAAGATGAAGAGTTTTTTTCCCTTATAAATCAAAGTGAATCTAAAGCAGACACAGGACAAGGTGCCCCAGATTAGGAACTAAACCTGCTGTTCTTTGGCTTATACTTTTTTTTTTAATTTTTAAAATCTTTAATTCTTACATGCATTCCCAAACATAACATCTTTCTGGGTCATCCCCATGCACCAGCCCCAAGCATGCTGCATCCTGCGTCAGACATAAACTGGCGATTCAATTCATGATAGTATACATGTTAGAATGTCATTCTCCCAAATCATCTTCTAAAATTCCATATATATGTGTTAGTATACTGTGTTCTTTGGCTTATACTTATTAATTACGTAAATAACAGTAATGTAGTTATTTCTATATTTAATTTTTTTTAAAGATACAAGTCAGGAAAACATTAAGGTCCATTTCAGCCATAAAATCATTTAATTAAAACTGAAGAAATAGTCTCACTTGTGTATTACTGTGCAGTAAGTATGATCAAAAGAAAATATTTTTCTTCCCTCAATGATTATGAAAATGCTTGTGGAGAAAGCAAACATTCAGTAACATTCAAAAGATGTGATTGTCATACTTTACCTCATGTCACTTAAAAATAGATATTTTATTCTAAACAATTAAAAAGAATTTTTGAAGAGAGTCAATGTCTTAATTTTTTTATAATTTAAAAAGGATAGAAAAGAAAGATCTACAAACTACGTTAATAATCAAGGTGACAGACTCTAGAAAGTGACTATAAGAGAAAGGGTGCAAGTTTACAAAAAATATGTATCATCCCCCAAATAAATTTATACATATATTTTCTTTGTGGTATCACTGAACAGGTAATTGATAAAGGAGTTCCTTTATTCCCATATATAAATCATTCTAGACTCTGGAGATACAGGGGGTCATGGAGAATCCCAGGAACAGGGGGAGCCTGGTGGGCTGCCGTCTATGGGGTCACGCAGAGTCAGACACGACTGAAGTGACTTAGCAGCAGCAGCAGCACAACTTAGATTATATTAAGGGAGTCGAATGGAGAGAAAAAAGAAATACACAAAATTGTTTCGTGTCATGGTAAGTCCTAATGATTGAAAAAGATGCTGTTATGTAGAAAAGTAGAGGGCTACAAGAAGACAGAGGACAGGAGAAGAAATGCTGCTGCTGCTGCTACTGCTAAGTCGCTTCAGTCATGTCCGACTCTGTGCGACCCCAGAGAAGGCAGCCCACCAAGCTCCCCCGTCCCTGGGATTCTCCAGGCAAGAACACTGGAGTGGGTTGCCATTTCCTTCTCCAATGCGTGCAGGTGAAAATTGAAAGTGAAGTTGCTCAGTCATGTCCGACTGTGCGACCCCATGGACTGCAGCCCACCAGGCTCCTCCATCCATAGGATTTTCCGGGCAAGAGTGCTGGAGCGGGATGCCATTGCCTTTTCTGGAAGAAATGCTAGGAACTGCTTTTTCAGAGACCGTGTCTAGGTTAAACATGCTGCTACTGCTGCTTCTGAGTCGCTTCAGTCGTGTCCGACTCTGTGCGACCCCATAGATGGCAGCCCACCAGGCTCCCCCGTCCCTGGGATTCTCCAGGCAAGAACACTGGAGTGGGTGCCATTTCCTTCTCCAATGCATGAAAATGAAAAGTGAAAGTGAAGTCGCTCAGTCATGTCTGACTCTTAGCGACCCCATGGACTGCAGCCTACCAGGCTCCTCCGTGCATGGGATTTTCCAGGCAAGAGTACTGGAGTGGGTTGCTATTTCTTTCGCCAATGCATGAAAGTGAAAAGTGAAAGTGAAGTCGCTTAGTCATGTCCAACTCTTAGCGACCCCATGGACTGCAGCCTACCAGGCTCCTCTGTCCATGGGATTTTCCAGGCAAGAGTACTGGAGTAGATTAGACATGCGTGCGCGCTAAATTGCTTCAGTCCTGTCCGACTCTTTTGCAGCCCCATGGACTGTAGTTTGCTATGATTCTCTGTCCACGGGATTCTCCAGGCAAGAATACTGGAGTAGGTTGCCATGCCCTCCTCCAGGGGATCTTCTCAACCCAGGAGTCAAATCTGCATTTTCTGCACCAGCAGGCGGGTTCTTTACTACCAGCGTCACCTGGGAGGCCCAGGTGAGACATGGTGCTATGGAAAATTTCTCTTGGGAGGTCATATCTCATTTGAGAACAGAAAATCATAGGAAGTGAGCATGTGAAGGATCCGGAGAAAAGCAAATAAGGCAGGGAGAGTGAAAATATCAAGGCCCTGGTGCAAAAGACCATTTGTCATCTTCAAGAAATGAAAATGAGACTATGGTAATGAATTTGAGATTTATTCTAAGTGCAGTACAAGGTATAATGCAGGAAAGTGGAATGATCTCATTTACATGTTTAAAAGATTACTCTGGCTGTTTTATGATAAATGGTTAGGGAAAAGCTAGAGAAGATGCACAGAGAGCAGGTATAAGCGGATGTGTAGAAACAGTACATCTTGATTTCCACCAGGCAAAGGTCCTCATAACTCTAAGAACAAGTAGGAGAAACGGGTACAAGTGTAGCATGTTCAGGTAAATCCGTAGCTAACTGAACAAGAGTATGTGAAGGATATTGATTTATAAATTTAATCTCATTTTAGTGGACATTCTCTACTGGCAGGCTGCCCTGTCCAGGTCAACATTTTTTATCAATTATTTGAATGGACACACGCTTATCACATTTTCTGCTACACTGAACGAGAAGGATAATCAATACGCCAGATTTTTTAAAAACAGATTTAAAACTATTTCAACTGTGATGGAACAAAGGGTCACTACTCAGAAGGTGAATATAATAGAAGTAAATATAATATTCTGAATTTAGGTAATAAAATAACATGATTGGGGAGCTCTGGATTAGTAGCCATTCATGAAAAATCAATCCTCTGAAATAAAGTTGAAATATGAGATTGGAACTTTAAAAACAAAAACAAAACCAGTGAGTATCATTATCAGTCCCATTCGCCAAAAGAGACACTAATTTCATAGGATACTACTGTTTCCACTGTCCTCTGCAAAGGTCAAGATACATGCATAGAATTAAGTACATTTCTAAAGGGTCACTGCTTGATATATAATTGAGTGTAATTGTGTTGTGAAGAAATTGGTTGTGGATTAACTACCTAGAGAAGAAAATAAATATGGGACAGGGAGTATGACCATATTTTCAGATTTGAATCCTAACCAAAATGATAAAGTACCAGAAATTAAGATGAGAGATTTAAATACCTACTTCAATTTCAAGGAAGAGATATTTGAACTTGTTTTTGTGTTTTTGCACAACTAGAGCAACTACAGTTCAGGATGCTTTGTAATGAACAGAGAAGTTCTCTGTCTTCAGAATTTTTCAAACTGAATGATTACCAACCAAGGATTCTGAGGGTTGTAGAATATTAGGCATGAAGAGTGGGGAAAGCAGGGTAGATGCCAAACTCAGGCCACTCAAATGCAAAATGAGTGAGAGAGCTTTTACTTTGGCTGAGCTGTCCTATTTAAACGTGCATCGACTCTTTATGGCCCCATGGACTGTAGCCCACTAGGCTCCTCTGTCCATGGAATTTTTTAGGCAAGGATACTGAAATGGGTTGCTATTTTCTCTTCCAGGGGATCTTTTCCATCCAGGGACGGAATCCACAGCTCTTGTGTGTCCTGCATTGGCAGGTGGATTCTTTACTACTGTGCCACCTGGGAAGCCCCTGTTTAAATGACTGTAGCTGAATAAGAGATTCTGTCTTTCCAATATTTTTGGTAGTAGAAATATATGGACTTTTACAACAGGAGAGTCTTGAGAGTTAGTAATTTATGTTTTAATTGTCATAAATTAGAAAAATGAAAAGTTGCTCCTGGTATGTTAATCTCTTTTCTGGTGCTATTATTGTTACTGTTTTTTAAAATTTCCTACACTATGAAATCCAAAAATAAAAGAAATTTAATACGGAGGTTTCCCTACTTTAGGAGTTTATGATCATTTTCTAAAATGAATCCAAGAAAATCTCCTTGTTAAAAATAAATATAGATATTAGATTTGTGTTAAACCAAGAGAAATAAACACTTTGGTTCTATACCACTCAATCAGATATATCCTCCTTTTTTTTTTCTGCACACCTTAGATTGTTTGGAAGACTACCTCAGAAGAAATTAAAAAAATAAAATAATCCTGGAGTTCCATGTATACCTAATACTTAGAAAACTATTTCTCAATTAATAAAAATGCCACCAAATGGCAATAATAGATTAAGCACTGGGTATTAGGTATATTTGGTGTTGAGTTTCCCAAGATTTTATTAATGAGACTATTTTACAGTGTTACTGCCAACAGATTTTGTAATTAGGAAACCTTTGACATTAATGCACTGCTATATGAGTTGGGATTTTACACAAGGAAACATATAATCATATGCAAATACATAAATGCTCTAAAATACAGCTGAACAGCCATCCTCTAAGGCATCTCTTTTAAATGTGTACTGACTGCTCCTGCACGTGGATTTTACTTTCAACTTGCTATTTCTAAATTCCACTATTTTCCATATGCTCACAAACTTTTATTAGGCGGTGGTCTTAAGAGATGGCAAATTCGTTTTTGAATGTTCTAAACCAGAAATGGAAAAGGTAAAGCTTTGATTGTCTCTACTTTTTGTTTATGTAATGGCTTTCAAAATGTCCCTTTTCTTTCAAAGAAGAAAAAGAACTAGAGAATTACAGGATTAATACACTACCAAGGTTTTCTCTTTTCCAGCTGTGAGCTTTATGGCTAAATCATTTCGTACATTGATTATTAAGTTACTGGCAGTTCCATTGCTTGCTTATACACACTCTCCTTAAAATGTGTGTGTGTATAACCTGTTGTATATGTAAACTTTATGTGTATAAATTTGAGTGTATGTGAATTTATGTGTATAGGGCATAATATAACCAAGTTATCATAGAGTCAAACTATCTCAACCCTCTTAAGTTCAGAAGAATACATCTTCCCATTCAGATTTACAATTTATCCTACAAAAAAGATATTTTGCAAATATTATGAAAGGTAAAGAAGACCAATATGATAAATTGAAATCTCTTTGATCTTTAAGATAAACTGCTTTAAAGGTTGATTGGTACAATGGCACAAAAATTCAAAGTCACATTTGCAATATGATATAATTGCTACTTACAAGCAAACTGAAGCTTTGCTTCTCTGCTAACAATTGTTCCAAACGAGTTTGTTGCTATGCACTGGTACATTCCAGCATCTTGGGTTTTATTGGGGTTATTGATCAACAAGCTGCCTTCAACAACACTGTAGCGGAAATCCATACCAATGTCAACATCTGTTCCATTTAACTTCCACCTATAGTATAAAAATGCCAGTGGATAAAGTTTTGTAATATTAAACAATATTTCTGAATTGTCTAAAATATATATAAAAAAGCTACAAATAGCATGAAATATCATCTGTGACTTTTTTTTTTAACCATGGTAAAAAAAAAAATTAGAAAAGCTCTACATAGAAATGGTGTCAATGCAAACGTTTATGACATGAGCACATCCTTTTTAGGTAAACTGATATTAAAATTTTAACACCTGTTTTTATGACTATTTGCAGTGCTACAGACACTCCACTCCTTTTTTTTCTTTTTTGGAAATTTTCCGTAGCATCTTGTATAAGCATCTTCAAATACCACTCCTCAGTAAAAGTTCTTTTTCTGGTTTGCAGTCATTCTTTAATAGGTCTATAGAGATAACAGAATACCCCACTTTCGGGTAGTTGGCTGAGTATTTGATGAAATTGCAGCAGATTTGCTTTGACTTGGTCCTTAATATGACTGAAATGGCTGACTACAAAGCAGAGGAATTCTATTGATTTAGAGCTGTCTTAGGAACCAAACTAGCCTTAACCGTGTATCACTTTGAAGATCTCCTTAGCTACTGGCACTCAAACATCAATCAACCAGCCCAATAAACTGTAGATCAGGCCATTAGGTAACAGACGCAAAGAGGGTTTTCTTGTTTGTTTACTCAGATCATCTAAATCTGTGTACACAGTCTGGCCCAATAAATTAGTTTTAGTAGGACTCACACATTTAAACAGCAAAACTTTAGTAACAAAATCTACTTTTTGTTTCCTTTCTTTTTTACTAAACAGCCAATAACATTCCAGAGAGCTTATTTTAACCAAAGGGCCTTTCAGTAAGTTGTTTTAATATGTACAAACTTTCAAACGAATATGATACAATGACTGTCTTGTTTTTTCCCTCTTCCTTCCCCACTATACTACATAAAATATTGGCTTGACCAGAAAGTTCATTTGGGTTTTCTCATAACATCTTACAGAAGAGCCCAAATGAACTTTTCGGTTAAACCCAAATCAGGTAACGAAAACAGCATAGTCAGAGTATCTGAATTATCATCAACAGTTTCCTAGGAGCATTCACCCTAGGGGACTAAAAATAAAGCAAGACTAGAGCACAAAGAAAATTGATCAGAAGCAACAACAGGATTAAAGAGTGAGAATCAGTCATTTTATTTCCTTCAAACCAACAAATTAAAAACACAATATTTAAATGCATGCATATACATACTCTTACGTATCAAGTACTCTTGCCTGGAGACTCCCATGGAGGGAGGAGCCTGGTAGGCTACAGTCTGTGGGGTCGCAAAGAGTCAGACATGACTGAGCGACTTCACTTTTCACTTTCACTATATACATATATACTCACTGTGCACCCTCTTATAACATTCTGGGGCACTCGGGCTGGTATGCATTATGTAAAAGGATTTAAATGAAAAAATGAAAGGTCAGTCACTTTCAGATTTTGGATACTGGTTATCAACAAAAACACGTTAGGGTGAGTGCTTTTTTTCCACAAAGGTGTCTCTCACACTGCAATCTTAAACCACACGTTTTCTAATGAAGTCTTCCTCAGTATCCTTGGTCAAGATAAATCACAGCTCCCCCCAGCCTCCTACGGAATTCTCCTTACTTGTTTAGGCGGGCATTCTGCCTTCACTTCAGATAGTTTGTCTGTATCAAGTCCTGTCAGTCACTTAGAACTTGACACTCAAAGTTCTCAATCAATGCTGTGGCATTTCACTAAATATTTTACTTCTTGGCTGGATATTTTAGCTGTGTGCGTACACAACTTATGAAGCATCCTAGCCTACCACAGCATCAGTTCAGTTCAGTCGCTCAGTCGTGTCTGACTCTTTGCGACCCCATGAATCGCAGCACGCCAGGCCTCCCTGTCCATCACCAACTCCCGGAGTTCACTCAGACTCGCGTCCATCGAGTCAGTGATGCCATCCAGCCATCTCATCCCCTGTTGTCCCCTTCTCCTCCTGCCCCTAATCCTTCCCAGGTGTATGTTTGTTCATGTCTGTGTCTTTGAAAAGTGAAAATATAGAAACGGGCTGGGGAAGGTGGACCTGATCGAGAAATGGAACATAACTCTTTGTGTGTTTGTTTATAAGAAGATGGGTATTAGAAATTGAAACTGTTCTTAAGCTTGACAGTAATTCTGTGTTCTGACACAGACAAGAAAGTAATAAGCAATAAAAAGAGAACAGCCAGGTTATATCCTAGCAGGTCTATATGCTCATGAATCTCCAGAGCTGCCTGCCTGCCCTAGATATTTTTTGAGTCAGCTGGTCACATCTCTATCATAACTCTCACTTCAAATGATAGTGGAGCAATTTAACATGACAAATCTAAAAGCTCAAAGAGGAAATTGCAATATAATGTGAGCCACAAGCAGAGTATGGAACTCGGGAATGAGACCACGTGAGTCTTTTTAGAAAAGTCTTTGTAGGGAGAATGAGAACACCTCTGCGGGTCTGTCTACATATGTCATCTCAACTTAAATGTTCCGTAGAAAGTCCATTAATCTCCTTTATTACCTGCTTTTACGTACAACGCATTATTTAGAAAATAAAGCACTTGCTGTGAAATGCAGCTGAGTCTCCTTTACAAAGCCCTATACCAAGTTTTATTGCAATGCAGTCACTATTCATTCCAGTTGAATGGGGACTGCACTGAATTCCTTATCTTATTCCATACTGAAACAGTCTTGAAAAATTCACAATTTATTTTCAGTGTTTGAGGAGTCTTTTAAGAACTGGTCATAGAGAGGTATACTTATTTGGCACACAGAGATTTTCCCTAGGGCCAAGACAAATGGGTGAGTCTCATAAGCTGATTTCTGCATCACTTGGGGCAACACAACGCCACCCTCTTCAGAGGAGGGTCTGTGCACAACCAAACATTGTGAAACTCTGGAAGGTACCATTTTCAGATCTTAGTGGGAAGCTATCTATGGGATGTACTGTAGCAAAACATCCCCTTTTCTTTGTTCACTATTTCAAACTGGCAGCTAAGAAGGGGAAGGACCTTTCTGACCTGGAATCTGTAGTCTGCAAACCAAGCTGAATACTAACTTCACAGTCAAAGTACTTCCATCAAGTACTTGACCATCCTTTCTGACAGGAAAGGAAGGCTGAGAGCCATAGGTAATGTCACATTTCCTCAGGGAACTTTAATACAAGGCAAGTGTGCACAAGTCAAAACTTCCTAAGTTTTTCTGGGTCTGAGTCAATCCTTTCAAAATTGAAGGGCAGGAAACTGAAAAGATAAGGCTCTGTTCAGGGAATAAACACAAAGAAGAGGGGCCAATCAGGGTGCTTGAGGGAAAAGCCTAATGGCGAAGACCCCCATGGAAAAATCACCTTGAATTTCTCCCCCTCAAAGTCAGCCTGAGCCCAGAAAAAGTTCAGCAAGAAAGATGTTGAAAATATCTGATCTCTCCATTCTTTCTCTTGCTCTTTGCTTCAACAAAAGGGAGTTTTAGCTCCTAGGTACCAATGAGCTATTATTTCATGAGAAACTGCTGAAAGTATAATAAAGGAAAAGAAAGTACACTGTAACCAATTCCTAGTGCATGTGATTAAAAGTTTTCTTCTCAGTGTTTCCCAGCAATCTTTAAAAACATAATAGGTTTCTGTTCCTCTGCTTGTTTTAAATAACAAAGCAAGCCCCTATATCTAGAAACACAATGTTACAAAGGCAGAGTTAATTAAAGGTCACACTTTGGGGAGAAACAAAGCAGCAACTTGCCAAATTCTGCTGCAAATTTTCTTTTCATTTATTGCTCACATTTGAACTTACGCTTGGTGATGTACTAAAAACTGGGGGCCATTATATCATCATTTATGCGTGTAGGAACCTTTTCCTCTTGCATTTATTTATTTATGTATTTTTACTACATTAAGCATTAAAAAAATATTTGATATAGCTTTGAATTCAACTTAATATAGGGAGAATAACTACATATTCTGATGTGTCCAGGGCAGTTTTGGGTATAAACTTATTGTCCTAGAAAATTATTAACAGTGGCCTTTTGCTCTCATAAGTGTCCTGGTTTGGATAATAAATACATGTTCATCCTAATTATATGGTCTATTGGAGAGGATATTTTTTTCTTTCTACAATATACTTTCTTTTTCCATCCCTATGACAAAAGATGATTAGCCCTAAATTCAGTTAAGTATATCCTTTTCTGGGAAGCTTTTATTGACATGCTCCCTCTCTTTCCTGAAGCAGACCTTCTTTCCTCACGATACCCTAGAACCTGGACATCTTTTCCTCACACTTAACCTTGTCCTTCCTTCTCTAGGCACTCACCACCAAAGCATACAACTTGAACATGTAGTTTATTCAGCTTTGAATTCTTCAAACCTAGCATGGTACTGGAACACTGCAGCTGCTTAATATGGTGGTTTATACACCTTTCCTAAAGGATGTATTTTCTAGAATCCTAATATACACCCTAGTTCAAAGCAGAACTACCATGAAGGAATCTTGTGTGGAAACCCTACATAATTCAGCCAGGGTCATTCCTGAGTCAACTCCATGGACTAGATTTCAGCCTGAAAAATCAGTGAAATGGTCCAAAGAATAATGCTATGTTTGATGAATAAATGAACTGGCACACAAACTAAATTGTAAAATAGTTTCTACTATGTTAATGCCACCATCCTTCCAATTTGAAAAGTATCTACCTCAGCTCAAATTCTTCCTCTATAACTCTTGGATGATTCCAATCTCTTCTTCCCCTAAACTGTGATACACATGCCATATATTCTTTTGGTTTTCACATACTAACACATAGTGATTATCAGCTTAAGGTTTATATCATTAAATGTGAATAGAGATAAAATTATATTTATAAGATACATGTAAGTTACAACGACTCACAGGACAGTAAAGATCCCTAAGAAACAGAATATTATTACTTTTGAAGTCTCCTATTTCCATTTTCATTCCAATCATTTCCCTCTGAATGGTGCGTGATAACTCCAAATTTTTGCTATTTCATTCTTTTGATTTTCTTTATGATTTTATCATGTATGCTAGTATCCTTAACCGGAGAAGGCAATGGCACCCTACTCCAGTACTCTTGCCTGGAAAATCCTATGGATGGAGGAGCCTGGCAGGCTGCAGTCCATGCGGTGGTGAAGAATCGGACACGACTGAGTGACTTCACTTTCACTTTTCACTTTCATGCATTGGAGAAGGAAATGGCAACCCACTCCAGTGTTCCTTCCTGGAGAATCCCAGGGACGGGGGAGCCTGGTGGGCTGCCGTCTCTGGGGTCGCATAGAGTCGGACACGACTGACGTGACTTAGCAGCAGCAGCAGCAGCAGTATCCTTAAGACACTACTCTATCTTACCTGCTTTGGAACTTAATAAATACAGGATTGTACTCTTTGTATTTTTTTGTGATTTGCTTTGTTTACTCAAAGTTATGTTCCTATGATCGTGTTGTTGCGGCTCTAGTTCATTCATTTTCACTACTTCATTGGGTTACCTTGTATGAATATGCCAGGTTATATTCAGTATACTACTTATGCTAAATTTGTTCTTGCAAATTTCTGTCAATCTGATGAGTTTGAAAGAGTTTGTCATTTTAGTTTTAATTTGTACATTTCTATTTATTAATGGGGGCTATTTATTCCCTGGTGGCTCAGACAGTAAAGGGTAAAGAATTCGCCTGCAATGCAGGAGACCTGGGTTCAAGCCTTGGTTTGGGATGATCCCCTGGAGGAGGAGGGCATGGCAACACACTCCAGTATTCTTGCTTGGAGAATTCCCATGGACAAAGAGCCTGGCAAGTTACAGTCCATGGGGTTGCAAAGAGTCGGACACGACTGACTAAGTACACACAGGGCACATTTACTAGTGGTAATCTTATTGTATGTTTAATGGATATTTAATAGTCTTTTTAAGAAGTCTTTTGGTAACGTTTTAATTAGGTTACATGTCTGTTACCTTTTGATTTGTAGGAATTCTTTAAATAGTTCTGCTGCTGCTAAGTTGCTTCAGTCGTGTCGGACTCTGTGCAACCCCATAGACAGCAGCCCACCACGCTCTCCCATCCCTGGGATTCGCTAGGCAAGAGTACTGGAGTGGGTTGCCATTTCCTTCTCCAATGCATGAAAGTGAAAAGTGAAAGTGAAGTCGCTCAGTTGTGTCTGACTCTTATGACCCCATGGACTGCAGCCTACCAGGCTCCTCTGTCCATGGGATTTTCCAGGCAAGAGTACTGGAGTGGGGTGCCATTGCCTTCTTTTAAATAGTTCAGACTTTATAAACAATATGTATCACAAATATCTTATCCCAGTTGGAAGCTTATAATTTTACTCATCCCAGTATATTCTGCTAAACAGCAATTTTTAACATTCAGTTCAGCTCAGTTCAGTTTAGTTGCTTAGTCGTGTCCGACTCTTTGCGACCCCATGAATCACAGCACACCAGGCCTCCCTGTCCATTACCAACTCCCAGAGTTCACTCAGACTCGCGTCCATCGAGTCACTGATGCCATCCAGCCATCTCATCCTCTGTCGTCCCCTTCTCCTCCTGCCCTCAGTCCCTCCCAGCATGGAGGGACTTTTCCAATGAGTCAACTCTTCGCATCATGCGGCCAAAGTACTGGAGTTTCAGCTTTAGCATCATTCCTTCCAAAGAAATCCCAGGGCTGATCTCCTTCAGAATGGACTGGTTGGATCTCCTTGCAGTCCAAGGGACTCTCAAGAGTCTTCAACACCACAGTTCAAGAGCATTAACATTAATGAAGTTAAATATTTTCTTCTATGATTTGTTCTTTTTGGTTATAACTGAATTTTTTTTCTTCCCTCTAAAGTCTTAAATATGCATCCCTATTTCCTTTGAAACATTTTGCCAAATTTCACATGCTGATCTTCTATTCACTTGGAATTGATCTTTGTATATGCCGTGAGGTAGGGATCGAACTTTAGTTCATTTTTTTAACCATACAGATTCCACTGTGCAGTATATATCTTTTCAATTTATTTCTAATATTGTCATGACTTCTAAATTTTCTCTTTTAATCTTCACAAGATAGTATGCTTTTACTATTTTTGTTGTTTAGTGCAATTGGTTTTTATGTGGAAATACTAACCTTTACCATTTGCTTTACTTATCATTCACTCATATCTAAAGGCAGTCTACCTAGGATTATTTTTATTCTGTTTAAAGTATACCTTTCAGAATTTTCTTTAGGCAGGGTCTTCTGGAGTCAAACTTCAGTTTCTGTCTACCTAAAAACTCATTTACTTTGTTCTTCTTTATAAAAAGTATTTCTGCTATACAAAAATTTTACAGTTAATTTCTCTCAGCATATTGAAGATTCTGTCTTCTCTTTTGCTTTTTTTGTTGCTATTGAGAAGTCAGCTGCTGGTTTAATTGTCATCTCTTTGAAAGTTAGCTGTATTACAACTGTGGCCTATGCTTACAATCATGCCTTTGAGTTAAGTATTTTCTGTCTCACCATGATAACTCCATATAGGGCTTTATTTTTGTTTGCACTGCTTGAAATCCATTCAGTTTAGTTCAGTTGCTCAGTTGTGTCCGACTCTTTGTGACCCCATGAATCGCAGCATGCCAGGCCTCCCTGTCCATCACCAACTCCCGGAGTTCACTCAGACTCACGTCCATCGAGTCAGTGATGCCATCCAGCCATCTCATCCTCTGTCGTCCCCTTCTCCTCCTGCCCTCAGTCCCTCCCAGCATCAGTCTTTTCCAATGAGTCAACTCTTCGCATGAGGTGGCCAGAGTACTAGAGTTTCAGCTTTAGCATCATTCCTTCCAAAAGAAATCCCAGGGCTGATCTCCTTCAGAATGGACTGGTTGGATCTCCTTGCAGTCCAAGGGACTCTCAAGAGTCTTCTCCAACACCACAGTTCAAACACATCAACTCTTTGGCGCTCAGCCTTCTTCACAGTCCAACTCTCACATCCATACATGACCACAGGAAAAACCATAGCAATGTCTCTGCTTTTGAATATGCTATCTAGGTTGGTCATAACTTTTCTTCCAAGGAGTAAACGTCTTTTAATTTCATGGCTGCAGTTACCATCTGTGGTGATTTTGGAGCCCCCCAAAATAAGGTCTGACACTGAATCCACTGTTTCCCCATCTATTTCCCATGAAGTGATGGGACTGGATGCCATGATCTTCGTTTTCTGAATGTTGAACTTTAAGCCAACTTTTTCACTCTGCTCTTTCACTTTCATCAAGAGGCTTTTTAGTTCCTCTTCACTTTCTGCCATAAGGGTGGTGTCATCTGCATATCTGAGGTTATTGATATTTCTCCTGGAAATCTTGATTCCAGCTTGTGTTTCTTCCAGTCCAGCATTTCTCATGATGTACTCTGCATAGAAGTTAAATGAGCAGGGTGACAATATACAGCCTTGACGTACTCCTTTTCCTATTTGGAACCAGTCTGTTGTTCCATATCCAGTTCTAACTGTTGCTTCCTGACCTGCATACAGATTTCTCAAAAGGCAGGTCAGGAGGTGTGGTATTCCCATCTCTTTCAGAATTTTCCACAGTTTATTGTGATCTACACAGTCAAAAGCTTTGGCATAGTCAATAAATTAGGTTAACTAAATCTGTAGATTTGAATGTTTAATTAGCTTTGGCAAATTCTTAGTTTTCTCCTTAAATAATGCTTCTGTCTCATTTTTTTTCATTCCTTGTGGAATTCTGATTAGATATGTGAATATTTTCGCTTAATCTCTTCTCTATCACATTTTCCTCCTCTTTATGTGCTGCTTTTAGACAATTTCTTCAGATATATCTTGTACTGTACTAATGCTCTTTTCATCTGTGCTTCATCCGTTACTAAAATCATGTAGTGCCAAGGTTTCAAATAAGTGATTACTTTTGCTTTTCAGTCCTTTGGGAGGCAAGGCTGCTTCTTTTATATTCACCATATGATTATCTCCCTTGAATTCCAAGTATATTCTGGAAGGTTTTCTCATGTTAGATTCTCCAGTTGGTTGAGGCTAGGCCTTGTGTTGTGACCCTAGTCCCCTGTGAAACTACAAAATCCAAAGCTACAATTCACATAGTTCATCAAGGTCAAATATGATTTTAGTGTTCAGTCTGCTTCTTTGGGTTCCAGATTATTTACTAAACATTCCTTACTTTCCTGCCAGTTTATTGATGCATCTTTTAAAAATGTTTTTTTTTATAGATGTTAATTTTATTTATTTATTTATTTTTTTAATTTTAAAATCTTTAATTCTTACATGCGTTCCCAAACATGACCCCCCTCCCACCTCCCTCCCCATAACATCTCTCTGGGTCATCCCCATGCACCAGCCCCAAGCATGCTGCACCCTACGTCAGACATGGACTGGCGATTCAATTCTTACATGATAGTATACATGTTAGAATTCCCATTCTCCCAAATCATCCCACCCTCTCCCTCTCCCTCTGAGTCCAAAAGTCCGTTATACACATCTGTGTCTTTCTTCCTGTCTTGCATATAGGGTCGTCATTGCCATCTTCCTAAATTCCATATATATGTGTTAGTATACTGTATTGGTGTTTTTCTTTCTGGCTTACTTCACTCTGTATAATTGGCTCCAGTTTCATCCATCTCATCAGAACTGATTCAAATGAATTCTTTTTAACGGCTGAGTAATACTCCATTGTGTTTATGTACCACAGCTTTCTTATCCATTCATCTGCTGATGGACATCTAGGTTGTTTCCATGTCCTGGCTATTATAAACAGTGCTGCGATGAACATTGGGGTACATGTGTCTCTTTCAATTCTGGTTTCCTCGGTGTGTATGCCCAGCAGTGGGATTGCTGGGTCATAAGGTAGTTCTATTTGCAATTTTTTAAGGAATCTCCACACTGTTCTCCATAGTGGCTGTACTAGTTTGCATTCCCACCAACAGTGTAGGAGGGTTCCCTTTTCTCCACACCCTCTCCAGCATTTATTGCTTGCAGATTTTTGGATCGCAGCCATTCTGACTGGTGTGAAGTGGTACCTCATTGTGGTTTTGATTTGCATTTCTCTAATAATGAGTGATGTTGAGCATCTTTTCATGTGTTTGTTAGCCATCCATGTGTCTTCTTTGGAGAAATGTCTATTTAGTTCTTTGGCCCATTTTTTGATTGGGTCGTTTATTTTTCTGGAGTTGAGCTGCATAAGTTGCTTGTATATTTTTGAGATTAGTTGTTTGTCAGTTGCTTCATTTGCTATTATTTTCTCCCATTCAGAAGGCTGTCTTTTCACCTTGCTTATATTTTCCTTTGTTGTGCAGAAGCTTTTAATTTTAATTAGATCCCATTTGTTTATTTTTGCTTTTATTTCCAGAATTCTGGGAGGTGGATCATAGAGGATCCTGCTGTGATTTATGTCTGAGAGTGTTTTGCCTATATTCTCCTCTAGGAGTTTTATAGTTTCTGATCTTACATTTAGATCTTTAATCCATTTTGAGTTTATTTTTGTGTACGGTGTTAGAAAGTGATCTAGTTTCATTCTTTTACAAGTGGTTGACCAGTTTTCCCAGCACCACTTGTTAAAGAGATTGTCTTTACTCCATTGTATATTCTTGCCTCCTTTGTCAAAGATAAGGTGTCCATATGTGTGTGGATGTATCTCTGGGCTTTCTATTTTGTTCCATTGATCTATATGTCTGTCTTTGTGCCAGTACCATACTGTCTTGATGACTGTGGCTTTGTAGTAGAGCCTGAAGTCAGGCAAGTTGATTCCTCCCGTTCCATTCTTCTTTCTCAAGATTGCTTTGGCTATTCGAGGTTTTTTGTATTTCCATACAAATCTTGAAATTATTTGTTCTAGTTCTGTGGAAAATGTGGCTGGTAGCTTGACAGGGATTGCATTGAATTTGTAAATTGCTTTGGGTAGTATACTCATTTTCACTATATTGATTCTTCCGATCCATGAACATGGTATATTTCTCCATCTATTAGTGTCCTCTTTGATTTCTTTCATCAGTGTTTTATAGTTTTCTATATATAGGTCTTTAGTTTCTTTAGGTAGATATATTCCTAAGTATTTTATTCTTTTCGTTGCAATGGTAAATGGAATTGTTTCCTTAATTTCTTTTTCTACTTTCTCATTATTCGTGTATAGGAATGCAAGGGATTTCTGTGTGTTGATTTTATATCCTGCAGACAAGCAAAAGCTGAGAGAATTCAGCACCACCAAACCAGCTCTCCAACAAATTCTAAAGGATATTCTCTAGAAAGGAAACACGAAAAGGGTGTATAAACCCAAACCCAAAACAACAAAGTAAATGGTAACGGGATCATACTTATCGATTAAAAATGTTTTAAAAAAATATGTTAAGTAATATTAAGGCTTTCAGTGAAATGGTCAATCGGGATATTTAATTTCTAGTATTGTCAGAAACAAAGTTGGGTACTAAACTGTTCATGAATATGAGCGTCTGTTTAGCATCTCAGGATATCCAATGATGTCTGTCTAAAGGCTCTTTATGTAAGTAGCACTCCATAAGCATTTGTTGGTTTTACTAATAGAAAGTGTATGCATGAAAACACATGCTTTTAAGTCAACAAACCTGATGTGAGGTTTTGGATTCCCTTTAACTTCACAACTGAGCTTCACTTTTTTCTCCTCAGAGTCCAAAGGGAACATTACATGACTTGGTTCTTGAATGAAAATTGGACCATGCAGTGTGTAGTCATCTGAAATGAGAAAAGAAAATGTCCCAAAATGAACATATTCCTGATAGGGAGAATTACAGGAAATAACAACAAAATAAAAATAAAAGAGGTAAACAAACAAAAAATATTAATACACAACAGATTCAGTCCAGCCTCTGGATGACATTTCCTAATGAAGAGTAATCACTGTGAATTATGAAGCAGTAATATGGACTCTCATATTTCATACTGATGACTTATTTTACCAATAAATTCCAGAACCAAAATGGCTTGGCATTCCCTTTTCTCTTCTCCACTTCTTACTGTTCTATCTGACCTTAGTCCAGCCTCTGATTTTGTTCACATTTTGTGCCTCCTACATGCCTTTTGTGCGGCTGTCATCCTGTAAGGCTGTCTAATGTCACAAAGTTAAAATGTTTCTCCTCTGTAATGGGATAACATAGTTGGAAGTAAGCAATAATGATTTCGTAAGTACATTAATAATGAGAAGCATCACTGCTAAAATATGTATAAAACTTTCAGAAATTGCATATGTAGGTAAATAAAGAATAAGCTAGAGTCATGATGCTCAAACTATGCTTGGTAAATGAATAGTGGTGTTTTTTTTTTAACCTGTTATGAACTAATACATGGCGGCACTTGTGTACATATCTCACAGCTGGGACTGACTCAGTATACAAGTTCAGTTACAGCCAGACTAGTCTATTTCAACTTCAAAGAGGTTTGAGTATATTAATACAAATGAGGTATGAATTTCTAAATTCTCAATAACAGATGCAAGATGCACAAAATTTATTGTCATGGAGCTGCAAAGTTCAAAGAATGGAATAATCAACAAACAAGATTTGAAGTAACAATGTAGTGTGCATATACTTCTAGAGCAAACACCTAATAAATATTGGTCAAAACACACCTCATCACTGAAACCTTGCACAAGGCCCTGTGTCCTTGTCTTTTGAAGAAAGAGCCTGTGTGCATTCATGTTGAGTCATGCCCATGGGCTGTAGCATGCCAGGCTCCTCTGTCCATGGGATTTCCCAGGCAAGAACATTGGAGTAGGTTGCCATTCCCTTTTCCAGGGGATCTTCCCAATCCAGGGACCAAACCCACATCTCTTGCATTTTCTGCTTTGAAAGGTGAGTTGTTTATTCACCAGTTCCATCTTTGCCTGCCAGTGCAGGAGATGCAACAGACATGGGTTTGATTCCTGGGTCAGGAAGATCCCCTGAAGTGGGGCATGGCAACCCACTCCAGTATTCTTGCCTAGGAAATCCCGTGGACAGAGGAGCCTGGCCATTTATAATTCATAGGGTAGTAAAGAATCAGACATAACTGAAGTGACTTAGCATGCATGCACACACATGACTCAACAGTTAATGATTGAGAAACGTGAAGATATACAAAGAGAATAGCTGTTGGTCTGGGGAACTGGTAATAATCCAGACTATACAGCTGCTGCACAACAGAGTCACTGAACTTCCAGTTTCCTTAAAGATATAGATAAAGACCTGACACTCATTCCAAGTTGTTTTTATAGGAAGCAGACCCCTACTAGATGGAAACTAAAAAACAAAGACCCTAGACTGCATCAAATCAGAAAGTTGATGATGCTTGAAACTTCACCTTGATGCCAACCAATCCCAGGATCGTCCATGAGTTGATCACACCCTGTTGCTTGAACACCATGAGACTCCTCACTGCCCCTCCGGTGGGCAAGGAGGGTCACACAACTTTGAAGGCATTAGCCTGTTGGGGCTGCTTTGGTCTGGCAAAACATTAAAACTCACATTTTGTGCCTCCTACTTGCCTTTCGTGCTTCTGTCACCCTAGAAGCCTGTCTAATGTCACAAAGTTAAAACATCTCTGCTCTGTTAAGGGGATATCATACTTGAAAGCAAACAATCATATCGTAGATATATTAATAATGAGAAGCAGCAGTGTACTTAGTCTCTATGTTCCTATTCTGCACTGATAAACAGAGTTTCAGCAACACTGCCCATACCAGGAAAGTGGCTTTCATTCTTTACAATCTCATTTCTTTTTTCCTAGAAGGTTTTTTTTAGACCCTGAGGTCTTCCTTTAACCATATGATTTATAAATTATATCTCTCTGTGGACACATCTTTGTCTATTACATGCATTTGGATCTTTCTTTCCCCTTCTTTGAGCTGTAAGCTCCTGGACAGCATGGCTGTATCTTATCCATTTCTGCTTGTTTCGTGGTATCAACTACACTAGCTTAAACATCAAACATGGTCCATAAGGATTGCTCTATTTGAGGTATTTTTCACTTTTCAATGTTTAGCCAGCTGACTTTAGCACTGCCTAACAAATTTTGAGACAGAAGAGCCAGTGGCTATGATGTAAGTGATACTGAATAGCACCCTATAGCTGGCAATCCGTTTTCCCCTTATATGTGATTATTTGGATGGATGTGAATTACAACTGTGATCCTGGAAGACCTTAATAACCAGCCTCCTGTTGATAGGTGATAGGATGAGACTGAATTCATTCAGGTGAACCAGGACTGAGGAAAAAGTAGAAAGCAGAGTTGGGCATCTAGGTGGATGAAACTGGAGCCTACAGAGTGAATAACCAGCAGTATACTAACCTAGAAGATGGCAATGACGACCCTGTATACTAGGGGGCATGTAGAATTAAAGATTTTAAAAATGATGAATGGAAAAATAAAATCACCTATACTACTAAAAACTTTGCATGTTGAGGTTAGGATAGAAGAAAAATTAAGGACTCAAGAAAATCAAACTGAATGGTATTTTATTTTAGAGGATTAGGGACAGCCTCTGACCTTGTTGAGAGAACAAGCAGAATATGGATTCAGAAAGACTAGGAACCAAGAGTCAATGCCTTTTGTCAGCTAACTCTATGAACTACGGAGGATCACCTAGTCCCTCTTATGCTTCAATCTTCTCATCTATGAAATAATACCACTGGAGTCAGTCAGTGCTTCTACACTAGCTAGGATGAGGAAGAAGTCATGAATGCTGCTGCTGCTGCTGCTGCTGCTAAGTCACTTCAGTCGTGTCCGACTCTGCGACCCCATAGACGGCAGCCCGCCAGGCTCCCCCGTCCCTGGGATCCTCCAGGCAAGAACACTGGAGTGGGTTGCCATTTCCTTCTCCAATGCATGAAAGTGGCAAGTGAAAGTGAAGTCGCTCAGTCTTGTCCGACTCTTAGCGACCCCATGGACTGCAGCCCACCAGGCTCCTCCATCCATGGGATTTTCTAGGCAACAGTACTGGAGTGGGGTGCCATTGCCTTCTCCGGAAGTCATGAATATCTTCCCATAAATATAGATACACATGACATCCTCATTCAAAGATGTCATGAATTTATTACCACCACCGTCTCTCCTTAGTCCATGTATAAAATCTCATGCTAATGAGAGATTCAAACAACAAAAACAGAATTTTTCAAAGAACACATAATAAAAGCATGGAATAAAAGTAAACAAACATGTATCTTTCTAAATACTCATGGTTTAAAATCAGATATTTCAAATTCTACATATTTACATTTCAGATTTTCAACAATGACATAGTTATTTTCAAAACAAATTTAGATACTGGTCAAGGGTTGGTGCAATTCAATCTCAAAGAATTATATGAATTTTTAGCATATCTTGTTAAGTGACAAACATTACTCATCAAGATCACTAACACAGCATCAAGTTGGGTAGATTATTTTCTAAGAGAAATATATTTCTATCACTCCAATTCCAAAATTATGTGTGTGTATATATATATATATATATATATATAATATCAATCATCTCAATTCATTGGTGTTCCCTGATTTGAATTTCATAGAGAAATACAGTCTATTACTAGTAATTCCAAATAAGAATAAAACATAATAATGATTATCCAGGATGCAGCTGAGAGGCTGTGGATTAACATCTGTACTATTTCTCAATGTATCCATGCCATATTTAAATAACAAAAAGGATATTTTTTATGTGTATTTTGTAATAAGAATTGATAATAATGATGCTTTGCATTCACTATAAATAACACATTTCATCTAAAGTTTTTATTTTCTCTTGGTTAACCAAGCTCACTGCCTAGAAATTAACATTAGCATAAAGGGACTGGCATTTCAGTTTTCATCTAAAGAAATTCACTGCCTCAAGCATGAACTATTGGGTTTCACAAAGATAGAGGGGGAGATTTTAGAAAGTTGCAATCCAGGTATAGAAAACAGATATCCTAACTTTAATAGCTTTAAAATCAGGGTTACTAGTCTTTGAGAAAAAAAATAAGTTAGAGTTGTTTTACTTTCCCCAAACATTGAGGTGCCTGGGTTAAACCACCATGAGAGTGACATTCTCAGATTAAAGACGGAGCAAGGCATCACTTAAGCTTGTTCTGTGTGTTGTAGTCACAAAGCGACTTTTTAGTGGCTTGAAGGATTATATACAAGACTCTGCATTCGCCAAAAGACTTTGCATTCACCATTCAAACCTGACAAGTTCACCTTTTCATTTATCATAGTAAGTTGTTCTATATAAGCAGTCGAATGGCCATGATCATCAGCCTATCGAGGGAAAGGAGCAACTCAGAAAACAAGAGGAAAAGAGACACCTCAAAGTTAGACTTTGGACCACCTGTATTGTAATCATGGCATGCTTATTTTTTAAAACCCCAGTCCAGACTGACTACACCTGAAAAATCCAGCATCTATGAATCTTTTAACTTAGTTCTCCAAAGGATTTTTTGTACACTAAAATCTGAGAACTACTAATACAGACCCTTCTGATCCTAGATCTCCATTTCCTAAGAGCAGAACATCAACCAACATTGGCTTTGCACTCACCTCTAGACTGTCTCTTTTGAACAAAATCTAACTAACCAAATCTTGCATGAAAATACTTAGAGAGGGAATTTTAGCACATGACTAACGGTTGTGAGGTAAGCAGCCAAGAACAGAAAACTATAAAATGGATCCACACAAAGAAAATGATGGATCTCTCAAAGTCAGGGACTAAAGCTGTATAAAAGAACCCCTCCTGAGAACACTCATTGTTGAATTCAAGAAGCTAACTGTGAGAACACCCAGGGCTGCACCACATTGACAAAGAAGAGGCGTCCTCAGGGAGCCCCACTAATCTACCACCCTGTAGTAAAACTTTATCCACAACAAATACACACAGCATTCTTGCCACTGTTGTTGCTGTTCAGTCACTAAGTTGTGTCTGACTCTTTGTGACCCCATGGACTGCAGCACAGCAGGCTTCCCAGTCCTTCACTATCTCCCTGAGTTTGCTCAAATTCAAGTCCACTGAGTTGGTGATGACATCCAACCACCTCATAATCTGTCATCCTCTTCTCCTCCTGCCCTCAATATTTCCCAGCATCAGTGTTGTTTTCAGTGAGTCAGCTCTTCACATCAGGTGGCCAAAGTATTGGAGCTTCAGCTTCAGCATCAGTCCTTCTAGCGAACATTTAGGATTGATTCCCTTTAGGATTGACTGGTTTGACATCCTTGCTGTCCAAAGGACTCTTAAGAGCATTCTTCAGCACCACAATTTGAAACCATCGATTCTTCAGTTCTCAGCCTTCTTTCATGGTCCAACTCTCACATTTGTACAGGACTACTGGATAAATCATAGCTTTGACTAGATGGAACTTTGTCGGCAAAGTGATGTCTCTGCTTTTGAATATGCTGCCTAGTTTTGTCATAGCTTTCCTTCCAAGCAGCAGGTGTCTTTTCATTTCATGGCTTTATATGTAATGAATCTCATCTGATTTAAATGACCGCCTATTGGGAATGATGTTTTCATTTTGGGATTACAAATGAGTGAAAAGTCACACTGGTGCTCTGCTGCCTTGGAGAAGTTAGAGAAATGAGCTGACACTGTTTTTAGGGATCTCTAAGAGGAGCAGAAGGTAATGACCTTTCATGCTTCCAGGAATTCTAAAAAATCAAGGTTAAAAAGGACAGGGGAAGCAGACTGGTGGCCAGAAGCTCAGATATAACTTCAAAGATTCCAGATCCCTAATCTCAGTCCCAGATTTTAGTGCAAATGCTGATACCTGTACATTCTGATTTTCTGGGTTCTCCTCTCCTTGGCAACTAATTGCCAACCGGTCACTAGGTTACTTCTAGTATACCACCCATGATCCCAAAGTCTATTCCACAGAAACTGTCCTGGACCTGTTTCAGAATAAAAGGGATATTTTTACACAAAAGAGAGAAGATCTATGTTAAAGAAACCCTCCTTTCATGTTTCAACAAAGAGAGGAGAATGTCTGGATTTTCAGTAAAGAGTAAAGATTTCAAGAAAGTTGAAAGGGTTAGTTGCTCAGTCATGTCCGACTCTGTGACCCCATGGACTGTAGCCTGCAAAGTTTCTCTGTCCATGGGGATTCTCCAGGTAAGAATACTGGAGTGGGTTGCCATTTCTCCTGCACCTACGTCAGACATGGACTGGCGATTCAATTCTTACATGATAGTATACGTGTTAGAATTCCCATTCTCCCAAATCATCCCACCTCTCCTCTGAGTCCAAAAGTCCGTTATACACATCTGTGTCTTTTTTCCTGACTTGCATACAGGGTCGTCATTGCCATCTTCCTAAATTCCATATATATGTGTTAGTATACTGTATTGGTGTTTTTCTTTCTGGCTTACTTCACTCTGTATAATTGGCTCCAGTTTCATTGAAGGCAGATTCTTCACCGTCTGAACTACCAGAGATTTCATGACCAGAAACTTATTTAGGTTCAAGATCAGGCTACTCCTAATCTTTCTCTCTTTTTGCTCATCAAAGATTTAACAGTTACTAAAAAACACTGCCAGTGATTCTCAAACTCCTTTTGCATTTGATTCTTTTCTTTTTAGAATCCATTTTTTTTGTGGGGAGACAAAACCAATGTATGTAAGTCAGCTTCTTCCTGTAACCTCCTTGCAAGCATTCCAGAAATAAAATGTAGTGCCAGGGTTACTCTTCAAAGTTTCAGACTATGGAAAGAGATGCAGAGTCATAGAATTTAAATTAGAAGAGAATATTTAATATTAAATGTATTTTTCCAGATCACAGACTAAAACTGCACTATATCTGTAATGGAAACAAAATTGATTTTCATCTAAAAGTAAAATGATATTCTAAGAGTAGCTCAAATGGTTAAGAATCTGCCTGCAGTACAGGAGACCTGGGTTTGATCCTTGGGTCCAGAAGATCCCCTGGAGAAGGGAATGGCAACCCACTCCAGTATTCCCGCCTGGGAAATCCTGTGGATAGAGGAGCCTAGCAGGCTACAGACCATGGGGTTGCAAAGAGTTGGACACGGCTGAGCGACTTCCACATACATACATAAAAAAACAGTAATAAAACAACACTCTACCATTAGATGTGAGTAAAATTACTGATATCTCAAAGCTGCAGATTAAGTAATAGCTAGATGTCACTTATTTTAGATGCAGTTTGGGGACATAAATGATTTCACTCTCTATTCTATTTATTCTTTGAATTAATTTGACCCATTCCTGTCCCCAAAGTCCCCAGTTCAGTTCAGTTCAGTCGCTCAGTCGTGTCCAACTCTTTGCGACCCGGTGAATCGCAGCATGCCAGGCCTCCCTGTCCATCACCAACTCCCAGAGTCTACCCAAACCCATGTCCATCGAGTTAGTGATGCCATCCAGACATCTCATCCCCTGTTGTCCCCTTCTCCTCCTGCCCTCAATCCTTCTCAGCATTAGGGTCTTTTACAATGAGTCAACTCTTCGCATCAGGTGGCCAAAGTATTGGAGTTTCAGCTTTAGCATCAGTCCCTCCAATGAACACCCAGGACTGGTCTCTTTTAGGATAGACTGGTTGGACCTCCTTGTAGTCCAAAGGATTCTCAAGAGTATTCTCCAACACCACAGTTCAAAGGCATCAATTCTTCGGCACTCAGCTTTCTTCACTGTCCAACTCTCACATTCATACATGACCACTGGAAAAACCAAAGTCCCCAGATGTCCCTAAAATTCTCTCTTTGAAAAAGGATGTTACTCTTTTAGGCTACCAGGAGCCAGACTGGGCTCCTGGGAACAGATGGGAAAAGTCTGAAGGTTTCTGAGACTGACAAGACTGATGGTAGATGCCAGGAAGCAAGACAGAGGTCTGAGTATCAGGTCCCTAGGAGAAAGAGTAGAGCAAATTCAGTTCCAAGTGAAAGGTCAGCATAAGATAACATGCATAAAGGAGCAAGCTAGGGGAGCTTAGAAAAATCCACTGATGCTAAATATAGATATTTTTATAGGGCATCTGTGAACAGGTAACTGAGATTGGGAGGAAAGTCATTAAGGGGCTGAGCCATACCAGACAGCAGGGAGGAATTCAGGGTAAATATTTCATAGAAGATGACTTAGTTAAAAAAAAAAAAAAGTCAAGCTAGCTTTAAAATAATGATTCCTCAAAGCATGGCCTAGTAACCTCATGTATCAGTATCATCTTACCTGGGGGTGCTTGATAAAAGACAGACTTTTGAACCCCTGTCAGACCTACTGGATTTTTATTATCAGAGCTCAGCACCCTCTGTTCATTACTGTGCATTCTGCAGCTGGAAAACTAGTACCTTCAATTATGAATTGAGCACAGATGACTTTCAGCCCTAGACCAATTACGGACACCAATGAAGAAAAACAACCCTGCAGAGTTTTGTTCCATGCGCTAGATCACTCTGTAGCAACCATGTAGGGTGGGTGAAAGGTCGTGTTTTGCAAGCGTAGCCCTTTGGTCAATGTGTTTCTCTTTCGCTGGAAATATTTTTCATCTTTTGAAAACTCAGTGACACAACTCTGCTGGGAAAGGACACACAAGCAGTACTATGATTTCATCCTCAAAACTAAACATATCGGTTCATTTCTACTTGTAATTGCTGTGGCATTCTCAGGTGTTGCACCTGAGGGCTGTTTAGGCTTTTCATTCTTATGGCAGGTAGAAAGCACCCTCACAGCAGCCAAGAGTCCAGGCCCATAATTTACAGTCAGTCTTCCTCTGACACCAAACTGGCTGTCTGATTAAACACCTGGTCTTGGGCAGACACACTTCACTGGCAATCTCAACTGGGAAAGCAAACTCTAGGAAATCTAATGTAGAACACAAGGGCTTGAGTATGAGCTCAGAACACAAGCCCATGGCCTTAGAAGTGAGTTTTATCTGGGTCACATCTGGAGGACAGGTAGTCGGCTGCATTATGCATGCTCAGAAGCATCCTGATGCAAACCACAGTGGCTTTGCTGTGTTATGTCTTTTACTCTGCTTTCTGCAGAGCCCTTGACCAATCCAGAGAGTAAACGCTGTGTGTGTGTCTGTGTGTGCCTGTGTGTGTGTGTAAGTAATCAAGGGAAACACACTGTCTTATTGGATTGCACAGCAAAGCAAAGCCATGACACTGGGGACAAGGAACAGGTAGTCCTGGTAAGCTGGTTTGTTGGGCATGCTCTAGAATCATGGTCCCATTTCTCTTGTTCAAGGTGGAAGCCCACTGAGGAGAACCAATTATTCCACATGGGAACACACAGGGCCCACTAGGTTTGGTTGGCTGTGTGCCATCTCCTCCATCCAGCCTTTCTGATGATCACAGAAAACCATTATGGCTAAAAGCCCTAAGTTCAGCAGCATCTCTGTGGGTCCAGATTACTCACAAAATGTATGGGCTGTAACCTAAGGAAATTCAGAAACAAATGAAATATTGTAACAGTGATTTTCCTGAGTGTGAGAATTCCTTTAAAATTGAATCACTGATTGTAGAAATGATGATGGGACAGCTGTCAAACTATCATTACAAATACAATGTAGTGTTGTTCATTTTTATTAAATAAATAGTGAGGGACGTTCAAAGGCCCCACACAAGGGCCTTTGTGTGAAATCAGCTGCCACACAGCATTTTTATTGACTAGTTATTCCATTTGGTTCTATTTAGTGGTTCAGTTGAATGGAGGAGAGGCAAAACAGATATCAGAGGAGACAGAAATTCCTGCTTAAAGTATAAGACGCTTCTTTCATTTTTCCTTGCTTTCATCTTCCTTATTTTAACCCCCTCAAATCAGCGCTTTTAAACAGCAAGAAGCAGAGAAGTCTATTGACAGAAGATATATGTGTGAAAGCAGAAAGCAAAAGAAAATCTGAACAAGACGTAAACTCTACTTTTTCTTTGTTCTCTGGTTAACAAAATAATGCTGCTGCTACCACATATCATGTCAGACATAACAAAGACCTAATCGTACATCATGCCAGAGCTTAGCAATGATGGGGAGGTGGGCAAGCGTGAAGAGATACAAATGGTCTCTGATTAGAAAAATTCCATGTTGCTGGAGGGAAGGATTTGTAGGAGTCAACACATTCTACTCTGACCCTAACCTCACATTCTAACCCATTATAGGAACAATGGATTCATTACTCCTTAAAAAACAAACAAACAAAAAAAAAACACTGGGCATTTGGGGTTGCTAGATGCTTAGAATGGATAAGCAACAAGGTGCTACTGTATAGTACAGGGAAGCATATCCAATCTCCTGGGATAAACCACAACAGAGAAGAATATTAAAAAAAAGTGCAGATGTGTGTAAAACTGAGTCACTTTTCTATACATGTACAGCAGAGGTTGGCACAGCACTGCAAACCAACTATACTTGAATTTAAAAAAAAGTAATTGGGTGACTGTGATGTCAAGCCCCAGGTACAAAAAGAAAAATAAATTTTCAACAAATGCAAATATCCTGTAACTCAACTGGAGGCAAAACTGACCTGAACTTATGAGAGGCTATATATAACTTAGCATGAATATTCATATTTTTTGCTACAGAGTTCAAATGTGTTCAATTATGGAATGCTGACCCAGGTTCAGCTGGAGATGTTATATAATACTGGGCATGTTATGTGGACCACATTTCTTTTCTAAAATCAGAAGGATTCTTAATTAAACATTTTTGACCCAAACAGTTGCTGATTAGCATTCGTGGGCCTGTACTATACATCACTTTCAAGGTTTCATGTAGAGGACGTACAGTGCACAAAGACGACGCCATCCTGCCCTCAGGAGGGTTTGTTCTAGAAGGACAGACAGACAATACTCAGATAAGTAAAGTTAACTTTGTTTTTCTAATCCATAGACTATTTTTTAACATCATCACATTTGATGGAAATGTACCATTGTCGGCCTGCTTTTCCCACCTACACAGTTTCTCTTGGCTGCATTTCAGGACAGCATCATCTTATTTCTCCACCTTCCTTCGGGTCCTTGGCACCCCCTCCCCCTTCCACTGAGGACCGATGCAGTTCTAAGCTTTGCCCACCTTCACTGACCCAGCATCTCCCAAGTGTTCAAATCCCAACCCCACAAAGATGAGCATTTGGTTGCTTTCTGGACTCGCTCTGTTCCTACAAAAATAGTCAGCAGAGGACTTTATAGCTAGGCTGAGGCCAGTAGGTACTGACTTTACAGTCATTTAGTATTGTGAGCTCCTTGTTGCTGCTTCTTTGCAAGTGGATGGCCTCCACCCAATCAGGATGAAGGTTTCTTGGGCTTTTGAGCCTGGAAAGGGGTAGCCAGGATGCCCAGCTTCAGATATCAGTTCACTAGGAGCTAAAGCTCTCCTGGGTTGGGGCCTCCCCACCAGGGCAAAAATGAGTCAGGCAATAATGAGAGGTCACAGGCAGTTATGGACTGAAGCCAGGAACACCTCCCAACTCTCTTGCCAAACTTGCACTTGCCCATTCCAAGATTTATTCTTCTTCTGATCACTGCTGTTGTTTGGTCACTAAGTCCTGTCCAACTCTTTGCAACCTCATGAACTGCAGCATACCAGGCTTCCTTGCCCTTCACTGTCTGCCAGAGTTTGCTCAAACTCATGCTCATCGAGTTGGCGATGCCATCCAACCATCTCATCCTCTGTTGCCCCCTTCTCTTGTCCTCAGTCTTTCCTAGCATCAGGGTCTTTTCCAATGAGTCAGGCTCTTCACATCAGGTGGCCAAAGTATTGGAGCTTCAGCTTCAGCATCAGTCCTTCCAATGCATATTCAGGGTTGATTTCCTTAAGGATTGACTGGTGTGATCTCCTTGCAGTCTAGGGAACTCTCAAGAGTCCTCTCCAACACCACAATTTGAAAGCATCAGTTCTTCGGTGCTCAGCCTTCTTTGTAGTTCAACTCTCAAATCCTGAGAGTTGAAAAACCATGTTGGAAAAACCATAGCTTTGACTATATGGACATTTGCCAGCAACATGATGTCTCTGCCTTTTAATATGCTGTCTAGGTTTGTCATAGCTTTTCTTCTAAAGAGCAAGCGTATTTTAATTTCACGGCTGCAGGCACCATCCTCAGTGATTTTGGAGCCTAAGAAAATTTCCAGCCATACATATTGCCATTCCCTGAATTTATCCCAGCCTCTTTCATTCCTCTAAATATGGCTATCAGTTGACTAATAATAATTCATCCATTAAATTGGCTCTTGTCAAATTTAGGCCTTATTCCAGAGATGGGAATATGGTGTCTCCAGGGTTTAATTTCTGCTTTTAACGAATCAACACAGAAATACAACACACTGTCAGTGACTGAAAAGAAAACAGATTAAGAAAAAATTTTAAATAGAGGCCTCAGGTCATCATTGATCAGGTCGCTGGATCAGGGGTCTCCAAGGGAATACTATGTGATTGCAGACCTGTCGCCACTATCAGCTGAGAAAAGTGAGGTTTAAGCAGTGACTCGTCCAGTCACATTTCTAAGAACTGTGATCATTGGACCTTGCTTCTAGGCTTTCACCAAAGCACCAAGTTTTAAAAGTTGTGGTCGGGGTGGGAGTGGACATGGACAGGTCTAAAGAGGTTCAAGTTATCTTTTATGATGAAGGGAAAGGAGACATTTCTTCTCCCTTTGTCTTCAGAAAATAATCTCTCTTAATAATTTACTGCGCTATGTTATGCTGTGCTGTGCTTAGTCGCTTCAGTCGTGTCGGACTCTTTGAGACCCTATGACTGTAGCCCGCCAGGCTCCTCTGTCCATGGGATTCTCCAGGCAAGAATACTGGAGTGGGATGCTATGCTCTCCTCCAGGGGATCTTCCCAACCTGAGGATTGCACCCTTGGCTCCTGCATCTCCTGCACTGCAGGCAGATTATTTACCTCTGAGCCACGGGGGGAAGCCCCCTATTAATTAACTACTCATGTCTAAACGGGATAGAGATGCACTGACCTATTCCAAATAAGAGAACTGACCATCTCTCATGGAGTCTGAAAGTGAAGCCGCTCGGTCTTGTTCCACTCTTTGAAACCTCATGGACAGTAGCCTACCAGGCTCCTCCGTCCATGGAATTTTCCAGGCAAGAATACTGGAGTGGGTTGCCATTCCTTTCTCCATAATTAATAGACTAGTTTCTAAAATAAGTTTAGCATTACAGAAAAATTGAGCTGGCACTCAGCTTGGTGCTTTGTGATGATCTAGATGTGTGGGATGAGGAGGGGTGGGTAGAAGGGAGGCTCATGAAGAAGGGGATATATGTATATATGTAGCTGATTCTAGAGAAGGAAATGGCAACCCACTCCAGTATTCTTGCCTGGAAAATTCCATGGACAGAGGAGTCTAGCAGGCTACAGTCCATGGGGTCACAAAGAGTCAGCCACAACTGAGTGACTGAGCTCACATCTGATTCATTTTGTTATATAGCAGAAACCAACACAATATTGGTAACAAATTAAAGTCCAAAAAAAAAAAAAAAAAAAGCAAGTACATGAAGTTTTCATATATCCTTTCTCCCTTGCTCACGGTTTCTACTATTAACATCTTGCTCTATGTGGCACATGTGTTATAACAAATAAGCCAATGGATACAGCACTATTAACTAAAATTCATGGTGCAATAGGGCCCACTCTGTGTTGTAAAATTCTTTGGATTTTGGGAAATATAAGATGTCTCCCCTGTTACATTATCACAGATAGTTTTTGTCCTAAAAACCTCTGTGCTCCACTATAGCTAACTCTTAATGTTTAAATACATCACTATTTACTTAAGAGAACAAAGAAGAGACTAGAAACACATATGAATATAACTGATAGATTTTGGCTGCTACTGCTAAGTCGCTTCAGTCATGTCCGACTCTGTGCGGCCCCAGAGACGGCAGCCCACCAGGCTCCCCTGTCCCCGAGATTCTCCAGGCAAGAACACTGGGGTGGGTTACCACTTCCTTCTCCACTAGATAGCTCTAAATATCTCATATATTCCTAGGGCAAAAATACCTCTACAGCCTTGAAATGCTTGGTGGGAAGAAGCCTGGAACTTCCAAAGGCCCTCACATAGAAAGCGTAAAGAAATCAATGATGCTAAAACAAAGCCAAAGGATAGAGCTTCAGTGATATTCTTTGAGCTTTGAAGTCACTTCTGTCCAAAGCAAGGCTTATCCCTAAGATGCTCAGGTATATGAGCAAATGACTGCCTTTATTTTAGCCAATCTGAGCTGAATTTTATCATGTGCAGCTAAATGACTCCTAATTGAAACTGTATTCATAGACAGTGCATGTCAATTTATTCAGTGGCTTAATGCATGTTATTGGTCTTCTTTCTCTTCTATTTTCTTTTGACAATTCTCTACATGCATGTGTATGTAAAAATGCACACAAACAGGCCCTTCAACAATGTGGTAGACAAAATCTCTCTGTGGACCTAATGTTTATTTTTATGCCTCAACCTTCACCTTGTCCCTCCTATGATCAACCGCTCCCTAGAGGTCTCCTCCTTTGAACTGTGCCTTTTCTGGTTTCTGGATACATATGATAGCTTGGCAGGAAAACTATGACCAACCTACACAGTGTATTGAAAAGCAGAGACATCATTCTGCCAACAAAGGTTCATATGGTCAAGGCTATGGTCTTCCTAGTGACCACATATGGTTGTGAGAGCTGGACTGTAAAGAAGGTAGAGCACCAAAAAACTGATGCCTTCAAATTAGTGCTGGAGGAGACTCCTGAGAGTCCCTTGCACTGCAAGGAGATCAGTCAGTCTTAAAGGAAATCAACCCTGAATACTCACTGGAAGGACTGATACCAAAGCTGAAGCTCTAGTAGTTTGGTCACCTAATGTGAACAGCCAAACCAGAGGAAAAGACCCTGATGCAGGAAAAGATAGAGAGCAGAAGGAGCAGAGGGAGTCAGAGGATGAGATGGATGGATAGCATCACCGATGCAATGGACATGAACTTGGGCAAACATTGGGAGACTGTGAGGGGCACAGGGGCCTGGTGTCCTGCAATCCATGGGGTCACAAAGAGTCAGACGTGACTGGGCAACCGAACAACAACAAATGGTATCAAAACTTGTTTTTCCCTTGTCTTTCCCCATCACAGGACACTATTTCTTACTGGAAACCAATAAGAAACTGTATGGTAATCATTTCCTAAGCTCTAAGCTTCCAGCTAGAATTCATATACTTTCAGGGTGAACTTTTGAAAAGATAATTAACCTAAAACAGTGGTAATACTCCTAATGTGCGTTTATGTATTCTTTGTGTGTAGAAAGATACTCCTAGGCCAGTTAAAAATGAATACAGAACTACATTCTCCCCAAATTCTGACTGAAGAGATTTGGAGGTGGGGCACACGTATATGCATATTATTCACATGCAAGAGATCTACAGTCATGAGTCACCATTTGAAAAAGAAAACTGAGGGAACATCAGCAATGATGGTAGGCTGCTTCAATCCCCAGGTGGCTGCTGCGATTGATAAGGTGCATGATTCTCAGGTCAAATGCTGGAACTACCTCTCTTGTATGTCCTGGGTGAGTAGAGTATCTCCCATCCAAAAAGTAAATGGGAATAAATCCTTTTATGCAATGAGAGGTGTCAATGATTATATCAGACCTGTTTTGGCACCTGATGCTTTCCTCATCATGTCTCAAGAATACTGTCATCCAGGTCTGTCCAAGCCTCTGTGTGGCTGGGAGAAACAATGCACTTTCCCCAGTTCTGAGCCTCCCACAGCTAACACATTCTCCTTTTCAACTAAATAAACAAAAACAAAAAACAAAAAATGTATGGCCAAAAAGTTGAGGTTGTCTTTGCTTCACTCAGTCATAATTTCACACTTTCTTAGAGACCATCTGCTTATGCCCTTCTGGGGTGAACTGCTGGTATTATTATCCCCTCAATGACACCCCAAGTTTCCCACCACCTTCCCTGACATTAAATTGCTTGAACACGGAATGCCTGCAGGCAGCACTTTCATGTTACATGCACCGCAGCTTTTCAAGGAATATTCATGAACCTTTGCACCTGTCTCTTTGGCAGCTGAAGTACCCCATGTCTGTCTTTCCTTAAATGGTTCAGGTTTTTAATTTGGCACATAGTGAATGTGTCATTATATAGAGATATATACCAGGGAGCGTGAAAGTGAGTAATCTGAGAACTGTTCAAGCAAAACTGGAACAACATATTCCTAACAGGAAAGATCTACTAAATTTGAATTTCGTATGCTTCTCTTTCTGGTGTGTAGGTACTTTAGCTATTTTTCATATTGTTGCTTAGGAAACAAGGCTATCATGGTGTTCCTGATGAAGCTGAGAAGAAGAAAAAAATCAAGATTAAGCTTATGGCAGGCAGTGGGCTCCAGGCATGAGTCTTCTCAATGGGACATTGGTATTTTAATAGAAAGTTGGTAAGAAAACCCAAATCAGATTTATGTTGTACCTCCCTCACTGACTGAATCCAGAAGTCCTGCTAGAAAAGGATAAATATAACCACAATCAACTTAGGTAGAGATGAGCTGAGTTTTGGCAAAAAAAAGATGCTTATGAAATCATAAGTCAACGTCTACCTTCCCTGTCTCAAAAGGTAATATCTCTGCCTCCTATTTAGAGACACACAGAATAATGAAAATGAGTCTCCGTCACTGAGTATATCATTAGGCCAGGCTCTGTTGCAAAGTAAAAATACTTAGTAGGCCTTGTCTCACCCTACAACAATCCTATTGACAGGTCTGATACTCCTCCTCACTCGGGGATGGAGAGAGAGATGCCTGGAGATAACCACCTTTATCAGAGGTTGCAAAACAAGGATTCATTGGTTTCTTCCTCTTAGAAGCCAGTACTCAGTAGCACCATGATATAAAGTAGAACTGCCCTCTACGTATTAACCCCCAACAAGTAACAAAGGAGATGTTGATATGTCAAATAAGGATGGTGTCATTAAATGTGAGTGGTTTCATATTTTTAATCCAACTCTATTTTTCAGGTGAGGAAACAAAGGTTTTCAGAGGTTCAATGGTCACACAGATAATCAGTGATGGAGTTCTAACCAGAATCTTGATTTGTTGATTATCAGTGGAATTTTTTCATAGTACCATAGGCTCCCTCCAGTTTATTGTTCAGATAACAGCGGGGTTAGTCTGTTTTTACCTAGAAATATAGTGGAGAAAAATGACAGAGTCATCCCTTAGGGAAGGAAGGAATCTATTTTGTCAATATTTAAGTCTTGAAACTTTGGTTCAGGAGAAAATAAGTGAAAGCCTATTTCCTTTTAGTAGAGAACAGAAAGGGTAAGTGTATTCATCATATGCTGTACTTGTTACTAATTCTTTCAAATTATAAAGTAGTTCTTTGGGAGAATTACCAACATTTTGATGTAGAGAAAGGGTATTTTGTCCTAAAGTATTCTCTATAGAAAACTTAATAAAAGAGGGGATTCATAACCTTTCAAAATGACAAGCATAAAATTTACATCTAATTATTGGCCATTCTGCCTTTTCTGTGTCATTCTGTCATAAGGTAAAGTGGCATGCACGCTGATTTGGGCAAACACAAAAGCAAAAATTCTTTCTGTAAAGGGATAAATGGAAGTAAAAAATGCCATTGAATTGAATTCACAGGCTTATCAAAAGAAGGGGGAAAACAATTCTTTGGCTTTCCAAAGACAAGGTAAAAAGCTTGTCCATTAAGTCGTTGGACCCTCTGAATAAGTCATCCACCTCTCTGCTTCATTTCACTGACAACTGATGCCCAAATTCCTTCCCATAGACCTGTAACCAGAGAGGTGGGTGACCCTGACCTTCTCTACGTTTATAACAAAAATACTTGTTTGCTTAAGCAATACAGCAACTAAGCAGAAGCAACTGACAGAGAGAGGTACCAGATGAACATTTTTCATTCACTCAACAAATATTTGCTGAGTCCCAGCTATGAGGCAGACGATCAACATGTTGAGGACAGACAGAAGTAAATCAACACACTGTCCTAAAAGAGCTCCCACTCCGGGCTGGGGAGGCAACTCACACAGCGTGCTGAGAGGTGAGTAGTGTTGGGAAGTAGACGAGAAGGACGCAGAGTCCTGGCAGGGCACTGAGATTTTAAACAGGCCAGTGAGGCCCCTTATGGAAGATGGTGTGACGCAAGACGCAGAGGAAGCGAGGAAACAAACCAGAAGGGTATTTGGGAGATAAACATTGCAAGCTGAGGCAGGAGTGCCTGCACAACTCCTAAGGCAGTAGGAAGGTGCCTAGTGTAATAAATGCTTTCCCACTTTCTCTCTCCCCCACTCCGGTTCCCTGCTCCCACACCCCTCACACACACACCCAGAGTACCTGGAGCCCCGGGGTGGAGGGAGCGGTAACAGGAGACAAGCAGGGACGGCAGCAGCTATACCCGTCTCAGAGCTTCCCTCTCCCATATTTCTGGCAATTCTCCAACCAGCACTGTGTAAGTGAAAGTTGGTATCATTGCTCATTTTATGGACTAACAAAGTGAGATTATATCCTCATTTTACAGACTAACAAAGTGAAACACACACACACAAAAAGTCCACATGGGAGCCTGGGGCATCCTGGCACTACCATGAGGCGTTTTTCTTTTTTTCTCTCAAAAGATGCACATGGGACTAGGAAACTGCAATTCTTGACTAGTCTTCACATGTAGACCATGCCAAAACCTGTACAATACATATAGCACAGAAATTAAAAGCACGGGCTTCAGATAACAGTGTGGGCAGGCTAAGTCGCTTCAGTTGTGATTGACTCTTTGCAATCCCATGGACTGTAGGCCACCAGGCTCCTTTGTTCTTGGGATTCTCCAGGCAAGAATAATGGAGTGAATTGTCATGACCTCCTCCAGGGGTTCTTCCCGACCCAGGGATAGAATTCCAGTCCACTGCATTGAGGGGAGATTCTCTGCCATCTGAGCCACCAGGGAAGCCCACAGACAATAGTACCTGGGTTCAAATTTGAGCTTTGCCTGTGGATGACCTTGAACAAGTTGCTTGGATTCTGTGTCTCTGCTTTCTCATTTGTGAGATACTAGTGCATATGTTCGGAGAAGGCGATGGCACCCCACTCCAGTACTCCTGCCTGGAGAATCCCATGGATGGAGGAGGCTGGTGGACTGCAGTCCATAGGGTCGTGAAGAGTGGGACACGACTGAGCAACTTCCCTTTCACTTTTCACGTTCATGCACTGGAGAAAATAATGGCAACTCACTCCAGTGTTCTTGCCTGGAGAATCCCAGGGATGGAGGAGCCTGGTGTGCTGCCGTCTATGGGGTCACACAGAGTTGGACACGACTGAAGTGACTTAGCAGCAGCAGCAGTAGCAGCAGTGCATATGGTATCGGGTTATCTGTGAGTACAGAATGCCTTAATATTTTTGAAATGCTAAGAACAATGCCTGACACTTAATGAGTCCTATACAAGGAAGGAAATACAACATTACACATTTCCTACTTAAAGTCTCTGATTTGGGGTGGAGGGTGTTGGAGATACAAAGGAGAGAATCAACTCTAGTTACTTTTTAATGTTCTTGTAGATAGGAAGATGTACTTTTTCCTTAGCAGTCCAGATGTAATAGCAATTTTCTGAATATATATTGCCAAGGATACACATTTTTTTGCCCCAAGAAAAATAATAAAGTAGATTGGCACATATTTCTCCTCTTATTCCCCCACCTCCACCTCCCAAAATTAGTAGCCTGAATGATTCAATAAGCACTCAAGTGTAAGCTGCACACAACCCATCTTTAATCTTTCCCTAGGTTTCTGAATGAATGATGTCAACATTCATGCTTAGGATACTTTTAAATCAAAGAAGGTCATCTTCAGAAAGGGCTAAAAAGAATATAAGCAATGTCTCTTTTTAAGAGGAATTAAAGAAATGTGAATTCCTTTGGTTTCTGTCTTTTGATGTCATGGCATTTCTATTTCAATGACATAAAAAAGTACTATGATGTGGAACAAAAATAGGAGATACCTCTATTTTTGGCAGGCAATAAAACATGTCCTCCATGGAAACAGCCTATTCTCCTGTTCCCCAAACCTCTTGGATACTACAAGACTTCCAGAATATGATGATATTTGATCACCTCTGTCTATTGCATGTAAGTTCTTCGAAGACAGGAATTTGAGTTGATGTGGTCTTTGTTTCCCAGACCTTTTCCTTCTTTCTGGCACAGGGTAGGTACCTAATCCATCTCTGATGAGTGAGTTAGTGAAGGAAGGAAACAAGATGGCATTCGCTAGTAAGTGGTATGTAGGGGAACCAGGGTGGAATACAAAATATCCTCATGGGTGGTCAAGCACTATTTACAACAGAACCTGCTGCTTCTTGAAGACCTTTGGAGAGAAACAGATAAGGCTTATTCCATTAAGAAAGCCAACTTTTAAATTTTCTGTGAAAATTGACTTTTCATTTGATTTTAAAATGGTGTCTTTATAAAGCCTTTTACTAATGCTAGGGCACTCTTTAGAAGAATTCATTCCCACTCATTCATTCATCTACTCATTCGTACAACGAGTGTTTTCTGAGCATGTATTCTGTTCCACATGCTGAAGATACAATAATGAACAAGGACAAATACAGTTTCTCCCTTAAATTTGTTAAAAATCTATTCACTGACAAGCTTATGCTTGTAATTTAATTTTAAAAATAGACTGGCCAAACAAAAACAAAAAATCTGATGTGGACAGGGCCAAGTCACCATCTAGTCCAGTAAGCAGTTCTTATCATTCTCTGAGTCACGGAACACATTGAAAAGAAGACGGAAAGATGGAATTGACATCTACACAAACTTTTACACAAAATTTCTAGGGTTATTGGACACTCTTCCCTGAAGACAATACATGAATTCAGGATTTAAAATCCCTGACTCATTCTGGGTCTATCGTTTCATACCTCTGTGTGTGTCCACATTTAAAGACACAAAGTAAAAATGTTTTAGCTCAGTTCAGTTCATTTCAGTTACTCAGTCATGTCCGACTCTTTGCAACCCCATGAACCATAGCACGCCAGGCCTCCCTGTCCACCACCAACTCCCGGAGTTCACTCAAGCCCATGTCCATCGAGTAGGTGATGCCATCCAGCCATCTCATCCTCTGTCATCCCTTTCTCCTCCTGCCCCCAATCCCTCCCAGCATCAGAGTCTTTTCCAATGAGTCAACTCTTCGCATGAGGTGGCCAAAGTATTGGAGTTTCAGCTTTAGCATCAGTCCATCCAAAGAAAAATGTTCAGCTCATATTAAAACCTCAAAACTAAATATTCACTATGGCTAAGTCTCTAGAGTATTTCAGAGGATTTAAAGTAGCAAAAGTGAAAATAAAATGTTTTAAGTGATAAGGGAAACAATAATTAGGGAGAATTTGTTCTCTTTTAGTAATAAAGTTAAGACGAACATGTATTTCAAACACTACAACTATCCTTTGAGTCTTTTGTACTCTTGAGAAATCAACCGAGAACTATTGGTTAAAGTGCTTGAAGCTAATGGTCTGAAAAAGATTGAGTGAAATAAAACTATTTTGCCTGAGTAATAACTGCTGTCAAATGAGAAGGAACTATTCTTCACCAAACTTTTGGGATCTTGACCCAAAAGGCATCTTGAAGTAGGATTTGAGCAATTGTTAACATTTCCTCAAAGGCAATTTAGGAGTTGGTGGTTGACAGTTGAAATGCTTCTACTCTAGGCAAAATTTCCAGCATGTAACTGAGGTTATTTATAAGCCTTCCACAGATAATTACTGAAATGTGTGAAATACTTGGCCAACACACATAGGGAATTCACTGTGCTATCAATATAGCAAAAGCTACAGGGTCATAAAATATAACCATGAAAATATATACATTTAGAGAAAATATAAATGAGACTATTTTGGTAAACTGAAAAAAGGCTAGTGATGATTTGAAGATATGATGATTAAAACATAATAATTATAGCTAACCTTTACGAAGCACTTAAAATATCACGGACCACAGAACAGCAGAAAATATTTGCAAATCATACATCTGGTAAGAGGCTGGTATTCAGAATACATACAAAAATTCTTATAACTTAACAATGATAAGAGAAACCAATTTAAAAAAAAACTGACAAAGGATCTGAATAGACACTTCTCAGAAAAAGAAAAACAAGATATACAAATGGCAGATAAGCACACAAAAAGATGTTCAACATCACTCAACACTAGGGAAATAAATACCAAATGAGGCACCACTTTACACCCAGTAGGTATATACATAATTTTTTTTTTTAAGTGTTGACAAAAATATAGAGGTGATCTGAATGGGAAGGAAGTTAAAAAGGAAGGGGATATATGTATATATGTGGCTTATTCATTTTGCTGTAAAGTAGAAACTACAGCAGGGAGAAGGCAATGGCACCCCACTCCAGTCCTCTTGCCTGGAAAATCCCATGGACAGAGGAGCCTGGTAGGCTTCAGTCCATGGGGTTGCTAGGAGTCAGACATGACTGAGCAACTTCACTTTCACTTTTCACTTTCATGCACTGGAGAAGGAAATGGCAACCCACTCCGGTGTTCCTGCCTGGAGAATCCCAGGAATGGGGGAGCCTGGTGGGCTGCCATCTATGGGGTCACACAGAGTCGGACATGACTGAAGCAACTTAGCAGCAGCAGCAGCAGCAGCAGAAACTAAAACACTGAAAAGCAACTATATGCCATTAAAAATTAATATAAAAATATAGAGATATCAGAAACTTCTAATAATGATGGTGGGAATATAAAATGGTGTGGCTGCTCTGTAAAACAACTTGCAGTTGCTCAAAAATTAAGTGACCCAGAAATTTCACCTCTAGGTATATATCTATATCAGAAGTTTCCCAAAGCCACCTCAGGTTCAACCATTTACCAGGAAGACTAACAGGACTCAGCATACAGTAGAAATCACAGACATGATTTTTTACATCACAGTGTAAAAAGGGATGGAGGAAAACTTGCAAAATCGGCAAAGAGAAAAGGCATACAGAGTAAAGACAATGGGAAACCAGGGGCAAGCTTCCAATTTCTTCTTCCGAGTTGACTCACATAAGAGCAATTCATTTGGAATGTATCTGTGAAATGTTATCTGTCAGGAAAATTCATTTCAGATTCAGTCCCCAGAGTTTTTATAAGGCACCGGTGATGTAAGCATTCTCTGTGTGGGTGCGTGTGTACTTACTTGCTCAGTCATGTCCTGTAACCCACCAGGCTCCTCTGTCCATGGGATTTCCCCGGCAAGAGTATTGGAGTGGGTTGCCATTTCCTTTTCCAAGGGATCTTCCTGACCCAGCAATCAAACCCATGTCTCCTGTGTTTACTGCATTGCAGGCTGATTCTTTACCCACGGAACCATTGGGGAAACCCCATTTAAAGCAGCCTCTTCTTGGCATACATCTAATTGTCAGATTCCTAGAAACAGAGGATTTTCAGTACAAAACCTACTGCTTGTATAAGCAGTTGAGGAGCAGTGAGCCATTCTTCTGTTAGGTTAGGGAAAAACTATAAAAAATCAAGCTCCCAGATGCTAGTCAACGTTTAAACTTTTAAGCCATCCTTCCCAACACAATAGTCAGGCCCGTTACCTCTTTCTGTGCAATACCCAAGAGAACTGTATTGACAGTTGTGTAAATTTTACACTTTAAGATTATTAAAATGGTGCATTCTACCGCATATTAAAAAAAAAAACAGAGATGTTAAGAGAAGATCTTGGAGTTAAATTTAAACAATTATCTATTTGGTATATTAAAATTGATTGGTGTGTTAAAAATGTAAAGAGGACTGCTATGAATTGAACTGTGTCCCCCACAATTCATATGAAGCCATAACTCCCAGTGTGGCTATATTTGGAGTAAAGAAGCTATCAAGGTTAATAGGTCACAAGACAGAGCTGATAGAATTGGTGCCCTTTTGAGAGGCGACAGCAGAGTTTGTTTTTTCTCTTTGCCTGGAGAAGACACAGCAAGAAGGCAGCTGTCTGCAAGCTAGGAAGAAAGCCATCACCAGAAACTGAATCAGCCAGTACGTTGACCATGGAATTCCCAGAATTCAGAATCATGGGAAAATAAATCTGTGTTATTTAAACCAAGACAGGGACCATGCAATGTGCCTTATGTAAAGTATGTCACTTAATCTTTAAAACAAACTGGTGTGAGAAATTCTATTGATCTTTCCTTTTTACGTAAAGTCTTTAGAAAATTAATTTGCTAAAGTAACATGGTAGGATTTAAACAAAGGTTAATCTGATATAAAAAATCCATATTCCATCATACTCTACACTCCCTCAAACTATAATGATACTGTGAAGAGATTTTCAAATTCTAAGAATACATAATATAAAACAGACTTATGTTTTAAAATCCCCTTTGTATATATAATTTACCCCTTTATGTATGTCTTTTCACCTTTTATTTTCCTTTATTGTGCTGCTTTTCAGTAACCGTTTCCTTCAGAAACATCTAATTCCAAGTTGGGTATCCAAAAGGCAGGGCTTCATTCTTTTATTGGAAATCACCACAAAGCAACAAGGGTGATGTGAAAAGGAAGAACAAGCCCTATCACATGCAAAAAGAGGAAATATACGTGGAAAATGATTCAGCGGACCCTTGAACAAGCCAGGAGTTAATCCATGTATAACTTGTAGGTGGCCCTCCATACCTGACTCCTCCACATCTGTGGATTCAACAAATAACAGACCGTGTCGTGGACACAACATGGGGTTGCGGTGAGGAGATAGTGGCACTATCACTAAAACAGATGTATTACCACGTGTACAGATGCCCAGTGGGAAGTTGCTGTAGAGCACGAGGAACTCAGCCTGGTACTCTGGGATGACCTGGAGGGGTGACATGGGGCTGGGGGTGAGGGGAGGTTTAGGAGGGAGGGGATACATGTGTCCTTGTGGCTGATTCATGTCGGTGTATGGCAGAAGCCAATACAACATGGTAAAGCAATCATCCTCCAATTAAAAATAAAATAAATAAGAAAATAACAAAAAAATCCAGACTTCGTAGCACTATAACATTTACTGCTAAAAAAACATCCGAGTATAATGGACCTGCTTAGTGCAAACCTGAGTTCCTCAATGCAGCAGAGGGCTGTTGAACCTACTGGAGTCACCTAGGAATTCACAAAGGTCCTGAAAGAACCTGATGATCTCAGACAAAGCAATAGAGAACAGCTCTCCAATGCAAGCTGCCCAGTCAACAGTAACTTGTTTGGAATACAAAGATGGTTTTGTGGACCAAAACTAAGGATACCCTGGAACTGATAGTATAGAAAAAAAAATCCCTCAAAAAACAGGGAAAGTGAGAATGAAATAAAATCACACAGAAAACACATATGTGCTAAAACATATATATGCCAAAGGTCATGTTTTGGCAGCAGGAATGATTCTGCATTTTGAGTAGCACCATAGGTATTGCTCTCTGTTGGCTATAGCGATATAAAAACCTAAAAATAATATGACTTAAAGATAAAACCTGAGTCAAAAGGAGAATGCTTCCTTGTCTGTAAAGTGACACTAGCTTTTTACAATATTGAGTAGACTATAAAGAACTCACCCTATTCAAAGATGTGTAATATATAAAAGAAAGAAAACAGCACAGAATATATTGAATAAATTAAAACAAAACATGAATGGAAGGGCAAAAGTAAATAGTATGTAAGCATATAAGTAAAAGCCAAAGTAAAAGCCAAACAACTAAAAATGAAGGGAAGAGAAAAGTAAAAATCAGAGAATAGAATGGCTTAATGCACTTAATTTAAAGAAACTGTTAAAGACTTAAACGGTTAAACCATCTTACATAAGAAAGGAATACAAGTAGAAAAATAAAAACTGAAAAGTCACAAACATAAAGCAGAGAAAGTGAAAAGAATCCAAAGAGATTATTTGTCTCAATACTACACAAATGGAAGATCTAGAGGGAAATATTTGTGTCCGAAATTAACTCTAGAAGAAACAGAAAATCTCATTAGATCTGTTAGCTGAGTAGACAAAAGCTGTCCAAGAGCTACCAAAGAATCAGACACTGATGGATTCACAAATTCCACAGACATTTACAGTGTCCAGTGCTATTTATAAGTTCACAAGCTAATAAAGGAGATGTGCTTTCAATCACTGGGTTGGGATGATCCCCTGGAGAAGGAAACGAAAGCTGACGCTAGCATTCTTGTCTGGGAAATCCCATGGACAGAGGAGCCTGGTGGGCTACAGTACAGGAAGTCGGACAGGTCTTAGCGACTAAACAACAACAAAGCTAATAAAATGAAGTTTCCAAATTAATATTATATATATTGAGAAATATATATATATATATATATACACACACCCAACATAATTCAACAAAAATAGCTCTCTCTCTCTCTCTGTCTTTCTTCCTCCTTCTCTCTCTCCTTCCTCTCCCCATATATCAATCTCACTTTTCAGATTCTACTAAATTCTAGTGTAATAAAATACATTTGCAGATGAGGAGAGTATGTATTCTACTTTCCTTAATTTCAAGGTTACCTTTGAAGTAACTTAAAAATAAATTCATACCATATATGCCCTTGGGCAAAAGGGAACTTTGACTGACCTTCCTTATTTGAAATTGTGTTGTATTCAGAATGTTTCGGTATTATACATGGCATGTTTAAAGTACTCCAGAAAATCCAGAATATAGGTCTGATGAATGTCAGCTTTTAGCAACAAACAGGGGTCTAAAGCACTGATTATCTTAAACTGAATTCTGTATAAGCAAAATCATGGCTCTCCAAGCCAAACTTCCATGAAATCCAATGCTTTGAAGGGCCTGAGAAATTTTTAGCTGAATTTGATTTTTATTGTAATTGTTCCTTTTACTCTGAGGTCACACTGTGTAACTTAAGAGCCATATCTCCTCTGTCAGGGGACTTATAATTATGTCGTTTAGGCTGTTTTATTATGTGGTACTAATTTCATCTAATTGACCAGTCACAAATTGAACAAATCAAAATTGCTCAGAACTATAAGCAATTTTCTTCATGACTAAATAATTTACCATTGTCAAAGAAAAGAAAATGAACAGGTAGATTCACAATGTTGTTTCTGCATTTTTATCTCTACTTTCTTTTATACACAAGCTAAATCTGTCACAGGGATGTAGCTACAAGAAGGTGGTAAAACTCAAGAGAGAAATGGAAGAAATAACATGCATATACAGTATGATGAAGCTTAGGTGAATATTGACCTGGGATCATTTTCTAATGATATTTTATTGATTTGAACATATAAGCTTTGTCTATATGTAGGAGAAGCCTGTATGAAATCTATGAGGATTTCTCTCTAAAGTTGATGAGCACTATAATTACAACAGAATCTTTGTGTTAAAGGATGAACCTTTGAGATTTGGATTTTTGTGAGTGATCCCAAAGTTCCACCTCACATCGTGTGATTTTGCTGAGGCACCATTTTAAACTGAGACCTTTGAGAGATCAGTAAGCACATTCAACACTTACTCAGTGTTGCCATGTGGCTACTCTAGCATCTCATCATGCACAGAATAAATACAATGAATGCTGAGACTAAACTTTATTTCCTTGTAGAAAAAAATGCCACTCCGAATAAAGCCTTGCTACCTGGTATTTGTGAATTTAGAGATTTCCATGTGTCAAAGGTCTCCTCAACCTTAATAATACATCCTAATCTTTTCATTTAAGAAGTACATTTCATAAAAGGACATGTTTTTCTCCCAATAATCTGAGTATTGTCTGTTTTCTTTCTATGCGTTTATACTATTTCACCTCATCACCTCTATCAAACATCTGGCCTCAACATCGGGACTGAATGTGACACTGAGAAAGCTCTCACTGCCTTCTTTGTAATTACTCTGGTCTGCCCTCTCCATGAAGACTGAGCTCTATGATAGCTTTGTCTTGGGGCTGGATACTTGTTTGACTTGACTTTGTCTTTGAATTACAGGTACCATGCCTTTGGCAACATGGCCTTACTCCATGGCTACCGCTTAAAAGATGTTATGTTCCTCTCAAGCTTTCAGTTCTTTTGTGGCATAGCATCTAATTCCCTGGCAGTTGAACTAGTGATGAAATGTCTGTAGTCTTGACTCTTCCCTACTTGGCCATTCACTATATAGAGCCTAGTCATTTCCTAACGCTACATAGATTTGTTTGTAGAGCAGTGGAAAGAACTCAGTTTTAGGATGGTAAATGTCTAGACTTATATTTCAGTTCCTCTAATTGCCTCACTTTCTGTATAACAGTATTATTATAATACTACATTATATAATAACAAGAAATTATATATAGTAACATACAATAATGTTATCAATAATAGTACACTTATCCCTTGGTGTCCTTAGTGGGTTGTTCCAGGACCACTCTCCACCCCACAGCAGCCTGTCCTGGCAAATACCAAAATCTGTGGGTATTCTTACAGTCAACCCTCCATAGTGTTGGAAGTAGAACCCAGGCATGACATGGCAACCAAATTATCAATGATGCATATTTTTTAAAAAACTGTCATGAAATTTAGAAAACAATCAAGGAAGAGTCTGAGCACTCTACCTCATATGCAGTGGTATGACTGTCTAACAGAATTTTATCTCACTATGGCAGACTAGAGCATTGCCAGACTCTCAGTAGATATACAAACAATAATTGATTCTGGTTGCTATACATTTATTTTGTATTAAAAGTTATAGACGTACATGGAAACAACCTGAATTTCCATTGACATGTGAATGGAGAAAGAAGATGTGATACATATATACAATGGAATACTATTCAGCCATAAAAAGAATGAAAAAAATGCCATTTGTAGCAACATGAATGGGCCTAGAGATTATCATGCTAAGTGAATTTAAGTCAGAAACAGAATGACAGATACCATACAGTATCACTGATACGTAGACTCTAAAATATGACACAAACAAAGTTATCTATGAAACAGAAACAGACTCAGAGACGTAGAGAATGGATTTGTGGCTGACAAAGGATAGGGAGGTGGGGGAGGGATGGCTTGGGAGGGTGGGATTAGATGCATATAAAAGTGTGCATACTTTTATATACAGAAAGGATAAACAACAAGTTCCTACTGTATAGCACAGGGAACTATATTCGATATTCTGTGGCAAACCATAATGGAGAGGAATAAAAGGACTGTGTATATGAGTGCATATATGTGTATATGTACGTGTGTATAACTTCACTTTGCTAACTAACACATTGTAGTTAGTTAAAAACTAACTAAAAAACTAACTAAAAACTAACACATTGTAGTTAGCTAAAAGCTAACACATTGTAAATCAACTATATGCCAATAAAATAAAAATTTAAAGAAGTATATAGACATAACCATTCAAAAAAAAAATAAAGGTTTTTAAATGACATACAAATCCACCTCAAATAGCTACTTTTGGTAAGCTTCCCTCCAGTTATTTTGTAATTCAACTATGACAATAGCTGTAATCACAATGTATGTGGAATTTTCTATCAAGCTTTTGTTCTGATGATGAGTACTTTCCATCATTCTTCAGAGCCTCCATAAACTGCATTCTAAATGGTTGTGTAATTCAGTAAATGCTGAGTGATTATTCATCTGTCATTAATAGCCAGAGCAGATCAATCATGAAGCCCTCCAATGAACTATGCTATGAATAACATATTTTAAAGTTCTTAATATAATGAAGGCAGAGTAGAAAAAAAAAAAAAAACTGGTTTAGTACTTGGATGCTTGAAAATATTTGTACCCAATGCACTTACGCTCTAACTGGCCCTAACTAGTGATAGAATTTGGGCAAGTTCTTTATTATCTTTAGTAGTCTTGGGACCCTTACTATAGAATGAGCCAGAATTTATATTCTTTCAAAGGTTCTAATCAGTTTTATAATTTTGTTATGTCACATTTATTATGGTCTCAACTCTAACACTCAGCAGTTGCATGACTGGACCAGTATCCTGGAAGGTAAAAGTGTGTGTGTTAGTAGCTCAGTCATGTTCTATTCTTCGCGACCCCATGGACTGTAGCCCGCCAGGCTCCTCTGTCCGTGGAATTCTCCAGGCAAGAATACTGCAGTGGGTTACCATTTACTAGGTTACCTGCCTGACCCAGCAATCAAACCTAGGTCTCCCACATTGCAGATTCTTCACTGTCTGAGCCACAAGGGAAGCCCCCTGGTAAAGAGGTAGGGCAGGCAGATGAAAAGGTAATACCAAGTGAGCAGTTTTCTTTCTGTCATATTAATTCTCTCTGTGGTCAGCATCTCTAATCTGGACAGTGGTGCTGATTTTGCTTCCTGCAAAATCAGGAACCTCGTCATCATCCTCATCTCCCTCCAGTTCTAGAGACTCTTCCTCCCTCCTCTTACAGAGAAGCTGGGGACTCTCGACTACATGAAGCCTCATGTCCCTTGCTGAAGCTGGGCCAAACATATCAACTGCAGTGCTTGTGTGGCATTTTGATTCCTTTCAAATTAGTTTCCAACAATTAAAGTAAAAGTTCAGACCTGGAGCTCCTCTGAAAAATTTGGGATCTCTTATTACATTAGACCAGCATTCCTTTTAGGCGGAAACTGGCTGGAACAAAACAGACGTTGATTGCTTTGGTTAGCCATGTATTCTCCCAAGTCTGGGCCACAGCTTATATGACCACCCATTATCACCTACCTGGTGAGTCTCACATTTATTCCTTTATGTGGCCTACACAGGCATCTGGATTTGTGACCCTGTGTTATGTGTAATACTACTTCAGCTGAAGAAATCATCAAAAACTGACAATGACTTTGAAGGCCAGAGCTTCGAACAGTTCATTTAGAAAATATCAGATCACTTCAGGCAGCCTGACCTTCCTTGAATTCAATCTCAGTCCCATTGGTTTCGTATTCTGCCATTTCATTGATTAAATGCACACTGTACCTGCTTGGTAAAGCTTACTTCTCTGCTTTGAAGCTTAGGGTCAAGTACATTTTCATACTCTTAAGTAAAAATGTGAAGAGGCTGACCTTCTTTGAGAGAGAATGCCTCTCAACAGAATGTCTAGAAGGCCTTTGCCACAAGCAAAGGGTAAAATAGAGCTGTTCTATGTGTTTACTTTGCATAAATAGTCACTCACAAAGCATTTTCCTTTGTAACAAACTTTATGAAATTATTCATCAGAGGTGGAAATGGCCTCAATTAGATAAAAGAAATGGAGCATTTAATTAATTTGTGCCAAACCCACAGGTGGCCAGAAAAAAATCATATTTAAAATTAGTTGAAGACAGACCACAGGATTGGACGCTTTCTTGATATTAAAAACTGAATACAATTGACACTCTTTAACATTTCTCCTTTATCCATCTTGTAACCAAAAAAATTAATTTCCTTAGTCAGAGCAGGAAAACAAAAGACCAGGTTACAACTACACAGAGCTTTCAGGAAAAGGAAATTGCACTAGTCACGGAAACAAGAAATTCAGGGTGCAGCTGTCACTATTAAAATACAACAAAAGCCAGACTAAAACTGCCACAACAATGCACAATTAAAATTATTCCTGACTGCTTTTTCTTTCTTTTTTTTTTTTTTTTTGCCTTTCCAATTACTACTTGTGTCTGGCCAAGAGAAGCAATCTGGAAACTACTTTACACACACCCCATACAAGATGCATGCTATAAAGATACTGTATTAGCTGGACTTCTCCGAGATCTACAGAATGAGTAATCAAAGTACCCAAATCAAAATCACTCTATACAGGAACCAGAAACCCAAATCCCTTCTATGTAAAATATGTGATTATGATTTACTGAAATCCAAGGCTTTTTTTTTTTATAATAGTGTAACTTACTAACTGTACTTTAGTAACACAATTTACTAATTTGCTTCTAACTATAACATGGGTCAAATATTATACCTGGAGCTACAAATTTTTGTCAATGATTTTTCCAGAAGAAAGGTAACAATATCTACTGTTGGTGATGTTGATGTGCCGTGCTCAATGTTTGATGCTCTGCAAACCCATAGACTGTAGCCCACCAGGCTCCTCTGTCCATGGGATTTCCCAGGCAAGAATACCGGAGTGAGCTACCATTTCCTTCCCAAATCCAGGGATCAGACCTGCACCTCTTGTGTTTCCTGCATTGGCAGGCAAATTCTTTTAGCACTGCGCCATCTGAGAAGCTCCAACAATGTCTACAGAGTGATGATTAAATATATTAACAAAGGGGGGTTAGCAATAACTAGGGAAACATGCATTGTAGAATTTAAATAATTATTTTAAAATAGTTTTAATATGTGAAATTGTTCATCTAGTAGAACTGGAAAGTGAGCTAGTCTGGAAATCTAGTGTAAGTCTTTGGCCTAACTACATACATTTGCTGTAATTCCCTAGGTTGAGCCTCAGCAGTTCCATCCATATCAGCACATTACAGGAGGGCTTCACAAATTCCTGCTTCACAGGATGCACTTAACCAATCAAATCATTATATGGGGATAGGACTCAACCATCAGCATTTATTTTTTAAAGCCAATGTGTAGCCAAGGTTGCAAAATCACACCACAATTATTAGAAATTCAGGTCCCTTTTAAGATTAAACAAATAAACAGAAACTCTATGGATACATTTTGTATTCTGAAAGGATGGTTATCTGTGTCAATAAAATTAGGCTTGTCTGCTTTAAATGCAATATGCATTTTTGTTGGATTGTCATCCAATGTCAAGGCTATATTTGAGATGATTTGGCATAAAACACAGTTCCTGCGGTCTAAGCAAAGCAAAATTCTCAGGGTAGAGGGGTGGGGTCTGTGGGACACCTGAAAAAGATATGCCAGCTTTTATTCTGAAGATGCCAGTAATAACAGCAATTGGATGGTTATGGAGTCTGGGATGGACATGTATGCACCGCTACATTGAAAATGGATAACCAGCAAGGACTCACTATATAGCACCTGGAACTCTGCTCAATGTTATGTGGCTGCCTGGATGGGATGGGAGTTTGGGGGAGAATGGATACATGTATACGTATGGCTTAGTCCCTGGATACATGTATACGTATGGCTTAGTCCCTTTGCTGTCCACGTGAAACTATCACCATATTGTTAATTGGCTACACTTCAATACAAAATATAAAGTTTTAAAAAAAAAAAAAGAAAGAATAAGTACACACACTTCTGCAATGCAATACTGAGCATGACGCCATCCATACACAACTGGATTTACATTAAAGTCTTATTAGAATATTTTACATGAGGGAATGGAGAGGTTTTATATATATATATATATATATATATATATATATATATATCTCACCAACAAATATATTTATTTTTCAACTTGTTTGTCTATTATAAAATGGTAAGATTTTAACACTAGGAAAAAGTCCTATGATTTTCTGCTGGAGTGCACAGCTGTGTGTATGTTTATGTGCGGTCCTCATGAATACATGTGTGTACTGACTGGGAATGAAGGAATAGACTCCTCTTCTAGGAGGTGCATAAAGGTCTCCTGATCTCCGCTTGTGCATATTCACAGGATGGGACTCAGGCCATGGTACTAGCATCTGGGACTCATCCCTGTAGTTCCTTTATTAAAATTTTCCACTTCTGTCACTGATGGTGCTTGCTCACATGCTAGTGCTTCAGCACAGGAGCAGAAGACAGTGTAACTGTCAAAAATCTTGAGAGTCTGCTGTCTCCGAGAATAATCAGAGTCCTAAGGAACCTTTTAATGTCTCCCTTCCAACAGTTACAACCATTCCTGGTAAATACCGTTGTTGTTCAGTAGCTAAGACTTCTTTGACTTTTTTGCAGCCCCATAGACTGCAAGACATCTGGCATCCCTGCCCTATACTATCTCCTGGAGTTTGCTCAAATTCATGCCCATTGAGTCAGTGATGCTATTTAACCATCTCATCTTCTGCTGCCCCCTTCTCCTTTTGCCTTTAATTGGGTTGGCTAAAAAGTTTATTTGAATTTTTCCATAACATCTGAATACACTTTTTGACCGAATCAATAATATGGATTACTTTGTAAGTCATATTTGGTTATAAATGATTACCTTCTGTTGGAAACTCCTTTCCTTCTTGAAAGGTCCATCATATTATCAACAAATAAAGATATTTTATCATCATTATTTCAATTTTTAAAGCATGTAGTGAAGACCAGAATGACTGTATATTTCAACTTCATGTCACTAGCTTTCATTTATAAGTAACTATGAGACCAACCCATTGCAACTATGAAATATAAAACAATACAAGACAATCTTAAGGATAATGTAGCCATTGTTCAGCACTCTAGCCTGAGGCCAATTTGTTAAGTTCTCATTTTGCTTCCTCAGTTTCTAGAAGAATCAAGAGGAGAATAGGCTGGCATTATAGAAAACAAACTGCCTTCTTTTTCTGTTATATTTCAAAATGACTATGTAGTAAGTAAAATAAAAATATTAAATTTATTGAATTATTTCTATACTTATTTGCTTAAATTATGTCTATGGTAATTAATTTTAATTTGAGCACATGAAATCCAGTCAGATTTATGAAAATTTAAACATACTATATTGTAACTTACCTAAAAGCATCAAACAATATTAAATTATAAAAGGATATGGTAACAAAAATCTATAAACTTTCTTCTCCACCACTGTCAGAGAAGAAGCTTCTGGTGTGATGGCACAGGGTCTTTCAACTGGGAAACTTGATTTTCAGTTCTATCCTGGCAGACCTGGTTCTGCTCTTGACTAGTTGAGAATTCTTACATGTCTATCGGTGTTGCGTCTTTGGAATTAAGAGGGTTGAACTACATTATCCCTGAAGAGTTTTTGAGCTTAATTTTCTGTGATTTTAAGGAAAAAGAAAACAACGTTTATCAAATGGTAGGTGAAGTTTTAGCTTATTTTATAACTAGTTACATTCACACATTCACATTATATACAATCTAGTCCTTCCCTATGTCAATGATTCTTCCAGGCACTTTGGAAACACTAACTCATTTTAGTTTTATTATAAACTAGTAAGTTATCTTTCACAGTTGAGGAAACTGAGGCACAAAAGGTTAAAGGATTTATCTAAGATAATATCAAGAGAGGTGGGATTTGAATCTAGGTTCTGACAGAAAGTGATCCACTGGAAAAGGGAATGGCAAACCACTTCAGTATTCTTGCCTTGAGAACCCCATGAACAGTAGGAAAAGGCAAAATGATAGGATACTGAAAGAGGAACTCCCCAGGTCAGTAGGTGCCCAATATGCTACTGGAGGTCAGTGGAGAAATAACTCCAGAAGGAATGAAGGGAAGGAGCCAAAGCAAAAACAGTACCCAGTTGTGGATGTAACTGGTGATAGAAGCAAGGTCCGATGCTGTAAAGAGCAATATTGCATAGGAACCTGGAATGTCAGGTCCATGAATCAAGGCAAATTGGAAGTGGTCAAACAGGAGATGGCAAGGGTGAACATTGACATTCTAGGAATCAGTGAACTAAAATGGACTGGAATGGGTGACTTTAACTCAGATGACCATTATATCTACTACTGAGGGCAGGAATCCCTCAGAAGAAATGGAGTAGCCATCATAGTCAACAAAAGAGTCCGAAATGCAGTACTTGGATGCAATCTCAAAAACGACAGAATGATCTCTGTACGTCTCCAAAGCAAACCATTCAATATCACGGTAATCCAAGTCTATGCCCCAAACAAGCTGAAGTTGAACGGTTCCATGAAGACCTACAAGACCTTTTAGAACTAACACCCAAAAAAGATGTCCTTTTCATTACAGGGGATTGGAATGCAAAAGTAGGAAGTCAAGAAACACCTGGAGTAACAGGCAAATTTGGCCTTGGAATGCGGAATGAAGCAGGGCAAAGACAAATAGAGTTTTGCCAAGAAAATGCACTGGTCAGAGCAAACACCCTCTTCCAACAACACAAGAGAAGACTCTACCCATGGACATCACCAGATGGTCAACACCGAAATCAGATTGATTATATTCTTTGCAGCTTTGCAGCCAAAGATGGAGAAACTCTATACAGTCAACAAAAACAAGACCAGGAGCTGACTGTGGCTCAGATCATGAGCTCCTTATTACCAAATTCAGACTCAAATTGAAGAAAGTAGGGAAAACCGCTAGACCATTCAGGTATGACCTAAATCAAATCCCTTATGATTATACAGTGGAAGTGATAAATAGATTTAAGGGCCTAGATCTGATAGATAGAATGCCTGATGAACTATGGACTGAGGTTCGTGGCACTGTACAGGAGACAGGGATCAAGACCATCTCCATGAAAAAGAAATGCAAAAAAGCAAAATGGCTGTCTGGGGAGGCATTACAAATATCTGTGAAAAGAAGAGAAGTGAAAAGCAAAGGAGAAAAGGAAAGATATAAGCATCTGAATGCAGAGTTCTAAAGAATAGCAAGAAGGGATAAGAAAGCCTTCTTCAGTGATCAATGCAAAGAAATCGAGGAAAAGCACAGAATGGGAAAGACTAGAGATCTCTTCAAGGAAATTAGAGATACCAAGGGAACATTTCATGCAAAGATGGGCTCAATAAAGGACAGAAATGGTCTGGACCTAACAGAAGCAGAAGATATTAAGAAGAGGTGGCAAGAATACATGGAAGGACTGTACAAAAAAGATCTTCACGACCCAGATAATCATGGTGGTGTGATCACCAGTCTAGAGCCAGACATCCTGGAATGTGAAGTCAAGTGGGCCTTGGAAAGTATCACTATGAACAAAGCTAGTGGAGGTGATGGAATTCCAGTTGAGCTGTTTCAAATCCTGAAAGATGACTCTGTGAAAGTGCTGCACTCAGTATGCCAGCAAATTTAGAAAAGTCAGCAGTGGCCACAGGACTGGAAAAGGTCAATTTTCATTCCAATCCCAAAGAAAGGCAATGTCAAAGAATGCTCAAACTACTGCACAATTGCACTCATCTCACATGCTAGTAAAGTAATGCTCAAAATTCTCCAAGGTAGGCTTCAGCAATACGTGAACCGTTAACTTCCTGATGCTCAAGCTGGTTTTAGAAAAGGCAGAGGAATCAGAGATCAAATTGCCAAAATCCGCTGGATCGTGGAAAAAGCAAGAGAGTTCCAGAAAAACATCTATTTCTGCTTTATTGACTAGGCCAAAGCCTTTGACTGTGTGGATCACAATAAACTGTGGAAAATCCTGAGAGAGAGGGGAATACCAGACCATCTGACCTGCCTCTTGAGAAATCTGTATGCAGGTCAGGAAGCAACAGTTAGAACTGGACATGGAACAACAGATTGGTTCCAAATAGGAAAAGGAGTACGTCAAGGCTGTATATTGTCACCCTGCTTATTTAACTTATATGCAGAGTACATCATGAGAAACGCTGGACTGGAGGAAACACAAGCTGGAATCAAGACTGCCGGGAGAAATATCAATCACCTCAGATATGCAGATAACACCACCCTTATGGCAGAAAGTGAAGAGAAACTAAAAAGCCTCTTGATGAAAGTGAAAGAGGAGAGTGGAAAAGTTGGCTTAAAGCTCAACATTCAGAAAACGAAGATCATGGCATCTGGTCCCATCACTCCATGAGAAATAGATGGGGAAACAGTGGAAACAGTGTCAGACTTTATTTTTTGGGGCTCCAAAATCACTGCAGATGGTGACTGAAGCCATGAAATTAAAAGACGCTCACTCCTTGGAAGAAAAGTTATGACCAACCTAGATAGCATATTCAAAAGCAGAGACATTACTTTGTCGACTAAGGTCCGTCTAGTCAAGGCTATGGTTTTTCCTGTGGTCATGTATGGATGTTGAGAGTTGGACTGTGAAGAAAGCTGAGCACTGAATAATTGATGCTTTTGAACTGTGGTATTGGAGAAGACTCTTGAGAGTCCCTTGGACTGCAAGGAGATCCAACCAGTCCATTCTGAAGATCAGCCCTGGGATTTCTTTGGAAGGAATGATGCTGAAGCTGAAACTCCAGTACTTTGGCCACCTCATGCGAAAAGTTGACTCATTGGAAAAGACTCTGATGCTGGGAGGGATTTGGGGCAGGAGGAGAAGGGGATGACAGAGGATGTGATGGCTGGATGGCATCACTGACTCGATGGACATGAATCTGAATGAACTCCAGGATTTGGTGATGGACAGGGAGGCCTGGTGTGCTGCGATTCATGGGGTCACAGAGTTAGACACGACTGAGCGACTGAACTAAACTGAACTGAAGTTTGGTTCTGGAGACAACATCGTCTTTCATTTCATCTCCCAACATTTTATGAAAAATTTCAAACATGCAGAGAAATTGAAAGATTGTACATGGACTCCCATCTACCTACGGATAGGCTATACTCACTTAGAGTATGCTGCTGCTGCTGCTGCTGCTGCTAAGTCACTTCAGTCGCGTCCGACTCTGTGCGACCTCATGGATAGCAGCCTACCAGGCTCCTCCGTCCATGGGTCTTTCCAGGCAAGAGTACTGGAGTGGGGTGCCATTGCCTTCTCCACACTTAGAGTATACAAGTCCTCTTTTGCGATGGCAAGTGAAACTGAACAACAACAGGTAGTTTACACTTGAGTGTAAACTAGTGCAATTTCATGTACAATGAAATCTTCCCCCCTACCTCCCCAATACTACAGGAAGTGGGTGAGGCACAAAGTCTTATGTGAAGACATGAGGCTTGATCATCTTCTTTGCAAAATGAACTGCAAATGTTGACTTCAGAGTCAAACAACAAAAACACTATACAGCAACACAATCACTTTATCAGGCTGACTTATATTTCACAGAATCATATCAATTAAATAAACATCTACAGATATCATTTCTCCTAAGAAATCACATTGTTATTTTTTCAGCAATGACTACGGAGTATTGTTTCAGTGACAGATATCAAGACTTCACTGATCATAATAGCAGAGAGTTATTTAGCAAAAAATGATACCCGTTGGGTTTCCCTATCATATAAAGCATACTTTTAAAATGGACTTCCATAGTCATTTGGCTATTCTACTAGATTAATAAACATCTCATCTCCACCAATGGAGAAGAAAATGGCAACTCATACCAGTGTTCTTGTCTGGGCAATCCCATGGACAGAGGAGCCTGGTGGGCTACAGTCCTTGGGGTCACAGAAGGCTCTTACAGGGGTCAGACAGAAGCTAGCAAATGAGCACACCTCCACCAAAGTAGATGAAAAGTTTACACTTAATGATTTATACAGCCTATATATTGCTGAAGTTGGAGATTTTCTCTACAACTTAGATTTAATATATGGCTAATCCAGTGCTCCAGTGATCTCTGATCCTATCATCACTCATATAGTCTTTAGGATATGACTTGAAATGGTTTAAGGAAATGAAAAGCTACATAGTCTTCTTAAGAGTTAAAGTTTAGCTATCATAATCTATCTTCCTGACCCAAGGATCAAACTGAGATCTCCTGAATTGCAGGCAGATTCTTTACCATCTGGGCTTTCCTGATGATAACTCAGTTGGTAAAGAATCCCTCTGTGATGCAGAAGACCCTGATTCGAGTCCTGGGTCAGGAAGATCCCCTGGAGAAGGGATAGGATACCCACTCTAGTATTCTTGGGCTTCCCTTGTGTATCAGATGGTAAAGAATCTGCCTGCAGTGTGGGAGACCAGGGTTCGATCCCTGGCTTGGGAAGATCCCCTGGAGAAAGGAAAGGCTACCTACTCCAGTATTCTGGCCTAGAGAATTCCATGGACTAATCCATGGGGTCGCAAAGCGTCAGACATGACTGAGAGGCTTTCACTTTCACTTTCTTTATCGTCTGAGGCACCAGGGAAGCTATCTTTATCTACAGCCAAGTTTAAAAAAATATAGTACATGTTAAAGTCTTTCATTCAGTATCTCTCATTTTGTTTTCTCGACATGTTCCTGACTTATAAAAATGCATTTTAACATCATTCTGATTGTATACAGATCCATATTTCAGCAATTTGGAATACACACAGACACAATCTAAGATCCAAACAGGAAGCTAGCTATTCATGGCTTTTTCTAGATGTATGTAATGCCTGTCTCTAGAATAAAGAACAAATCTCAGACATCGCTTGAACAGTGAGAGGTCCAGCTGTCTTCTCAGGGGTGAACTCTAAAGACAGGGTCTCCAATATTCCAGCACAGTGGCTCTGAGGATGGTTTTCAGACCAGTAGCAGCATGCTGGGAACTTAGAAATACAAATTTAGGACCCACCTCAGAAGCTCTGAACAGAAGCTGTGGGGATGAGGACAGTAAGCTGTATTTTAACCAAGTCTTGCAGGTGGTTCCGAGGCTTACTAAAGAGAACCATTACTCTAGCCTGTATGGTATGAAGTTCTTCCAGCAAAGGGCACTGGTCTTGCCACTGCACTGGTAAACCAATTCTATTCACTTTTGCGATACTCCCGGTCATTTATTAAGCTGTTAGAGATCACTTTGGCTCTATTTTTTCAAATTGCTCTTAGTTTCAGAGTTTTATCCTACTTTCTAGCCCATTATTTTATCTTTCCTATTCACATTTACTTTAAAGGGTGTCTTAAAGTAGTAGTATGTAAGAAGGAGTGTGTTACAGTTAACTTCAGCCTGGAGAAAATAGCTAGTTCATTCTTTTCCATCTCGCCTCTTCTTCCCCAATAAACGCATGAATATTTTTCAAGTTCAAGTTTCCTTCTTCCTGTTTTCTTTACATTTCTTACCATATTGTAAAAAAAATTGTAGTAAAATATATAACTTTTTCATACTTTATTTTTTGTCTAATAAACACATGTAAATGCATTTTCTGTTAATTTATATATATTGTGTTGCCATTATCACTTGTTTATAACTGTAATTGGAATTTTATTTTCTCCTTTAATTTAATATTGAAGTTTAATAATAACTTTGCGGCTTGTTTTTCTTTTATTTGCAACTCCTAATTTTGTGATTCTGTGTCAAGATAAGGTACAACTTCTAGGTTTTTTAGATAACAGAGTTTACTAAAGATTTCTTTGTTGCATAGTATACTATTTATAATTAAGAACTATTTGTTACAGTTGTATCAATATGGGCAAATTATACCCTTGAGATTTTTACAATTAAACCACTATAAAATAATAATACCCTTTAACTGAAGGCATTTCTTAAAAAAATCAAATGAGCTGATGGATATGAAAACTGTAAGCAAATTAGGAAATGCTGGATTTTTGTCCATTTCATGAAAGCTATTATATCTTAATTTGTACAAACATTGCAGTATATACTCTTATATTGTACCATATATTTTAAATTATTCAACCATTTATTCAGTCTTAGCTATGTACCACGTTACTATTTCAGATATGTCTGCTGCTGCCTGCTCAGTCACGCAGTCATGTCAAACACTTTGTGACCCCATGCACTGTAGCCCGCCAGGCTCCCCTCTCCATGAGATTTTCCTGGCAAGAATACTAGAGTGGGTTGTCATTTCCTACTCCAGGGGATCTTCCTGACCCAGGGATCGAACCCGCATCTACTGTGTCTCCTGCCGTGACAGGCAGATTATTTACCACTGAGCCACCTGGGAAGCCCCATATCAGGTATAGATGACATAAATATGCATAAGAGACTAATCCTGCCCTCAAGGAGCGTTTAGTGAAAAAATAGCCATGTCAAGAGTATGGAGAGAATTATAAAAGAGAGGATCTTAAGCAATTTATTAAATATTCTCTCTGCCTCAGTTTCTTCACCTTCAGAATTAGGATAACAACTTACAGTGTTGTCACAGTGGCGTATAAACAAGATGGCCAGCCCGCCCTCGACAAAGGGGTGAGCACTCTCACATCTTTAAGTCAATCAGATATTGTTCTAAGGTTTTTGGATGCTAAGCAGTAAGTCAGAGAGAAGAAAAATGTAGCAAAGTTTAGATTCCACTGTCCATATCTTCCTTGAGAAAACCTGATTGTGATGTTACCTACACCTTTCACTCTACTCTGGCTCTGGTCTTCCCTGAATCTGACGAAGATCTCCATCATTTCTGGGAACATCTTCTAACTTTTCACTAAACCCCTTTTCTGCTTCAATATCTAGAATCATCTTCTCTTCCTTGCACCCTCAGTATTTTAACTAATCAAGAAATTTTGAAAAAAATGATGTTTCATTTCTACAAAGGCACAACTGTGAAAGAGGAATCACAAAATTAGGGTTGGAATCCAAGAGTATATAATTTACCAGTAAGTTGTAGGCTTGCTAAACCCCACTTTCCTCATCTGTAAAAAGTGGGTGGGCCTAGGATGTTCTCACACATTGTTGCCACTTGGACCATTTGTCAGGCCACTACAAATGCTTTCTCTTCATTCCCCATCTCCCCACATGGCTTGAGGGGCAGATGATTCACAACAGTCGCTTGTGACAAAACTCAGATAAAATGGATTTCCAGAATATTTGAATTACAGCTCAAATGCCATTTTATCCATGATATTCCAGACTGAAGGTAAACATCACTGCATTTCCTTCAGCAATGCTAATGACTTTGTGTCATGTTTCCTGACTTATGTCTTCCCTTATTTCTGCTGCACTGGAGCATAAATTATATTGAGGTTCCATCCCTCTCTGATTTCTTTCTCATTCCTAAGATCTAGATTAGTGCCAATCATCAATCCTTACTCAATAAATATCACAGGAGTTTTTCAGAATGAGTTATTACTAACTATGGCTGTGCCATGGATACTGAGTGAGTGTATGTGCTAAAAGGAATAGCCCAAGGAAATGCCCTGATCAGTTTTCTTATGCTCCAGTGAGAATGGAAGGATGAGTATCAAACATGACTCTATTTAAGAGGAGGATGTGGGTAGAGCTTATTATACCACTGTGTCAAAACCCACCAAATCAGTGGGGAAAAGAGTATTACGAAATTCACCTTTGTGTCTGTAAACAACTGCATTTGATCTGACATTCCAGCCACTTTGGACATGCTGTACCATATTGGGATAAAAACAAAAATCAAAACAACAAAACAAATCAGAACAGAAACCAAATATTTTTATTCAGGTACACAGGTGAAAATCATCCTTATAGAAAATCATCTAATTATTCCATTATTAGATTCTTTGACAGAAATTGTTTGCTAAATGAAGCTTCTGTCATTTTCACCAAAATTTATGGCCAATTTGAGGGAGAATTTAATTGGACATCTCATACTATAGGGAAAACTAATAACTAAAATGAACTGAACTGTTAGAATTTATCCATGCAAATGATAAAATCGTTTCTCATTTTTTTTTCTTTTGCTGACAGAATGTGCTTGAACTCTATCGCAGTGAATCAGATGACAGGATAGTCTCAAATCAAGCTACAAATGAATATTTCTACAAGGCAGAAATCTATGAAGAGTCCTTTCTGGGAATGTGAAAAGAGAAGTAAAATAAACCCAGGAAGAGGTCAAAGAGCCTCTAAGAGTCAACTTGTTTTCACTGTTGGATTTAACATTTGGTTGCAGTCCAAATCTTGCATTCATCGGCCCTTCTTTATTATAACAATAACACTGTGACTCCAAAGGACAGAATTCTTGCCCCATCTCTGCCTATGTCACTTTAAGGAAGGGCCTTAACCCTTCTGGATCTCAGTTTTATCATCTCTAGGGGTGAGGAAGAATTGATGCTTTTGAACTGTAGTGTCGGAGAAGACTCTTGAGAATCCCTTGGACTACAAGGAGATCAAATCAGTCGATCCTAAAGGAAATCAGTCCTAAATAATTTGGAAGGGCTGACACTGAAGCTCTAATACTTTGGCCACTTGATGCAAAAGCGGATTCTTTGGAAAAAGACTCTGATGCTGGGAAAGATTAAAGGCAGAAGAGAGGGAAAACAGAAGATGAGATGGTTGGATAGCATCACTGACTCAATGGACATGAGTTTGAACAAACTCCAGGATATAGTGAAGGACAGGGAAGCCTGGCATGCTGCAGTTCGTGGGGTAGCAAAGAGCTGGACACGACTTCGCGACTGAACAACAACAAGGAAGAGAGAACTGGATATAATGATTTTATAATTCTTTAATCTCTAACTTTGTATATTTTGTAAATCTGTAATTTTATCTCACCAGGGGTTTGCAATGTGATGGATTTCACATGGGCACTACATGTCAAGTTCAAGAGTGGCACTGGCTCAAGGCACCATCCATGTCTTACTGTGTCACCTCCCTGTGGCCCAGCAGCACACTGGATGGAGGAGGGATGGCTGGGGCAGGCGGAAGGACAGCTCAGAGACACTCAGAGGCATAGACAGCTTGCCACTCTGTCTGGTGCAACATAATGAGAGGAGGCGTCATCTGCTTCATCACCTCACCCAGTGGTAGCAGCCTGTGCGGATGCTCTAGATTTGTTCAGAGATTCAGCTGTATCACCCTAACAATGTCTAAGATGCCAATAATCAACATGTTTCTGTTGAAGAATCGGGCCCGTGAGGCCAAGTCATACAGTCATCAGCATCGTTAGGCAAAAAATGTGATTCATTCCGAGTCCAGCAACCACCCAAGAAACCACATCAGTGAAATTACTATATTTGCACATTACTAATTTCCATTCCAAGTTGACCTGAACCCAGTAAATAACAGTGTGTGACATTCACCTGAAACATACTGGACTAGCCAAGTGGACACGGGCACCTCCATCCTCCACTTTGGAGTGAAGAGGGGACTGATTCTAAGGGCAATTAAGTTATTCTCCAAACGTCAGCTCCATATAAATACCAAAAATCAAGCAAAAACGCTTAGGTGGAAATCCATTCTTAATTTACACCTGAATTTTACGAGTCCAAGTGAGCCGTATGTGAAAATGTCAGGTAGAATTCTTTTATGAAGTTTTACATGACTTTCAGGAGCACAGATCTGGTCTGAAGTGGTATTTGACAATCCAAGTGCAACATTCAGCGAGGAGCTGAGTGAGGGACAGTTAAGTACAGAGGAGACAGAGTGCCAGTGTGAAAGCACTGCAGAAACACACCAGAGATAACTTCTTGCAAATTTATAGTGAATTAAATAAATCACCACTTCAAACCCTTCCTCAAAAGTCTTAGACCTTAGTAACTAAAGGTATAAGACAGAGGGTATATTTTAGGCCTAGGTGATTAGATTCAGTGACATTTTAAAAGGATTATCAGCAGATTCTCCCAAGCATTAAGCATTCCCCCAGAATATGCTAATGATTCCAGGCTCCTAAAATTATGTATAAATGACTACTGCGACATGTCTTACTTTAATATCTTAATGGAATGCTCCAATGCCATGATCCATAGATATGAGACCATGAATGACTAACTTCAACTCTGTCGACATGATTTCAAACATGTGTTCAAGCTGTGCTGACTTGGAGATGTATGTAGACATCTGATTGGAAAAGCACACGACAGTCAAACTTCATTTGTTAAAAAAGTCATCATCACAGAGAACAGCTTCCTATCTGTAAAATACAAAGTGTTAAATACTCTCTCTGTGGTCACTTCTAACTCTAGACTCTTGGTATGCTGCCTGGAAACCAGTTAATCTCTAAAACAGAAACCCTCAACATCAAGTAGTTTGCAAATTTCCATATTTAGGCTAAGCAAGAGGCTTACTCAGAGCCCCAAATATAGAAAGGGGGAATTTGGAGAAGGGAGCAAAAATTGAACATTAAGTATCTCTAATGTGCTGACCTTATATGTTAGCTGATTCAAGTCCCCAGTCATGAAATATATTCCCACCTTAGAAACACAGAGAGTAATGTGCAAATTTTCTAATTTACTATGAAGTAGTATAACCCCTTGGAGAAGGCAATGGCACCCCACTCCAGTACTCTTGCCTGGAAAATCCCATGGATGGAGGAGCCTGGTAGGCTGTAGTCCATGGGGTCGCTAAGAGTCGGACACGACTGAGCAACTTCACTTTCTCTTTTCACTTTCATGCATTGGAGAAGGAAATGGCAACCCACTCCAGTGTTCTTGCCTGGAGAATCCCAGGGACAGGAGAGCTTGGTGGGCTGCCATCTCTGGGGTCGCACAGAGTTGGACACGACTGAGGCAACTTAGCAGCAGCAGCAGCAGCAGCAGCAGCAGCAGTATAACCCCTTAGCAGCCTCTCCTAACTGTCTCTATCATGATGGCTTGTACCACATGTGAGCATCTATACCAGTTACTGTCTAAATAAGTCATGGTCTTTTCATTTACAAGTGTGATGGTTAATTTTATATGTTGACTTGGCAAAACTGCGGTGCCCAATTGTTCACTCAAACATCAGTCTACATGGATGTTGCTATGAGGTAGTTTTTAGATGTCATTAACATTATTTAAATTTTTTATTTTTATTGACGTACAGTTGCTGTACAATGTTATATAAGTTACAGGTGTATAATATAGTGATTCATAATTGTTAAAGGCTATACTTCATTTATAGTTATAATAAAATATTGGCTATATTCCCTGCATTGTACAATATGTCCTTGTGGCTTATTTTATACCTAATAGTTTGTTCCTCTTTTCCCCTACCTTTATTGTGTTCTTACCCCTTCCCCTCCCTGCTGGTGACCTAGTTTCTTCTCTATCTGTGAGTCTCCTTCTCTTTTGCTATAGTCACTAGTTTGTTGTATTTTCTAGTTCCACAAATAATTGATATCACACAGTATTCATCTTCCTTATTTCACTTAGCATAATGCCCCCTAAGTTCAACCATGCTGCAACAAATGGAACATGTTGTTCTCCTTTATGTTTGGGTTGTATTCCACTGTGTATACATCACATCTTCTCTATCCATTCGTCTACTGATGGACACTTAGGTTGTGTCAATATCCTGGCTGTTGCGAATAGTGCTAAATGAACATTGGGGTGCATGTGTCTTTCTGAAATAAATATTATATATTATATATATATATATATATATATATATATCTTTCTTAATTAGTGTTTTTCTTCACGCTCACAGTCTACTTGCTGAGTCATATGGCAGCTGTATTTTCATTTTTTTGAGATACTTCCACAGTGTTGTACACAGAGACGGTACCAATTTATATTCTCAACAAATAGTATATGAGAGTTCCCTTTTCTTTACATACCCACAGACATTTGTTTTTGTTTTTTTATTTTTGTCCTTCTTGATAGATATGCTATGTTGAGTATCTTTTCATGTGCCTGTTGGTAATCTGCATTTTCTTTTAGGAAAAATCTATTCATGTCTGGCCTTTTTTTTTTTTTTTCTGATGTTGCGTTGTATGAGCTATTTACATATGTTGGATAATAACCAACACATGTAAATGTCATTTGTAAATATCTCTCCCATTGAGTAGGTTAACTTTCTGTTTTATCTATGTTTCCTTTGCCAGGGAAAAGCTTTTAAGTTTAATTAGGCCCAATTTGTTTAATTTTGCTTTTATTTCCTTTACTTTAGGAGATGAATAAAAAAAAAATCTTGCTGCAATATATGTCAAAGTGTTCTACCTATGGAAACTATGAGGAAAATTCATAGTTTTCCTCTATGAGTTTTATACTATTGAGTGTTACATTCAAGTCTTTAAACTATTTTGAGTTTACTTTTGTATGTGGTATTACAGAATGTTCTAATTTCATTATGTTGCATGTGGCTGTTGACTTTTCCCAGCATTCCTTACTTACTGAAGAGACTATCCTTTCTCTATTTTATGTTCTTGCCCCTTTTGTCATAGGTTCATTGACTATTTCTAAGGAACTTCCACACTGTTTTCCACAGTGGCTGCACCAATTTATATTCTCACCAACAGTATATGAGAGTTCCCTCTCATATACTCATATACATGTTGCTCAGTATTTTAAAAAAAGGCATGGCTTTATTTCTGAGCTCTCAATTCCATTCCATTGATTTGCGTGTCTGTTTTTGTGTCAGTACAATATTGTTTGGATGACTGTAACTTTGGAGTACAGACTGAAGTCAGGGAGTGTGATTCCTCCAGCTCTGTGTTTCTTTCTGAAGATTGTTTTCTCTATTCTGGATCTTATACATTTCCATATAAAATTTTAAAATAACACTTTATTTATGAATTAAAATTTACAAATAAAATTTATGAGCTTCTCTCATAGCTCAGTTGGCAAAGAACCTGCCTGCAATGCTGGAGACACAGGTTTGATTTCTGGGTTGGGAAGATCCCTTGGAGAAAGAAATGGCAACCCACTCCAGTATTCTTGCCTGGAGAATCCCATGGACAGAGGAGCCTGCTGGGCTACAGTCCATGGGGTGGCAAGAGTTGGATATGACGTAGTGACTAAACCACCATAAATGTTTACAGTGTTTGTTCTACTTTTGTGAAAAATAAATTTTCATCAGTATTTTTATAAGGATTGACATTTAAATCAGTGAGCTCTGAGTAAAATATATTATTATTCAAAATGTGCATGGGTCTCACCCAGTCCTGGAAAGGGGCACTAAGAAAGAGACTAAGACTTCTCCCTCCAGACTATCTCAGACTCAAGATGGCAACATCAACTCTTCGCTGAGTCTCCCAGACCGAAGAATTCAGACTTGCTTGTCCTTGTAACTGCATAAGCCTGTTTCTCAAAATGTGGGATTCCTGGTTATCAAAGAGTAGAGAATTCCTTAAGCTGAAATGGTGTACAGCAAAGAAGCAGTTACCTAAGGGCACATCGTGCTAATGGATGCACAGAATAAATCAAAAGAAAGCAGACATGCTCACAGACGCAGTTCAAAGTCATGGTAGCCTAGAGTGAGATGCCCAGTGGAGTTGATGAGGAAGGGGCTTGGTGGTGCCCCTCTGGCTACTCTGGGTACCAAGCACATCTACAGGGTCACTGCGAAAGAAATACTGAACACTATTTTCACTTCTCACCTTCCCCCCGGTAACCCCCCTCCCCCGAAAATAAATATCCTCTCTGGATTTCTTACAGTTAGTGAAAATAGGTACTAAGTGAGTCTTTTGTAAAAGTGAAGTGGCATAGACTGAACTTTCTAAAAATGGGAGATGCCTGTAAATATTTTTCTCTTTGAATGTATGTGCATATATTCCACTGGTCTCTTCTGGAGAATCCTAACAAGTCTAAGCTTTACTATCTGTTTCTGTCTGTATTTGTAGGTGGGTTCCCCTTTGCGGTGATGAAGATGGTCACTGGCCACTGAGGCTTACATTTTACTACCTCACATATTATGATGTGTACGCACTTCTCCTTCCACAAAGACTCAGGAAGAGTTTGAGGAATCAGGAAGTCTTAAATCAGTCAAACGTGGGCCTCTTAAATGTTTAGGGTATAGAGGAACGGTCAGAGGAACCCCTATGGACTAAAAATAGGTGATGTTTAATTACCCAAAGGAAAATGAAAGTGCTATCAAGAAAGCAGAGGAAGTGGATAGTGGGGAGGCATATTACCAATACGCTATACACAGTCCAGAGCACTTAGCCAGCACTTAATATTGCAGGCTATCTTTACATGAACACCTGATTTATCTCCTTAAGTAAATTATAACATTATGGAAAAGACCACTTCTTAACAGTTATATTTCCTCTGGTCACTAGTACTCTGAATTCTAAATGTTCCACCCTTGTTCTTGACACAAATCTAAATGCATAAACTCAAATGCCATTCATAAACTGTGTACAGTGATGAGTGTTACATAAGATCAAGTAAAGAGCATTTTTAAAAAAATTCTCAAATCTCTGTTCCCACATATTCACAAATATTGTATGACATGACCTAATCCACTCATAGCAATTAAGTTACCTTAACAGCTATCTTAAGTTTGAAAGCATCAAATAAAGTTTGGTTGCTGGAATGCAAAAATCCAAGGGACACAACTCATCCAAAATAGATGAAACCTTTCCTCTTAAATATCAATAACATACAAGAATCAAATCTGCTACTTCATTTAGGTAAAAGAAGCATCAATCCCAAATGGCAAACCTCTTTACTAAAGCCCTTGAAGCAACTTACTATTGATTCATAACTATACCTTTTTACAACACACACTACATAAAATTATGCTTCACAGAAACTACTTGTTACAATATTTCTGGTCATTATGATCAGGTCATTATGACCACCAGTGCTGATTCTTTATGACCCCTTACCTCAGATATGCAGATGACACCACCCTTAGGGCAGAAAGTGAAGAGCTAAAGAGCCTCGTAATGAAAGTGAAAGAGGAGAGTGAAAAAGTTGGCTTAAAGCTCAACATTCAGAAAACTAAGATCATGGCGTCTGGTCCCATCACTTCATGGCAAATGGAAGGGGAAACAGTGGAAACAGTGTCAGACTATTTTTCTGGGCTCCAAAATCACTGCAGATGGTGATTCAGTTCAGTTCAGTTGCTCAGTCTTATCCGACTTTTTGCGACCCCATGAATCACAGCACGCCAGGCCTCCCTGTTCATCACCATCTGCCGGAGTTCACTCAGACTCACGTCCATTGAGTCTGTGATGCCATCCAGCCATCTCATCCTCAGTCGTCCCCTTCTCCTCCTGCCCCCAATCCTCCCACCATCAGAGTCTTTTCCAATGAGACAACTCTTCGCATGAGGTGGCCAAAGTACTGGAGTTTCAGCTTCAGCATCATTCCTTCCAAAGAAATCCCAGGGCTGATCTTCAGAATGGACTGGTTGGATCTCCTTGCAGTCCAAGGGACTCTCAAGAGTCTTCTCCAACACCACAGTTCAAAAGCATCAATTCTTCGGTGCTCAGCCTTCTTCACAGTCCAACTCTCACATCCATACATGACCACAGGAAAAACCATAGCCTTGACTAGACGGACCTTAGTCGACAAAGTAATGTCTCTGCTTTTGAATATGCTATCTAGGTTGGTCATAACTTTTCTTCCAAGGAGTGAGCATCTTTTAATTTCATGGCTGCAGTCACCATCTGCAGTGATTTTGGAGCCCAGAAAAATAAAGTCTGACACTGTTTCCCCATCAATTTCCCATGAAGTGATGGGACCGGATGCCATGACCTTAGTTTTCTGAATGTTGAGCTTTAAGCCAACTTTCTCGCTCTCCTCTTTCACTTTCATCAAGAGGTTTTTTAGCTCCTCTTCACTTTCTGCCGTAAGGGTGGTGTCATCTGCATATCTGAGGTTATTGATATTTCTCCCAGCAATCATGATTCCAGCTTGTGTTTCTTCCAGTCCAGCGTTTCTCTTGATGTACTCTGCATAGAAGTTAAATAAGCAGGGTGACAATATACAGCCTTGACGTACTCCTTTTCCTATTTGGAACCAGTCTGTTGTTCCATGTCCAGTTCTAACTGTTGCTTCCTGACCTGCATACAGATTTCTCAAGAGGCAGGTCAGGTGGTCTGGTATTCCCATCTCTTTCAGAATTTTCCACAGTTTATTGTGATCCACACAGTCAAAGGCTTTGGCATAGTCAATAAAGCAGAAATAGATGTTTTTCTGGAACTCTTTTCTTTTTCCATGATCCAGCAGATGTTGGCAATTTGATCTCTGGTTCCTCTGCCTTTTCTAAAACCAGCTTGAACTTCAGGGAGTTCACGGTTCACATATTGCTGAAGCCTGGCTTGGAGAATTTTGAGCATTACTTTACTAGCATGTGAGATGAGTGCAATTGTGCGGTAGTTTGAGCATTCTTTGGCATTGCTTTTCTTTGGGATTGGAATGAAAACTGACTTTTTCCAGTCCTGTGGCCACTGCTGAGTTTTCCAAATTTGTTGGCATATTGAGTGCAGCACTTTCACAGCATCATCTTTCAGGATTTGAAACAGCTCAACTGGAATTCCATCATCTCCACTGGCTTTGTTCATAGTGATGCTTTCCAAGGCCCACCTGACTCCATTTTCCAAGATGTCTCGCTCTAGACTAGTGATCACACCATCATGATTATCTGGGTTGTGAAGATCTTTTTGTACAGTTCTTCCGTGTATTCTTGCCACCTCTTCTTAATATCTTCTGCTTCTGTTAGGTCCATACCATTTCTGTCCTTTATCGAGCCCATCTTTGCATGAAATGTTTCCTTGGTATCTCTAATTGTCTTGAAGAGATCTCTAGTCTTTCCCATTCTGTTGTTTTCCTCGATTTCTTTGCATTGATCGCTGAAGAAGGCTTTCTTATCTCTTCTTGCTATTCTTTGGAACTCTGCATTCAGATGCTTATATCTTTCCTTTTCTCCTTTGCTTTTGGCCTCTCTTCTTTTCACAGCTATTCGTAGGGCCTCCCAGACAGCCATTTTGCTTTTTTGCATTTCTTTTCCATGGGGATGGTCTTGATCCCTGTCTCCTGTACGATGTCACGAACCTCACTCCATAGTTCATCAGGCACTCTATCTATCAGATCCAGGCCCTTAAATCTATTTCTCACTTTAGCAATGAAACTAAAAGACACTTACTCCTGGAAGAAAAGTTATGACCAACCTAGATAGCATATTAAAAAGCAGAGACATTTCTTTGCCAACAAAGGTCTGTCTAGTCAAGACTATGGTTCTTCTAGTGGTCATGTATGGATGTGAGAGTTGGACTATAAAGAAGGCTGAGCGCCAAAGAATTGATGCTTTTGAACTGCGGTGTTGGAGAAAACTCTTGAGAGTCCCTTGGACTGCAAGGAGATCCAACCAGTCCATCCTAAGGGAGATCAGTCCTGGGTGTTCATTGGAAGGACTGATACTGAAGCTGAAACTCCAGTACTTTGGCCACCTGATGCAAAGAGCTGAGTCATTTGAAAAGACCCTGATGCTGGGAAAGATTGAGGGCAGGAGAAGAAGGGGACAACAGAGGATGAGATGGTTGGATGCCATCATTGACACAATAGATATGGGTTTAGGTGGACTCCGGGAGTTGGTGATGGACAGGGAGGCCTGGCGTGCTGCAGTTCATGGGGTCACAAAGAGTCGGACATGACTGAGGGACTGAACTGAACTGAACTGAAGCGTAAAGCTAATACACTGGTCATAGTCCTTGGCCATAGTGAAGGAATTCTAATTTCCAACAAGAGAACGTAGCAAAGCTTGACAATTAAAAAACCAAAATATATCTTCACACACACACATACCTCATGAGCCCTCTTTTTTATTGTAATTCATCCCTCAACATAACAGCAGTGTCCTGCACAATGCCCCTGCTGTACTCATTTCTTAACCTCCAATAACTTCTGTTAATTCACTTCCTACATTTCACCTCCCAGGTAAAACCTGGTCATAATTTCAGACTCACCACTAATGACATTCCTATAAAAACACTTTCTTAAAACCAAGATTGGATTAAATTACTCTCCTGAGTACTCCCACAGTACTCCTTGCTTATTGCTAAAATGACCTGCAATATCACATTGAAATAATCTGACAAAATGATTGTCCCCCTGATGCTGCAAATATAGTTTCAGACAGCAGGGTTTATTTTCCTTACGACATCCTCTCACTTCCCACAACATTTCCCATCAGATGCCTTTCACGAACCCTGTTCAAAATAAACTGAGAGAAGGGTTTGTGGAACTGACAATAAATCTATAAGAAACATTTATTCATTTAAAAAGAACCAGACACGTGTATTCTCAAAGTTTAGCTGTGATACTGCTGAATTATGCAATCTTGGGAAAAGTCATGTGCATGTCTGGGATTTTTGGTTCTTCATATGGAAATCCCAAGAATAGGATCAGGGATCTCTTCCACAGGGTAACTGTCGTTGCAAACACATGTTATTAGCTCCAGATGATCCACTACTTAAGATTTAAGGATCAGTTAGCATTAAAAGACTCATAGATAGACAAGAGTCAGAAAAACTGCAAAAATGTGACATGACTAGGATATATCCATTTGATGACCATGAGAACAAAGATAATCTACTGGCATGACCCTAACTAAAGATAATAATTCCTATCACAGTTAAGCAGGCTCTGCCTAATGTCACTAAAATATTCAAAAGAGAAAACCAAGGCAAGAGCATTCATAAACTCAGGTTGTCAGCAAGTCTATCTTAGATGAATCTGTGAAATTCACTGATGTTTTCTCCTGGTTATGAAGAGTTTTAAAGAAAATCTTACAAAATCAACCATTTGATATTTTATTTAAAACTCAACTCAGAAGGGACAGGAATGGGTTTTCTGAGATATTGGTCTGTATCATGATTGGGGTTTGTTTTACACAGGTGTGTGCCCTTGTTAAATCCCAAGAAGTGTCTACTTAAGATCTGCATACTTCATTGTATACATATTTTGGCTAAGTAGTTAGGAAGAAGTGTACAGATGTGTGTAGTTTACTTTGAAATGTATTGGAAAAAGAACTCATGAATGAAAGGGAGATGCATAGACAGAAGGATGAAGAGGGTAAAATGTTAAAGACAGAATTCCGTTGCTGGGGATACTGGTATTCACTGTGATATAATTTCAATTTAATGCATGTTTGAGAATTTTCATAAAAAGATGATGAAAAGATTTTCAATAAAAAATTAAAATCAGAAATCGACATTTATAGAGGTACCATGTTTGTATTTTCAGACTACCATATTTTTTTAAAAGTATTCTAATTTATGGTCAAGAAATGCAAATGAAATGCTTTTTGACTGATTCTTACACATTTTAACTGAGAATTTTTCTATAAGAAAGTTCCCTATCTTGACAGTCATCACATCATTAAATAAAAGGGTGTTTGTATGTGTCAGTGTGTCTATAACAGAAATAACTATGACAGTATTAAGGAAAAAACCTTCTCAGGATATATGGTGGCAGGATGTTTTGTCAAAGAAATAAAACAGCAACAGACCTCAGGGAGATAAGCTTAACCTCAAATTTTCTGTCATATTTAGAAAGAAGCAAAAGGAAAAACAGAAGGTATCCAAGAGCTCAAAACGCTAATGGAATTAACGTTCTCTCCCTCCTGCCACAATCCTCTAGGCTCTGCTATTCATATTAAAAAAAAAAAAAGAGCTACATCAAGGAGAAAGCAGATTGGCAGGAAAAGGGAAATTACTGGGACTGTTTCTGGGAGAAAAGAGGTGGCGGAGGGAAAGAACTGGGCATTGCTGGTTTTCATTGCTTTTCCAAAAGAGGAATATCAAATTATCTTAGAAGCAAAGCTGCTTCTTGCCAACTTCTCCTGCTATTTGCAGAAATATTTAATCAAGCGATTGCATCTTCAAATATTTGTGAATAAGCAGATAGAATTGCTAGTTGCCTAGTGAAAAACTTAATACTTCTCTTGGGTCCAAGTGTGCCACTTAACTTTAAGCATCTGAGATGTAATTTATGCCACACACTACATGAAAATGAACTGGATCACATTCTGCTGTTCAACAATAACATGGGTGCAGAATGCTGGCACTCATCACCCCTGGATACTCTGCAAAGCAGGAGGAACAAACACCATCCTCTATAACTGGTAGGTATCCACTTATATATTTTGTTGACACACAACAGTGTGCTCAGGAAGGTCACAAATATGTCTGTGATGGCAAACAGCTTGAGTGCTAGGTCACTCAGAAACAAAAAAGAAACAAACAAAAAAAAGGTCTAATAATTGTTTATTTTAACTTGCACATTTTCACAGTACCAAGAAAGTACATCTAACCCTCTTTTGTTAGTGAGACAATTTGGTAGTCAAAATACATGTTTTAACTTATGCATATGTGCTACTGTTGTTGATAGCTATGCTAATTAATATATTTCCCCAGAGGCAGTGGCTTCAGGTAAATAGCATGATGAAATATGATCTTGGAAGAACCAGACACTGCAATTAATAGCTCCTATTACTTTCCAGTGACTTCCTCATTCTCAGGACCTCAGACGAGAGAATGCCTACCTTGATTTCACCCAGCTTGGAAACGAGATCATGTGATGCCCAATCCAGCTGTTGACATAAAAGTCCTTGGGCTATCATTCCACACTGGGAGAAAAATGGAATCATATTATTTTTCTTCTTCTCTTCTTCTCTCTCCTCCTCCACCACAACCACCACTACCTCCATCATTATCACCACCACAAACACCATAGATGATAAATATAACTATGTTTCTGCCTCTTTGTTTCTAGACCATTGTAAAAAGGGTTGGGTGGTTTTTTGACAAACTCTGAGGACACGGTGTGGGTGATACGATTTAATGTCAAGGTCCATGAGGCACAGAAGGAATCAACTGTGAGAAGTTACTGAGAAATGCCTCAAAGAAATGGTCATACTTTCTCCAAAAGAGCCAAAATTGAGATGAAACCGTCAGAATAATCGCCAATAAAGAGACAAGTCATGCATATGAATACCATAAAGAAATAGACAGAGATTTTGAATGCAAGACCCACATCAAAGATAGCAAGAGTAAAGGTGATTATTTGTAATGGAACTAATTCTCATGTAGCCTCCTCTATATGGTATTCTCCAGGACAGAGGTTGACAAACATTTTCTGTAAAGGACCAGATTGTAAATATTTAAGTTTTGAGGAAAAGAGTCTTTGTTGCCACTTTGTAGCCAGAGTGTGAAAACATTCACATGCAATATGTGAAGGAATGAGTGTAGCTGTGTTCTAATAAAATTTTATTGAGGGGCATTGAAATTTGAATTTTACACAATGTTCATGTATCATGAGATATTAGTATTATTTTTCTTTCTTTTTTCTTTCAGCCATTTACAAAATTGTGAAACTATCCTTAGCCTGTGACTTGTACAAACATAGGCAACTATCAGGATTTACCCCACTGGCCATAATCTGCAGACCCTTGCCCTAGGGGTGAGGAACTCAGGAATGGATCACTTAATGATGGCTAACATCTTTTCTTAAGTAAATGAAGAAAATATTATTAAGGATGGTTAAAAACATAAGCACCTCTCATGGACTGAAAACTGACTATTCAACTAAATTGTGATGTTGGCAGTATTACCCCACTTGTGGATTAGAAAATAGAGCTTGGAAAGTTAAAAACCTACCCAAGACCTCCCAACTGGTATTCCACTATGCTAATTGGCTTCTGTGAGAAATAATGAACTGAACATATTTGGCACTTTCCCCAGACTACTTTGTCTCTTGGTGAGCACAGTCACTGGAGGACACGTGTAACCAGAAGTACAGCAATTCTGTTTCTCATTACCTGTCCCAGAGAATGTAATTTAAGTGAAATGGTAGTTGTAGCAAAATATTCACAAGCTATAGGACACACACTACCTGCTGACAGAAGAGAAACTTTATTTTGGAAAATCTATAGTTCTAATAGCTCACCAAAGAAATTGGAGATTGTAAAGAAAAAAAGGGAAATTATTAGCTAGTCTGAACGCCACCGGCTATGATGACTACATTTCCAAGTTTCATTGTTTAGTTTTTCCAGGAGCAACAGAAACAGAAAGTAGTAAGAAGACATGTAATCTCAGTTCAATGGCAAAACACATATACACCCACCCCCCCACCTCCCCCCGCCCACAACCCTCCTGGGGAACGCATGATGTTCCATAAAGAATACACACGAGAGAGTGAACTGATAAGAACTTTTCTGTATGTGCTGGAAGAAGGGAAGGAGGTATAGATTGCTCAGTGTCTCTACAGAAACTAAAGAATTTTCATAGCAGAGTATACAAGAGAGGAGGAGAAGGAAACTGGAGCCAGGGCATTGCATTAAAAACACAGACTTCTTACATCAGCCTCTCAACCACTAACCCCAGAGCGGATTTCAGAGAGTTCACTCCATCCTGACCTATTGAATCACCCACCTCCCACAGATTTAATCCTCTCTAGTAGTGCCCATCCCCCTGCCTCATGTTTTCATCCCAGAAATGGCTCCAAATATCTCTAACCTGATCCCATTAAATAAGGCATAGAGCAGAATTTCTCAGCCTCAGCAATCCTGACATTTAGGGCTGGATAACTCTTTGTTTTCACTCTCCTCTTTCACTTTCATCAAGAGGCTTTTTAGTTCCTTTTCACTTTCTGCCATAAGGGTGGTGTTATCTGCATATCTGAGGTTATTGATATTTCTCCCAGCAATCTTGATTTCAGCTTGTGCTTCTTCCAGCCCAGCGTTTCTCATGGTATACTCTTCATATAAGTTAAATAAGCAGGGTGACAATATACAGCCTTGACGTGCTCCTTTTCCTTTTTGGAACCAGTCTGTTGTTCCATGTCCAGTTCTAACTGTTGCTTCCTGACCTGCATATAGATTTCTCAAGAGGCAGGTCTGGTGGTCTGGTATTCCCATCTCTTAACAGTGGAAACAGTGTCAGACTTTATCTTTTTGAGCTCCAAAATCACTGCAGATTCTGACTGCAGTCATGAGATTAAAAGACGCTTACTCCTTGGAAGAAAAGTTATGACCAACCTAGATAGCATATTCAAAAGCAGAGACATTACTTTGCCAACAAAGGTCCGTCTAGTCAAGGCTATGGTTTTTCCAGTGGTCATGTATGGATGTGAGAGTTGGACTGTGAAGAAAGCTGAGCGCTGAAGAATTGATGCTTTTGAACTGTGGTGTTGGAGAAGACTCTTGAGAGTCCTTGGACTGCAAGGAGATCAGCCCTGGGATTTCTTTGGAGGGAATGATGCTGAAGCTGAAACTCCAGTACTTTGGCCACCTCATGCGAAGAGTTGACTCATTGGAAAAGACTGATGCTGGGAGGGATTGGGGGCAGGAGGAGAAGGGACGACAGAGGATGAGATGGCTGGATGGTATCACCGACTCAATGGATGTGAGTTTGAGTGAACTCTGGGAGTTGGTGATGGACAGGGAGGCCTGGCGTGCTGCGATTCATAGGGTTGCAAAGAGTCAGACACGACTGAGCGACTGAACTGAACTGAAGTGAACTGAACTCTTTGTTGTATGGGTACTGTTCTGTACATTGGACGATGCTGACCAGCAGATATAGACAAATATCTCCTGAAGAAAGGGGAAGAGACACCTCTTCTCCTACTCCCCATCTCTCTCCATTTCCCTAAAAGGAGTAGTAAAGAGTTTGTAAAAAGCAGTCTCTAGCAAGATACAGACAAATGGGCTGGGGCAAGAGTCATAAACAAGAAGAAAGATGAGATCCATTTGGACTGGGGAGGGGATGCAGTTCTATGGGAGTGGGACATTTGTGGTAAATCAGCCCTGCCTTTACCATCAGGTTATCTGAGATATGCCTATGAAGCTGCTATCCAAGGTACTGATGTTATAACTCTGGTTGAGATTAATCACTTGGGTTTTGAGGAAGAGAGTGCCAGTGGCAATTTTAGCAGACCTTCCCCATTTCCTTTGTACAACTTCAGGGGCTAGATGGGGTCCAGTAAGAATGGAAATGTAATTTTCTCACCAAACTGGCAAAGACTGGATGGAGCTTCATAGCTAGAAATAAGTTGCTTTAAAGCAAATAAAGAAATGAAGTCTTGCACTTTACCGTTACATGCTTTTGTCTGCAAGTTCCAGAAATCTATGTTGTGTTAAACTTTCACTTTTAACTGTGGATGATTTAGTATAGAGTCTTCTATGATAAAGGGGTTCAGATGAGCCACTTCAAAATGTGCCACTTTGGCATGTGAACTATTTTGAACTTAAGGTAATCAAGAACCAGTAGACCCAAGGAAGACTTTTATCTCTCTCTTGACTAATTAAAGGGCTTTAGATAAGGGGCCTGCTCCAGAAAGAGAGCTAAAACCAGACATAACTTTTTATGTGAATGACCTATCTGTAAGGTAGTATAAATATCTAATTACCAAACATCTGCTCCACTTACTGTCCTGAGAATTAACCTCCTCCTCTTTGGAGAAGGAAATGGCAATCCACTCCAGCACCCTTGCCTGGAAAATCCCACGGATGGAGGAGCCTGATAGGTTACAGCGCATAGGGTCGCAAAGAGTCGGACACGACTGAGCAACTTCACTCTTTGAATCCCCAGGTTCCTATCCCAATCCTCAACTCAGAGTGGCATATAATCTCAAATGCCCATCTTGCTCTCCTGTCCAATATTCTTATGGAACCTGTACATATATAATTACAGTTGTTTTTCTTCTGTTAACCTGTCCTCTGCTAAATTGATTACTGGATTAGTTAGAAAAAACTATAGAGAAAAAATGTTTCTGCTCCTACAGGTGCTATAATGAAACTCAGTAAGTGTTGCATCTCCTCATCTAGACTCTGCTTCTTGGTTTAATGGTTCCTTGACTGTCAACTTTTTCAATGTTCTCAATGCTTAACTCTGACTAGTGGCTGGGCCATAGTCATGCTTAGCTCATAGAAAGTGAAAGTCAAGTGTTAGTCACTCAGTCAAGTCTGACTCTTTGCGAACCCATGGACTGTAGCCCACCAGAGTCCTCTGTCTATGTAATTCTCCAGTCAAGAATACTGGAGTGGGTAGCCATTCCCTTCTCCAGGGGATCTTCCCCACCTGGACTCAGCTCACTGGCCTGTGCTCAAATAATAGCTCCATGCGCAGTGAGGGTTACAGAGACCTACAGAGAGAATAAGGTTGTATGAACTTTACTAGGTAAATGTGTATTGCAGCTGGTAACTGGATGGGACTATTCATGCCTCTAAGCTTGTTGAAGGGTTAACGTTGCTAGATGGCTCCTCATTATCAAACTGCCCACACTCATCTGCCATTTAATAAATGCAGGTTCAAGTTAAGCATATTGCTCAAAACAGAAATCACACACCACTCAGAGCAAATAACCCTGTCCTCCCACCAACAGCAGAGAGCTATGTGCGTTTGATGTATTTCTCTTTGTGTGTGTACACACATTTGCAATTATTTTAATTCCATGTATTTGGGATGATAAAATATAGCATGGGTAATCAGTAATTGGCTGGTGTTGAGACCGGCATGACTCATACATTTCACACCAAATGATTCCTTTGAATCTTGGGTGGAGGGTGGTGGCTGTGGGCCTTTTAATCTGGCTGCATTGCAAACTGTGTTGGGAAAAAACGCAACATGATCCAAAGGAAAATACTGAGGAAATAGCTATTTTTCTCTCAATAGGTAGAAATAAGCAGATTATTTCTTTAAAGGCACTGTGCAAAGCACAACTGCAATAAGTAAATTTATAATCCCTTCAAATTCTGTATACTGTATTTTCATATTTTAATAAGATACCAAATTAGTTACAGTTTTTAACTTCATTCTTGGTGTCTCCTAATTCCCATCCCGATATAGATACAGACTTTTCTGCTCATTTGAGAACAAATATGTCAGGATATGTTAATAATGAAAGATTCCAAGTTCTAGGAACCATGTGACCATGTTTCCCATCCTTCTCATGATGTGAACTTACTGTCAGCTCTAAGCTAGCCTCTGCCCATGCCTCTCTGGATCTTATATTCTCCATGCGCACAATGAATGGCCACCTAAACAACGGCTAAGATTTCCTCTTATTGTAACATTTAATAGTTGCCTCTCTCTAACGATGCAAACAACCCTACCAAAAAGCCACTTTTAGCTCCCATTCAACTGTAAAAAAATTGTTCATTCAGGGAATGAGAGAATGAAATCAAAAGAAGAGATGTGTGTTTACAATTGTCTATCAGAAATTACAAATTCAAATGTCTACAGCTGGCAGGCTTGCATATAAATGGGTGAAGCCGACCAGGAGCGAGAAGTGGGAACCTTGAGGAATCAAGGAGCACATGCTCTACCTGTCTACAGAAGGCAACTTGTCGGCTCCAGTCTACGGCTGCTGTGCAGGAATGAAAGTTGTCATGTTATCAAGAGAAGTCAAAAATCCAGACTTTTCTGTTAGATCATCTGATATTTAAATGACTGAAACTTTCTGTGGACGATCTCTGGTAGGCTAAAGAAAAATCATAATTCCTTATTAAAAAAAAAAATCTTCCCAGATAAGATCACACCAACCCTGGCTTCAATTAGCCTTAAACTCTAGGCTAAGGACTACCAAACCTAAAATCTCTACTTTGGCTCTCATTCTCAAACCTCAGGTCATATATTTAAAACCTCCAAGGCATCTCCACTTGGGTGCCATGAAGTCTTAGTGGCACCAATTTGCATACAGTTAGTTTTCTCCCACAGCATGTAAGGCACAACTAACCTGGGTCAAAAAGCAGATTTGGATTGATGTATGGGTTAAACCCTGCCAGAAAGTGGTCTCATTCTCAGGCTACAGACATTAAGAATATTGCTACTTTCCCAACAGCACTCATCTGCTGTTTTAATAAATGTTAAGGACCTTGTTCAATAATAGGAATCACAGAACTCTCTAGAAGAAGAGTCTTTGTCCATGTACCAATAGCTGGGAAGTTAGTTTACTGTTTTTGTTCAGTCCCTAAGTCATGTCCAACTCTTTGCGACTCCATGGACTGCAGCACACCAAGCTCCCTGTCTTTTACTATCTCCAAGAGTTTGCAAACAGTCGAGTCCATTGAGTAGCTGATGTCATCCAACCATCTCATCCTCTGTCAACCCCTTCTCCTCCTGCCTTCAATCTTTCCCAGCATCAAGGTCTTTTCCAATGAATAAGCTCTTCACATCAGGTGGCCAAAGTATTGGAGCTTCAGCTTCAGCGACAGTCCTTCCAGTGAATATTCAGGACTGATTTCCTTTAGGATTGACTGGTTTGATTTCCTTGCTGTCCAAGGGACTCTCAAGAGTCTTCTCCAGCACCACAATTTGACAGCATGAATTCTCTGATGCTCAGCCTTCTTTATGGTCCAACTCTCATATCCGTATACAACTACTAGAGAAATCATAGCTTGGACTATTTGGACCTTTGTCGGCAAAGTGGTACCTTTGCTTTTAAATATGCTGTCTAGGTTTGTCATAGCTTTCTTTCCAAGGAGCAAGCATCTTTTCATTTCATGGCTGTAGTTACTGTCCACAGTGATTTTGGAGCCCAAGAAAATAAAATCTGTCAGTTTTCACTTTTTCCCCATCTATTTGCCATGGTGATGGGACTGGATGCCATAATCTCAGCTTTTTGAATGCTGCATTTTAATCCAGTTTTTTACCTTCCTCAGGAGGTCTTTAGTTCTTCACTTTCATACCTTTAGGGTGGTATCATCTGCATATCTGAGGTTATTGATATTTCTCTCAGCAATCTTGATTCCAACTTTTGCTTTCTCCAGCCGAGCATTTCGCATGATGTACTCTGGACAGAAGTTAGATAAGGAGGGTGGTAATATACAGCCTTGACAGACTCCTTTTCCAATTTTGAACCAGTCTGCTGTTCTATGCCCAGTACTAACTGTTCCTTCTTGACCTGCATACAGGTTTCTCGGGAGGCAGCTAAGATAGACTGGTATTCCTATCTCTCTAAGGATTTTCCACAATTTGTTGTGCTCTACACAGTCAAAGGCTTTAGCGTAGTCAGTGAAGCAGAAGTAGATGTTTTTCTGGAATTCTCTTGCTTTCTCTATAATCCAATGTGTGTTGGCAATTTGATCTCTGGTTCCTCTGCCTTTTCTAAATCCAGCTTGTACATCTGGAAGTTCTTGGTTTGTATACTGCTGGTGCCTAGCTTAAAGGATTTTGAGCATTAACTTGCTAGCATATGAAATGAGTGCAGTTAGGTGGTAGTTTGAACAGTTTGGCATTATTCTTCTTTGGGAATGGAATGAAAACTGATCTTTTCCAGTCCTGTGCCCACTGCTGAGTTTCCCAAATTTGCTGACATATTGAGTGCAGCACTTTAACGTATCATCTTTTAGGTTTTTAAACAGCTCAGCTGGAATTCCATCATCTCCACTAGCTTTATAGGTGGCAGTGCTTCTTAAGGCCCACTTGACTTCACTGTATAGGATGTAATTCTCTTTATATGTACTCCCACTTGAAATTATTTTAATTCCATGCACTTTGGGATTAAAATAGAGTTTGGGTAGTCAGGAACTGGCTGGTGCATTTTCTCCAAACAAAAATCAGGTTACTCTGTGGTTTGGGTTTTCTTGAGTCCAGAATCACAGAGTATAATATTACCAACTGAGGTTAGAAACTGGAATAGAAACACAACTGTGAAGCATCAGCTGGTGTAAAGCAAAACCACCACCATCTACTCCTTCTTCTAAAATGCAATTTAAATAACAAGAGGCTCAAACAAATGGAAAACAAGGCTTCAATCTAGCAAAGAAAACATCGATAAGTCTCACACTTTAACAAATAAGCAGGCCCACAGAAAGTAGTTAGGTTTTCTTCTTTAAATCATAATGTTGATCTTTGAAGCTTACTTCTTAGATTCTAAACCTTAAAACTACTTCTAAAATTGTCAAATCAGTGACATTTTTGGAAGGACCCTTCTACTTTTATATCTTGTCTTAGTATAAGACCAAATGCTACTAAGTTTAATGGAATAATATCACCTCCAAATGTGAAATAAAACTACATGAAAACATGCTATAGGGGAAGAATTGAACTATTTCTTTCTTCTGGTTTTTTCAGAGGTTTATATGCATTCTTGTTTAAAAATTATTCTTAACATTTTTGGTATAAGTTAAAGGGGATGGAATGTGGATTAGGTCATTGAAAGTATTTGCACTCTCACTACTTCTCAAAGTATGATGTTGAAGGTACCTCTCTTTGAACGCTTTTCTTTGGTTCTGCAGTAAGTTACTGTGCATTTTTATCCCCACTACTTGACCTAACAAAGATGATTCATAGTGTAGACATTTTCAGGTTAAAGACCAGATGGTACATAATGTACATACAAAGGAGAAATGGCAGATTATCATCACTGACGTTTCTGTAAATTAAAATAACCAAAGCTAACTGCTATGTAAAGAAAGAGCTAATCGCTAAATAAATGTAGTTTCCATTTCACAGGAACGTATGGCTAATCCTTCTAGTCCACAAGTTCTGGCAAGTACAAATTGTCATGCTGATCGCTGAACAAGGCCAATAACACTCCTACATGTATTCTCTCCTTTGCTCCTCCCAGTTCATCTTGTCTGAGTATTTCTGATCCCTGCTTTATGATTTTAATCTGCACAACAATATGTTCATACAGATATTAATAGTAAGAAAGTCGGAGGATATGACTTTTTGTTAAATTATTTTGTGACCACTAAAAAGAAAAAAAGCTGAAAGTTCGCAAGTAATTAAAAAAAAAAAGGTTAGGGGAAATAGTACTCAAAATTGAAAACTATTATTCCTGGAACAAAATTAGGTGATTACCATTGTTTGGATATACCTAGATTTAATTATATCTGACATGTTCAGGGTCCATGCTTTGTCCCATGGTCTATATTGCCATGTCTGAACTCTGCATTATATTTTAAATACATGGGTCAGACATCAGACTCTAGACCATGCTGAGAAGGAAATAGGGAAAAATGGTACCTGGGATCCACATCTACCACCAACATATTTTAAAGCCAGTTACACAACTTTTGACAATTTCTCTGTTTTGCCTTTGGCTACAGAATCCATCATTTTCATATTCCCTAACTGTCCAGGATTCTCAGCTGCAATGCTTTGGTTCTGCTGATCTATTCTGCTCCCTGCCTTCTCTTTCCTTTGTTCTCAATGGGATTCATTCATCTTCCTCTCCCCTAGAAGCCTTGCTGAATGACTGACTTTCAAATCCCTAAATCACACAGAGTGCTAATGGATGTTAATGGCTTCCCCAAGTATTTAAATTTTAAATGGAAACTCCTATAGGTAAGCTAGAAACCAAAAGGATAAATATTTAATAGTGTGAATTGCAGAAAAAGTAAAGACATTTTAGCACCAGCATTCTCCACTAGTCCTCATCAAATTAAAGCCCACCTTGAAGACAGATCTTATAAATGATATATAAATGTGAGTTGTTTTCAGAGTTTGGCTAGAACAACGGTTGCCGAGTTTTAAGGCAGGCTCAGAGACCCATGCCCAGAGATTCTATTTTAATAGGTTTAAGGGAGATCCCAAGAATCTCCAGTTAAACAAACAATACAAGAGATTTTACCTCAGGTGGTCCTGAGAGTATACTATCAAATACCTGCCACCAGAAGGGCTACTGAAACATTCGTAGTCAGTGATTGAGAAGGCACCACCTAGGAGGCCACTTAGTTGCAGCTCTCAGTTACCTTTGCTCAAATAGCTAAAAGGGTCAAAAGAATCATTATTTTACTGGGTTCTTCTAAGGAATAAACAAGTTAGAATTATACAATTGTTTACCATCATCTTCACCAATGTCACTATTAACATCAATAATAATGGAAAAACACTTGAAGTGTATTCATAGGTGCTAGACTCTGGTCTCAGTGTTACATGTATTAAGTCATTTAATCTTCAACATATGTTTAGAGGGACTAACTGAACTCTGTTCAAGCATAAGCAGATAACTATACTCCTATGATGAAAAGTTAATACCAGGAAAATCACATCGTCAACAAAACTCTTAATAGAAGTTGCTGCCTAGCACTCTGTGTGTGTGTGTGTGTGTGTGTGTGTGTGTGTGTATGCACAGGCATGAGAGAGATATGTGCATTTGTTCAGGGTCTATCAATCTTGTATTTACTGTTTTTTCAAGTTAGCAGCCTTATCTTTACCTTTACTCCACTCAGTCTCTTCTCGTCATTTTCCCTTTTTGTTTGAAAATAACTATACCCGAGTCTGCAAAGCATCATCTTTCTTTTCCATTTCTTGCAAAGAGCTTGTGACATTCTCAGAGATGGACATGCTATCACAATAATGGTGGATTATTGTGACTTACAGGGAATCTAAGGAGAAAAAAATACCCCCACACTGGAAAGTGAGAAGACAGACCTCAATCACTCCAAAAGATGTGGTCAGTGATTGGTACAGTCTGTCCAATCTCTTCTTTGGTTTCACTGAATGCCAAACACATACCTGGACACTGGCAGCAGAAGGAAAACCATCTTATGAAGGATAAGAGCAAAATGCACTGTTGCTGAAGCCCTAGAATGAAATTAGGAAGGCTGGGTACTTTTGTTGAATTACATAGAGTTAAACAATGGCCAAAAGGCAGGTCCTTGAAAATAGACTCATGGTATAATATGGCACCAGGGTGCAATTTTCGGTAATTAGAGATTTGACATCCCTCCCATACCTTTCAACGTAGAACTTCTATTACCCAACTCCAGGTATTCAGAGTTACTCTTCATGTTCTATATACACTCCATGCATTTTCACCTCGGTGTTTTATTTACTTCCATACAACTGACTTTGCCTGCTTCCAGGCTGGCGCAAGACCAGATTCTAACTACTCATTAGAGCAGGGGTTTGAAAGCATCAGCTTTTCTGGTGGCTCAGATGGTAAAGAATTGGCCTGCAAAGTGGGAGACTCAGAGAAGGGAATGCTACCTCCTTGATCCTTAGGAGGGGAATGGCTACCCACTCCAGTATTCTTGCCCGGACAACTCCATGGATAGAGGAGGCTGGTGGGTTACAGTCCATGAGGTTACATAGAGTAGGACACAACTGAGCAACTAATACTAAGCTAAATACACATAAACTGGTTTTAAGAGAATTTGTCAATTTGTTAAATTAAATTACAATGTACTTGCGAGTTTTGAAGGTGAGAAACAAATTCCTCAGATGATGAAAAAGATCTCTGACATCCTTGCCAAAAAAAGTTAAGAGACTGCAACCAGGATCCTAGATCGTGGGCCACCTTTTCCGTAAAGATGTCCTTGATTTCTTTAGCCCACAGGTCAAGGCTAATGGTTAAGATTTTCTTGAGTCCAAAACCAGCACCTCTATTGGCCTGAATCCTCTGAAAAAGTGAAGTCGCTCAGTCATGTCCAATTCTTTGTGACCCCATGGACTGTAGCCTACCAGGCTCCTCTGTCCATGGGATTTGCCAGGCAAGAGTACTGGAGTGGGTTGCCATTTCCTTCTCCAGGGGATCTTCCTGACCCAGGGATTGAACCCAGGTCTTCTGCCTTGCAGGCAGACGCTTTACCATCTGAGCTACCAGGGAAGCCTGAATCCTCTAAGAGACCATAAATGTTTCATGTATAAGGAATGTGATTTATATATTCTAGAATCTCAGCATCTGTGGACAGTAGGGATTCATGTTCCTGAACTTGTACTTTTTATTTCTGCAGTACTTCTCAATAGCTTTATACCTAGTGGAGGATTTATAAGTATGTGTGAATGGATGAAAATTCATATCAAAGGAACAAACACAAAAATATTAAGTAAACATCTAAGAAATACACCATTTGCCTAATATTTCAACTTTGTTATGATACCTTCAAAAGGGAATTTATTTGTTCTTTTAGGAATCCAGAAATTTTTTTTCTTGTTCTTTTCCAAAATATAAGGCATTTTTCAATAACAATATCATACATATTCATCCCAACAATTTAAAAAATAATTAGAGATTAAAAAAAAACTGGTGGCAACAGGAATGAAAATAGTAAATTCATTTAAATGAGTTTATACAATCACTTGCCATAGATTTTAAGTGATTCATGGGAAGAAAAAACGTTTATACACAACGCACACATATGCATATACAGAAAATACATATACATGTACACACACATAGGTGTGTATGTATGTGTAATTAATGTTCATCATAAATGGGAGATGGCAAAACTTACATAGTAAGATACTTAGGATGGGATCCTTTGGAGAAACACATTTTGAGGAAAGAAGGCTGAGGAGGAATATCTACTTATTTCTGGACTCCTAGTTGGGAGAAGTCTGGGATCTCTTTCTTCTCAACCTCTACAACTTTTCAGTCAGTGCACACACATTTATCCATCATTCTTTGAGTCTATTGCCATGGCAGGTAACTACAGAGCCCATATGTCCTTGCACAGGTGGTGGGACCACATGTACCTCAAAGGACATGGTTGGTAAAACAAAAGCACTTATGAATTCTATGTAATTACTCAGTAGGCTAATGTCTGATCTGAACTTCTAGGTCATAACTTATATATAACACTTTGGCAAATTTATAGTATCCTGGATCCATGGTATGGCTAGAACTATTACCTGGCATTGCTATTAATTTACTCCTTTATGTCTTGCTTCCCTGATGGCTCAGTAGGTAAAGAATCTGCCTGCAATGCAGGAGACACAGAGGTGCTGGTTCAATCTCTGGGTCGAGAAGATCCCCTGGAGTAGGAAATGGCTACCCACTCCAGTATTCTTGCTTGGGAAATCCCAGGGACAGAGGAGCTTAGCGGCCCACCATCCAAAGGTTTGCAAAGAGTCAGAGACGACTAAGCATGCACGCACATATGTCTTTCTTCCCTAAGCCAGATTATAAAATTTGAGTGGAGGGCCATATCATGCACTTTCCCCTATCACCTTGAATACTTAATTCAAGGCTCTAAGCCACATTACCGTCTAAATAACCTTTAAAACTGCGGCAGTATTTTCTAAAATTCTTCTCTGTACATTTCATAGTTCAGCTGTAACATATCATATCCAATTTCCTTTATAATAAATAATTTCAAATATCTCTGTTTTCCTTGTTACAAAAGCAATATATCCACTGTAGAAACTCTGA